>NC_086454.1:168884045-169624987 GCF_028390025.1 Pseudophryne corroboree | reverse complement strand
TTAAATATTGATCTGGAATAATCTATGAAGGAATTAAGCTGTACTTTGAGGCAGTTTGCTCTCTAACAATATTGGGGATGCTACACCCCTAATAAGAGCAATATTCTATATACGATTAACCAGATCTAACACGATCACTAAACACGTACGTAAATATTGGTTGCTATACATGTAAAATTGGAATTGCTATATTCCTAAAAGCAACTGTTTCTGTACGCATGTAATCAGAGCATTTATGTTCTCCTTATCAGGGACACTAACAATAAATGTGGTATAACCCTGTTATATGTAAATTTATTCCCTAGTGGTGTTTTGACCGGGGAATTTAAAGATAGGGGATATGCAAAAATAGTTATCTATACAAATACAACATTTCCTAAATTGAAGGCCTAGGTATATTCATACTGTTAATATCAGTGATACTCTTTTTGAGGCAAATATAATTGAATGGGAGGTGTATACACAATCAGTGTCAGTGGGTCCAATTATTACAGTGATATACAGCTTCTTGAGAATAATTCGCTACAATTATTTGAATACTTGGTAATATATATATCTGTGTAGTTACCTTGAGAGGACTGCACAGTAGTAATCACACGTGGACACGTTTTTTAATACTTTATTCACAAATTGTATTTCTTTCAATTCACGTACATGTTTGTTTCTGTGATTTTAACCTTTATGTTTCACTGTAGTCTGGGATATTAATAACAAATACATATCCTATTTTAATATATATCTAATAAAGGTTATATTTTATGAAAAAATACTTCTGTCCAGTGCGTTGACAATACAGATTTCCTCTTGTTTCTTCCTCTTAAATACCACTTATACAGACTGTAGTTGATAGCACCCCCTGGATATATTAAGCATTGTCTCTGATTTTGGGAAACAGGTTTTTATTAGTGGATTTATGGTGACGAATTACATATATCCACAATAAAACATAAAAAAATATTGAGTGTGCAGATACTAATTCTTCTTGTGCATTGTTATTGGTTCTAGTGACCAATCTGTTTCTGTATCTAGCTCCTCACAACTGATCACTTATTCTTTCATACTAATATATATATATATATAAAAAAAAATCTTTCTGTGATAGCGCCTCCCACATAACAATGTCTACATTTAATTTGACAAAAAAATCTAGAAAATAGACAAGACAAGTTAAAGAATGACATTGATTCTATCTTTAATCCAAATCCCAACCAACAAAATGTGAATGATCCCAATTGGACTGAGGATCTTTATAATCTTAAAACAGCACTCATGAAACAAAGCAAAACCAATTGGAATAAGAGTACCTTTGACAACTATCTACGCAATAAATTAATTCCAAGAGATCTAAGATCCAAGTTATTCCCAGCCTATGAATTAGCCAACAAAACACTCAAAAAAGAATGGGAAGGAGTCCTGACCCAGTGTTCCAATTAATTAATCAAAATCCTTATAAAACATGATGAAATTATGCTCACCCAAATTAAATCATGAAATTATCTCACTAGGAGAAAAATTAAAAAACTTTGAGTCCCTAGAGCAATTTCAAGTTAGGTACGAAAAATATAAGAAGGATGTAGAGGAATTCGAGAAGGAAATCATTGAAAAGAAATGTAGGAAATTTCAGAGGGACAAAATGGATTGTGCCTCCAACCGAGTCTTCAAATGAAATATACCCACCCAGCGTAATAGGACCTGATGGTCCACCAATTATTCCACCTCTGAGATGGATTCTTCAGAAAGCGAGGGCCCCAATAATGGAACTGCTAACAGAATGATCAGGCGGGATTTTTTAGAGAAGACCCCAAGGTACTCCAGGGCCAATCCAAATATAGAGGGCGAAAGATCAGGAGGGCCAAAAGGAGGCAGAAGAAAGCGAGACGATCTGGACTGGCGAGAGGAACCCAGGGAGAGGAGACAGTACAGAAAATTATACCCCAAGTAGAATCGGATCTGGAGGGAAGAACTGATGAATTCAAAATTATCAACTTAACTGAAAGAATCTTAACCCCCAACCAAATATCAGTGCTAAGTCGGGGACTATCCTTTTCTCAAGCACGAAATCCAGATCGTTTTGAATGTGAAAAGGATCTTCAACTATTCATCAGGAAGATTCTCCTCAAAAAATTCTTCTCTAACCTGGAACATAGAAAAATCAATTTGTCAACAATAAATCTTGATACTGACGATCTCTCTGCTATACAGATACTGGTAGAACTCTCTACTGAACCCTGCCCAAGTCACATATCTGACATTGAAGCAGGGGATAGATCCAGAATAATGAGAAAATCTAAATTCTTCCCCGATACAAAAATCTGCCCTCAAGTAGAGGTTTTTCAAAGATTAGTGTCTAAACATCTTGATCAACTCTACTCCCAGAATAAGAGCCACACGGACAATCTGAGTATTGATGAGAGAACGGCACTTAATGAAATTACAAAATGGCAAGACACCATTATTAAGCCCTCAGACAAGGGGGGCAACATTGTGCTATGGTCCCGAACAATGTACCTGGAGGAACTCGAGAGGCAGTTGAGTGATGAGAACTGTTATAAAAAATTATATTTTAATCCTACGAGTACAGTCCTCCAACAATATAATACCAGTGTTCAAACAGCATATAATAACAATATCATAACTAAAAAAGATTTTTAATTCCTAAAAATGCACAAGCCCAAAACACAGACACTATACCTTCTGCTGAAGGTACACAAAGACGAGAAAAAAACACCAGGGAGATCCATTCTATCTGGGGTGGGCAGCTTGATGGAGAATGCCAGTATTTACGTAGATCATCACTTACACAAACATGATCTTAGTCTCCCCTCCTATGTACGTGACACAATGGATGTCCTCAACAAATTGAACAATCTAAGTGTCAATCCGGGGGTATGGCTCGTAACATGTGACGTGGAAAGTCTCTATACGAGCATCCACCACAGTCATGGCAGTGAGGCCACCAAGTATTTCTTCAATATGGAGGCCCAGAATGAACATAGCGAATTCCTCATTGAGTTATTGGAATTCATATTATCCCACAATTATTTCACGTGCTACGAGCGCCACTGCCTCCAGGTGAGAGGGACGGCGATGGGGACAACATGTGCCCCCATGAATGCCAACCTCTACCTGGGGTGGTGGGAGAGGGAAGTGGTCTTCCAGGAGTCATTGGAGAAGTATACCAACAACATACTGGTATACTTGAGGTATATCGATAATATCCTAATACTATGGGAAGGCCCTTCTAAAGAATTGAGTGAATTTATTAACATCCTTAACACCAATAATTTAAATCTCAAATTGACTTTAGAAGCCAGTCAGGCATCTATCAATTTCTTAGACATAACCATCTCCATTGATGAAGAGGGGAATATATCAACAGACCTATACAGAAAACCTACAGCCACAAACAGTTTGTTACACTCAACAAGTTCTCATCTCCTGGCAACCATCAGAGGAATCCCAAAAGGAGAGTTATTAAGAACAAAAAGAAACTGCTCCAAGGAAGAGCATGAATTGAGTACACGGTTTAAGAAAAGAGGGTATAGTAGTAGATTGATAAAGAAATCAATCAGAGAAGTAGAGAAATACCAATGGGACTCCCTACTTATACCCAAAAACAAAAAAAACCAGGATGATCCTATCAGATATGTGGGCACATTCAATGTACATTGGAGGGAAATTAATAATATCCTAACAAAACACTGGGCAATCCTCCTTACAGACGAAGATCTAACAGAGGTACTCCCTAATAAACCCCTAACCAGTTGGAGAAGATCACCAAACCTGAGAGACAAGGTGGTGCATAGCCACCTTTCTCAACCCTTGGTGAATGAAATAGCAAAGAAAAGCTCATTTCCGTGCGGAAATTGCAAAGCGTGTAAAATTATGATACCTACTGAACACTTCTTTGACAAATACAACAAAAAATGGATGATAACCTACAAAATTACATGTACCTCCATAGGCACTGTATACCATCTGGAGTGTCCTTGTCACCAAAAATACGTTGGTAAAACGTCACGACCATTAAAGGTCAGACTGCTGGAACATATTGGGAGTATTCAAAATGCTAAAAAAGATCTAGCCAAAATCAAACCTCTACCTCCTGTAGCCCGACATTTCCTGAACCACCACAATGGGGACCCTACGGGTCTTAGAGCCTTTGGAATTAAACATATACAATTTGGTATTAGAGGGGGAGATCTAGATCAAGAACTACTAAAATGTGAAACAAAAATGATCTTTTTATTGAATAGGGGTGGTCATTCCGAGTTGATCGCTCGTTATTTTTTTTCGCAACAGAGCGATTAGTCGCTAATGCGCATGCGCAATGTCCGCAGTGCGACTGCACCATGTAAATTTGCTATGCAGTTAGGTATTTTACTCCTGGCATTACGAGGTTTTTTCTTCGTTCTGGTGATCGTAATGTGATTGACAGGAAGTGGGTGTTTCTGGGCGGAAACTGGACGTTTTATGGGAGTGTGTGAAAAAACGCTACCGTTTCTGGGAAAAATGCGGGAGTGTCTGGAGAAACGGGGGAGTGTGTGGGCAAACGCTGGGTGTGTTTGTGACGTCAAACCAGGAACGAAACTGACTGAACTGATCGCAATGGCAGAGTAAGTCTCGAGCTACTCAGAAACTGCAAAGAAATTTCTATTCGCAATTTAGAGAATCTTTCGTTTGCAGTTTTGATAAGCTAAGATTCACTCCCAGTAGGCGGCGGCTTAGCGTGTGCAATGCTGCTAAAAGCAGCTTGCGAGCGAACAACTCGGAATCACCCCCAGTGTCCACCCATCTGGGATGAACGAATCCAACAGTTTCACTCCCTTTCTGTATTAAATCAACATAGTGAATTGATGGCATATTAAGATAAGCTTAAATGAAGACTGGTTTCTTATTTGGGACCTATAGGACACTACTCATCATTTACTGTGTTTACACAATCATTCACTGTATTCACATCAGTGGCGGAACTAGCAAGCGGTGGGCCCAGGTGCGACAAAATGCTTTGCCCCCCCCCCCCATCCCATCCAAGTCCACCCTCTCACCCCTGGAGAGGATCTGGTGAGGGGGACCTGCTCAGGGCCAGAGAAATGGATACCTAACAACAGTGCCGTAACTAGACATTTTAGCATTGTGTGCAAGAAATGGCATCGGAGCCCCACCCCTGCATGCAAAACAGAGGCAGTGCACGCCGCAGGCGCGCGCAAAAATACATGGTGACGTGGCTTCGTGGGGAAGGGGTGTTGCCTTATAGGTAATTGTCTGCACTTAGTATAATATTAGGGCAATGGATATTGTCTGAATCAAAATATAATTCATTATAAATAGGCGATGTTACCATAGTGGACAGTATACTGGATATATATAGTAAGGAATAGATATGAAATAAGTTTGAATGTATGAGGTAATGTTTAGCTGATTTAAGAAATTAGGTTTGTGTATGTGTTTATATAGATATACTGTATATTTGTGTTTTACAGCAAGATGGTAAAAAATAGTGTAGGGAACAGGTTTATTCTGCTCTAGTCATAAATAAGGCCAGAGAGGTTACAGTAAGATCAAGAGTCATTGTAGAGAAAAGGTATTAGGCCATAAATGATAATAGGTATGTGACAGAGCTCTGTTGGTCATTGGAATTCACAGGTGTGCTTACAGTAGATCAGAATCTACTGGTTTGTCTATTGTCCAGTGAAGGTTAAAAGCTAGGGAGTATAAATTAACTACTATGAAAAGAGATCACATCCATTGATAAAACATTGTGTAACCGACCCCAGGAAAACTTGTCAATACAACAGAACTTTGGATGAAAAGACATTCCAGATTTTACAATACTATACTTGCTTAAGGCAGTGTGGACACCACACTTTTATGACACCATGCCTCCGTGAACAGGACACGACAGCCCAGTTCAATGTTTGTTTTATTACACCTTGGAATCTGACAAACCTATAATTACCTATTCCATTGGAAACTATGAGAATATGATAGTTTGAATTGGTAAAATATGAGATAAAAGGACCAGACTTGTAGTTAGGAGTAGAAGGAAGAGGGAGAGGGAGAAGAAGAAGGAGAAGGAAGGAAGTCAGTCAGGAGGAGAAGTCATGGAGAACATGCAGAAGGAATGATTCTTGGGATGGCAATCTTTAACTTGCAAGTATACATTTTATGTTAGCAATTGAAACTGTTTGTGAAACTTATGTCATGTTGTTTTATGTTATGTAACGAAGGAAGCATATATAATTATAATTAGTATATATATCACTACTGTGTATATCTTATTCTGTACGATTTGATCTGCCTGTAAATAAAGAATCATATAAAAAGAGCGGTAATATTCAAGCTTGAACTCTCTTTAAGGAATCTTAACTTAATAACTTCATAAGTCATATGTATAAGGACTGCATATATGTATCAGCCAATTAGTTTGTAAGCCTGACATAATATATTTGCAGATATATATGATAATGCATATTAATTGAAATATATCCATATATTAAATACCATATATGATATATTAAATATTAATATTCATAAATATGATTCCATAAATCAATATTGGCGACCACGAAGGGACTTGTTATTACTGAATCTGATTATCTGATCTATAATATTTATGAGGAGTAGCAGATGCTATAAGCTGGCTACCAAATCTGCAGAATCACGGTGGGGATGTATCTATGAAAATTTATTACCATTGTGTAATGTCAATTTTGTATTCTGTATAACCTAGGATAAATGTGTTAGTGCAATATACGTTATTTTAACTAACATAATATCTATTAGGAAGCAGCACCAAAGGCTATAAGCCTGCTGGCAAAATACAAGATCACAGTGGAATAGGTTACAAATGAGAATAAAGAATTTAAAGGCCTAGAATAGAAAATGTGCACAGTGGAAAAGAGTATTTCCAAATAAATGTATAAATGTACCAGGTATTAGAGTTTAACCTTAAGACACCGGTCAATCTTAAGGAGAGGATACCTTCAGTACTAAAAACAAAGAATATATAAATTTAGCATTGAAATGTTAAAAATGCAAAAGTTTTCTGTAGCATTTAGAAAAATGCGCAGAACTGCGGCTCTAGAAGCCAAACAGAAATGTAAAGAAGAATCAGGTTCACGTCTTCGTAAGGCGTGCCTGACCATTAATGCAAAAATGCATTCGTTATTTAAGTCCCTTAAACAGAAAAATAAACAGAAAAAGTTTGGGGCAGAAGCGAAAAGCCTGACAGTTTGTAATCAAATTGTCAAGATCTCTGATGAAGAGATAACATCCAGCAAGCAAGCTGAGATAGAAACACCAAACAGGAATAGTGTTGAGGTATGTGAAACTCTGTACACAGAGTCTACAGGAGTCAGAAATGACTTAATCAGTCAAGATCCTAAAATTAAGGAAAGTTACATGTTGCAGGACTGCATCAATGTGCAGCGCATGGAGTCTGCTATGGTCACACAGACCACCAGCAGAACAGCCTCTGTGGTAAAGGAAGAAAGTAGCAATGTGCCGGATGTGTCTATCATCAGACAGCACATTAATGTAAAGGAGGTAGCAGCAATAGGAGATGTCCCCTATACTGTGTCTAGTAAGGGGGAAGATCATTGTAACTCAGATTATGAGTATTCTGCTGAATACACTCTCAGAGTTCCCAATGTAAATGAAGAATTTGTTATGCCCTTAGGCAAAGGTGAATTGTCAGCAGATTTAAACACTGATAGCAGCAGTACAGTGCACACAGGGGTGGGGAAGTTCCCCATGGTGAAAACTCCCATGGCAACCAGAGTTGCAAACCTTGAAATGTATTCACCTGGAAACATGTTTAAAGGGAAAATCCATGAAATTAATTCAGGAATGCATGTTTACAAACAAAGTTCCCAAACTTATGTAACCCCCACAGAGCACTCAGAGACTTCTAGTGATGGTGCAAATGTTTGCATGCTCTCAGAGAGACCACATGCAGAGTGTCATTCTGCAAACCACACACCAATTAACAATGACAAAAAGGATCACCAGGATGAAAATGTTTTTATGCCCTGGTGCCATAACCATTTTATTACAGGTGTGGAAAGACAGAAAGCCCTGGGACCTGCAATACATATTTGGCAAAGTTTAACAAGTTTCTCTCCCCACAAAAGTAGGTTTTTTCAGAAGCTCCAAGATTCTTCCAAACTAAGGAGCCACACCAAGCAGCAAACGCTATGGTTAAAGACAGTCTGGGACCAGGCTGCATCACAAGGGAGTATGGTCACAAGTGAATACGGTAGTATCATTCCTTTACTTGTTAGATCCAATGAAGCCATTGTTTGCTTTGATGTTCAAACAGCCACAGTTTCCAAATTAAACCTGCATCATATCTGCAGCGACAATTGTGCTGTCATTGACACACAATGTGACAGGAAAGATTGGCACAGGCCAGAAACAATTGTTTGTTTGTTATTCAATCGTTAAAAGACACATTTGTAAATTCTGTACCTGATAACATGCAGCAGATAGGACAGAATGCATAGCAAGCTATGTTAAATCACTGTATAAATATCTGTGATAGTCATTGTATGTATTTTTGTTTGATTCATAGTAATCCTGGCAACCTGTATACAGAATGGTGCAAGACTCCAAAAAGACTCCAATTTACAAGGGAAAAGGTCTTCATTAACCCTTTCATCGCTGCTATCCAGCAAAATCTACATAGCATCCCTAAAGACTGATATATGGACAAATCCTCAAGGAGTTTTCTAGTTTCACAAGAAAGGGGAATGTTTTCATTAACCTTTTCATCACAAGTAATCATTACTTGTCTTTCAAACTACATGTACACTCCCAAAACAGTGTACAGCACATCTCATCACTGTGATTATACAGAACTGTCTCATCCCTTCATATACCTTAATCACATATATGTAAACATTTGTCTGATATATATATATATATTATGTAATTGTATTATATACCTTGTAAATATTTTATGTTTTTTTTAATATTACACAGTAGATACTACCTATGCTTCCTTCGTAAAAGCTTCAAAAGTAATTAAATATCTAATACAGGATGGTATACCGCGTTATAACAAATTGGGCCGAGATTATTAAGTGGGATGAATAATTCTCTTAATAAAGACTGTCACAAGTCTAAGATAATTATTTGTAGCATAACAGGGTCACTGTATATGCACATGGCTGCATATAAAATAATATTGGATGGAATTAGATATATTTAAAGCCATTCCTAAATGATATTTAATATCTGTTTGAAGCAAAATTATATTCATTTATTGTATTGATAGGATGTTACTATATACACATCAAAAGCATTTTAAATAATTATTAGTCAAAATATAGGTAGGATAGAAAACGCCTTTATATGGGTTAAACTGGTATAAGTTTATGTAAGATTGAGATGTATAAATAGGTACAAGGTAGAATAAGGAGATTTAAGACTGCATGGTAATTTATTCAGTGAGGAAATACAGAACAGAGTAGGTGTACTACTCACAGCCATTTGTGGTACTATTGCCCGAAGACAATTAAGACCTACTATTAACAAGCAAGGAAAGAAAGAAAGAAAGGAAAAAAAAAAGACTGTTTCATATATGCCTGTTCTATTCAAAATCACAACCTGTTTGTGCAAAAGCAATATGGACACTGGTCACAACTGCGGCATTGGATAAACGCAAAGGAAACAGAACTGCTAAAGACTGTATAAAGACTATTACTATTACTGAGGGTCGTCACAAGTACTGAATGTTCAAGACACAGCACTCGACGTACACAGCCCTCTGCCTCAAACAGCGAAATGGCAAGCAAAGGAGCAGCTGCTACGAAGAATTCTACTTCTAGTAATGGTGCAAATGTTGCAAACGCAAGGCCATAATGCAAACGCAAGGCATCTCCAATTGCAAGCAAACCACGCAGATGACAGTCTTATCCCAGTAAATTGCTACATACAAGAACAGCAAAAATGTCCAAACGTACTGATCCAGATACAGAAAAAAGGTCTACAATTGGGCTATGGTATTCCAAATGTCTGTAGAAATTAGTTTTCCTCATGAATACTGAATAAAAACCTCAGTTTTGTCTGCTTTAGTTAAAAAGTAGAATAAGGTTAGGTAAGCTAAGAATTTTTAGAGATTTTTAAAATCATAATGGTTATTATTATTACACTTATGGTATATATTATGGTTACAACGAAAGTTATGTTTGAAGGAATATTTTGAAATGTATTTGGAAGCAATTACGCTAGTTTAATGTGTGGCCAATCAAAAGAATTTCTCATGGCCACAAGGGGGCGACTGTTGCCTTATAGGTAATTGTCTGCACTTAGTATAATATTAGGGCAATGGATATTGTCTGAATCAAAATATAATTCATTATAAATAGGCGATGTTACCATAGTGGACAGTATACTGGATATATATAGTAAGGAATAGATATGAAATAAGTTTGAATGTATGAGGTAATGTTTAGCTGATTTAAGAAATTAGGTTTGTGTATGTGTTTATATAGATATACTGTATATTTGTGTTTTACAGCAAGATGGTAAAAAATAGTGTAGGGAACAGGTTTATTCTGCTCTAGTCATAAATAAGGCCAGAGAGGTTACAGTAAGATCAAGAGTCATTGTAGAGAAAAGGTATTAGGCCATAAATGATAATAGGTATGTGACAGAGCTCTGTTGGTCATTGGAATTCACAGGTGTGCTTACAGTAGATCAGAATCTACTGGTTTGTCTATTGTCCAGTGAAGGTTAAAAGCTAGGGAGTATAAATTAACTACTATGAAAAGAGATCACATCCATTGATAAAACATTGTGTAACCGACCCCAGGAAAACTTGTCAATACAACAGAACTTTGGATGAAAAGACATTCCAGATTTTACAATACTATACTTGCTTAAGGCAGTGTGGACACCACACTTTTATGACACCATGCCTCCGTGAACAGGACACGACAGCCCAGTTCAATGTTTGTTTTATTACACCTTGGAATCTGACAAACCTATAATTACCTATTCCATTGGAAACTATGAGAATATGATAGTTTGAATTGGTAAAATATGAGATAAAAGGACCAGACTTGTAGTTAGGAGTTAGAAGGAAGAGGGAGAGGGAGAAGAAGAAGGAGAAGGAAGGAAGTCAGTCAGGAGGAGAAGTCATGGAGAACATGCAGAAGGAATGATTCTTGGGATGGCAATCTTTAACTTGCAAGTATACATTTTATGTTAGCAATTGAAACTGTTTGTGAAACTTATGTCATGTTGTTTTATGTTATGTAACGAAGGAAGCATATATAATTATAATTAGTATATATATCACTACTGTGTATATCTTATTCTGTACGATTTGATCTGCCTGTAAATAAAGAATCATATAAAAAGAGCGGTAATATTCAAGCTTGAACTCTCTTTAAGGAATCTTAACTTAATAACTTCATAAGTCATATGTATAAGGACTGCATATATGTATCAGCCAATTAGTTTGTAAGCCTGACATAATATATTTGCAGATATATATGATAAATGCATATTAATTGAAATATATCCATATATTAAATACCATATATGATATATTAAATATTAATATTCATAAATATGATTCCATAAATCAATAGGGGTGTGGCCACAAAATAATACCAATTCATAAAACGGTGCACAGTAGTATCCATTATTCAAATTACGCCGCACAGTAGCACCACTACACCAGGTAGAGACCCTTTTACACCTAACGGCGGACAGATTCCTCTTTTTACACATTACAGCAGACAGCATCCCCTTTTTACACATTACGGCAGATAGCGTCCCCCTTTTTACACATAACAGCAGACAGCGTACCCTTTTTACACATAACGGCAGACAGCGTGCCATTGTTACACATAGCGGCAGACAGCGTACACTTTTTACACATAACGGCAGACAGCGCACCCTTGTTAAACATAGCGGCAGACAGCGTACACTTTTTACACATAACGGCAGACAGCGTGCCCTTTTTACACATAACGGCAGACAGCGTCCCCTTTTTACACATTACGGCAGACAGCGTGCCCTTGTTACACATTATGGCAGACAGCGTCCCCTTTTAACACATTACGGCAGACAGCGTCCCCTTTTTACACATCACGGCAGACAGATTCCCCCTTTTTACAAATCACGTCAGGCAGATTCCCCCTTTTTACACATCACGTCAGGCAGATTCCCCCTTTTTACACATTGCGGCAGACAGCGTCCCCTTTTTACACATCACGGCAGACAGATTCCCCCTTTTTACACATCACGTCAGGCAGATTCCCCATTTTTACACATTGTGGCAAAGATTCCCCCTTTTTACACATTACGGCAGGCAGATTCCCCCTTTTTACACATTACGGCAGGCAGATTCCCCCTTTTTACACATTGCGTCAGACTGATTCCCCCTTTTTACACATTGCGGCAAGCAGATTCCCCCTTTTTACACATTGTGGCAGGCAGATTCCCCCTTTTTACACATTGCGGCAGACAGATTCCCCCTTTTTACACATTGCGGCAGGCAGATTCCCCCTTTTTACACATTGCGGCAGCAGATTCCCCCTTTTTACACATTGCGGCAGACAGTCCCCCTTTTTGTACATGGAAGGAAAGAAAGAATTATACTTACCCTCTCTGCTGACACAGGGTCCTCGGTGCAGCTTCTGGTCATGATTCCCGGGCAGGAGAGAAGGAGGAGGAGGGAGGTGGAGGAGGGAGCCGCAGCAGCGCTGTGTTATTGGTGGAGGCGCTGCTGCTGCTGCTCCTCTGCTTCACTATAGGCTAATCTCGGAAGACAGCAGCAGCAGCACCTCAACCAGTAGCAAAGCGCTGCTGTAGCTCCCTCCTCCACCTCCCTCCTTCTCCTTACCCCCGTACCGCTGGGCTCCTCTCCTCTCTGTCTGGGCGGCTGTGTGCTGCGGGCAGCGGTTGCCCGCAGCACACAGCGGCATGTAATGAGTCAGTTTGGCTCATTACATGCTTTGGGCCCCTGGACAGTGGTGGGCCCCAGTGCAACGCACTGGTTGCACTAGCGGTAGTTCCGCCTCTGATTCACATAATTACTACTCACCCACATAGTCCGGCAATAACTTAAAATCTCTGCATTAATTCAAGATAGTGAATTTATGACTTATCATGATAAGCATAAATGTTGATTGATCTTTCACCTGAGACTTATAGATATTCTCCATTATTTATTGTACTCACATAACTATTCACTATATTCACACAATTATCACATATTCACACAGTTTGGTAATATTTAAATCCCTAACTATCCACATTAAATTTTGCTAAGTTTGTATTCGCCTCCTCCCCCTCCCCCCTCCCCCCCCCCCCCCCCCCTCACATTCACTGGTTGTTTTATTGCTTCTTTGAGTGGTTTGATCACTATGATTGGTTTTATTTTCACTTTTATTATCATGATCTGCCTTTCTTCTTTCTTTGTGGAGGTCATTCACACATTTAGAGCCAATTTCTATCAGTCACTAATTCTAAATTTCATAAATGTCTATGTATTTTGTCTTTCTTTGACACTATATGATGCAGAATTTGCATATATAAGTGATTTATCACTTTACACATTACATATCACATTTTACACATTCTTTATTCACATCACTCCCTAGTTAATTTGCGGGTGGGTGTCAGAATAAACCACGTCTAATAATAAATCGATATATATATATTGGAAGTGAAACCATTTCAGTGGCATACATTACAACAGAAGCTAGTTATTGATCAAGAAAAATTCACTTATTCATTATTCCAGTACAGAGTATGTTTTGAAAGAACTTAACCCCCCACTAGAATAATTACCTTAAGAAAACATTTACTTTTATTCTGTGGACACCAGTGTGTTGGCGGATGCCACAACAAGTCACACTCTAGTGACTCAAAATTCCCATTTATCTACCACCTTAAAGTACAGTAAACTTTGAAGGAAGTAATACTTCCTTAGAATATTCTATCTGAAGAATATATTTATTCCCACTCTGTTGACAATAATACATTGGTGGATGTCACAATAAGTCACGCTTTAGTGACTCAAAATTATTCATATACTTGCCACCCCAAAATATAGCAAGTTTTGAAGGAAGTAAACCCTTCATCATTAATACTTACCTTAAGAGAATATCTGTGTCTGGAGATACACACACATATCATTTTATGTTGAACGGACGAGACATTAAAATTATCAGTGAATAAGAATAATTTTATTCTTATTAAATAATTAATATCTTTATTAGGATATGGAGTTTATTTATACAATGAACTTTGATAGTATGATATTATCGGGTACGGACAAAGTGCAGAATAAGATATGATATCCCTATCCTACTTCTTGATAATAACCCATAGTAGTTTTAGTTACATTAGTGATATGATCCACCTGATTAATCATTAGATATTAGTAAAGAAGATGCTGTATTAATACTATGATTTCAGCTATACGTTATGTCTGCAATGTGATGGATGGTTAAGGGGACTACCCGGGAACATGTATACATCCATTTGAGTTTCTGTTGGAAGACAGTGTTACTAGTATTGGAACACGGAAATGATAACAACCGCTATGTTATTAATAAAAAGTATCCCAAAATGACTTCGTAAAATTTCATGAATTAGGGTCCTGCTGTATGGTAACATAGCACAAAGAACACATTGGTATACTGTATGCAGAGACAGGGGCGTAGTGTAGATATAACACCGGTCCCTGCAAGCATAATACAAACCATAGAAAAAAATAAATAGATATCTCCTACTGCGCACTCAGGAGCTACAAACGATAAATTATGTGGACACGTTCACCTAACGTGCTATAAAACTGATAGACAAAAGGAAATATACACAATTCACCGCATGCGCTCACATCTAATGAACAATCTAAATTCCTTATACTGAGATGGATAGGGAGTTCATCTACACCGGTCACAGTAAGTCCAAGAACTTCCGTTGAAACTTCCTCTGGCTCGTTTGTCGAAAGAAGAAAAAAAGGAAAACCAATATAGTGTAGTAGGTTTTGTCTGATATTCAAGCGAAAGTCTTATCAGTGGATTATGAGTAATGGAGGTGTGGTGCTTCACAATGGTTATTCTTCCACCAAAAAAGTTATTCGTACCGTACTCACACCCAAGTGTAATAGGAACCACTCATAAAGGTATCTTTATATTCCTCCACCTTCTATAACTTCTTTCTATTCAGTCAAAATAAGAAGTAATGGCGTACCTTACTTACAGTGAGTAAGGATAACACTTGCACATAAAGGTTTCTTTATCTGTGTGTGTTTCTTCCTCTGTTACCGGCACTCAAGTTATTCTTTCTGGCACTCCAACCGATCAGTCATGCATGGAAGTGAGTGTATTCCAAATCACGACCCAAAGAAAGACAGGGGAGCAATATAGTGTAGTATATTTATATATATATATGTGTGTGTACAGTTCTCTTATATATACACAGTGGGCGGATAATATATTTTATCCAATATTCCTCCACCAAAGGTTCTATAAAGATCGTACCGTACTCACACCCAAGTGTGGTAAGAACCACTCGTAAAGGTATCTTTTATCTTCCTCCACCTTGTATCATCACCTTCTATCCCTCTAATCCCTTAATACCACACCTAAGTGCTTATTGGTATGTATGTATATCTCACCAGACTTACGGTAGGTCTGGTTGTTGTAGGCACATAAAGGTATCTTTATCTGTGGCTTTCTTCCTCTAACGTTGCTGCCCAATAATTCCTCCTGATGCTCAAACCAAGTCACAATATTAGGGGTAATTGGACCCCAATAATTAAACTTGAAGTAATAATAAAAACTGATTTATTGTAAAAATAATTGTATAAAAATTCATAAAATAGTCCAAATAAATTCGACATACACAGCTCAATATAACATCTTGGTGTAAAGCGTGAGTTGGAAAAAAGACTTTAACACCTGACCTGTGGGGTAAGGTCCGGACCAAACCCAGATGGTAGATGGAATCTTTAGATGTGCATATAGAGCCGTGTAGTCCTCTCTCCACCAACGCGTTTCGACCAATGTCTTCCTCAGGGTGTGCTCACCCTGAGGAAGACATTGGTCGAAACGCGTTGGTGGAGAGAGGACTACACGGCTCTATATGCACATCTAAAGATTCCATCTACCATCTGGGTTTGGTCCGGACCTTACCCCACAGGTCAGGTGTTAAAGTCTTTTTTCCAACTCACGCTTTACACCAAGATGTTATATTGAGCTGTGTATGTCGAATTTATTTGGACTATTTTATGAATTTTTATACAATTATTTTTACAATAAATCAGTTTTTATTATTACTTCAAGTTTAATTATTGGGGTCCAATTACCCCTAATATTGTGACTTGGTTTGAGCATCAGTAGGAATTATTGGACAGCAACGTTAGAGGAAAAAAGCCACAGATAAAGATACCTTTATGTGCCTACAACAACCAGACCTACCGTAAGTCTGGTGAGATATACATACATACCAATAAGCACTTAGGTGTGGTATTAAGGGATTAGAGGGATAGAAGGTGATGATACAAGGTGGAGGAAGATAAAAGATACCTTTACGAGTGGTTCTTACCACACTTGGGTGTGAGTACGGTACGATCTTTATAGAACCTTTGGTGGAGGAATATTGGATAAAATATATTATCCGCCCACTGTGTATATATAAGAGAACTGTACACATATATATATATATATATATATATATATATATATATATATATAAATATACTACACTATATTGCTCCCCTGTCTTTCTTTGAGTCGTGATTTGGAATACACTCACTTCCATGCATGACTGATCGGTTGGAGTGCCAGAAAGAATAACTTGAGTGCCGGTAACAGAGGAAGAAACACGCACAGATAAAGAAACCTTTATGTGCAAGTGTTATCCTTACTCACTGTAAGTAAGGTACGCCATTACTTCTTATTTTCACTGAATAGAAAGAAGTTATAGAAGGTGGAGGAATATAAAGATACCTTTATGAGTGGTTCCTATTACACTTGGGTGTGAGTACGGTACAAATAACTTTTTTGGTGGAAGAATAACCATTGTGAAGCACCACACCTCCATTACTCATAATCCACTTATAAGACTTTCGCTTGAATATCAGACAAAACCTACTACACTATATTGGTTTTCCTTTTTTTCTTTTTTTCTTCTTTCGACAAACGAGCCAGAGGAAGTTTCAACGGAAGTTCTTGGACTTACTGTGACCGGTGTGGATGAACTCCCTATCCATCTCAGTATAAGGAATTTAGATTGTTCATTAGATGTGAGCGCATGCGGTGAATTGTGTATATTTCCTTTTGTCTATAATACAAACCATACTGTGACGGGTACCCGACCCGACCACTACTATTGGATAGAGAAATCACAAGGGACTGGCAAGCGCTGTCTATTGGCCGGCAACGATATGTGATGTGCCGGGACAGACTAGATTAGTGATAGGCGGGCGGTCCCACGTGACTTGGGATGGGATGATGATTGGATCACATAGATCCAATTCATGTACATCCTCGGGAGGCATTCGTGTTGCTCCCTGACGAAGCTGCCATAGCGCAGTGAAACACACGTGTAGGCTCTGCGTGTCCACGTGTGCCTACTGTGAAATGTTATAAGACAAATGCATTATATTAATTCAAAGTTAGCTGTCTGCTTTCACTGACAGAAAGATTTAGCTGAGCTATCGATGAAGCTATATACAGATTAATAGACTACATATTTGATGTTAAAAGATAATAGTGCAGTCTGATAGCTGTCAGCATCAAGAGATAGGGTGATCACTCTGGATGATCTCAATCTGTATATACCTTATGATGTAACACCAACATCAGTGCCTGTATATTAATATTAATCATAAGAGATAATTTCATCTCTGCCGTACAGAGCAGTAACTGTTAGGGGTTTATTATAAGAGAAAATAATTTTTGTCAAGCTGTTATAATTACCAGTAATACGCTGTATATATATCAAATTGCCTGTATATAATATAGATATACTGGGGGATTCCCATAGAATTAAATAACTGTGAAAATAACAGTATTTATATCATTACACTGTTACAATTTAGCTATATTTCTAACTATGTGAGGTTCTTTTAAGTGTGACAATATCCACACTATTACATTGCTACAAATTGGCAACAACTTTAAGCTTGCAAAGCAACTACTGTCAGCTAGGCAGCTGCATACTCTGACTGGATACTAATTCTAAAATATTGTTACAAATCAAATGGCAACACTTAGGTTTTGAGAAGCAGCAGCATACACACAAATTATGCCTGAGTCCATGAAGTATAGTAACTAACTTGGTAACATCCAACAGCTTATTATAAGTGGAATGTCCCCAATAGATCTTCCTATAACAGCTATTGCATCACCCACGGCTGATTTGACTTGAATAAATAAAGACCGTTAATCAGAGTGGCGTGATATATAATTCTAATCTAACAAGTAATCCACTTCATACTCCTCATTATTGTATTCAGATTATTAAGGGCCTTCATTTATGAGTGGAAACTGTAGTTACTCTATCCCCTGGAGGATATTTTCTGTATACCGTCAGTTACAATAATCAAAGGTTATCTCTGACCGGTGTGAATATTAGTCCATTGAGCTCTGATATACAGAAATATATACTTGAGTTAAATATTGATCTGAAATAATCTTTGAAGGAATTAAGCCGTACTTTGAGACAGTTTGCTCTCTAACAATATCGGGGTTGCTACACCCCTAATGAGAGCAATATTCTATATACGCTTAACCAGATCTAACGCGATCACTAAACACGTACGTAAATATTGTTGCTATACATGTAAAATTGGAATTGCTATATTCCTAAAAGCAACTGTTTGTACGCATGTAATCAGAGCATTTATGTTCTCCTTATCAGGGACACTAACAATAAATGTGGTATAACCCTGTTATATGGAAATTTATTCCCTAGTGGTGTTTTGACCGGGGAATTTAAAGATAGGGGAAATGCAAAAATAGTTATCTATACAAATACAACATTGCCTAATTTGAATACCTAGGTATATTCATACCGTTAATATCAGTGATACTCTTTTTGAGGCAAATATAATTGAGTGGGAGGTGTATACACAATCAGTGTCAGCGGGTCCAATTATTACAGTGATAGCTTCTTGAGAATAATTCGCTACAATTATTTGAATACTTGGTAATATATATATCTGTGTAGTTACCTTGAGAGGACTGCACAGTAGTAATCACACGTGGACACGGTTTTTAATACTTTATTCACAAATTGTATTTCTTTCAATTCACGTACATGTTTGTTTCTGTGATTTTAACCTTTATGTTTCACTGTAGTCTGGGATATTAATAACAAATACATATCCTATGAAAAAATACTTCTGTCCAGTGCGTCGACAATACAGATTTCCTCTTGTTTCTTCCTCTTAAACACCACTTATAGAGACTGTAGTCGATAGCACCCCCTGGATATATTGAGCATTGTGTCTCTCATTTTGGGAAACGGGTTTTCATTAGTGGATTTATGGTGACGAATTACATATATCCACAATAAAACATAAAAAATATTAAGTGTGCAGATACTAATTCTTCTTGTGCAATTAGAATAACAGTAATACTGTAGAACAAAACTGGGTAATAACACATACATACAGTAGAGGTAGGAAGGCCCTGCTCGCAAGCTTATAATCTATAGGGAAATACATGTAGGCATTGATTCACAAGGATACAATAGATGCTACTGTATCTATTGTATAATGGTACGCCAGATTTCTAGATTCTTAATGGGTTGTATGATATGATCACACTGCAATGTTGTCAAAGGGTCAGGAGGGTGTGAGAGTAAAGAAAGAGAAAATATGTGATGTTGTGTGTTCTGTACAGAGAGGGTGTAATTAGATAGGGAAGCATTGAAGGTTATATGGGTGGGTCTGGAATTTGATACAGTAGGCTTGTCTGAAGAGGTGAGTTTTCCAATTGTGTACCAATGGCTTGTGTTCACGTGACCAGTGGTCAGGATTCCAGCAGTCAAATGACCGACAGCTTCATCCTGATTGCAGAAATCCCATGAGGTTGAGGTACGGTATCCAAACCCTCCTCCACTACCCCCTAACCCTCCATTCATACTCTGATTCCGGCCTCTTGACAGCTGTAGAATGCCGGGGTCATGACAGCTGGTACAGTATTTTAAATGCAGGTACAGTACGTCCCCTACCAATGGACGGTCATTCTACACTCCTACTAAGAATGTCTCTCTGCCTCTTGTACTCTACTTCATGTAGCACTGTACTACTGTAAAGTATTGGACAGTAGTTGTCATGAATCTGCATTCTCCATCGCATCACTACTGTGGAACTACAGGTTCCAGCAGTTCATTTCTGTTCCAGTTCTAGTTTTCAGTCTACTGCAGCCTGGAGTACACAGTGCTTCAGCTAACTCACAGCAGATCTGAACACCTAATCCAGCAGGGTGTGTTCTCACAGAGATCATCCAATCATCACAGACCAAGGTGTTTAAACTCCAGTTCCTGGCTCAGTCTCATCGCCTTGGACAACACGTCACATTCTGTGAACAGGCGTCTCCTGTTTGCAGTCCTCTGTCTGCAGAGATACCCCTGTGTATTGGACCTGTGGAACTACAGGTCCCAGCAGTTCCAGTTCTGTTCCAGTTTCTAGGTTCCGGCCTTGGACAACACGTCACATTCTGTGAACAGGCGTCTCCTGTTTGCAGTCCTCTGTCTGCAGAGATACCCCTGTGTATTGGACCTGTGGAACTACAGGTCCCAGCAGTTCCAGTTCTGTTCCAGTTTCCAGCCTTGGACAACACGTCACATTCTGTGAACAGGCGTCTCCTGTTTGCAGTCCTCTGTCTGCAGAGATACCCCTGTGTATTGGACCTGTGGAACTACAGGTCCCAGCAGTTCCAGTTCCGTTCCAGTTTCCAGTTCCAGGTTCCAGCCTTGGACAACACGTCACATTCTGTGAACAGGCATCTCCTGTTTGCAGTCCTCTGTCTGCAGAGATACCCCTGTGTATTGGACCTGTGGAACTACAGGTCCCAGCAGTTCCAGTTCCGTTCCAGTTTCCAGTTCCAGGTTCCTGTCTTCAATTCTTTGTTTCCAGCAATCTCCTATTTCTGGCATCTCCAAGATGTTTCCCTGTTCCAGTGTTCCTGTGGAACTACAAGTAGCAGCAACCACTCCAGCTCTCCTGCGAGTCACATTCAGTGTGCAAGTTCCTGTGTTCCAGTCTCCAGTCTTCATTGTTCCAGTTTGCTACAAACTCCAGCCACAGTCTGCTACACCAATCTGCAGTAAGAGACTTTCCTCAGGTGTCTTCTCAGTTCTCAGCCTCTTCACCTAATTACCAGCATTCCACACTGTGCATTGCCTTTAGCACTTAACATCTTGCTGTGTTAGGACTGTCTCCTGCTAGGGCCTTGCTTGGCTTAAAGACGTATGCTTCTACAGAGACTGTGTGCTTTAATGGCTATTCGTTATATACCAGAGTTTTGTTTGCTGCATCTGATTTCATTATTGCCTTATCATTTATATCAAGTTTCAAGTTCATCTTCATTGCTTATTTGTTACCAGTGACTTTTGAAATATTCATTTATCGGATTAAGTTATTATTCATTGTTCCTGTCATCGGTTATCCCTGTGTGATAATAAATATCAAGCGCACATGCGCTGAACTTTTTGTCCGTTTCCCAGTTTCCTCTATCACTCCTACACTGACCCACTAGTGCCCCCTCCGGGGACATACTAAATCAGAATTCTGACAGTTGTATTGGAAATAACAATGTAAAATTTGACATTTCTTTTTTGGTTTATAATTTTTTTTATATTCAACACAGATATCAGTTACGTGGAGTAGGGGGAAAGGAGGAGGAGGAGCCACAGTCACAGTATAGTAAGTACAGTAGGAATTTCTCAAGCCCATTCTTAAAAGTATTGACCGAGTCCATCTTTATTACTCTCTCAGGCAGGGAATTCCAAACATGTACAGTATTGCCATTACTGTGAAGAACCCTTTTCACCTCTGTGTGCGAAATCTCCTCTCCTCCAAACTTAGCGGATGTGCACGTGTCCTCTGTATCGATCTTATCAAAAACAGTTCCTCTGCAAGCTCTGTGTATTGTCCCCTTACTGTATATATTTGTAAAGGTTAGTCATGTCCCCTCTTAATCTCCTCTTTTACAATGTAAACATGCCTAGCCTAGCAAGCCTTTCCTCGTATTCTAGCTTCTCAATCCACTTGATCAGTTTGGTCGCCCGCCTCTAAACCATTTCTAGTTCCACAATATCCCTTTTGTAGTATGGTGCTCATAATTGTGCATCCTACCCAGCCTCCAATAGCCTAACCCTCCAATCATACTCTGATTCCGTACTCGGCATTCTGAATGTCGGGATCCTGACAGCCAGTATTTTAAAGACAGGTACATCCCCTACCACTGGACAGTCATTCTTTTCCTATTTTTTAATTTTGCTTTATAATATATATTTATATAATTTTTATTATTTATATATATATATATATATATATATATATATATATAGTATAGAAATAGAGGAAAAATGGCACCCCAGGGGTTTACAAATACCCTTATACAAAGACTATTGCTTAACAGGATTTGCAATCAATATTTATACAGGTTTTTAAAACATATAACGGACTGTTCTTTTCATAAAGATTTATTAAAACAATTATACAAAAACATGAAGTATATCCATCATTATTACATTATTACATGTACATTATGATATAGTTTCTCCTACAGAAATCCATCAATGGGATATCAATGGGATATGGAGGAAAGAAGGCAACCTTTCTGTGGTATCCTTATTCTTCCTCATTAAATATTCGGAGATAACATCAACAAGAAATACAGTAGGAACGTAACCACATAGATGGCAAGTGGTTGTAGCACAGAGTTCCTAGCTGAAATTATGGCCTTCCCTTATGATCTCGAGGATACACTGGTGGCCACTATGGAGTGTGCTCCTTGTAAACCATTATCCCACATGAACAAGGTCTACAAGCTCTATCGAATGCCTGGCAACATCACCCACCGACTGGACCGTCTACTGGTTTCCTCCTGGAACTGGCAACGGTAGTCCTCAAACACAACCATTTCCTCTACCAAGGAAGATATTACCTGCAACGCGAAGGAACCGCGATGGGCTCGAACCTTGCGCCGGCTTACGCCAATATCTTTATGACTGAGTATGAGCAACAACACATTTTCCCGAGATATGGAACACAGATCCTATTCTACAAAAGGTTCATTGATGATATATTCCTGCTGTGGAAAGGGTCAAAGGACTCATTTAACCAGATGGTGAGTACACTGAATGGTTTGGACAATCCGGTAAAATTCACTCACCAGATTGACGCAGCTAATATCAATTTTCTGGATATCTCCATTTCACTGGAGGGAGGCCGTATCAACACTAGCCTGTACAGAAAATCAACTGACAGGAATACCTTGCTGCTTGCAACTAGTCAACATCCGCCTGCACTCAAGGATAATCTCCCTGTTTCTCAATTCTTGAGGGTCATGCGTAATAACACCAACAAGGACATCATGGAAACACAACTATCCAAGATGACATCAGGATTCCTTGAGCGGGGATATGATAAGAAGTCAGTCCAGAATTGCCTCAAGAAAGCAAGGAGGAAATGTGAAGCTCCCACAGCTACAACATCGGCCGCATCCGCACCTGACCGGATGGTGTTTACGACTACATATGACCATATGTCGAATAGGGTCCGAGGAGCCATCCTGAAGAATTGGTCTATCCTAACTACAGACGACCAACTTAAATTGAAAAAAACCCTCCCCCGATGATGGCCTACCATAGGGCACCTAATCTAAAACAATTGCTGCTAAGGCCTATGGCTGGACAGGAATTACCCACGGCAACCACATGGTTACATGAGAGAAGACCTGGGTGCTTTAAGTGCACTGGGTGCACCACGTGTAGGGGCATGTTGACAGGCCCAACATTCCCACACCCCCATTCGGGGAGACCAATAGCTATCAGATACAGATTGCACTGCTCTATGGATCACCTAATATATATTCTCACGTGCCCGTGCGGATTGTATTATGTCGGAATGACGACCAGACGATTTTGCGAGAGGATGGCGAATCACAGAACATCGATACACCAGGCTATCACCACAGGGACTGCGGCTTTGCCGGTAGCCAGACACTTTATGACTCTACGACACCAGGTATCGGATCTGAGGTCCAAGCTGATTGACTGGATACCTCCACTACCGCGAGTCGGTGACCGTGCCCTCCTGCTTAGAAAAAGGGAAAGCCTTTGGATACACAAACTGGACACGATAGCACCAAAAGGAATGAATGAAAATAATCCCTTATCAATTTTTTTGAAATAAATTAATGCATTGCTAATGACATTTGTTTAGATTATGTGTTGGGCGCACTCGGTATAGGTTCCACTGTTTGGCAGTGGGATATATCATGTCCCTATTCAATAACTGATTTGTCACCATATTTTGCTAATCATTTAATCCTACATCTATATTTTGTTGTGTATCTCCAATAATGTTTTTGTGTATCTCTATTGATTTTCAGCTTTATTTACTTTATATTTTTTATTATTATTATTGACATTATTGAAATGCATTCACAAACAGAGAATGATGAATCCCAACTTATGTGCTCACTGGCCTCTGTTATGTCCAGATATAATGTAAGCTCATATCCCCAATTTAGATGTTGATTAACATCAGACCTAGAGCCATTTATACTGACTTAAGTGGGGTAGTCCCCCATAAAAAACGCTGCAGTATGATAAATATTTACATTAGTGCACGACAGTGGATGATCGCAGCTCACTTCCGGTAAAACCGGGAGTGACGATTTGCGTTCCACCAAGCCGGCCCCGCTTCTGGGTTTGCACTCCACAGCGTGCCCGAGGACTGTATGTAACTTAGCCGGCCCCGCTTCCGGGTTTACGCTCCACAGCGCGCCCGAGGTCTGTATGCAACATAGTTGGGCACAACGCACTTCCGGTAAAGACGGAAGAGACGTGTGCGCTCCAACACGCGGCCAACTGCCGGAATGTGAGACACAGGGCACCCAATGACCCCCTTTGGCTAATAAAGACCAGGTACACTCCCTGCAAAGGCGGAAGTGATGCCTGCGCTTCAGTAATGCGTTCCACACCATTCCCAATGACAGTGGGAGTGGAATTTTGGCGCCAAACACGCCCATTGTACTGGCTATTTAACAGGGGCTGGTGAGGCAACATCTCCAGACTCCAGTACACCTATTATGCTGACTTTTTGCTTTGATGCTGATTGTATTGACTATGCTGTGAATCCTTGACAAAGGTCCTGGTTTGGACCGAAACGTCGGATGGATATGGACATTACCTCTGAATTGTGAGATTATCATTAATATTAAATATTATTTTTGCTAAAATTCTTTTTGGAATCTGGTGAGTGCTATCTGTTCCACCTTTGTGGTTCATCCTGTATTATATATATTTGTTTTATATTCAACACAGACATCATTTACATTGGGCCGGAGGAGGAGGAGACACAGTGTAGTAAGTACAGTTTGAATTTATCTCACCCATTCTTAAAAGTATTGACCGAGTCCGCCTTTACTACTCTCTCAGGCAGGGAATTCCAAACATGTACAGTATTGTCCTCACTGTGAAGAACCTTTTTTCGCCTCTATGTGCGAAATCTCCTCTCCTCCAACCTGAGCGGATCTTATAAAAAACAGATCCTCTGCAAGCTCCGTATATTGTCCTCTTATATTATTGTAAATCTTAATCCTGTCCCCTCTTAATCTCTTCTTTTCCAATGTAAACATGCCTAGCCTAGCAAGCCTTTCCACGTATTCCAGATTCTCAATCCACTTGATCAGTTTGGTCACCCGCCTCTGAACATTTTCTAGTTCCACAATATCCATTTTGTAGTATGGTGCCCAAAATTGTGCATCCTACCCACCATCCACTAGCCTAACCCTGCAATCATACTCTGATTCCGGACTCTGCATTCTGAATGTCGGGATCCAGACAGCAGGTGTTTTAAAGACAGGTATAGTACAGTACTGTATATCCCCTACCACTGGACAGTCATTCTGCTCCTACTGTATTATGACTATCTCTCTGCCTCCTGTAGCACTGTACTACTGTAGACTACTGTGCAATTTTGTGGTAACTGTACTCTACTGTATTTTGTTTATAATCTTTTTTATTTTCCACTCAGTAATTATTATTGACAGTGAAGAGGAGGAGGAAGAGGAGGAGGAGAAACCCTCTCCCCAACTTGGTAAGTAAACTACAGTATTGTACTGTACTGTACATTGTGTTAAACCAATGGGTTGGGTTTGCATGACCAGCAGTCAGGATTCCAGTGGTCAGGTGACCAACAGCGGCATCCTGATTGCAGCAATCCCAACAGGGTGAGGTACGGTATCCTAACCCTCCTCCACTACCCCGATTCTGGCCTCGGCAATATAATCTCTGTGTGTGAAATCTACTCTCCGCCAACCTGACTGAATTTTTGTTATACTGTATTCAACACAGAAATCGTGTCAAAAAGTGTATTTCATGGAATTTTTGTTTTCACAGGCCCTACACTGTCACAGGCTGTGGTGGAGGAGGAGGAGGAGGACCAGCATCCTCTGTCCCCCACCACACTGCACCCATTAAGTAAGTCCAGTCCGATACAATTTGGAAATAGAAATACAGTACTGTAGACAGTGTAAGCAATGTACTGTACTGAATCTATATTTTATTTTTTGGGGGGTACAGTAGTTGGTGAGTGTTTGGGGGATTAATTTTTACTCTGCTCTGTTTTACTTACAGTAGTAACAGTACTTTATGTACAATAGTGGGTAATGACAGACAGTCATGGAGGTGGGGAAGCCCTCCTCACAAGCTTACAGTCTATAGGGAAAAAGCCATTGATACTGTACTGAAGATGTGAAGATACTGTCCAGCATGTGTGGACTTTGCAGTGGGGATGCAATTGAAATGTCATGTATTGTACTGTATTGTGATGGACTACAGTACATCACAAAACATACCCAGAAACAATAAAAAATCTTAATAGATATACAGTAGTTTGGAGCAGAGAAGGGAAAGGTGGTACATGATACAAACTTTCAAATATACAGTACAGTTACAGTATCAATGGTTTTAACAAAGTCCAGGAGGGAAGCATTCTCCAAATGAAGATACTGTAATCAATAGGACATGAGGACATGCACTGAGACTGGAGGGAGGGGGGGGGGGTTCAAGGGGGAATTTTAAGAAAAATAACTTCACAGAAAGGGTAGTGGACAAGTGGAATAGCTTCCCATCAGTAGAGCTACAGTATTTAAACATGCATGGAAGAGACATAAAGATATCCTTACAGAGAAATTAGGATCAAATAAGGTTTGATGTAAAAACATGGTAAAAAAAGAGGCATATTAGATGGGCAAAGTGATTCTTACAGTATTTGTCGTCAAATTCTATGTTTCTGTATGTGCAGTATTGTGTTGAAAATAGTACAGTACTGTATTTCCTGGAATGAACCTTTTTTTCTCATTAATGTTTTTTTCCACAGGCCCTACACTGGAACAGGCCGCGGAAGAAGAGGATGATGATGAGGTAGGATTTAGTGGTAAGAATTATTACTGACATTGATCTGATGCCATCAGAGTAGCACTTTTCATCAGATTTTTCTGTCAAAAGCATAGAAATCGGATGAAAATTGCACAAATTGGAATAGTGGATGGGGGACTTTAGATGGGGTTTTTTTTTTTGAACTGGTGATGTTGCCCATACAGTAGCAACCAATCACATTTCACATTAACATTTATCTAGCTACACTTACAGACGATAATGCAGTACAGTAGGTAATATTTGATTGGTTGCTACTGTATGGACAACATCACCGGTTCTAAGAAAAACTCCCATCTTACTAAATTTACCTGTGTCTCTCGCTCTCTCTCCTTGTCACTTGTCATCTCTCTCTCTAGCTACTGTCAGTGATGAATTTCCCATTAGGCACGAGAGGCACGTACTGTACCTAGGGGCGGCATCTGTTTGGGGGCCGCAGTTGGATGTTTACAGTATGCTTATACTGTCATCCCAAAAATTACCAGTACAGTAACCGCTAAATATTTTCAGTGTACTGTACAATATGCCATCATTGCATGGAGTGTAAATGGGTAGCACATACAGTACAGTACTTTCCCTGTAAGCTGCCCTACGGTACTGTACTTAGTAAATACTGTATGTACAGTATACATAATTCAAAATGAAAAAAAAGTTGCTACCTTAGTCATAATCACCGGCATACGGGCCACTCACAATTTTTTGGATGGTCTGGGGCCCCTAGGAATCACCATGCCTGTCACAAGCATCCTTTTTTTACCCACCTGTCACCGGGCCTGGACACTAGTGTACTATTACTATACTTTTTACTGTATACTGTATCTTATAATATTCTTCTCTCTTACCCACAGACGACGAGCCAGAATACATTTTTGGTAAATATACTGTACAGTAGCAATAGTTGGTACTGTAATTACAGTATTTTTTTTCTCCAAAATTATTTTAAGTCAAACTGATATGACTAACTGTATTTTATCTTTTTACAGTCCGTTGCCAACCAGTGGAGGAGACACTTGGTAATAAGAGAGAAATACATAATGCACTGTACTGTACTCTAACTTACTGTAACATGTATAACACTGAGCTAATCATCTTCACACCCTCTGACATAACCTTACAGTACATGCTGTACATTCTCTCCTTTTTCACCCTCTTCACTCCACAAATGCATGCTGTGTTTCCTGACTACTGATTTCTTCCTTAAACTGCCACCCCCAATATTTTGCAAAAGCTGCTCTCTACAGTACTGTACACTACTGTATCTCTGGAATTCTTCAAGTCTAAAGTACTCTACAGTACTATACAGTATATTAAACATGTTTGTAAAACAGGCTCTCAATGCCCACTTCTTCATCACACCCATCTTTCATCCTACAGTTCCCCTATCTTCCATACTGACAGTCTATTCCTTTCTGTCTTTCTGCTCATTGCAGTTAAATGCCGGCTGTCAGGTTAACAGTGACAATGCCGATAAGCGTAATCCCTACGCTACATATGTTCCCACTTGTGGGTGTCCACGACACCCATAGAGTAAGAATAGATGCTGTGTGGAGTTATGCGAGTCACAAGTCTGCTGCGTGGCGAGAGCAACAAGGCTGCAAGTAGACTTCGAGCACTCATCCCTCTGCTGGTGTTCTGGCAGGAGGGATGCAGCTGTTTGTACAGTATATACTGTAAACAGCCAGTATCCCATCCGGTGAAATTGAGTATGTAATCCAAATGCACAGTGGGGGTGACTCAGACCTGATGGCTGCTGTGCGTACTGCAATGCTCACACACGCCTCCAAACAACAATTGGCATTGGCGACAGTCTGGTTAAAAAATTACGATTGCACGGGCGTTCGCAAGGTGATTGACAGGAAGAGGCCGTTTGGGGTGAAAACTGACCATTTACTGGGAGTGTCTGGAAAAACACATTTGGACATGAGTTATTAGGGAGGGTGTTTGACGTCAGCTCGGACCCACTCAGCCTGATCTCATCGCACAGTAGGAGAAAGTCCTGGGCTGCGCACAGACTGCACATACTGGATTTTCACAGCTCTGCATACACATGCATTTGCGCACTTGCAAGGGTGAATATGTGACTGCAGCAGTACAATCAGGTCTGAATTACCCCCAATGTACTGTACTGTACTGTACAGTACTATAAGATCTTTTGAGCAGGGCCCTCCTACCTGTTGTGCTTTTCCATCTGTTACTTACCGTACAGTCTGAGCCTGCCCTAGGCATAGGCATACTCCACAAATGCCTAGGGTCACAAGCAGCTTCTGCTGATTAACATGATATGCAGCATGCCTACAGTATATTCTGTGTGTGACTGCGTCTCTATCTGCATACAAAATGCATTACTAATGTGCAGCATTATGTGTATAAGGGGTACTACAGTACTTTGTTGTGTAACATATAGCAAGGCACTACTGTGTGGTCTAATGTGAACAAAGAGCAATATGATGTGATGCAATGTGAATAAGGGGCAATACTGTTAGGAGTAATGTGGTACTATCCTATGATGTAACGAGAATAAGAGACACTATTGCATGATATAATGTGAATAAAGTTGCAGTACTGTGTGGCATAATTTCAACTTGGGGAATTATTGTGTAGTCATGCCCCTTCCCAGCAAGAACATGCACTGTTTTTGGATGCACACCGAATGTGCACACTGTTCTTATTTAAAATATACAGTAGGTTGTAGGAGCACCAAAATGAGGACTGCTATGGTTGAGGGGTGATGGTGCTGAGAAATGGGTACAGGGTCAGAGGCGGAAATAGCGTCTGTGCAAGGGGGCACCAGCCAAAAATTTGTCTATGGAATCATATTGGTTAGGGCCGGCACTGAGTACAGTCCACTATTATTTATAGTACTCCTACAACACCACCTACAGTACTGTAACCCTCTTTTTTTGCCACACTGAAGCTATCATGAAATGTCATGACTGCTAATGCATAAATGTCTACAGTATTTACCATGATCTATACTTGTACTGTGGTGTTTTGTTCCTTTGATAATTTGTTTATGACCTGTTGAAGCTAAACTCTTGTACAGTGCTTTATATTTTGAATGCCAGCAATACAGTATAATACTGTACCTACAATATACAGTAGTAATTGTATTGTATTGGAATATGACTAATGTTTTTTTTTCTCCACTACAGTGCCAATGATTAATGGAGGTCCCAGACAGGGCCATGAAAGGTGGGCTGGCCCGGAAACCGCCAGCCAGCTGCACACGTATACAAGAGGTAAACTATAGCAATGTTTAAATTACCTCGACAGCATACAGTAGTGTTCTATTTACTGTAGAGACAATAGAGTACTATACATTGTAAATATCAAGATTTTCTAATGTAGTGTACAGTACTGTATTGCCACTACTACACTGTAAAGTATTCTGTATTTGTGTTGTAATATTGTCCTTTTTTCCCACAGAACAGTTGCAGTGTGCCATCCTGCTCCTGCGGGTGGTGGTCCACCTTTTAGTGGACCACTTCTTCTTTAATTTTTTATTAAGATATGTTTAATTTAATTTTGTTATTTTTCATTAATACATTTTTTTGTTATTTTGTACTCCATTGTATAGTATCTTTTTCTACTGTCTGACAGAATCTCAGGTCATTTACTGTATAAGCTAGGCATACTGTACACCATACACTTATCTGGCAGATTATCTGCCAGATCTGGCTGTTTGGAATGAAATTCTGGTAATGGATGAAAGCAAATGACAGTCATCCATTACCAGATTTTTATTCGAACCAGCCAACCAATCAAAGTTCAGGTAGCAGTTGATTGATACAGTATGCACACCTCTCCGTCTTCTCACTGTTTCATACTGTACATCTACCCCATGTGTGCTTTACATAGAATGCAGAAAGGTGCGTCAAGGTACATGGCAGCAGTACAATGCAAGGAACTAGGACACTATCTCACAGTAGATTGAGCATACTGTACTGTACATTGTAGCAATAGCATACAGTAAGTGTGACATGTACAGTATAATATAGTGGGTGGCATGTACTGTATCACTGGGAAACTGAATAGGATCAACTGGTAATGTACAGTACCAATGGTGAGCTACTGTACTGTATATACAATACTGTATGCTACAGTATACTGTATACAAAGTTCTAGTACAGTAACAGTGTGACCCTGCCTGAATGAAGCCATCACAAGCCATACATGCCCAGTAACAGGGAGATAAAATGGTGGACACTTCTACCAGGCCCTGAAAATCCCAAAGATTCTGCCCCGCGGGAAGCTTGTATAGTGCATACAGTACAACCCCTTCTCTTGAGTAACAGTGCTCCCCAGGCAGCCATAGACACCAGTGAAACAAGAAGCCTAACCAAGTTGTTTTACATATACTACTCTTAATTGAATTCCCCTCATACAGTAGTACTAATTTATAGAGTACAGTATATGAGGAAGTTGGAAATACAAAAATTGTAAACCACATCAGGTTTATTTTAAGAAACACTTTACGGCAGAGGACGTAGGACAAAATCATTAGGAACATGTAACATCACACTGTTAAAGCTGATTAACTTACAGGACAGAAAAAGCAATACCTTTAACTTATATTGTGCAGGCAGCTGCGACTGCTAAGCGTGTGTGTGTAACCCCTAACAGATGCATACACGTTGCGTAAGCACTCCGTCACGCTGTAAGCACGGAGTAGCTACACGTGAGGCGGAATACACATTATAACCCCTAGCAGGAAAGGAACACAACACCAATTATATTTAAAAATGTTGGGATCCAACCCACCAACAGTTATTTACTGAAAGGGGGTTACAACAATAATACAAATACAATAAGAGAAAGAGGCTACAATCAATGATACATATGTTTGTTTCGCCAGCGCCACCCGGTCCTCGGTCAATCAAGATAGATGACTTTCAGAGAATGTGTGGCCGGCCAGGCAGCTTGGCTTTTTATACATTTGTCCAGTTCTTGATACAATAGACACTGTATGATCTTCTTCCATTGGTTCGGGGGTGGGACATATCCTGTGCACTGGGGATCATTGGTCAGCTCAAGCGGTGGGCGATGGCTAAGTCTTGAGATGTGATTTCTGTTGTTTGCAGAAGGTAGTGAGGTGCTACTCTGCTTGAGACTTAGTAAAGTGTACAGAGGGAAAAGGTAGCAGGTGCACTATCTCACACTAGCTCAACCTGTAGTAACCAGAGGCACTTAGCATATTCCTGGCCAAGCTGAGTAGCACCTCACTACCTAATTAAGGTGTGAAAATAAGGGCCCTTTTCCCTCTGTAACTGATGTATTCATACATTTTTGAAGGTAGGACACACCTTCACCCTAATTTAGCACCCTGTCCCACCCACCCCTCTGATTTTAAATAGTCCAACACTCTAGCCTTTACATTTGGAATGAGCACACTGAGGTAAGACTCCTACATTTTGTTTAATATGGCAGTCCATAATGGGGGGAATTCTCTGGGGTGCGGGTCTCCCTGTGCCTACCATGGCTGGGTGTCCCTGGGGCATCGCAATTTAACACTATTTCATCACTCCATGGCACTTATAGTTTGTTTTATATATATGTAACACATTCACATAATTTTCCTTTACTCCTCACATTATTCACACATGCAGCAACAGCTGCTCCTACCTCTTTAACCCTATATTTTTATCACTCCTGCAATGCCCTGGGGTTGTCTGGCTGGGTGGCTCTGGGGTGTCCTGCCCCCCGGACCTGAACCCCTATAGTTAGTGTTAGGGACTTACCCAATGAGAGGCTACATTGATGCGGTGGGTAAGCTCATAGCCCTGGCCAGGAATATGCTAAGTGCCTCTGGTTACTACAGGTTGAGCTAGTGTGAGATAGTGCACCTGCTACCTTTTTCCTCTGTACACTTTACTAAGTCTCAAGCAGAGTAGCACCTCACTACCTAATTAAGGTGTGCAAATTAGGGCCCTTTTCTCTTTTTCCTTCTATTTGAAGGATGTACAGACAATGTGTGATTTATGCATTATATGGGTAAAATATTGAATATGGCTCTTGTGGCTTTTCCGTGCACATGCGTATGTTACCATATTTACCCATACCACGTGTTAACATGCAAGACCACGTGAGCGATTATACGTAGCTTGCGAGTATGTGTACGCACGGCAGATCAAGCACCCGCACGGAGGCCATCTGTGTGGTGTTTGTACATGATGAGTGTGCCTATAATATTTCTGACTTTGACAGTCCACCCTTTTGCAGTCAATAATAACTGCCACACATAACTAATAAACTGAAAATATTATCTATACATTATATACAAAGTTTGGATGACCGGGAGAGAGTTGTAGGTAGGAAACGTGTAGCCTAGTGGTATAGGAAAAAGCATGTATGTATGAATCAATGTCTGAGGGGCATGCATCATTGTGCCGTATATGTTCTAAGTAAGCTTTGAGGTATTGCGAAGTATACATTAAATCCTTCTTATCCCGTATTAAGGGTCTGTACATGGGCAAACAAACACTACCGAGCTCCTTTCGGGCAAGGGCTTTTGACCCTCACCTTTTCGGCTTCTAGTACCAACAAATGGGGAGAACATTTATCTTATGATACATGGAGGGGGATCATATGTGAGTGATACTATATGTGGATAACACCTGTGGACTATGTGTGTCATTAACTGAGGGTTGCAGTGATGAAGGTAAGACACATATATAAAAATACATTCACATAAATTTGGGTAGGGTTGGCGTCTTTTCCGGTTGGATGTTTCTGGGTAGAGGGGGAGACAGAGAAAAATAGTGAAAGAAACAGGCCATGAAATTAATTTGCAATTCTTATCATAACATATTATCAAAACATGTTATCATAACACTGTTTCAACAGATGGGTCTTAAATCAAGTCTTCTGTTGTAACAACGCCCTCGCTCCTTAGACTCATTAAATGTGTGCTGTGTTTGCGCCGCGTCAAAATTCATACACCCCTGAATATCAGACCAATAATTATGATGACTCCCAGGAAACAAAGGAGAAACTTTCCCACATTCACAATAACATTCTGTGTCCACTCTCCTAACCCTGAGAACCACTTGCGTGGGTTCAACCATGAGACCCAGCCGGTCAGTTCATTACCCACAGTCGTCAAGGTAAGGTTGTGTTTCCTCCTGAACTCCCACTTCAACTGCATAATCTCATCCATCTTTTGATCGATGATCTCCGTGGGGTCGTCAGTGCTATTCGTAATATACGTACAGCACTTCACGCCATATTGAGTTGCCAGGGTAACACAGTACCCACCTGTCACAGCCGTAACATAATTAAGGACCATCCTATGCTAGATTAGCTCCGTCTTGTAGGCTTGTAACTCCTTGCCCGTATACCTGAAGGTGTCATCATACATCTCAGTGATATTATCTATAAAGTTCGCCAGCGCATGGATGTACCTATAATTTATAGTTCCTCTGGCAGTACGGGTGATATCTAATGCAAGAAGGAACTGAATCCCGGTGGATTCATGTATTAAATCAGAGGCTGCGTGCTCTGTCCTATCTATGAGGTGTCTCTTGATGATGTGTTCATAATGGGGATGAGTATAAGGAGTCTGAGCGTTGCGGTGAATGTCTTTAATTTTATTGTGCGCTATGGTCATGACCTCTGGTAGTACTCTCCCAATATAGCACAACCCTTCAGAGCTCGGAGTAAGCCACTTGTACGTTTCCCTCCCACATATGAAATAGGCATCATCTGGGAGAACATAGTGGAAAAAATGTAACAACACCATATTGTAAATCTTCCATGTAGAGAAACCAATCACTAGTTTTCTCATTTGCTCAGTACAAGTACCAGGCTGGATGATATGGGCACAATACCCCTGTGATACCTTTCAATCACACATGGTCTTGCTCCCACGTGTATACCGGTACCGAAAACACTTACCACTGTTGGCTATCTTACGTACAAGTTCAGAGTCGATAGGAATCCTATCTGCTCTGTGTGAAAAGGTCATTGTCTGGTTATTCCAAGTCACTTCACAATTTCCTGGTTTTTGGAAATTGGAAACATTAAAACACAACAGGGTCCTATCTATGTTGTACTGGTGGAGCTTCAAGCTAGGGGGCCAAGATATATTGAATTTCTTGTCCACCGGTCTCCCACCCCATAATTCGAGTACCTCATCTATTGTTAAAGGATATGGTACTAATCCTGACTTACTCTGTCCTTGAGGTACCTGTGAGCACACCCAACATTCTGTTTGGTTTAAGACTTTACCCACTAATGAGTGGTAATCATTCAACGTATGTCGGCATTAATGTTGGACTGACATCTTTGGATGCCCCCATCTTCGACTATGTTCTCACAATTTCTACATATACAATATTCGTCATACAATAGCCCTTCACAGTGGCTCCGAGCTCCATGACTACCAGAGCGCTTACTGATACCAGCCTTTACTAGAGTGATGTGCTGCTCCTGAGATCCTACAAATCCGTACTCACCATCAGAACTCATTCCAGATCCTTGCTCGACGTCTCTGGGACCCTCACCAAAACAGATTGTCCTGATCAAAAACAGAATTACCAGAAAAACCCGAAACGTAGTCTCTTGAGGTAGATCCTTATTGTTAAGGAAAAAGAAGAAAAATAAGAAGGGTAAAAGAAAGAAAAATGCAGTGGGGGTGGGGGGTGGGGGAGGGGTGAAAAAAGAAAATGGTATGACAACCGTCCTTGATCTTGTTGTTCTCCGCGCTCAGGTGCTGTCTCAACAGTCCTGCCTCTCAGCTCTCCCGGAACAGATTCTCTAGTGATACGAGGTTCTCTTCCCCTTGCTCTTTGTCACGAGTTTTCTCTGGGTCAGCAACCTTCTTGCAGTGGGACGAGTGGACCCAAGTCTCTCTTTCGGCGACCTTTAGTGCTGTCGTGCTGGTCAACAAAACTTGATACAGTCCTTCCCACCTGTCTATGAGGCAACCTGAGGGTAAAAAATTTCGAATCATCACATAATTCCCAGGGTCAATGTCATGACAATTACTGTTCGGTAGGTCAGGAATCACCAGCTTTTGATTTCTTTGTTGATTTCTCAGCTGATGGCTCATCCTAACCAAATATTGCACAGTTATTTCGTTATTGCACTTCAAATCATCCTGGGGGCCTATCATTACATGAGGTTGTCGACCAAAAAGAACTTCAAAGGGTGATAAGTTAAGTGGTGACCTGGGAGTGGTTCTGATGCTGTACAACACTAGTGGCAATGCTTCTGGCCACAACAATCCAGTCTCAGCCATCACTTTGCTCAGTTTATTCATAATAGGTGCTGTTCATTCTCTCCACCTTCGCACTCGCCTGTGGCCGATACAGAGTGTGCAGCTTGCTATTAATACCCATCAGTTTGCACATGACCTGAAAGACTTCACCTGTAAAATGGGTACCCCTATCACTTTCAATCATTCTAGGGATACCATAGCTACACACAAAATCCTGCATGATTTTCTTTGCAGTGAACACAGCAGTATTTGTGGCAGCGGGGAATGCTTCTACCCAGTTTGAAAAGACATCAGTACATACTAATACATATTTTAAATTCCTACAGGGTGGTAACTGTATGAAGTCGATTTGTATTACCTGAAAAGGTCCGTCTGTAGGAGGGATATGGGATGGCTCTGTTGGTATTGCCTTACCAATATTCTTCCTCAAGCAAGTAAGACATGTCATTGCTTTCTTACCTACACGAGAAGAGAACCCTGGTGCACTCCAGTAGGCTCTTACCAGCTTGCACATACCTTCCTTGCCCAGATGAGTCAGACTATATGCCGCCTCAGCTAGGCTTGGGAGACATGCTCTGGGGGCCACTGGCTTACCGTGTCCATCTGTCCAAAGTCCTGAGGACTCCTGATCATATCCCTTCGCCTTCCAGACTGCCTTTTCCTGTAGGGAACACAAATTTTGAATGTTTTGAATGTTGTGTATTTGTTGTGTGGAGTAAAATCATCTGTAGAAAAGAGGGGAATAAAAAAGAAAATGTCAGGTTTGCGTTCACCATCAGGCTGTCACACCATCATGCATATCAGTGTCTGTACACAGTTTCCCTTCACCAGTATTCTCATTCTCCACCCTTTGTGCATGACCAGGCACACTGAAGTAATACTGGTGTCATTGTGCTGGTGAGATATACTGGGTATGGGCAGAACTCTGAAGGACCAATTAGGCATGTGGTGTTTGAACTGTAATTGGGTTCATGTATTGCACCCTCCTGTAGGTGAACGTAGAATATGGAGAGGAAACTGTGAAGAAAAAATCAAATAGATGTTGGTAACAGATAAGTTTGTAGAGGTAAAGAAGATTTTATAAAATTTGACAACTGGATTAGGCACTACGGGGAATGACTCTACTTGGTTTACTCCCCTTAAAAAAAAGAAATTCTGTGTGTGTTGTATCTCTACTGGGACTATCCCAGCCATCAATCCAGTGTCCTGGTGCGCGGTGGTCACTATTGGAGTGTGATCAATGGAGTCGAATCCACAAGCTGCGCTCCTCAGCCGGAGCGTAACACAAAACCTTTACTTCAATTCAAAATTTTAAACTTCACAATGCACAATTCTATATCACGCTCCTATGCAAATCTCCTCATGATTTGCGTATTTCTCTATCTGTTAACGTAGGTCAACCGCTCTACCTTGCCAAGCATCCGCTTACTTGGTGTCACCACGGGATCCCAACTTCCGTGGTTCAATCTACTCACTCCTACTTTCAGCTCACACAAATACACTGTGTTTCTTTTCTGTACAGAAAATATCACTCCCTGTGACTAGTAGTCTTATCCCAGAGGTAGTACAGTTTAAACAAAATCTTACACTAATCTGCTTTTGAAATTGGATAGTTATGTGCTATTTGTATTAAATGTATACAATCCCGCCTTTTATTGAACAACTATCGTGTGGTTTTACTTTGCGCCCGCAATCCTACACAACCTTGTGTAAACACGCGACCGTGCAAGCCTTTACGCTACATGTGCGACCCTGCGCCACGTGTACGCTTCTACACTTTGTCCATACCATGTGTACAAACGTGCGTCCGCAACTCAATAAACCACACAATCTCTCTAAATGTGAGCAATAACAACTACTATCGCTCACTAACACAACCCACACTTGTTCTGTATAAACCTTAATGACTAGGCCAGAACTGCATTTTGTGTTTTATAATTACACCCTAATACACTATTTCTAAGATATATATATATATATATATATATTGTAGCAAACAAATGTATCCAATTTCACACAGATCTAAAATGACTGTTGTAACCTATGGCAACAATATGTGGGAAAGTATGCAAAGTATTAGTATGCTTTGTGTACACATTTGGCGCCAAAAATGTTACACACAGATTTTAAATAGCTTTTTTCCAGTTTCCTCCGGGCTCCATCAGCACCTCTGTAGACTAGACAAAGCAGACATGATCTAATCAGCACAAAAGAGGGTTTTAAAACACCCAAGCAACCAGGGAAACGTTTACTTAAAGATGTGTCTCCACCCTTTGCTGATAGATCAAAGTCTGCTATGGTCTGCAAGTCTAGGAGTGTGTGAAAAACCGGACTGAGCCCCCAATTGTTAAAGCTAATTAACTTACAGGACAGAAAAAGCAATACCTTTAACTTATATTGTGCAGGCCGCTGCGACCGCTAAGCTTGTGTGTGTAACCCCTAACAGATGCGTACACGTTGCGTAAGCACGCCGTCACGCTGTAAGCACAGAGTAGCTACACGTGAGGTGGAATACACATTATAACCCCTAGCAGGAAAGGAACACGACACCAATTGTATTTAAAAATGTTGGGATCCAACTCACCAACAGTTATTTACTAAAATTGGGTTACAACAATAATACAAATACAATAAGAGAAAGAGGCTACAATCAATGATACATACATTTGTTTCGCCAGCGCCACCTGGTCCCGGTCCTCGGTCAATCAAGATAGATGACTTTCAGAGAATGTGTGGCCGGCCAGGCAGCTTGGCTTTTTATACATCTGTCCAGTTCATGATACAATAGACACTGTATGCTCTTCTTCCATTAGTTCGGGGGTGGGACATATCCTGTGCACTGGGGATCATTGGTCAGCTGAAGCGGTGGGCAATGGCTAAGTCTTGAGATGTGATTTCTGTTGTTTGCATCTGAGTTCCAACCCCATGACCAGTTAAACCCATCACATTAATCATACATAAATCTGGTATTACTAATAACTTATTGTTGCAATATGTGACAATATTCTCATACCCACTAGATTACTGCTTATGTGACCCTGAACAATATGATCCCACACATGATATGATTATCCATTTCCATCCTCAAGATATACATATATATATATATATATATATATATACACACATATATATATACATACATATATACATACAAATACATATATTCCTGCTATTACAATTTGTTAGGAAATATATATATATATTTCCAAGAGTTTAGACTATAAATGTTATACCTCGGATATCTAAATGTTTGGTATGTAGTTTGTCAGCTGTTGCTAATCGAGTTCTTTCAAGTTAAACAAGGTTTCTGGATATTGTCTTCTTGTTTGTCCTAGCTTCTAGTAAAACAATGACAGTCCAGTATTTACTGTCTTCGACAGATACTGGACAACTCTAGAACAATGGGGGTTACCAAAGGTATTTGCCTTCTTCATAGGATTACAAAACTTTGCATAAATAAGTCAGTCTGGTACATTCAAGGCACTTGTTTGTGCTTGAGTTTCTAGAAGAATAATTTATGTGTGAACAGTAACTTGCTATTTGAAGGATGTACCGACAGTGTGTGATTTATGCATTATATGGGTAAATTATTGAATATGGCTCTTGGGGCTTTTCCGTGCGAATGCGTATGTTACCGTATTTACCCATACCACGTGCTAACATGCAAGACTGCGTGAGCGATTATACATAGCTTGCGAGTATGTGTACGCACGGCAGAACAAGCACCCACACAGAGGCCATCTGTGTGGTGTTGGTACGTGATGAGTGTGCCTATAATATTTTTGACTTTGACAACACATATTGTAATAATAAAGCCAACATCACACATACTGTATGGTACTTTAATCAAAAGGTAACATCACAAATACAGTAACAATATCAACTTTAACTTTTCTTTTCTTTCATTTTTTGTGTTTTGGTGGTGTGGCGTAATGGTTTTTGTATTTTTTTTTGTATTTAGTTTTTTGTATTAATTTTTGTTTTTATTTTGGAACACGGGCGCATACGGACACCAGAATGGAGAACATAAACAGACAACAGCAGCCCCTGGATGGACACAGCACAATGGACTCAGACGCTTGGGAATTGAAACACTTTATTTACAGCAGAGGACGTGGGACAAAATCATTAGGAACATGTAACATCACACAAATTGTAATAAGAAAGCCAACATCACACATACTGTGCGGTACTTTAATCAAAAAGTAACTTCAGAAATACAGTTACAATATCAACTTTAACTTTTTTTTGTGATTGGGGAGTGTGGGGTAATGGTTTTTGTATTTTTTTTGTATTATTTTTAGTTTTTGTCTTTTGATTTTGGAACACGGGCGCATACAGACACCAGAACGTAGAACGGAAACAGACAACAGCAGCCCCTGGATGGACACAGCACAATGGACTCAGACGCTTGGGGATTGAAACACTTTATTTATGGCAGAGGACGTGGAACAAAATCATTCGGAACATGTAACATCACACATATTGTAATAAGAAAGCCAACATCACACATACTGTACGGTACTTTAATCAAAATGTAACATCACAATTACAGTAACAATATCAACTTTAGCATGTTTTTATTTTTTTGTGGTGGGGGGGTGCGAGGTAACGATTTTAGTATTTTTTTATTTTGTTTATTTTTCTTTTTTGTATAATTTTTAGTTTTAGTCTTTTTATTTGGAACACTGGCACATACGGACACCAGAACAGAGAATGGACAACAGCAGCCCCTTGATGGAAACACAGCACAAGGCTCCTGATGGACACAGCACAATGGACTCGGCCGCTACTGGATAGATACAGCAGCACAAAAAAAATCAACTGGTGCCAGATGAAAGGGGAATAAAAGGGGCAACTTGTACCAGGCCCTTACATTACCAGGGCCAGACACTCCCACCAGGAATGTGGTGAGCCAAGTTCATGCACTCACCTTTGAGTAACCGTGCTGCTCAAAGAGGATACAGCACGGTGCATGCAGCCCCAGAAAATTTAATGTACAGTACAATACCTGTAGGTAATTCTCTGTATACTGTACAGTGACACAATATTTTAACTCCAGCTTGTCAAGCTGATGTGCTGAAGCTAGGAGGATCGGTGGGTAATGATCTGGTTTCTTCAACCTGGATCTTCCAAGGCATTCTCTTCGGCATTCTCAGCACAGCGTTTATGGTATCCCTTATCTTCCTCTTTTCTGGTTCACCAATTATCACGTGGCATTCACACCTTGCCATGATGTCATTTACCAGATTTTTGGGTAGCAGAATTTTCCCCTTGGCACCATCAAAGTTCATACGATGGGTCCACATCAAGTATTTGTCGTATCTCACATGGTACTGGAAAAGAGAATGTGCATATTTGTGAATATGTCCAAGTGAAGCTCCGTACAGATGGTCGTCCAGGGCAGTGGAGATGACAGCCAGGGGAATATCGGTCAGAGTGCCTCTGAATGTATTGTGAGCAGGTGTGCTGGTCATCATTAGTGTTCATGGCAACAGCACACTTGAATTGCTGACCAATGCTATACCTTCAGCTGTCAAGTTCGGCACTGGAAGTAGTGTTGTATGGACACTCAAATTTATCTTGATGACAATCCAGATCTTCATGTTCACCCATGCCCATCCAGTCATCCAGGCCTCTGCGTTCATCCAGGCCTCTGTGTTCATCCAGGCCTCTGTGTTCATCCAGGCCTCTGCGTTCATCCAGGCCTCTGCGTTCATCCAGATCCAGGCCTCTGCGTTCATCCAGGCCTCCGTGTTCATCCAGGCCTCCGTGTTCATCCAGGCCTCCGTGTTCATCCAGGCCTCCGCGTTCATCCAGGCTTCCGCGTTCATCTCTGCTGACTTGAACCACTTGGTGGTTCATTGTAATCATGGTGCGGCCAACTCCAACTTGCCATTCTTCCCTTGTTTGTTCGATGACTTTCTTCATGGCTTCTACCATCTGTTCCTTTTTGCCTTCTTTAATCCCAGCTATTTCCATCTGCAGCTGATTGACCTGTCCCCCAAGGTAACTTACCTGTCCACCAAGTTCTGCCTCCAGATTGGTCACCTTGCTGAGTAGCTCCTTTACTAAACCAGCACAGGTACACTGGCAGTCTTTCACTTTGGTGTTCACATCTGTGAAATCCAACCTTCTTTGTGGTGAATGTGCCATGTCTTCTTGTCCAGGGGTGGCTACATGGTCCAAAAAGGAAACTTCCTGATGCTGCATGTTTGTCATGTCCTCTAGCACTGGTATTTCCATATTCATTGGCTGAACACCGTGATCTGCAAGAGATGGAACAATGACATCATTTGGCAAACCACATATCTGCCCCAAATGATTATTCTTTGCCTTGGCATTTTTTCGTGGTTTCACCACATTTTCTTTCTGAGCTGCTTTGGCAGTTTTCTTCTCCTTTTGTGGGGCTAATGCAGCAAGTTTCTGTGCCACTAATGGGCGGTTTTTGGCACTCTCGTAAAATCTGTTAGTCTGCATTCTTAGTCTCTAATAAAAGCCACAATAAGAAAACATGTAAAGCACAATATGATATAAATAGCAAACAACTGTACATTTTCAAATAAAGTGCACAACAGTGAAGTGCAAATACAGTACAGTATTATACTTTTTTCCCTGTGCCTCCCAACATGACCCTCTCCAGGAGGGACGGAATGCTCTGTTACTGGACTGCAGTTTTAATGTACAGTAAGATTGCCATCACCTGTGTGAACAATTATACTGTACAGTAGTTACTGTATTTGATAAGAAAGGTGTTTCACCACAAGTGATAGCAATAATACAGTACTGCACATTAATATACTGTAGCAGTCCAAGAACCAGAGCATGCTGTCCCTTTGTGAAAGTCATTTTGGGAGGCACATTCACAGGTTTTGCAGGCCACGGGGCAATGCTAAAGGAGCGTCACAATCCCCTAGCTAAAATACACAGGGGCGATAGGGATGAGCGAGGTCTATGCACATTACATTACACCGGACTCGATCACATAGCAAACTGACAAAATGGCCACTGCCCGTGAACCCCCACCATGTGGCAGCGCTCGGATATGGATTGAGAGATGGCATAAGTTTTGCAGGCCATGGGGCAATGCTGAAGGAGCGTCACAATCCCCTAACTAAAATACACAGGGGAGATAGGAATAAGCAAGGTCTATGCACATTACATTACACCGCACTCGATATCATAGCAAACTGACAAAATGGCCATTGCCCGTGAACCACCACCACGTGGCAGCACTCGGATATGGAGTGAGAGATGGCATAAGTTTTGCAGGCCATGGGGCAATGCTGGAACACGTGAGGCCAGCAGAAGTTTTCAACTGCAGAAACAGAGAGCAAATTATCAGGAGATTTCTCAAAGGTCGGAGACGATCCACACAGCAAGTCTGATTACGAGGAAATAGCTTTGCAAAGTGGGTAACGGGCTGTGACTGAGACGCTCTTTTATTCAGATTCAAACAAAGGGAATTCTTCCCGCTTAAAGCATGCTTTGTGATTGGTGTAGGGATGAATGCATCTATACAGGCACCAATCACAGAGCATGCTTTGAGCGGGAAGAATTCCCTTTGTTTGAAAAAAAAGCTCATTTATATAGTTTCTTCATACAGTATTTGATCGGTAATTCTTTCATTTACTGTTTACAATTATTTATATATTTACATGACTATCCTTACTGTAATGTCCCTGAGTATTTTAGTTAGGGGATTGTGACGCTCCTTCAGCATTGTCCCGTGGCCAGGGCCGGTTCTTGGCCTTGTGGCGCCCTGGGCAAAATATAGGGGCGTGGCTTCAAATGGGGGCGTGGTCAGTTACGCCCCCATTTATGCACCCTGTAGCGACGCTGAAAGAAAAAAAAAAAGTATACTTACCATCCCCGTTCCTGATCCAGACCGCTGCAGACCCCCTCCGCCGGCGGTGCCGCTCTTCTCCTCTCCTCTCTTCGATCTATGGGAGAGACGTTATTACGTCTCTCCCATAGAACAGCATAGACACGAGAGGTCAATTATGACTCCTAGTGTCTGTGCCACTATGCTGTGCGGTGCGCGATGACGTCATCGCGCATCGCACAGCAAAGGTCCTCTACATGAAGGGAAACTAGACCGTAGCGTCTGGTTCCCTTCAAAGCGGGGGGGCACAGCGGGGTACTGCGGGGGGCACAGTGGCGGATCTTGCCCTGGTGTGGCACCCTCCAGATGGCGCAGGCGCCCTCCGGAAGGCGGCACCCCGGGCAAAAGTACTGCTTTCCCGTGGCAAGAGCCGCCACTGCCCGTGGCCTGTAAAACCTATGCCGTTGCACGCTCCAAATCCAAGTGCTGCCACGTGGTGGGGTTTCACAGTCAGTGGCCATTTTGTAAGTTTGCTATGCGATCGAGTCTGGTGTACCATAATGTGCATAGACCTCGCTCATCCCTATCGCCCCTGTGTATTTTAGCTAGGGGATTGTGACGCTCCTTCAGCATTACCCCGTGGCCTGCAAAACTTATGCCATCTCTCACTGCCACGTGGTGGGGGTTCACGGGTGGCGGCCATTTTTAATGTGCATAGAACTCGCTTATCCCCATAGGCCCATATGTTTTTTAACTACCATATTGAGACGCACATTTCTAGGCCTACAGTATTTAATATACAGTAAGCAGCATTGTTGGGTAGGCAATAATTGAAGAATTTACAGTAGTGACATGTACTGTATGTAATGCTGGTACATTATGTCAGTCGTCCATTATACTGTACACTACAGTAAGTCTCACAGGGCCCATGCACTTCCAAGGAGGGTTATTTACTGTATCTGTTTTATACAGGAAAGTAATTGCAGTCCATAACACTGATGTGGTATTTTCAGTACTGTACAGTACAGTATACAGTACTAAAATTTGAACATCAGGTACTATATAGTAAACATGTACAGTACAGTATTAACTTTTATCATAAAACTCTTGCAAATTTTCAGATGTGTAAATTTTAGACTACAGTATTCACAATGTTTTTTCTCCACACAGGAGTTACGGTTGGACAACATGACAGTAACTATCAACAAAACTATGAACAAGATAATTGCCAACATGAAAAAAGAAAATAAAAGCATCAAAGAGATCCATGCATGGCTCAAGGAAAGTGACATTATAGTCACTTTAGAAACGGTGCGCTATCATGCTTTCGAGAGAACAATGCCCAGATTTGTATTTCCTACAAAATGCACATGGTACGTACTGTACAGTACTGTAATGTTTAAATGACTTATTGTATACAGTAGACAATTTTTTTGTAATAAAAAAATAACACTTCATCTCACTGTGATTGTGATGTTCATTAATTCATATTTTTCATACTGTATTGTACTGTAGGAGAGTGTAAGAAATTGTGGAGGAACTAACTTGTGAGGATGATGAGCGTACTGCTTTGCAAATAAAACAAATTCTCCATTCCAAGTATGACCTGGACATATCGATCACCAGTCAGAAGGATGCGACGGAAAATAGGATGGACCTTTGGCGCAACAAGGTAAAATACTGAAAGCAGTATAAACCATAAATGCACACTTATTCACTGTTAATAATCCCTTGATAAGTGATATAACAATGACGTAAATCATTATACAGAGTGTGTACTTTATACTGTATATATACAGTATGTGTGTGTGTGTGTGTGTGTGTGTGTGTGTGTGTGTGTGTGTGTGTGTATATATATATATATATATATATATATACAGATGTGTCCACATACATCTTTGCTATATCCCGCCATGTATGGCACAGTTTTGCATGCCTTAGACTCAGAGATTTAGCCATGCCCTGTGATTTTTCTTAATTTGCTTCTTTAATATGTTACTTTATACATATTCTATTATGGCAAATAAAAATTTTAAAATGTATCCACTTGCTACTCCTGAAAAACAGCTTAGCCGTGTTTTGCATGTTGTGCCAAATTGGTAAAAAAGTAAAGATGTAAGTGGACACATCTGTGTATATATATATATATATATATATATATATATATATATATCTTCCAAAAGAGATAGCTGTAGGCATTCAGAGACAGCAATGAAGCATTGCCGGCTTATTGTGATGATTATATATACTGTGTGTGTGTGTGTGTGTGTGTGTGTATGTATGTATGTATATATATATATATATATATACAGTACTGTGTATATACTGTTATGTATATACAGTTTAATGTATACAGTAGGTATATAATACAGTATACTGCACATACAGTCTACTGTATATACTGTAATCTCTTTCATTACTGTATCTGATTAATTATTTTTGGCTCTTCACAGGATATCTCCCATGATAAGAGATGTAAATAAAGAAAAGAGAGTTGAACAGGCACGGCGATGGATTGAGAGTGGTGAAACATTTCATGATGTCATTTTCACAGATGAATCGTCTGTTGCTCTTGAGCGATTTTCCAGAATGTCATTCCAGAAACGTCACCATATCTCATTAAAACCATGCCCAAAGCATCCATTGAAAGTCCATGTATGGGGAGGCATATCACGATTAGGAGCTGGTCCCCTATTATTTTTCGAATTTACTATACTTTATTCTGTGCCTGTGTTCTGTAAAAATGCATGCTGTATTGTAGAGTACATGTAACTGCACAATAAAATGAGTTGCTTATTAATGAACAACATTTTTTATTTCTGTAGGGATCATGGATAAGCATTTTTTCCAAGAAAAAATAGTAGAGGGCTGTATGATGCCATTCGTGAATAAATATTACCCATCTCACCACAGGATATTCGAAGACAATTATTATTATTATTATCCTTTATTTATATGGCGCCACAAGGGTTCCACAGCGCCCAATTACAGAGTACAAATGCACATAAAAAATAGGAAAACAGTGACTTACAGTTGAATACAATATAGGACAAGTACAGGGCAACTAAGCATAACTACACCAGTAAACATAGAGATAAGTTCCAGGTGGTCAAAAAACTGTGGGATCTGGGCAGTTGAGGATTATTAAAGTAAGAAAAGTATAAGCACATGAGGGAAGAGGGCCCTACTCGTGAGAGCTTACATTCTAAGGGGAGGGGTAGAAAGACAGGGATGACACAGATGGGGTACATAGAGAGCGTGGAACAGAGGGTTATGATGAGATTTGGCTAGGTTTGGTAAAGAAATGGGTCTTAAGAGCCCGTTTGAAGTTTTGTAGAGAGGTGGAGAGTCTGACGGGGAGAGGTAAAGAATTCCAGAGAAAGGGAGCAGCACGTGAAAAATCTTGGAGATAGGAGTGGGAGGAAGTAATCAGAAGACAGGAGAGTCGGCGTGCATTAGCAGAGCGAAGAGGACGGGTGGGAGAGTAAAGGGAGATAAGGTCAGAGATGTAGATGGGAGAGGAGAGGGTGAGGGCTTTGTAAGTGAGTGTGAGAAGTTTGAATTGGATTCTGAAAGGGAAGGGAAGCCAGTGGAGGGCCTGTAGGAGAGGGGAGGTAGACGTAGTGCGTTTGGTGAGGAAGATGAGCCGGGCAGCAGCATTGAGGATAGATTGGAGTGGAGAAAGGTAATTGTCAGGGCGGCCAGTTAAGAGGAGATTACAGTAGTCCAGTCTGGAAATGATCAGTGAGTGAATAATGATCTTAGTGGCATCCTGGGTGAGAAAAGGTCTGATTCTACAAATGTTTTTGAGATGAAAATGACAGGTTTGTGAGAGGTGCTGAATGTGTGGTTTGAAGGAGAGGGAGGAGTCAAGAATTACGCCAAGACAGCATACTTGGGGGCTAGGGGAGATAGTCGTGCCATCAATGGATAATGAGATTGTGGGAGGTGAGGCTGTGCGGGAGGGTGGGAAGATGATCAGCTCAGTCTTAGACATGTTGAGTTTAAGAAAGCGCTGAGACATCCAGGAAGAGATAGCAGAAAGACAGTTTGAGGTACGAGTGAGGAGAGCCGTGGAGAGATCAGGGGAGGAGAGGTAGATTTGAGTGTCATCAGCATAGAGGTGGTATTGGAAGTTAAAAGAACTAATGAGTTCACCTAAAGAGGACGTATAGAGAGAGAAAAGGAGAGGACCAAGAACAGAGCCTTGGGGGACACCAACAGTTAGTGGAAGTGGGGGGGAGGTAGCATCATGAGAGGAGACAGAGAAGGAACGATCAGAGAGGTAGGAGGACAGCCAGGAGAGGGCAGTATCACGCAGACCAAGAGAGTGAAGGATTTGCAGAAGGAGAGGGTGGTCCACAGTGTCAAAAGCAGCAGAGAGGTCAAGAAGAATAAGCAGAGAGTAGTGGCCCTTAGATTTGGCTGCATGGAGGTCATTGCAGACTTTTGTGAGGGCAGTTTCAGTGGAGTGGAGAGAACGGAAACCAGACTGGAATGGGTCAAGTAGTGAGTGAGAGGAAAGAAAGGCAGTGAGGCGATTATAAACAATACGCTCAAGAAGTTTGGAGGCAAAGGGGAGGAGAGAGATGGGTCGATAGTTGGAGAGAGTGTTAGGATCAAGGGTAGGTTTTTTAAGAATAGGGGAGACAAGAGCATGCTTGAAGGCAGAGGGGACAGTGCCTGATGAAAGGGAGAGATTGAGAAGGTGGGCAAGATGGGAACAGGCAGAAGGGGAGAGGTAACGGAGGAGGTGGGAGGGGATAGGGTCGAGCGGGGAGGTTGTGGGGGGGAGGAACGGATGAGGGCCATGACTTCCTCGCCAGATACATGGGAGAAAGATGTCAGAGTTGGTAAGAGGGAAGGGGAGGGGTGGCAAGGGATGGGTGGTGGCTGGTTGCTGGTCTGGTGGGAAGTGATATCCTGACGTATGGAGTCAATCTTGGATGTGAAATAAGTGGCAAAGTCAAGAGCAGACAATGAGGAATGGAGAGGAGGTGGTGGTGGGCAGAGGAGGGAGTTAACAGTGGCAAAGAGGCGCCGGGGGTTGGAAGACTGTGTAGAAATGAGGATTTTGAAGTATGATTGTTTAGCAAGGGAAAGGGCAGTACTGAAGGATGAGAGCATGAATTTGAAATGGAGGAAGTCTGCTTTAGAGCGTGATTTCCTCCACTGTCGCTCGGCAGTACATGAGCATTTTTGTAGGTATCTGGTGCATTTGGTGTGCCAGGGTTGAGGTGTTGATCTGCGAGGGTGAATAGTGGTTGGCGGAGCAACAGAGTCAAGGGCAGAAGTAAGAGATGCATTGTATAGGGATGTGGCTTGTTCAGGGCATGTGAGAGAGAGAAGAGTAGAGAGAAGAGAGTCAAACAGGGAGGATAGGGATGAGGTGTCAATAGCCTCAATGTTACGCTTCGTGATGGTAGCCTTAGGAGGGAGAGATGGGGAAGCAGAGATAGATAAGTTGAAAGAGAGCAAGTGGTGGTCAGAGAGGGGAAAAGGGGAGTTGGAGAAATCAGAAATATCACAGCGGTGAGTGAAAACCAGATCCAGTGAGCTCCCGTTCACATGGGAGGGTGAGGTGGTCCACTGGGAGAGACCAAGTGAAGAGGTGAGGTTAAGGAGTTTAGGGGCAGGTGATTTTGTGGGGTTATCGATAGGGATGTTGAAATCACCTAGAATAATGGAGGGAATGTCAGAAGAGAGGAAGTGAGGTAGCCAGGAAGCAAAGTTGTCGAGGAATTTGGAGGAAATGCCAGGTGGACGGAAAATTACAGCAACTCGAAGATTAGTAGGTTGGTAGAGGCGTAATGCATGGACCTCAAATGTAGAGAATGTAAGAGAAGGTTCTGGAGGTATAAGTTGGTATGTGTAGCTTGAGGGTAAAAGGATCCCAACACCACCCCCATGGCGACCCCCGGGTCGGGGTGTGTGTGAGAATGTGAGGCCCCCAGCAGAGAGAGCAGCAGGAGAAGTGGTGTCATGAAGAGTAATCCAGGTTTCTGTAATGGCTAGGAGGTGCAGGGAGTTGGAAATGAAAAGGTCATGAGTGGGGGCCAGTTTGTTGCAAATAGATCTAGCATTCCAGTGACAATGACCCTAAACACTCTGCCTCAGCCAAATATATGGAAGAGAAAGGTATGAATTGGGGACACAGACCACCAGAGTGAGTATTCTTTCAGTACTGTACAAGTAAAATTTTGGATAGCACTCTAGTACTGTAAATGTATTTTTGGTTTAATAAACAGTACAATACCGTATGTTTTATTTTCTCTATTTAACGTCATTAATTGACTGACATTTTTTTCTGTACTCTTTTTTTTTTTTTTTAGATCACCAGACATGAATCCAATTGAATTAGTGTTGGCTCAATTGAAGAGATACATTAGGAGTGTTGCAAAGTCAACAACAAAACAGCAGCTGTTGGATGGGATACAGAAATTTGGCTAGAAGTACTCACACCTGAACATTGTAATAATTATATAAATCACCTGTATAAAGTATTACCTGTTATAGTCAAAAGAAATGGTCAAGCCACAAATATGTAGTTCTGTACTGTATTTTCTGTTTAAAATTTAAAATTGATGCATTATTAAAAATGTTTATAAAATTGCCTTTGTCTGAATATTGCATAAGCTAATGTACAATATTATACATTATATTATACAGAAGTACTGTTATTGATGTGTATGAACAGTTATTTTCAGTTTTATAAGTCCTAAATAATAGAGTACTATACATTTTTGATCAGTTCAGTACATGAAATTGGATTTTGTAATAAATACTTTTTTTACATTAATATTGATGCTTTTCCAATAAATATTCCATTATACAGTAAGGTATGGTACAGTACATGGGGTTAAACGTACAGTATGATATGCCATTATGGTGGAGAAATACTGTATACACTGAATGTACAGTAAAAAAATGTTTTTATTACAAACACACAAATGCATCCCAGACGGAAATCTGCTATACACAGCAGACAGCTTATGGTGACAGAACTTACTTACTGTATCCCCACCCATAGTCGTGGTATATTTTAGATAGCCTAATGAGACACTCCTGCAGCATTGCTAATGATTCATGTAAAAACTGTGTGCAAACAGTATCTCTATTGAATGCAAAGTACAGTAACAGTACAGTATACAGTATTACCAGAGCTGTACCTAACCAATATGATGCCCTAGGCTAGATTTTGGCTGATGCCCCCTTGCACAGATGCTAGTTCCGCCTCTAACCCTGCACCCCTTTACCAGCACCATCACCCATTTTGGTGCTCCTACCCCCTATATTTTAAATAGGAACAGTGTGCACATTTAGTGCCAGCCCAAAACGGTGCATGTTCTTGCTGGGAAGGAGCATGGCAACACAATAATTCCCCCAGTTGAAATGACACAACACAGTACTGCAACTTTATTCACATTATATCATGCAATAGTGTCTCTTATTCTCGTTACATCACATGGTAGTACCACATTACTCCTCACAGTAGTGCCCCATATTCACATTACACCACACCACATTGCTCTTTATTCACATTAGACCACGTAGTAGTGCCCTTTCTTTGTTACACCAGAAAATATTGTAGTACACCTTATACACATAATGCCGCACGTTAGTAATGCATTTCATATTTCATTTCATAGAGCCGCAGTCACACACAGAATATAGGCATGCTGCATCTCATTTTATTCAGCAAAAGCTGATTGTGCCCCATTTGGCTAGTTTGCCTATGCCTAGGGCCGGCTCTGTATATTACAGTAGAAAAAATAATAGTATCAGTAAAAAAAACACCTCATGACAGATACTGTACACAAGCTCATGTCTAAATGTACAGTAAACAGTGATCCCTTGCCATTGGTTTTATATTAAGCTCTAATGGCTAGGGGACTTGGCCGCTGACTTACTGTACTGTGCCTTTAATAGAGCACACTGTTGCTAAAACTCCTTGTTATGTGTCTGTATACTGTACATTATACAGTATTTATTAATTGATCATTCCACGGGACCTCATTGCCCCTGTGTACTGTTCCGGTGTACCGTAATGTGCATAGACCTCGCTTATCTCTCTCGCCCCTGTGTATTTTAGCTAGGGGATTGTGATGCTCCTTCAGCATTGCCCCATGGCCTGCAAAACTTATGCCATCTCTCACTCCATATCCGAGCGCTGCCACATGGTGGGGGTTCACGGTTGGTGGCCATTTTGTCAGTTTGCTATGCGATCGAGTCCGGTATAACATAATGTGAATAGACCTCGCTCATCCCTATCACCCCTGTGTATTTCAGCTAGGGGATTGTGACGCTCCTTCAGCATTGCCCCGTGGCCTGCAAAACTTATGCCGTCTCTCACTCCATATCCAAGCGCTGCCACGTGTTGGGGGTTCACGGTCGGTGGCCATTTTGTCAGTTTGCTATGCAATTGAGTCCAGTGTAACGTACGTAATGTGCATAGACCTCGCTTATCCCTATCGCCCCTGTGTATTTTAGCTAGGGAATTGTGACACTCCTTCAGCATTGCCCCGTGATCTGCAAAATCTGTGCTAATATTTGCTCCATAGCCGAGGGCTTCCATGGAGCAAGGAGTCACAGACGGTAGCCATTTCAATTGAGTCTGTACAATATTCCTAATATCAATAGGCAACCATGAACTTCTAACATGTCCATTTGCGTCAGTGTACACTACTGGTTTTATTTTGCTTTGTCTGCGGTACTTGGATGCTTACATACTCCTAAAGTGCTGTAAATGGATCATATATGCTGTACTATTTGCATCTGTACTGTATATAATGTAGGAAATAATGTAGTATAATGAGACACTATATTTATTGTATGCAGCGTAATGAGACGCATTAGTAAAGTAGTTCTTACTATTTATTTAATTATTTTATTTTACGGGAGACCACACGCATGCACAATGGTGATTGTAAAATGCGACATCTGGTGGATGATCGCAGGTATTACACGTAAATGTAACTTCAAATGCTATGTGCACCTCCATGCGATTAGACGTGCCTCTCTGTGACTAGGCGTGCCTCCCTGTGACCTGGTGTGCTGTGTATGCCTGATCGTGGCTAACACCTCAGCCAGTCAAGATAATGGAGGACCCATCTGTACTCTATCGCCAATGATCTACAGTACTGTATTGCTCGAACAGTTAATTCTGTCAGGATACACTCATTTATATTTATTGGTACGGTATGTCTATGGGTGCTCATTACCACTGTGTAATTTAGATAGCAGAATCTGACAGTCATGCAGATGTACCCTGATTTATGTGAAACTTGTGTGCACCCTTCCATTGAATGTATTACAATAACTAATAAAGAAAAAAATATATAAATTGAATGTTAGGGAAAAATAGATTGACACTATGGGAATAGGACCCAGGACTCTCAGCGTGGGAGGCGGGAGCCTTCACTGCTAGCCCACGTCGCTACATGGAAGATACACAAGTTCATGTATAAAAGTAATGCAAGCAGTGATTCCTTCCCATTGGTGTTCTTTTATGCTGTTAGGGGACCCGGGTGCTCATATTTCAAAACACAGTATTTTCCACCACATCTCCCTACCCCATCCCCCTTCCCCCCTGCCAGCCCACACAGTTCATACAGTAGACAGGGAGGGAGGCCAGGTTACAATAAATGTGCAACATAATACTACAATATTCTATATATGAAAATCACAGAGAGAACTGCAGGCACGTTGATAATGTAGGTGTGTAAATGGTACAGTAGCAGTGATACCTTCTCATAATGTACAACACAGATTCTCTATCACCGATGATCTACAGTACTGTGTTGCTCAAACAGTTAATTGCGTCAGGATACACTCATTTATATTTATTGGTATGGTATGTCTACGGGTGCTCAATACCGCTGTGTATTTTAGATAGCGGAATCAGACGCTCATGCAGATAAACCCTGATTTATGTGAAATTTGTGTGCACCCTTCCATTGAATGTATTGCAATATATTATTAAGAAAATAAATAAATAAAGAGAATGTCAGGGAAAAAATATATATATTCGAACTTTGGGAATCGAACCCGAGATGCTCAGTGTGGGAGGTGGGAGCCTTCACTGCTAGCCCACATTGCTACATGGAAGATGTACAAGTTCATGTATAAAAGTAATGCAAGCAGCGATTCCTTCCCATTGGTGTTCTTTTATGCCGTTACGGGACTCAGATGCTCATAATGCAAAACACTGTATTTTCCACCACCTCCCCCTACCCCCATCACCCTTCCCCCCTGTCAGCCTACACAGTTCATACAGTAGACAGGGTGGAAGGTCAGGTTACAATAAATGTGCAACACAATACTACAGTATACTGTATATGAAAATCACATAGCTGAAGGCGCGTTGATACTTTAGGTGTGTAAATGGTACAGTAGCAGTGAGCCCTTCTCATAAAGTAACAACACAGATTCTCTATCATCAATGATCTACAATACTGTGTTGCTTGAACAGTTAATTGCATCATATTTATTGATACGGTATGTCTACGGGTGCTCATTACTGCTTTGTATTTTAGATAGCGGAAACAGATACTCATGCAGACTTACCCTGATTTATGTGAAACCAGTGTGCATCCTTCCATTGAATGTATTACAATGGATTACACAGAAAAATAAATTAATAAAGTGAATGTCAGGGGAAAAAATATAGATTGGCACTTTGGGAATCAAACCCAGGACTCTCAGCGTGGGAGGCGGGAGCATTCACTACTAGCCCACGTCTCTGCATGGAAGATACACTAGTTCATGTGTAAAAGTAATGCAATCAGCTATTCCTACCCATTGGTGTTAGTTTATGCCGTTAGGGGATTCGGATGCTCATTTACTGCACTGTACATACTTTAAAGTCAATGAGCTACATTATTCCTTTCACACATTAGTTGCGACTGCATACACAAGTGTTTTAACACATTCATTTGCATCTGTATAAACTATTAATTTTTTGACTCTCTCCGTCTGACCATTGGTCACCATCTGTGTGTACAGTATGCAGTACAGGACTTTGTATTGACATTACAGTCATCACTGACCATTTGCCAGAACTTGTACTGTAGATCAATCCACCACTAAAGTACTGGATTAGTGGAGCAATAGCCACCCAGTGATGGAGATGTGTATTGCATGTTAAGTATCTAGTTGTGCTTCAAAGCGCCTGTCCGTGATTAAACACATAAACCTAAGCTATCACCTAGGCGTGACTAAACCTCCATCTAGGCTCAAAAACAGCCAAGATAATGGAGGACCCATCTGTATGAGCATTACAAATACAACCTTTTTGAGTTTTGGAAAGCTAAACTAAAAGTCACTGGGCACTGACTAAATGGTTTCCGGAATTACCTATACTGAAGAATAAATAGCTTGTCCAGATAGTGAAGGATACTCAGCAGCTGTAATAGATATAAATACTGAAGAGTTTTTACAAGAAATACAGCCATATAAAACAGCGCTGGGTATGCTTGTTACTAAAAATACATAAATCTGAGTCAGTAAAGAAAAATACAAGTGTTTATTACACACACAATTATACATGTATCTAAACTGGAGTGGACTTTCATACAATAAGTGTGGACTTAATATAGTTGGCTATTGAGAGTCCCGCTCAAAATGAACTAATTTTCTATAATAACCACTCAATATTACTCAATTTGGGTGAAAACAAGTCCAACAATTTGGAGGGTCCTCCCATATGTTGCAATCCGGACTGCAGCTGCTTGTGTTGAAGTGTGGCACTAACTGGAGTGCAGCCAGCTGCTGATAAATGCTGCATGACTGCAAGTGTCTGGAGTCATGGCTGTTGAGAAGAAAGAGAATCTTTTGCCAAGCAATGTGCACATGAAACCACAGTAGGAAAGTCAAGGAAACGTTCTTATGCATATTTTCACCATGAGCTAATTTTGTCAGTGGATAAGTATCTTTCAAAACTACCTCATGGTAAATAAACACAATGTTTCCTAGACTTCCAGGGGTAGATTTTGTGATTAGGCTGCCCTCAGGCATCCACTAGCCCCTCCCACTCCATATCCTGATTCTAGACTGTGTGCTGTTCGTCTATTTTTGTTTGCCTTTTGCGGGATAAGAAACTCCTCTTCCAGGCTTCTTGTCTACACTTGCACCTTATACTTGGACTCCCCCTGATGATCATAGAAATATAGGTATAAATGTAATAACCTGGAAACTGCAGGCATTTGTTGGTTCCTCGGCATAACCTGTTTTTGCTTTTTAAAATAGGATTTTAATTACATACCGGTAAATCCTTTTCTCGTAGTCCGTAAAAGATACTTGGGTCCATTTAGTACCCTGGGGTATAGACTTGACCACTAGGAGCCATGGGCACTTTAAGAATTTGATAATGTGGGCTGGATCCTCCCTCTATGCCCCTCATACCAAACTCAGTCTAGGAAACTGTGCCCGAGGAGATGGACATACTTTGAGAGAAGGATAGATAAGGATAGTGGTGAGATTCCGAACCAGCACACACAACAAGATGAAAGCCAAGCTAACCAAACTTGAAACAGGAACAGCAATGGCTGAACCAACATTACTTAACCAAGTAACAGTGCAAGAAGAACGAAGCACTGGGCGGGCGCCCAGTATCCTCTACGGACTATGAGAAAAGGATTTACTGGTAGGTAATTAAAATCCTATTTTTTCTTATGTCCTAGAGGATACTGGGGTCCATTTAGTACCATGGGGATGTACCAAAGCTCCCAAACAGGGTGGGAGAGTGCTGAGGTTCCTGCAGAACTGATAGACCAAACTGAAGGTCCTCAGAGGCCAAAGTATTGAACTTGAAGAACTTAGCAAATGTGTTCGAACCTGACCAAGTAACTGCTCGGCAGAGCTGGAAAGCCAAGACAGCCCGGGCAGCCACCCAAGAAGAACCCACCGACCTAGTAGAGTGGGCCTGTACAGATTTTGGACATGGCAAACCTGCCGTGTAATAAGCATGCTGGATAGTAAGTCTGATCCAGCGTGCAATTGTCTGCTTTGAAGCAGGACACCCAATCTTATTGGGATTATGAAGAACAAACAGCGAGTCCTTTTTCTGTGACGAGCTGTTCTTTTCACATACACCTTCAAAGCCCTCACAACATCCAAATACTTTGTAGTAGCAGAGGTGTTGGTGACAACCAGAACCACAATAGGTTGGTTGATATGAAATGTGGACACCACCATAGGAAGAAATTGCTGACAAGTTCTGAGTTCAGCTTGGTCCTCATGGAAAATTAAATAGGGACTTTTGTGAGAGAAATCCCCCAGCTCTGACACACGTCTCATTGAAGCCAAGGCCAACAGTGTGACGGTCTTCCATGTAAGATATTTTACGTCCACCTCCTGTAACGGTTCAAACCAGTCCAATTGGAGGAACTGCAGCACCACATTGAGATCCTAAGGTGCCATGGGAGGCACAAAAGGAGATAGGATGTGCAGAACACCTTTCAAGAATGTCTGGACCTCAGAGAGAAGCAAATTGTTTCTGAAAGAAAATGAACAAGGCTGAAATCTGTACTTTTATGGAGCTCAGAGGCAGGCACACAACCATGCCCGCCTGCTGAATAAGAAGGAAACGTACCAGATGAAATTCCAATGCAGAATAATTTCTGCTCTCACACCAAGAGACGTATTTCTTCCAAATATGATGGTAATGCTTAGACTTTACCCCCTTCCTGGTTTGGATCATAGTCGGGATAACCTTTTTAGGGATCCCACTCCTGGCTAGAATCAGCCATTCAACTTCCTTGTCCTGATAGACAAACAGACCCTGTTGCAGAAGATCCTTGTGAAGAGGTAGAGGCCACAGATCTTTGAGGAGCATCACCAGAAGGTCCGAGTACCAGGCCCTTCTTGGCCAGTCCAGAGCAATCAGTATTGCTTGAACCTTTTCCCTTTTAATTCACTTTAGAATTCTTGGAATCAGAGGAAGTGTGTCATGCTCGGCTGGAAATGAGTATCCGGCGACTGAGGTTTGCCTGAGGAAGCGGACACTTGCGAGGGAAGAAGACGAGGTGGCTGTATGTAATTCCTACTCATGTGTCAGGAGCAATGGAAGTGGAGACTACTGAGATGGGATGGTCACTGCAAATAATAAACTGAGGGTGGTAATCTGTGACTTGGAAAACTGAAGACGGTGAGCTGTGGCTAGAATAATGAGGCTGAAGAGCACTGAAGATGAAGGACTGTGAACGGTGGGCTGTGGCTTGGATAACGAGGCTGAAGAACACTTGAAGATATTGAACTGTGGTTTGAAAGACGAGGTTGAAGAACACTGAAGATGAGGGACTGTGGACGGTGAGCTGTGGCTTGGATAACGAGGCTGAAGAACAATTGAAGATAATGAACTGTGGTTTGAAAGACGAGGTTGAAGAACACTGAAGAAGAAGAACTGTGAACGGTGAGCTGTGGCTTGGATAACAAGGCTGAAGAGCACGGTAACTGTCGATGACCAAGATCCTTGAAGAATCAGGATTACCGAGTACGCCCCTCTCAGATGGTATCAGGTTAGGGACAGCTGGACTACTGCAGTCAGAAAGACCGAGGCAGAGCAAAGCTGGAGAGTAACCAAGGTACCAAAGTAACATGGGAGCACAGGGCTGGAGATCCTACACCTAAGTAGTAACTTGAAGCACTGGCACTCATAGCCTGAACCAGCCCCCTTTTAAGAGGAGAGATCTCCCTGGATTGGCTGGACAGAATGAGCCTGTGCAAAGCTTTGGTCTCCAATATGGCGGCCCCTGTGCAGCAGACACATTTTAGTGTTTTACACCAGAACTCCCCCTGGCCTCTCTGGAAGCTGCTCCCTAGTGTCAGAAAGCTTGCTGCAGCAGCCTTCGGCTACTACGAGCGGACCCACTATAGCAACCCCTCGCCACTTCACAAGGACCCGTCGCAGCAGCCCAGCACCGCCGCTGCCCGCCATACACCTGAGCGGTAACCGCCGTGGCACCGATTACATGGTAAGGCTCTGGGATGTGACAAAGTGGAGGAAACATGTACACCATCTGTTAGACCCATGGAGTTGTCAGGGCATCTATCGCCACCGCCTGTGGGTCTCTCGACCTGGAACAATACCGCCTGAGCTTCATGTTGAAACGAGAGGCCATCATGTCGATTTATGGATATCCCCATCGTCAAGCACCTGAACACTTCCGGGTGAAGGCCCCACTACCCCGGGTGCAGGTCGTGTCTGCTAAGGAAGTCTGCTTCCCAGTTGTCTATTCCCAGAATGAAGACCGCTGACAATGCCACAGCGTTTCTTTCAGCCCAGATGAGAGTTCTTGACACTGTACGTAACTGCCGTCACATTGTCCGACTGGACCTGAATTGCCCGATCTTGAAGAAGATGTGGGGCCTGCAGAAGGGTGTTGCATATGGCCCTGAGTTCCAGAATGTTGATTGGAAGGATGACTTCCTGACTTGACCATCTTCCCTGAAACTGCACCCCCAACATCTGCGGCTTGCATCTGTGGTTAACAGAATCCAGTTCTGAATTCCGAACCTCCATCCTGCGATGAGGTGAGAAGACTGTAGCCACCACAGAAGGGAGATCCTGGCCTTTGGCGACAGATGGATCCTCTGGTGCATGTGAAGATGCGATCCGGTCCATTTGTCCAACAGATCGAGCTGGAAGGGTCTTGCGTGAAACCTTCCATATTGAAGTGCCTCGTAAGAGGCCACCATTTTCCCCAGAAGGCGAATGTACAGATGCACCGACCCCCGGGTTGGCTTCAGAACATCCTGAACCATCGACTGGATTACCAATGCCTTTTCCAACGGAAGGAACACCTTTTTTTGACTCCGTGTCCAGTATCATTCGAAAGAATGGGAGCCTCTGTGTTGGCTCTAGGTGAGATTTTGGAAGGTTCAGTATCCACCAGTGATCCTGGAGGAGTTTGGTTTAGAGACCAATGCTGTCCAGCAACCTCTCCCTGGACAGCGCTTTTATCAGATCATCCAGGTACAGAATTATGTTCATTCCCTGTTTGCGGAGTAGAAACATAATCTCTGCCATCACCTTGGTGAACACCATCGGTGCCGTGTAGAGACCAAATGGCAGGGCCTGGGACTGGTAGTTACAGTCCTGCAGTGCAAACCATAGATAAGCCTGATGAGGCGGCCAGATCAGAATATGAAGGTACACATCCTTGATATCCAGAGATACTAGGAATTCCCCCTCCTCCAGACCTGAGATCACCGCTCTCAGAAACTCCATCTTGAATTTGTAAGTACGGGTTCAAAGACTTGAGGTTCAGAATCAGTCTTACCGAACCGTCGGGCTTCGGTACTACGAACAAGTTGGAATAGTATCCCTTGATTAGTAGATGAGGTGGAACTGGAACAATGATGTGAGTCTGTACCAGCTTTTGGATGGCATGCTGTAAAGTTATACTTGCCTCTTGTGAAACTGGCAAGCCTGATTTGAAGAATCTGTAAGGTGGGAGCTCTTGGAACTCTAGTCTGTAGCCCTGGGAAATAAGATCTATGACCCAGGGATCCTGGCACAAATTTAACCAGATCTGACTGAAGAATTGTAGCCTTCCAGGCATTACGGTCCACCGTCATGCGGAAGTCTTTGAGGAAACAGAGCCTGAGCTCTGTTCCTGAGCACCTGCTGTTGCTGGTTTGCATGGTTAACCTCTTGCGCCGCTGGAGGATGTAGAAGCACCTCTGGATTTGCCCTTGAACTTGGACGTCAGAAAGGACTGTAACTTAGAAGCTGAATAAGTCTTCTTGGTCGGGGGGCTGCGGAAGGAATATACGTAGACTTACCCTCAGTAGCTGTGGAGATCAATTTGTCATTGTTCATTTCCAAAGAAGGCCTCTCCTTTGAATGGCAGGCCTTCCACACCTTTCCTGGAGTCCACTTTAGCAGTCCACTGGCATAGCCACAAGCCCCTGCGTGCCGACACTGCCATAGCGGTGGTGCGTGCGTTAAGCACGCCTATTTCCTTTATTACTTCCACAATAAAGTTCGCAGAGTCCTGTATATGCTTTAGGAATAAGACAACATCCCCCCTAGATAAGGAATCTAACCCCTCAATTAGGTTACCCGACCATTTCGCAATGGCTTCAGTGATCCACGCCCAAGCATTAGTGGGTCTTTGGGCCACCCCAGCAGCTGTGTACAATGATTTGAGTGATTTGAGTGCAGTCTCAATTTTACGATCAGCTGTGTCTTTTATGGATGCTGCACCAGGAACAGGCAATACAATTTTACGTGACAGCCTAGATACTGATGCGTCCACTATCTGTGGATTTTCCCATTTTTTCCTATCCTCCAGGGGAAAAGGAAAAGATGAGAGCAACCTTTTAGGGATCTGAAACTTCTTATCAGTATTAACCCATGGTTCTTCAAACAGGGTATTCAATTCCTTTTGTCACAGGAAAAGTAACTGAGGACTTCTTCTTTACATTAAAATAAGATTCCTCAGTCTCCTCTGACACCTTATCAGGAATATGCAGAACATCTCTTGTAGCCTCTGTAAGCGCCTCTATTCCCTGTGACAGAGCCACATCCCCCTCCAAGTCCACCTCACCCTCTTCCGATTCTGACCCATCAGTGTCAGAGTCAGATTGCAGAATATGGGCCAGAGATCGCTTTTGCGGACAAATGGGAGGGGACTGAGACGCTTTTTGGGGGACTGAGTCTCGGTTCATAAACTCATCCACAATTTATTTTAAGTATTGCGTCTCTTTCTCATTGCGGGACAATTTTGTAGAAAGAGTGGAAATCATTCCTTTGAGAGAATTAACCCACTTCGGTTCAGCCCCGCTAGCTTGTGAACCCCGAGTACCCAGTAGTGAGCCCCCTGGTGCAGAGGAACACTCCGCTGTAAAAGAAACACACTCTTTGCCTGACATAATGTAAATGTGACAGCACACTCACGCAGGAAAAGGTTACGCACAATAACCCACAAAGAGCCCTTCAGGGAGACACAGATTTGTTTGGAGCCAGCCCCCACTGCGCCCTTATAGCTAATGCCAAGCTTATCCGGGTTGCAGACTAAGTACCCTGATAGGGGACTTAGTACACTAATAGTCACTCCCCCCTGCTATGACCCCCTGGTACCGCTGAGGTTATCTGGAGTCACACCGGAGGAGCTGCGCGTCCCTGTCCTGTCAGCGTCTGTGTAAACTGCAGAGGGAAAATGGCGTTGGTGAGTTGCTGGATCCTCTCATAGTGAAGAACCCGCCCCTTCAATTGCGCGCGGTCTTCCCGCTTTTTTATACTGGCTGAAGAATCTACTGCTTAAAATGAGAGAAACTGTTTTAAGGCTGCATAGCCAGTCTGGGTACTGTGTACAGTGCACGGGGACGCAGTTGTGTACTGTGTCTGGAGACGCATTCCACCCCATTTAGAAGCCATGTGTCTCCGTACCTTTGTGCCGCCATAATGGCCGGCAACCCGCTAACTGGGACGCCGGCTTAGTACTCACCACTCTTCTTTCTTTTGGCTCTGTTAGGGGTGGCAGCGCACTGCAGGAATGTACGCTCGCCGTGGTGGGCCTTGCGAATAGTTCCATCAGGAGCTCAGTGTCCTGTCAGTGGGGAATGGGACCATTAACCCTTCAAGAGATTGGGCCGTCCCTCCCCCTAAGTCCCACGAAGCAGGCAGGCTGGTGCCAATCAGCCCTGCCTGAAAATAACAAACAAAATAAATGCAGAAAACTCTTCAGCAGCTTTCTTCAGCATGACCGGCTCCTCCGGGCACATTTTATAAACTGAGGCTGGTAGGAGGGGCATAGAGGGAGGATCCAGCCCACACTATCAAATTCTTAACTTGCCCATGGCTCCTAGTGGACCCATCTATACCCCATTGAACTAAATGGACCCCAGTATTCTCTAGGACGTATGAGAAATGAATGCTACTTTAAAAGATTGGGTAGACTCGCCGGTGGCAGTCCGCAGCCTAATACATTTATCCCATGGTCTTTGGTCTGTGTCCAAATAGCCACTGCTGAATTGGAATACTAGGAAGCTCTAATGCAGGGGGACTGCTTTACAGCCTTCAGCTATTGCCAACCCTAGGCACATGACTAGTGGGAAGTGCAACACTGGGGACTTCCTTGTTGTGGACTCGCCTACAAATTTGTCTGCAAAATAAAGATCCTTTCTGCAGCAGGGTACATAGGGTTTCCACAGGGAAACATGGGGGTGTAGTGGTGGATGAGGCATCCTGGCACCAAACAGTTAAAGCTTTAGCTGTCCCAGGATACATAGCTTCACTCCTCTATAACCCCGCCTCCAGGCACTGTCAGGTCAGTTTTAAGTTGGTGCCTGCAGCAATAGCAGGTGCACTGAACAGTGGGCTGCTGATGCAGCCAAGAAAGCTTTTTATTTTGAAACTTAAATTAACTTTTTTTTCTCTCAGAGCTAGCAGCACTGTAAGTCTGGGTGACTTCAGCACTACTGCTCCATCACCACCCCATGCTGGCGCCACATACTCCCACTGGCTGAGCCCAGGTACTTGCAGTTGGGACTTCGGCGGCTCAGGCACCGCTGTGGCTGTGGTCCCAGGACTGTGTGGCCAACACCGGGGGGACAGGTAAGAGGGTCTCCTTGTGGGACCCACCATTAAATTGCAGTCCACCTCTGTCTGGAAAGACAGACCGTGGTGCTGGCGTGGACACTGCAAGCAGGGACTCCAGTAGACCACCAGGGCAGTAGGGCACAGGTCTAGGTGTTTTAACACCTTTTTAATAAGGCCCGTAGCACCTGGTTTTGAGGACCAACATAGGGAAGGAGGTGCTTTGACCTGTAGCCCCTCTCTCTGGGCACCATCTACAGCAGATTTCCTGCCCTTGAGCTGCCTCACTCTCCCTTACAGAGACCGGGCAGGCATCTTACAGCATAGCAGCAGCAAGTCTCTGGGATTGCTGGTCAATGTCTCCCTATAAAAATGCCTAAACAGGCCAGGTTTTCACATCACTAAGTAATCCTACCTGCCTCATAAGGCTGTGTTAGTTGATATAAGTGTTATCTGCAGTTATATTGTAAACATTTCTGCATTATCCTACCTGCCTCATATAAGGGTCCATTGCAGTATCATTGTATACTCTTCTGTATTGTGTGTGACTGTGTGCTTTTTTCTGCTGACTGGTTTCCCTTTCAGTGTATCTCAGGTATCTATCACTGTTATTCACACCCTGGGCTCAGGTGCTGTATAGGTTAGTACTCACAGATTTTGTATTTTTATATATATATATATATATATATATATATATATGCACTGCTCAAAAAAATAAAGGGAACACTAAAATAACACATCCTAGATCTGAATGAATTAAATATTCTTATTAAATACTTTGTTCTTTACATAGTTGAATGTGCTGACAACAAAATCACACAAAAATTATCAATGGAAATCAAATTTATTAACCCGTGGAGGTCACACTCAAAATGAAAGTAGAAAAACACACTACAGGCTGATCCAACTTTGATGTAATGTCCTTAAAACAAGTCAAAATGAGGCTCAGTAGTGTGTGTGTCCTCCACGTGCCTGTATGACCTCCCTACAACGCCTGGGCATGCTCCTGATGAGGTGGTGGATGGTCTCCTGAGGGATCTCCTCCCAGATCTGGACTAAAGCATCCGCCAACTCCTGGACAGTCTGTTGGTGGATGGAGCGAGATATGATGTCCCAGATGTGCTCAATTGGATTCAGGTCTGGGGAACAGGCGGGCCAGTCCATAGCATCAATGCCTTTGTCTTGCAGGAACTGCTGACACACACCAGCCACACGAGGTCTAGCATTGTCTTGCATTAGGAGGAAGCCAGGGCCAACCGCACCAGCATATGGTCTCACAAGGGGTCTGAGGATCTCATCTCGGTACCTAATGGCAGTCAGGCTACCTCTGGCGAGCACATGGAGGGCTGTGCGGCCCCCCAAAGAAATGCCACCCTACACCATTACTTACCCACTGCCAAACCGGTCATGCTGGAGGATGTTGCAGGCAGCATAATGTTCTCCTTGGCATCTCCAGACTCTGTCACGTCTGTCACATGTGCTCAGTGAGAACCTGCTTTCATCTGTGAAGAACACAGGGCGCCAGTGGCGAATTTGCCAATCTTGGTGTTCTCTGGCAAATGCCAAATGTCCTGTACGGTGTTGGGCTGTAAGCACAACTCCCACCTGTGGACATCGGGCCCTCATACCACCCTCATGGAGTCTGTTTCTGATCGTTTGAGTAGACACATGCACATTTGTGGCTTGCTGGAAGTAATTTTGCAGGGCTCTGGCAGTGCTCCTCCTGTTCCTCCTTGCAAAAAGGCGGAGGTTGCGGTCCTGCTGCTGGGTTGTTGCCCTCCTACGGCCTCCTCCATGTCTCCTGATGTACTGGCCTGTCTCCTGGTAGCGCCTCCATGCTCTGGACACTACGCTGACAGACACAGCAAACCTTCTTGCCACAGCTCGCATTGATGTGTCATCCTGGATGAGCTGCACTACCTGAGCCACTTGTGTGGGTTGTAGACTCCGTCTCATGCTACCACTAGAGTGAAAGCACCGCCAGCTTTCAAAATTGACCAAAACATCAGCAGAAAGCATAGGAGCTGAGAAGTGGTCTGTGGTCACCACCTGCAGAACAACTCCTTTATTGGGGGTGTCTTGCTAATTGCCTATAATTTCCACCTGTTGTCTATTCCATTTGCACAACAGCATGTGAAATTGATTGTCAATCAGTGTTGCTTCCTAAGTGGACAGTTTGATTTCACAGAAGTGTGATTGACTTGGAGTTACATTGTGTTGTTTAAGTGTTCCCTTTATTTTTTTGAGAAGTGTATATATATATATACATATATATATATATATATATATATATATTATATCTGTGTTGTAGTCACATAATACCCTGTACTTCTTGCATTTCATTTATTGTACTGTACTGTATATGTCCAATTTGTTTTTCTACTATGTCTAACAAGAAAGGGCGCAAACAGGCTTATGCCCCTGTATTACTCTCCTGCAGAGTGTGCTCAGCCGGTTTATCTGAGGAGGATATGTTAAATGACGGTCTTTGTACTGTTTGTTATACACCTTCCAGCCAGTCTGCTGCTCCTGCTCCATGGGCAGTCATTTCAACACTAATGGGTACTCTGGTGGAACTCCTTGCGCCCCCTATTGGTCCGCCTGTGGCTTTACACCCCAATGTGGTACCTATGGCTAATCTGCCATGGGTGGATAATTTGTCTAATCAACTGCAACAACTAAATCAGTGTTTGAATAGACATAAGGCTCCCTTAGGGCACATAAATGTCTCTAGTCTCTCTAAGAGGGCTACTTCATTCTCACAATCCACAGTCCTCTCTGATGTCTCATCTGAAGAGGAGGGGGAGCTTTCGGCTCTTTCTGTCAGACTCATGTGCTGCAGATGAGAAAGCTCCTATATCTGTAGTTGTCATCTGTCCTTGTGGATGCTATTAATCATATTTTCCAAATATCAGACGAGGAGAAATCCACTACAGTAGCTAAGCAAACTGATAATTTTAAAAAGCAGAAGGTGGTTAAAGCCGAATTACCCCACTCTGATTATTTACTGGACATCAGACAGGAACCCTGGATTACTCCAGGTAAGAAGTTCCCGGTCTCTAAAAGGGCTTTGGTCCATTATCCTCTATCAAAAGAGATATGTAAGAAATGGGAAAATCCACCTTGTGTGGTCATCCACTCTGTCTGTTACTACTGTCACCTCTCTGAAGGAACTAGATAAACGTAATGAGGGTTGCCTGAAATCTATTTACTCCCTTACAGGGGCTATTCTATAGCTTCTTCTTGGGCCGCAAAGACTATAGAAGCTTGTGCTCGGGCACTGGAAGAGGATCTGCCTGTTGATATTTTGGAGGAAAGCAGACAATACCTGTCTCATATTAATACTGCTTCTTACTATATTCAGGAAGCATCATCTGAGGCTGGAGTGTTGGCCGCCAAGACGTCTGCTACGACTATTCTGGCGTGCCGTATTCTGTGGTTGAAGCCTTGAAAGGTGGACCTAGAATCCAAGAAAACTTCAGAAATATCCCCTTCACAGGGGATATTCTTTTTGGGAGGAATTAAATGAAATTGTGTCTTTGGCGGCAGCCACAACACCCTTACTTCCACCAACTAACCTGGCTTAGTAGGCCAGGAGTACTACTTTTCACTCCTTTTGGCCACAGGGAAAGGCGAAGGGTCAATCATTCCCTAGACAATCTCGCCCTTCCAAGCCCAAGACCGAACAGTCCTGTGCGGCATGTCAACCGGCCACAAAAACAGACAAGACCGCAGCCTGATGGGGCAAGCCTCCCCCTGGGGGACCCCAGGGTGGGAGTCTGACTTCTGCACTTTGCTCAGGTTTATCACATAACCACTTTAGATGTTTGGGTGCTAGAAGTTGTCTCTCACGGGTACACCATCTCGTTTAAGGGACATCCCCCTCACCAATACTTCACCATAGGCCTACCATCGGAGCTGATAAAGGTGTAAATCTTGCAAACTGTGGTCATTTCTCTCCTAAACTTGTGTGTATTTGTGCTGGTTCCTCAGTCCCAGAGGGGCAGAGGCTACTACTAGACCCTGTTTCTGGTTCCAAAACCCAATGGGTAACACCGGCCTATTCTCAACCTCAAATCTTCGTACAAGTTTGTGAAAGTATCCAAATTTCAGATTAAAACTTTGCATTCAATAGTTCTGGCAATGGAACCTGGGGACTACATGGTCCGAATATACAGGATGCATATCTGCATATTCCTATTGCCACTTCACACCAGCAGTACCTGCAGTTTGCAATTGGCAACCTACACTACCAATTTCAGGCTATACTGTTTGGCCTGACCACAGCTCCTCGCATCTTTACCAAGGTTAAGGCTGTCATGACAGCCCATCTCCGTCGTCAGAGCAACACTCATTTCAGGGACGTTAGGCTAAGGTAGAATGTTTATGTCAGGAATCGGCGGTCAGCTGCGTCTCACCTACCAGCGCGCTGGTGTGCAGGCCTCGGGAGGTCATGGCCCCAGTCGCGGCTGTATGGATGCGCTGACCATGAGCGTCATCTCCCGTATCGCTGAGTACCCCTGAGTCTGGTCCTGCATTTGCGTTCCGCTGTGTGTCGGCATCCAGTCTGTGTGGATGCTGCTATGTCTCCTGCACTCAGCTAATCCCGGCATCTAATCCAGCCCTGTGTTTCCAGCCAGAACACTGCGACCAATCACTGCAGAGCAAGGAGTATAAGTTCCTGTCCGGGGCTTACTCTGATGGCCTCGGACAACGAGTCACATACCCTGTGTCTAGTTCTCCCAGTTCCTGCATTCCTGTTTCCAGCGTTCCCCTGTGGATACTTCATTTGTTCCAGCTTCCATTACTACAGCTCTCCTGTTACTCCGGACTTCAGCTACATCCAGCTTCAAACCCATCAGCAGTAAGAGACTCTCCTCAGATGTTCTTTCTCATTACTTACCTGTGCACTAATTGTCAGCAAACCATCTGGGCAACTCAGCCGTATAACATCTACCGGCTTAGAGACTGTCTCCTGCTTTAGCCTAAGTGTGGCTATACGGACTTGTGCTTTACAGAGACTGTGAGTTACTCATATATTCCGGAGTTCTGCTTTCCTAACCATTATCAGTTTACCCTGTCAATACACCATGAAACCTCATCCATTAGGGAGCATCTAAATATTTTTATAAGAATGTACTCTCAAAGATATATGAACTGAATGGTACATACAAAAAACCAATAGGACCTACCAAGATTTAAATACAGATCACTGGATTCAAAGATACACCAATACACCAATACACCAAGAAACCTCATTCATGAGGGAGAGCTAAACATTTTTTTCTAAAATGTTAGATTCTTAGAAGACACATTTTATTGCAATTATTATACATATATTTCCATCAATGCTTATTTGGGTTATATAGTAAAATTCATATAATTACATTCATTTCTATAACTACTTCTTTTAGCTTTTCGTACATATTTACAAAAATCAGTGATTTAAAAAAAATTATTATATGTATGAAAAAGAAGACTTTCTGTCAATCAAGAACTTAAACTGAAGGTACTAAAACACATCAGGTACCACCGAGATTTGAACTCGGATCGCTGGATTCAGAGTCCAGAGTGCTAACCATTACACCATGGAACCACTCTTCTAACACCATCTTTACAACTTTCTCTTAGAGTGTGAGATCTTATTTTCTACAAGTTACAGGAATAATAATCAGAGAGATAAGTATTACATTGTATTTACAAAAAAAGCCATAAGGACCTACCAAATTTTTATACAGATTATAAGTTTCAGAGTCTAGAATTGTTAACATTACACAATGAAACCTCATTCATATGGTAGCATGTACATTTTTTGTCAGAGTATAAGATTCTTAGTGGATACATTTTATTGGAATTAAATGACACATAAACCTGTCTCTCAGTGTGTAAGATTCTTAATTTATGCAATTTATAGATATTTTCTTTCTCAGAGATATGAACTGTATTGTACTTACAACAAAACCAATAGAACCTACCAAGATGTAAATATAGATCATGGATTCAGAGTCCAAAATGTTTACCAATACACCATGAAACCTCATCCATTAGGGAGCATCTAAATATTTTTATAAGAATGTACTCTCAGAGAGATATGAACTGAATGGTACTTACAAAAAACCAATAGGACCTACCAAGATTTAAATACAGATCACTGTATTCAAAGATCAGAGTGGAGTGGTTACCAATACACCAAGAAACCACATTCATTAGGGAACATCTAAACATTTTTTTCTAAAATGTTAGATTCTTAGAAGACACATTTTATTGAAGTTATTGTACATATATTTACATCAATGCTTATTTGGATTACACAGTAAAATGCATATAATTACAAACATTTCTATAACTACCTTTTTTTTAGATTTTATTACATATTTACAATAATAAGTGATTTAAAAAAATGTATTATATGTATAAAAAAAAAAAATTGTGTCAATCAAGGACTTAAACTGAAGGTACTAAAATGCACCTGGTCCCACTGAGATTTGAACTCAATTTACTGGATTCAGAGTACAGAGTGCTAACCATAACACCATGGAATTTCCCTTCTAATATCACTTATAAAATTTTCTCTCAGAGTGTAAGATCTTAATTTCTACAAGATACAGAAATATTCATTCAGAGAGATATGTACTACACATATAATACACCTGGTCCCACTGAGATTTGAACTCAATTTACTGGATTCAGAGTACAGAGTGCTAACCATAACACCATGGAATCTCCCTTCTAATGACACATATAAAACTTTCTCTCAGAGTGTAAGATCTTAATCTCTACAAGATACAGAAATATTCATTCAGAGAGATATGTACTACATTGTATTTACAAATAAAACCATTAGGACCTACCAATTTGTATATACAGATTATTGGTTTCAGAGTCCAGAATTGTTAACAGTACACCATGAAAGCTCATTCATATGGTGGCATGTAAAAAAATTTCTCACAGTGTAAGATTCCAAGAGGTTACATTTTATTGGAATTATATTACAGATAAACCTGCCTCTCAGTGTGTATGATTCTTAATTTATGCAATTTATAGATATTTTCTTTCTCAGAGATATGAACTGCATAATACTTACAAAAAAACAATAGGACCTACCAAGATGTAAATACAAATCATGGATTCAGAGTCCAAAATGGTTACAAATACACCAGGAAACCTCATTCATGAGGAAGCATTTAAACAGTTTTTTATTAGAATGTACTCTCAGAGAAATATAAACTGAACAGTACTTACAAAAAACCAATAGGACCTACCAAGATTTAAATACAGATCACTGGATTCAAAGATCAGTGTGGTTACCAATACACCAAGAAACCTCATTCATGAGGGAGAGCTAAACATTTTTTTCTAAAATGTTAGATTCTTAGAAGACACATTTTATTGCAATTATTGTACATATATTTCCATCAATGCTTATTTGGGTTATATAGTAAAATTCATATAATTACATTCATTTTAGCTTTTCGTACATATTTACAAAAATCAGTGATTTAAAAAAATTATTAAATGTATGAAAAAGAAGACTTTCTGTCAATCAAGAACTTAAACTGAAGGTACTAAAACACATCAGGTTCCACTGAGATTTGAACTCAGATACCTGGATTCAGAGTCCAGAGTGCTAACCATTACACCATGGAACCACTCTTCTAACGCCATCTATACAACTTTCTCTTAGAGTGTGAGATCTTATTTTCTACAAGTTACAGGAATAATAATCAGAGAGAAAAGCCATAAGGACCTACCAAATTTTTATACAGATTATAAGTTTCAGAGTCAAGAATTGTTAACATTACACAATGAAACCTCATTCATATGGTAGCATGTACATTTTTTGTCAGAGTATAAGATTCTTAGTGAATACATTTTATTGCAATTAAATGACACATAAACCTGTCTCTCAGTGTGTAAGATTCTTAATTAATTGTTCGGGTCTCCTGCCCTGTGCTGCCACGTCGTCATGCCAACCGGGAGACAAGTGCTAGCGGAGTAACCTGAGCGCAGCTGATACTCCGGTTCGGGTCTTTTGCTGTGCAGTGGTTACAGGCAGGGGATCCGGTGCTGGTTTTTGTGCTCACAGTCTGTGAGGTCTGAGGGGGGCGTGGACAGCACCTGCTTTATAAGGCCTCTTCTCAGGATAAGCAGATGCTGCTGAATCTTTGTTGGTTAGTCAGCTCCTGAAAGTTAGCCAGTACTGTGTAGCTTTGTATTTGTTGTTGCTTACTGCAAATAGGCGTGGGGATTTGGTACTACACTCTGCCAATCCAGACCTAGCAGTAAGACTGGAGTCAGTCGTTTAGCCTGCTGAGGTTCTTTTGCTATTCTGTGAACCCAGCAGGTTTGTGGCTGTACTTTCAGACCTGCCTGCTTAATCCTCTCTCACTGTGCAGGGCGTCCATGTGTCAGTTTAGTGGCAGTAAGCTGAACCTGGGCCTTGCAAGTGAGAATTAGGATTGTGGAGACACTCCTTGTGTCTATTATTCCATCTCTGACCAAGGAGTTTACTGCCACACCCGTTGGTAACCCTTTAGGGTTTTGCTGTTGCCCTTAGCAACAGCATTTCGGGTTCTCTACGTATTAAAACACAACATCTTGCTTTTTCCATCTGAGCATTTCTAATACTAGGGAGACACCCAGTTTCTTAGCCTCTGGGCTTCTCTGTTCACTCTGTGTTGGTTTTGTTACCCTATCACCTTCTGTGTACGTTATGTCATATTTCCCAGTCTGTCTGTGAGTTCATTTGTTTTGCATCCCTCTCTGTTCAGACACCAGTACATTCCTGCAGGCACTGGTGTGCATAACAGTTCAAACACCAGTACATTCCTGCAGGCACTGGTGTGCATAACATATTCAGCAGCCAAATACTCCTGTTGAAATTTTGTGGGAATATGGAGCATACCCCTCAAAATACGTTGCAACAGGTGGTCGATCAGGTGCAGGTCCTGACTCGTCAATTTAATGATTTGTCCATTAAAATGCACACCTCCCAGGCCGCTGGCGGAGCTCCCGCAGCAGCAGCACCTTCAGGGGTTAAGGAGCCGAAAGTAAATCTTCCGGATCATTTTTCTGGAGATCGCTCGCAGTTCTTTTGTTTCAAGGAGAGCTGCAAGTTATATTTCCAGCTTAGGCCTCAGTCTTCTGGGTCAGAGATTCAGCAGGTGGGCATAGTGATTTCCTTGCTACAAGGAGACCCACAGGTCTGGGCATATGGGTTGCAGCCTGACTGTCCGTCGCTTAAAAGTGTTGATGCTTTTTTTACGGCACTGGGCATGTTGTATGATGACCCTGACAAGACGGCCTCAGCCGAGGCTCAGATTTCGATCCTTAAGCAAGGGCGAAGGCCAGTTGAGGTTTACTGTACGGAGTTTCGGAGGTTGGCCCATGATACCAAGTGGAATGACCCAGCCCTGAGACACCAGTACCGAAGAGGTCTTTCTAACCAGATAAAAGACCAACTGGTACAATATCCCTTGCCTGATAGCTTGGATCAGCTCATGCAGTTATCCATCCGGGTGGATAGACGGCTGAGAGAGCGTAGGCTTGAAAGGAAGACCGAGGTTTCCTTCTTTCCCAAGGGAACCTCAGACTCTGAGGAATTTTCCGAGGAGCCTATGCAGATTGGGGCTACCCGCCTCTCCTCGCGTGAGAAGACGCGGAGGAGACAGCAAGGGTTGTGTTTGTACTGTGGGAATAAGGGTCATGTGGTAGTATCATGCCCAGAAAAGCCGGAAAACTTCAGGGCCTGAGGGTGATGGGAAATATCCTGTCAGGCCAGAAGTCAGAATTTCCCAAGAAGACTTTTATCATTCCGGTGACCTTGAAGATCCTCGGTCAAACTGTCAAGACTGAGGCCTTTGTGGACAGTGGGGCCGACGGGGTTTTTATGGACCGCCAATTCGCCCTGAAACACTCTGTTTCCTTAGTACTCTTGGCGTCGGAAATTGAGATTTGTGGGTTAAACGGGGAACCATTATCCCAGGGTAAAATTACCTCTTGCACTAGCCAGATTTCTTTGCTTATTGGAGCCACACACTCTGAAAAATTGTCCTTTTATGTGACTGTCAGTACTTTTGCCCCATTGGTGTTGGGGTTACCCTGGTTAAGGGCCCACAATCCTCAATTTGACTGGGTCTCTGGGGAGATTCTTAGTTGGGGTACTGATTGTTTCAGGAGTTGCTTGAGCCTTCCAGTCAGGCTCTCGCAGCTAAGTTTGCCAGGATTGCCAGGGTGTTATGCAGATTTTGCGGATGTGTTCTCCAAAAAAGTTGCAGAGGTACTACCTCCCCATCGCCCCTATGACTGTGCCATTGATTTGTTGCCAAATGCTAAGCTTCCCAATAGCATGTTGTACTCCCTGTCACGTCCTGAGACTCAGGCTATGGCAGAGTACATTCAGGAGAACTTGGCTAAAGGATTTATCAGACCTTCACAGTCTCCAGTTGGGTCGGGGTTCTTCTTCGTGGGTAAAAAGGACGGTTCATTGCGACCCTGCATCGACTTCAGGGAATTGAACCGTATCACGATTAAAAACTCATACCCACTGCCTCTCATTTCGGTCTTGTTTGACCAGCTTCGTTCTGCCACCATTTTTTCTAAGATTGACCTACGCGGTGCGTACAATCTAATCCGAATAAGAGAGGGGGATGAATGGAAGACTGCCTTTAATACCCACTCAGGGCATTATGAATATTTGGTGATGCCTTTTGGGCTCTGTAATGCCCCGGCAGTCTTCCAGGATTTCATGAACGATGTGCTCAGGGAATATTTGGATAGATTCTTAGTTGTATACTTAGATGACATCCTAATCTTCTCCCATTCCCTGGAGGAACATCGGAAGCATGTACGCTTAGTCCTCCAGAAACTCAGAGACCACCGGCTTGGGGCGAAGCTGGAGAAGTGCGAATTTGAAGTTCAGCAAATCGCATTTCTAGGATATATTATCTCCCCAGAAGGTTTCCAAATGGAGGGTTCCAAGGTACAGGCAGTCCTGGATTGGGTGCAGCCCACTAGTTTGAAGGCGCTTCAGCATTTCCTGGGCTTTGCAAATTTTTATAGACGATTTATCGCTGGATTTTCGTCTATAGTGGCGCCCTTGGTGGCACTCACTAAGAAAGGGGCGGATGTTGCTCACTGGTCTCGTGAGGCCAAAGCGGCTTTTGCCCATCTCAAAAGGGCATTTGTCTCGGCCAAGGTGCTGCGACACCCAGATCCAGAGCGTCCTTTTGTGGTGGAGGTGGATGCCTCTGAGATGGGTATTGGGGCAGTGCTCTCTCAGATGGGAGTGTCTGATAATCGCCTTCATCCCTGTGCTTACTTTTCCCGTAAATTTTCGCCTGCCGAGATGAATTATGATGTGGGTAACCGGGAATTGTTGGCTATTAAGGATGCACTCGAGGAGTGGAGACACTGGCTTGAGGGGGCTAAGTTTGTGGTCTCAATTCTCATCGACCATAAGAATCTGGCATATTTAGAGTCAGCGAAGCGTCTCAATGCCAGGCAGGCACGATGGGCTTTGTTTTTTGCTCGCTTTAATTTTTTTATAACATATCGCCCTGGGTCAAAAAACATCAAGGCTGATGCGCTCTCGCAGAGTTTTGCTCCAATCCAGGAGACCACCGAGGAGCCGTTGCCCATTGTGTCCCCATCATGTATTAAAGTGGGCATTACCCAGGACCTCTTGTCATTAGTCCTTAGAGCACAGGAGCAGGCTCCTCCAGACCTTCCGGTAGGTCTTTTGTTTGTGCCTCCTAGGTTAAGACAACGAGTGTTCCTGGAATTCCATGCCAAGAAGTCGGCAGGTCACCCGGGTATTGCCAGAACTCGGGAGTTGCTATCTAGGGCGGTGTGGTGGCCCTCGGTGGCTAAGGATGTGGATCAGTGGGTTCGGGCATGTGACATCTGTGCCCGAAATAAGACTCCTAGAGGGGTTCCTGTTGGCCCATTACATCCACTCTCTATTCCATCTAAGCCATGGACCCACATTTCAATGGATTTTGTTGTGGACTTGCCCAAATCCTCGGGGATGACAGCCATCTGGGTTGTCGTTGACAGGTTTTCGAAGATGGCGCACTTCGTTCCACTGGTTGGGCTGCCATCGGCCAGACGCCTGTCTGAATTATTTATGCTGCATGTTGTGCGTCTCCACGGGTTGCCACTTGATGTGGTCTCTGACCGCGGATCCCAGTTTGTGGCCAAATTCTGGAGGGCATTTTGTTCCGATCTCCAGATTTCTGTCAGCTTGTCGTCAGGCTACCATCCGCAGTCTAATGGGCAGACTGAAAGGGTGAACCAGTCCTTGGAGCAGTTCCTCAGGTGTTATGTCTCCAAGTGTCAGACTGACTGGGTTGCTCATCTGTCAATGGCGGAGTTTGCCTATAACAACGCGGCTCACTCTGCTACAGGGATCTCTCCCTTCCTTTGTGTGTATGGGCATCATCCTAAGGCCAATTCTTTTGACCCCCTGGACTCCACGCCTGGTGGTTCCTCTGTCGTTTCGGTCCTTAGAGGTATTTGGAGGAAAGTGAAGAAAGCCCTTGTGTCTGTGTCATTAGTGACCAAAAGGGTTTTTGATAAGCGGAAAAGACCCTGCAGCTTCAAATTAGGAGACTTCGTCTGGTTGTCTACCAAGAATTTGAAGTTGAGACAGCCATCTCATAAGTTAGGCCCCCGGTTCATCGGCCCTTAAAAGATCACCAGGGTTATCAATCCGGTGGCATTTCAGTTAGATCTGCCCCGTTCTTTGGGTATCAATAAAACATTTCATTGTTCCCTTTTAAAACGGGCGATTAGTAATCCTTCTTCCAGAGGAAGACCTTCCCCTCTTCTGATACGTGGCCAGAGGGAGTTTGTTGTTGAAAGGATTCTTGACTCCAAGATGGTTCGGGGTCGGCTGTCATTTTTGGTGCACTGGAAGGGGTATGGCCCGGAGGAGCGGTCGTGGGTGCGCAGTTGTGATCTTCATGCCCCCAGACTGATACGCTCTTTCTTCTCGCAGTTCCCCGATAAACCCGGTGGTAGGGGTTCTTTGACCCCTCGTCAGAGGGGGGGTACTGTTAGGGTCTCCTCCCCTGTGCTGCCACGTCGTCATGCCAACCGGGAGACAAGTGCTAGCGGAGTAACCTGAGCGCAGCTGATACTCCGGTTTGGGTCTTTTGCTGTGCAGTGGTTACAGGCAGGGGATCCGGTGCTGGTTTTTGTGCTCACAGTCTGTGAGGTCTGAGGGGGCGTGGACAGCACCTGCTTTATAAGGCCTCTTCTCAGGATAAGCAGATGCTGCTGAATCTTTGTTGGTTAGTCAGTTCCTGAAAGTTAGCCAGTACTGTGTAGCTTTGTATTTGTTGTTGCTTACTACAAATAGGCCTGGGGATTTGGTACTACACTCTGCCAATCCAGACCTAGCAGTAAGACTGGAGTCAGTCGTTTAGCCTGCTGAGGTTCTTTTGCTATTCTGTGAACCCAGCAGGTTTGTGGCTGTACTTTCAGACCTGCCTGCTTAATCCTCTCTCACTGTGCAGGGCGTCCATGTGTCAGTTTAGTGGCAGTAAGCTGAACCTGGGCCTTGCAAGTGAGAATTAGGATTGTGGAGACTCTCCTTGTGTCTATTATTCCATCTCTGACCAAGGAGTTTACTGCCACACCCGTTGGTAACCCTTTAGGGTTTTGCTGTTGCCCTTAGCAACAGCATTTCGGGTTCTCTACGTATTAAAACACAACATCTTGCTTTTTCCATCTGAGCATTTCTAATACTAGGGAGACACCCAGTTTCTTAGCCTCTGGGCTTCTCTGTTCACTCTGTGTTGGTTTTGTTACCCTATCACCTTCTGTGTACGTTATGTCATATTTCCCAGTCTGTCTGTGAGTTCATTTGTTTTGCATCCCTCTCTGTTCAGACACCAGTACATTTCTGCAGGCACTGGTGTGCATAACAGTTCAAACACCAGTACATTCCTGCAGGCACTGGTGTGCATAACATTAATGCAATGTATAGATATTTTCTTTCTCAGAGATATGAACTGTATTGTACTTACAACAAAACCAATAGAACCTACCAAGATGTAAATATAGATCATGGATTCAGAGTCCAAAATGTTTACCAATACACCATGAAACCTCATCCATTAGGGAGCATCTAAATATTTTTATAAGAATGTACTCTCATAGAGATATGAACTGAATGGTACTTACAAAAAACCAATAGGACCTACCAAGATTTAAATACAGATCACAGTATTCAAAGATCAGAGTGGAGTGGTTACCAATACACCAAGAAACCACATTCATTAGGGAACATCTAAACATTTTTTTCTAAAATGTTAGATTCTTAGAAGACACATTTTATTGAAGTTATTGTACATATATTTATATCAATGCTTATTTGGATTACATAGTAAAATTCATATAATTACAAACATTTCTATAACTACCTTTTTTTTAGATTTTAGTAAATATTTACAATAATCAGTGATTTAAAAAAATGTATTATATGTATAAAAAAGAAAAGTTTTTGTCAATCAAGGACTAAAACTGAAGGTACTAAAATGCACCTGGCCACACTGAGATTTGAACTCAATTTACTGGATTCAGAGTACACAGTGCTAACCATAACACTATGGAATCTCCCTTCTAATAACACATATAAAACTTTTTCCAAGAGTGTAAGATCTTAATTTCTACAAGATACAGAAATATTCATTCAGAGAGATATGTACTACACATATAATACACCTGGTCCCACCGAGATTTGAACTCAATTTACTGGATTCAGAGTACAGAGTGCTAACCATAACACCATGGAATTTCCCTTCTAATATCACATATAAAACTTTCTCTTAGAGTGTAAGATCTTAATTTCTACAAGATACAGAAATATTCATTCAGAGAGATATGTACTACATTGTATTTACAAATAAAACCATTAGGACCTACCAATTTGTATATACAGATTATTGGTTTCAGAGTCCAGAATTGTTAACAGTTCACCATGAAAGCTCATTCATATGGTGGCATGTAAAAAAATTTCTCACAGTGTAAAATTCTTAGAGGTTACATTTTATTGGAATTATATTACAGATAAACCTGTCTCTCAGTGTTTATGATTCTTAATTTATGCAATTTATAGATCTTTTCTTTCTCAGAGATATGAACTGCATAATACTTACAAAAAAACAATAGGACCTACCAAGATGTAAATACAAATCATGGATTCAGAGTCCGAAATGGTTACAAATACACCAGGAAACCTCATTAATGAGGAAGCATTTAAACAGTTTTTATTAGAATGTACTCTCAGAGAAATATAAAAACTGAAAGGTACTTACAAAAAACCAATAGGACCTACCAAGATTTAAATACAGATCACTGGATTCAAAGATCAGAGTGGTTACCACCAATACACCAAAAAACCTCATTCACGAGGGAGAGCTAAACATTTTTTTCTAAAATGTTAGATTCTTAGAAGACACATTTTATTGCAATTATTGTACATATATTTACATCAACGCTTATTTGGGTTATATAGTAAAATTCATATAATTACATACATTTCTATAACTACCTGTTTTAGCTTTTCGTACATATTCACAAAAATCAGTGATTTAAAAAAATATTATATGTATGAAAAAGAAGACTTTCTGTCAATCAAGAACTTAAACTGAAGGTAATAGAAGACATCAGGTCCCACCGAGATTTGAACTCGGATGGCTGGATTCAGAATCCAGAGTGCTAACCATTACACCATGGAACCTCTCTTCTAACACCACCTATACAACTTTCTTTTAGAGTGTGAGGTCTTATTTTATACAAGTTACAGGAATAATAATCAGAGAGATAAGTATTACATTGTATTTACAAAAAAAGCCATTAGGACCTACCAAATTTTTATACAGAATATAGTTTTCAGAGTCTAGAATTGTTAACATTACACAATGAAACCTCATTCATATGGTAGCATGTACATTTTTTGTCAGAGTATAAGATTCTTAGTGGGTACATTTTATTGGAATTAAATGACACATAATCCTGTCTCTCAGTGTGTAAGATTCTTAATTTATGCAATTTATAGATATTTTCTTTCTCAGAGATATGAACTGTATTGTACTTACAACAAAACCAATAGAACCTACCAAGATGTAAATATAGATCATGGATTCAGAGTCCAAAATGTTTACCAATACACCATGAAACCTCATCCATTAGGGAGCATCTAAATATTTTTATAAGAATGTACTATCAGAGAGATATGAACTGAATGGTACTTACAAAAAACCAATAGGACCTACCAACATTTAAATACAGATCACTGTATTCAAAGATCAGAGAGGAGTGGTTACCAATACACCAAGAAACCACATTCATCAGGGAACATCTAAACATTTTTTTCTAAAATGTTAGATTCTTAGAAGAAACATTTTATTGAAGTTATTGTACATATATTTACATCAATGCTTATTTGGATTACATAGTAAAATTCATATAATTACAAACATTTCTATAACTACCTTTTTTTAGATTTTAGTACATATTTACAATAATCAGTGATTTAAAAAAATGTATTATATGTATAAAAAAGAAAAGTTTTTGTCAATCAAGGACTTAAACTGAAGGTACTAAAATGCACCTGGTCCCACTGAGATTTGAACTCAATTTACTGGATTCAGAGTACAGAGTGCTAACCATAACACCATGGAATCTCCCTTCTAATAACACATATAAAACTTTTTCCCAGAGTGTAAGATCTTAATTTCTACAAGATAGAGAAATATTCATTCAGAGAGATATGTACTACACATATAATACACCTGGTCCCACCGAGATTTAAACTCAATTTACTGGATTCAGAGTACAGAGTGCTAACCATAACACCATGGAATCTCCCTTCTAATGACACATATAAAACTTTCTCTCAGAGTGTAAAATCTTAATTTCTACAAGATACAGAAATATTCATTCAGAGAGATATGTACTACATTGTATTTACAAATAAAACCATTAGGACCTACCAATTTGTATATACAGATTATTGGTTTCAGAGTCCAGAATTGTTAACAGTTCACCATGAAAGCTCTTTTATATGGTGGCATGTAAAAAAAATTCTCACAGTGTAAAATTCTTAAAGGTTACATTTTATTGGAATTATATGACTGATAAACCTGTCTCTCAGTGTGTATGATTCTTAATTTATGCAATTTATAGATCTTTTCTTTCTCAGAGATATGAACTGCATAATACTTACAAAAAAACAATAGGACCTACCAAGATATAAATACAAATCATGGATTCAGAGTCCAAAATGGTTACAAATACACCAGGAAACCTCATTCATGAGGAAGCATTTAAACAGTTTTTATTAGAATGTACTCTCAGAGAAATATAAACTGAACAGTACTTACAAAAAACCAATAGGACCTACCAAGATTTAAATACAGATCACTGGATTCAAAGATCAGTGTGGTTACCAATACACCAAGAAACCTCATTCATGAGGGAGAGCTAAACATTTTTTTCTAAAATGTTAGAAACTTAGAAGACACATGTTATTGCAATTATTGTACATATATTTCCATCAATGCTTATTTGGGTTATATAGTAAAATTCATATAATTACATTCATTTCTATAACTACCTTTTTTAGCTTTTCGTACATATTTACAAAAATCAGTGATTTAAAAAAATTATTATATGTATGAAAAAGAAGACTTTCTGTCAATCAAGAACTTAAACTGAAGGTACTAAAACGCATCAGGTTCCACTGAGATTTGAACTCGGATACCTGGATTCAGAGTCCAGAGTGCTAACCATTACACCATGGAACCACTCTTCTAACACCATCTATACAACTTTCTCTTAGAGTGTGAGATCTTATTTTCTACAAGTTACAGGAATAATAATCAGAGAGATAAGTATTACATTGTATTTACAAAAAAAGCCATAAGGACCTACCAAATTTTTATACAGATTATAAGTTTCAGAGTCAAGAATTGTTAACATTACACAATGAAACCTCATTCATATGGTAGCATGTACATTTTTTGTCAGAGTATAAGAGTCTTAGTGAATACATTTTATTGGAATTAAATGACACATAAACCTGTCTCTCAGTGTGTAAGATTCTTAATTAATGCAATGTATAGATATTTTCTTTCTCAGAGATATGAACTGTATTGTACTTACAACAAAACCAATAGAACCTACCAAGATGTAAATATAGATCATGGATTCAGAGTCCAAAATGTTTACCAATACACCATGAAACCTCATCCATTAGGGAGCATCTAAATATTTTTATAAGAATGTACTCTCATAGAGATATGAACTGAATGGTACTTACAAAAAACCAATAGGACCTACCAAGATTTAAATACAGATCACAGTATTCAAAGATCAGAGTGGAGTGATTACCAATACACCAAGAAACCACATTCATTAGGGAACATCTAAACATTTTTTTCTAAAATGTTAGATTCTTAGAAGACACATTTTATTGAAGTTATTGTACATATATTTATATCAATGCTTATTTGGATTACATAGTAAAATTCATATAATTACAAACATTTCTATAACTACCTTTTTTTTATATTTTAGTAAATATTTACAATAATCAGTGATTTAAAAAAATGTATTATATGTATAAAAAAGAAAAGTTTTTGTCAATCAAGGACTAAAACTGAAGGTACTAAAATGCACCTGGCCACACTGAGATTTGAACTCAATTTACTGGATTCAGAGTACACAGTGCTAACCATAACACCATGGAATTTCCCTTCTAATATCACATATAAAACTTTCTCTCAGAGTGTAAGATCTTAATTTCTACAAGATACAGAAATATTCATTCAGAGAGATATGTACTACATTGTATTTACAAATAAAACCATTAGGACCTACCAATTTGTATATACAGATTATTGGTTTCAGAGTCCAGAATTGTTAACAGTTCACCATGAAAGCTCATTCATATGGTGGCATGTAAAAAAAATTCTCACAGTGTAAAATTCTTAGAGGTTACATTTTATTGGAATTATATTACAGATAAACCTGTCTCTCAGTGTTTATGATTCTTAATTTATGCAATTTATAGATCTTTTCTTTCTCAGAGATATGAACTGCATAATACTTACAAAAAAAACAATAGGACCTACCAAGATGTAAATACAAATCATGGATTCAGAGTCCAAAATGGTTACAAATACACCAGGAAACCTCATTAATGAGGAAGCATTTAAACAGTTTTTATTAGAATGTACTCTCAGAGAAATATAAAAACTGAAAGGTACTTACAAAAAACCAATAGGACCTACCAAGATTTAAATACAGATCACTGGATTCAAAGATCAGAGTGGTTACCACCAATACACCAAAAAACCTCATTCACGAGGGAGAGCTAAACATTTTTTTCTAAAATGTTAGATTCTTAGAAGACACATTTTATTGCAATTATTGTACATATATTTACATCAACGCTTATTTGGGTTATATAGTAAAATTCATATAATTACATACATTTCTATAACTACCTTTTTTAGCTTTTCGTACATATTCACAAAAATCAGTGATTTAAAAAAATATTATATGTATGAAAAAGAAGACTTTCTGTCAATCAAGAACTTAAACTGAAGGTACTAGAAGACATCAGGTCCCACCGAGATTTGAACTCGGATGGCTGGATTCAGAGTCCAGAGTGCTAACCATTACACCATGGAACCTCTCTTCTAACACCACCTATACAACTTTCTTTTAGAGTGTGAGGTCTTATTTTATACAAGTTACAGGAATAATAATCAGAGAGATAAGTATTACATTGTATTTACAAAAAAAGCCATTAGGACCTACCAAATTTTTGTACAGATTATAGTTTTCAGAGTCTAGAATTGTTAACATTACACAATGAAACCTCATTCATATGGTAGCATGTACATTTTTTGTCAGAGTATAAGATTCTTAGTGGATACATTTTATTGGAATTAAATGACACATAAACCTGTCTCTCAGTGTGTAAGATTCTTAATTTATGCAATTTATAGATATTTTCTTTCTCAGAGATATGAACTGTATTGTACTTACAACAAAACCAATAGAACCTACCAAGATGTAAATATAGATCATGGATTCAGAGTCCAAAATGTTTACCAATACACCATGAAACCTCATCCATTAGGGAGCATCTAAATATTTTTATAAGAATGTACTATCAGAGAGATATGAACTGAATGGTACTTACAAAAAACCAATAGGACCTACCAAGATTTAAATACAGATCACTGTATTCAAAGATCAAAGAGGAGTGGTTACCAATACACCAAGAAACCACATTCATCAGGTAACATCTAAACATTTTTTTCTAAAATGTTAGATTCTTAGAAGACACATTTTATTGAAGTTATTGTACATATATTTACATCAATGCTTATTTGGATTACATAGTAAAATTCATATAATTACAAACATTTCTATAACTACCTTTTTTTTAGATTTTAGTACATATTTACAATAATAAGTTATTTAAAAAATTGTATTATATGTATAAAAAAGAAAAGTTTTTGTCAATCAAGGACTTAAACTGAAGGTACTAAAATGCACCTGGTCCCACCGAGATTTGAACTCAATTTACTGGATTCAGAGTACAGAGTGCTAACCATAACACCATGGAATCTCCCTTCTAATAACACATATAAAACTTTTTCCCAGAGTGTAAGATCTTAATTTCTACAAGATAGAGAAATATTCATTCAGAGAGATATGTACTACACATATAATACACCTGGTCCCACCGAGATTTAAACTCAATTTACTGGATTCAGAGTACAGAGTGCTAACCATAACACCATGGAATCTCCCTTCTAATGACACATATAAAACTTTCTCTCAGAGTGTAAGATCTTAATTTCTACAAGATACAGAAATATTCATTCAGAGAGATATGTACTACATTGTATTTACAAATAAAACCATTAGGATCTACCAATTTGTATATACAGATTATTGGTTTCAGAGTCCAGAATTGTAAACAGTTCACCATGAAAGCTCATTCATATGGTGGCATGTAAAAAAATTTCTCACAGTGTAAGATTCTTAAAGGTTACATTTTATTGGAATTATATTACAGATAAACCTGTCTCTCAGTGTGTATGATTCTTAATTTATGCAATTTATAGATCTTTTCTTTCTCAGAGATATGAACTGCATAATACTTACAAAAAAACAATAGGACCTACCAAGATGTAAATACAAATAATGGATTCAGAGTCCAAAATGGTTTCAAATACACCAGGAAACCTCATTCATGAGGAAGCATTTAAACAGTTTTTATTAGAACGTACTCTCAGAGAAATATAAACTGAACAGTACTTACAAAAAACCAATAGGACCTACCAAGATTTAAATACAGATCACTGGATTCAAAGATCAGAGTGGTTACCAATACACCAAGAAACCTCATTCATGAGGGAGAGCTAAACATTTTTTTCTAAAATGTTAGATTCTTAGAAGACACATTTTATTGCAATTATTGTACATATATTTCCATCAATGCTTATTTGGGTTATATAGTAAAATTCATATAATTACATTCATTTCTATAACTACCTATTTTAGCTTTTCGTACATATTTACAATAATCAGTGATTTAAAAAAAAATATTATATGTATGAAAAAGAAGACTTTCTGTCAATCAAGAACTTAAACTGAAGGTACTAAAACACATCAGGTCCCAGCGAGATTTGAACTCGGATCCCTGGATTCAGAGTCCAGAGTGCTAACCATTACACCATGGAACCACTCTTCTAACACCATCTATACAACGTTCTCTTAGAGTGTGAGATCTTATTTTCTACAAGTTACAGGAATAATAATCAGAGAGATAAGTATTACATTGTATTTACAAAAAAAAGCCATAACAACCTACCAAATTTTTATACAGATTATGTTTCAGAGTCTAGAATTGTTAACATTACACAATGAAACCTCATTCATATGGTAGCATGTACATTGTTTGTCAGAGTATAAGATTCTTAGTGGATACATTTTATTGGAATTAAATGACACATAAACCTGTCTCTCAGTGTGTAAGATTCTTAATTTATGCAATTTATAGATATTTTCTTTCTCAGAGATATGAACTGTATTGTACTTACAACAAAACCAATAGAACCTACCAAGATTTAAATATAGATCATGGATTCAGAGTCCAAAATGTTTACCAATACACCATGAAACCTCATCCATTAGGGAGCATCTAAATATTTTTATAAGAATGTACTCTCAGAGAGATATGTACTGAATGGTAATTACAAAAAACCAATAGGGCCTACCAAGATTTAAATACAGATCACTGTATTCAAAGATCAGAGTGGAGTGGTTACCAATACACCAAGAAACCACATTCAAAGGGGACATCTAAACATTTTTTTCTAAAATGTTAGATTCTTAGAAGACACATTTTATTGAAGTTATTGTACATATATTTACATCAATGCTTATTTGGGTTACACAGTAAAATTCATATAATTACAAACATTTCTTTAACTACCTTTTTTTTAGATTTTAGTACATATTTACAATAATCAGTGATTTAAAAAAATGTATTATATGTATAAAAAAGAAAAGTTTTTGTCAATCAAGGACTTAAACTGAAGGTACTAAAATGCACCTGGTCCCACTGAGATTTGAACTCAATTTACTGGATTCAGCGTACAGAGTGCTAAACATAACACCATGGAATCTCCCTTCTAATAACACATATACAACTTTCTCTCAGAGTGTAAGATCTTAATTTCTACAAGATACAGAAATATTCATTCAGAGAGATATGTACTATATTGTATTTACAAATAAAACCATTAGGACCTACCAATTTGTATATACAGATTATTGGTTTCAGAGTCCAGAATTGTTAACAGTACACCATGAAAGCTCATTCATATGGTGGCATGTAAAAAAAAATTCTCACAGTGTAAGATTCTTAGAGGTTACATTTTATTGGAATTATATTACAGATAACCCTGTCTCTCAGTGTGTATGATTCTTAATTTATGCAATTTATAGATTTTTTCTTTCTCAGAGATATGAACTGCATAATACTTACAAAAAAACAATAGGACCTACCAAGATGTAAATACAAATCATGGATTCAGAGTCCAAAATGGTTACAAATACACCAGGAAACCTCATTCATGAGGAAGCATTTAAACAGTTTTTATTAGAATGTACTCTCAGAGAAATATAAACTGAACGGTACTTACAAAAAAACAATAGGACCTACCAAGATTTAAATACAGATCACTGGATTCAAAGATCAGAGTGGTTACCAATACACCAAGAAACCTCATTCATGAGGGAGAGCTAAACATTTTTTTCTAAAATGTTAGATTCTTAGAAGACACATTTTATTGCAATTATTGTACATATATTTACATCAACGCTTATTTGGGTTATATAGTAAAATTCAGATAATTACATACTTTTCTATTACTACCTTTTTTAGCTTTTCGTACATATTTACAAAAATCAGTGATTTAAAAAAATTATTATATGTATGAAAAAGAAGACTTTCTGTCAATCAAGAACTTAAACTGAAGGTACTAAAACACATCAGATCCCACTGAGATTTGAACTCAGATCGCTGGATTCAGAGTCCAGAGTGCTAATCATTACACCATGGAAGCACTATTCTAACACCACCTATACAACTTTCTCTTAGAGTGTGAGATCTTATTTTCTACAAGTTACAGGAATAATAATCAGAGAGATAAGTATTACATTGTATTTACAAAAAAAGCCATTAGGACCTACCAAATTTTTATACAGATTATAGGTTTCAGAGTCCAGAATTGTTAACAGTACACAATGAAACCTCATTCATATGGTAGCATGTACATTTTTTGTCAGAGTATAAGATTCTTAGTGGATACATTTTATTGGAATTAAATGACAGATAAACCTGTCTCTCAGTGTGTTAGATTCTTAATTTATGCAATTTATAGATATTTTCTTTCTCAGAGATATTAACTGTATTGTACTTACAACAAAACCAATAGAACCTACTAAGATGTAAATATAGATCATGGCTTCAGAGTCCAAAATGTTTACCAATACACCATGAAACCTCATCCATTAGGGAGCATCTAAATATTTTTATAAGAATGTACTCTCAGAGAGATATGAACTGAATGGTACTTACAAAAAACCAATAGGACCTACCAAGATTTAAATACAGATCACTGTATTCAAAGATCAGAGTGGAGTGGTTACCAATAAACCAAGAAACCACATTTATTAGGGAACATCTAAACATTTTTTTCTAAAATGTTAGATTCTTAGAAGACACATTTTATTGAAGTTATTGTACATATATTAACATCAATGCTTATTTGGATTACACAGTAAAATTCATATAATTACAAACATTTCTATAACTACCTTTTTTAGATTTTAGTACATATTTACAATAATCAGTGATTTAAAAAATGTATTATATGTATAAAAAAGAAAAGTTTTTGTCAATCAAGGACTTAAACTGAAGGTACTAAAATGCACCTGGTCCCACTGAGATTTGAACTCAATTTACTGGATTCAGATTACAGAGTGCTAACCATAACACCATGGAATCTCCCTTCTAATAACACATATAAAACTTTCTCTCAGAGTGTAAGATCTTAATTTCTACAAGATACAGAAATATTCATTCAGAGAAATATGCACTACATTGTATTTACAAATAAAACCATTAGGACCTAACAATTTGAATATACAGATTATTGGTTTTAGAGTTCAGAATTGTTAACAGTACACCATGAAAGCTCATTCATATGGTGGCATGTAAAAAATTTTCTCACAGTGTAAGATTCTTAGAGGTTACATTTTATTGGAGTTATATTACAGATAAACCTGTCTCTCAGTGTGTATGATTCTTAATTTATGCAATTTATAGATATTTTCTTTCTCAGAGATATGAACTGCATAATACTTACAAAAAAACAATAGGACCTACCAAGATGTAAATACAAATCATGGATTCAAAGTCCAAAATGGTTACAAATACACCAGGAAACCTCATTCATGAGGAAGCATTTAAACAGTTTTTATTAGAATGTACTCTCAGAGAAATATAAACTGAACGGTACTTACAAAAAACCAATAGAACCTACCAAGATTTAAATACAGATCACTGGATTAAAAGATCAGAGTGGTTACCAATACACCAAGAAACCTCATTCATGAGGGAGAGTTAAACATTTTTTTCTAAAATGTTAGATTCTTAGAAGACACATTTTATTGCAATTATTGTACATATATTTACATCAACGCTTATTTGGGTTATATAGTAAAATTCAGATAATTACATACATTTCTATAACTACCTTTTTTAGCTTTTCGTACATATTTACAAAAATCAGAGATTGAAAAAAATTATTATATGTATGAAAAAGAAGACTTTCTGTCAATCAAGAACTTAAACTGAAAGTACTAAGTTCTTGATACCACTGAGATTTGAACTCAGATCACTGGATTCAGAGTCCAGAGTGCTAACCATTGCACCATGGAACCTCTCTTCTAACACTACCTATACAACTTTCTCTTAGAGTGTGAGATCTTATTTTCTACAAATTACAGGAATAATAATCAGAGAGATAAGTATTACATTGTATTTACAAAAAAAGCCATTAGGACCTACCAAATTTTTATACAGATTATAGGTTTCAGAGTCCAGAATTGTTAACAGTACACAATGAAACCTCATTCATATGGTGGCATGTAAAAAAATTTCTCACAGTGTAAGATTCTTAGAGGTTACATTTTATTGGAGTTATATTACAGATAAACCTGTCTCTCAGTGTGTATGATTCTTAATTTATGCAATTTATAGATATTTTCTTTCTCAGAGATATGAACTGCATAATACTTACAAAAAACAATAGGACCTACCAAGATGTAAATACAAATCATGGATTCACAGTCCAAAATGGTTACAAATACACCAGGAAACCTCATTCATGAGGAAGCATTTAAACAGTTTTTATTAGAATGTACTCTCAGAGAAATATAAACTGAACGGTACTTACAAAAAACCAATAGGACCTACCAAGATTTAAATACAGATCACTGGATTCAAAGATCAGAGTGGTTACCAATACACCAAGAAACCTCATTCATGAGGGAGAGCTAAACATTTTTTTCTAAAATGTTAGATTCTTAGAAGACACATTTTATTGCAATTATTGTACATATATTTACATCAACGCTTATTTGGGTTATATAGTAAAATTCAGATAATTTCATACATTTCTATAATTACTTTTTTTAGCTTTTCGTACATATTTACAAAAATCAGTGATTTAAAAAAATTATTATATGTATGAAAAAGAAGACTTTCTGTCAATCAAGAACTTAAACTGAAGGTACTAAAACACATCAGATCCCACTGAGATTTGAACTCAGATCGCTGGATTCAGAGTCCAGAGTGCTAATCATTACACCATGGAAGTTCTATTCTAACACCACCTATACAACTTTCTCTTAGAGTGTGAGATCTTATTTTCTACAAATTACAGGAATAATAATCAGAGAGATAAGTATTACATTGTATTTACAAAAAAAGCCATTAGGACCTACCAAATTTTTATACAGATTATAGGTTTCAGAGTCCAGAATTGTTAACAGTACACAATGAAACCTCATTCATATGGTAGCATGTACATTTTTTGTCAGAGTATAAGATTCTTAGTGGATACATTTTATTGGAATTAAATGACAGATAAACCTGTCTCTCAGTGTGTAAGATTCTTAATTTATGCAATTTATAGATATTTTCTTTCTCAGAGATATGAACTGTATTGTACTTACAACAAAACCAATAGAACCTACCAAGATGTAAATATAGATCATGGATTCAGAGTCAAAAATGTTTACCAGTACACCATGAAACCTCATCCATTAGGGAGCATCTAAATATTTTTCTAAGAATGTACTCTCAGAGAGATATGAACTGAATGGTACTTACAAAAAACCAATAGGACCTACCAAGATTTAAATACAGATCACTGTATTCAAAGATCAGAGTGGAGTGGTTACCAATAAACCAAGAAACCACATTTATTAGGGAACATATAAAAAAAAATCTAAAATGTTAGATTCTTAGAAGACACATTTTATTGAAGTTATTGTACATATATTTACATCAATGCTTATTTGGATTACACAGTAAAATGCATATAATTACAAACATTTCTTTAACTACCTTTTTTTTAGATTTTAGTACATATTTACAATAATCAGTGATTTAAAAAAATGTATTATATGTATAAAAAAGAAAAGTTTTTGTCAATCAAGGACTTAAACTGAAGGTACTAAAATGCACCTGGTCCCACTGAGATTTGAACTCAATTTACTGGATTCAGCGTACAGAGTGCTAACCATAACACCATGGAATCTCCCTTCTAATAACACATATACAACTGTCTCTCAGAGTGTAAGATCTTAATTTCTACAAGATACAGAAATATTCATTCAGAGAGATATGTACTACATTGTATTTACAAATAAAACCATTAGGACCTACCAATTTGTATATACAGATTATTGGTTTCAGAGTCCAGAATTGTTAACAGTACACCATGAAAGCTCATTCATATGGTGGCATGTAAAAAAAATTTCTCACAGTGTAAGATTCTTAGAGGTTACATTTTATTGGAATTATATTACAGATAACCCTGTCTCTCAGTGTGTATGATTCTTAATTTATGCAATTTATAGATATTTTCTTTCTCAGAGATATGAACTGCATAATACTTACAAAAAAACAATAGGACCTAACAAGATGTAAATACAAATCATGGATTCAGAGTCCAAAATGGTTACAAATACACCAGGAAACCTCATTCATGAGGAAGCATTTAAACAGTTTTTATTAGAATGTACTCTCAGAGAAATATAAACTGAACGGTACTTACAAAAAACCAATAGGACCTACCGAGATTTAATTACAGATCACTGGATTCAAACATCAGAGTGGTTACCAATACACCAAGAAACCTCATTCATGAGGGAGAGCTAAACATTTTTTTCTAAAATGTTAGATTCTTAGAAGACACATTTATTGCAATTATTGTACATATATTTACATCAATGCTTATTTGGGTTATATAGTAAAATTCAGATAATTACATACATTTCTATAACTACCTGTTTTAGCTTTTCGTACATATTTACAAAAATCAGTGATTGAAAAAAATTATTATATGTATGAAAAAGAAGACTTTCTGTCAATCAAGAACTTAAACTGAAGGTTCTAAAACACATCAGATCCCACTGAGATTTGAACTCAGATCGCTGGATTCAGAGTCCAGAGTGCTAATCATTACACCATGGAAGCACTATTCTAACACCACCTATACAACTTTCTCTTAGAGTGTGAGATCTTATTTTCTACAAGTTACAGGAATAATAATCAGAGAGATAAGTATTACATTGTATTTACAAAAAAAAGCCATTAGGACCTACCAAATTTTTATACAGATTATAGGTTTCAGAGTCCAGAATTGTTAACAGTACACAATGAAACCTCATTCATATGGTAGCATGTACATTTTTTGTCAGAGTATAAGATTCATAGTGGAAACATTTTATTGGAATTAAATGACAGATAAACCTGTCTCTCAGTGTGTAAGATTCTTAATTTATGCAATTTATAGATATTTTCTTTCTCAGAGATATTAACTGTATTGTACTTACAACAAAACCAATAGAACCTACTAAGATGTAAATATAGATCATGGCTTCAGAGTCCAAAATGTTTACCAATACACCATGAAACCTCATCCATTAGGGAGCATCTAAATATTTTTATAAGAATGTACTCTCAGAGAGATATGAACTGAATGGTACTTACAAAAAACCAATAGGACCTACCAAGATTTAAATACAGATCACTGTATTCAAAGATCAGAGTGGAGTGGTTACAAATACACCAAGAAACCACATTCATTAGGGAACATCTAAACATTTTTTTCTAAAATGTTAGATTCTTAGAAGACACATTTTATTGAAGTTATTGTACATATATTAACATCAATGCTTATTTGGATTACACAGTAAAATTCATATAATTACAAACATTTCTATAACTACCTTTTTTAGATTTTAGTACATATTTACAATAATCAGTGATTTAAAAAATGTATTATATGTATAAAAAAGAAAAGTTTTTGTCAATCAAGGACTTAAACTGAAGGTACTAAAATGCACCTGGTCCCACTGAGATTTGAACTCAATTTACTGGATTCAGAGTACAGAGTGCTAACCATAACACCATGGAATCTCCCTTCTAATAACACATATAAAACTTTCTCTCAGAGTGTAAGATCTTAATTTCTACAAGATACAGAAATATTCATTCAGAGAGATATGCACTACATTGTATTTACAAATAAAACCATTAGGACCTACCAATTTGAATATACAGATTATTGGTTTTAGAGTTCATAATTGTTAACAGTACACCATGAAAGCTCATTCATATGGTGGCATGTAAAAAAATTTCTCACAGTGTAAGATTCTTAGAGGTTACATTTTATTGGAGTTATATTACAGATAAACCTGTCTCTCGGTGTGTATGATTCTTAATTTATGCAATTTATAGATATTTTCTTTCTCAGAGATATGAACTGCATAATACTTACAAAAAAACAATAGGACCTACCAAGATGTAAATACAAATCATGGATTCAGAGTTCAAAATGGTTACAAATACACCAGGAAACCTCATTCATGAGGAAGCATTTAAACAGTTTTTATTAGAATGTACTCTCAGAGAAATATAAACTGAACGGTACTTACAAAAAACCAATAGGACCTACCAAGATTTAAATACAGATCACTGGATTCAAAGATCAGAGTGGTTACCAATACACCAAGAAACCTCATTCATGAGGGAGAGCTAAACATTTTTTTCTAAAATGTTAGATTCTTAGAAGACACATTTTATTGCAATTATTGTACATATATTTACATCAACGCTTATTTTTGTTATATAGTAAAATTCAGATAATTACATACATTTCTATAACTACCTTTTTTAGCTTTTCGTACATATTTACAAAAATCAGTGATTGAAAAAAATTATTATATGTATGAAAAAGAAGACTTTCTGTCAATCAAGAACTTAAACTGAAGGTACTAAGTTCTTGATCCCACTGAGATTTGAACTCAGATCACTGGATTCAGAGTCCAGAGTGCTAACCATTGCACCATGGAACCTCTCTTCCAACACTACCTATACAACTTTCTCTTAGAGTGTGAGATCTTATTTTCTACAAATTACAGGAATAATAATCAGAGAGATAAGTATTACATTGTATTTACAAAAAAAAGCCATCAGGACCTACCAAATTTTTATACAGATTATAGGTTTCAGAGTCCAGAATTGTTAACAGTACACAATGAAACCTCATTCATATGGTAGCATGTACATTTTTTTGTCAGAGTATAAGATTCTTAGTGGATACATTTTATTGGAATTAAATGACAGATAAACCTGTCTCTCAGTGTGTAATATTCTTAATTTATGCAATTTATAGATATTTTATTTCTCAGAGATATGAACTGTATTGTACTTACAAGAAAAAAACAATGGAACCTACCAAGATGTAAATATAGATCATGGATTCAGAGTCCAAAATGTTTACCAATACACCATGAAACCTCATCCATTAGGGAGCATCTAAATATTTTTATAAGAATGTACTCTCAGAGAGATATGAACTGAATGGTACTTACAAAAAACCAATAGGACCTACCAAGATTTAAATACAGATCACTGTATTCAAAGATCAGAGTGGAGTGGTTACCAATAAACCAAGAAACCACATTTATTAGGGAACATATAAAAAAAAATTCTAAAATGTTAGATTCTTAGAAGACACATTTTATTGAAGTTATTGTACATATATTTACATCAATGCTTATTTGGATTACACAGTAAAATTCATATAATTACAAACATTTCTTTAACTACCTTTTTTTTAGATTTTAGTACATATTTACAATAATCAGTGATTTAAAAAAATGTATTATATGTATAAAAAAGAAAAGTTTTTGTCAATCAAGGACTTAAACTGAAGGTACTAAAATGCACCTGGTCCCACTGAGATTTGAACTCAATTTACTGGATTCAGAGTACAGAGTGCTAACCATAACACCATGGAATCTCCCTTCTAATAACACATATACAACTTTCTCTCAGAGTGTAAGATCTTAATTTCTACAAGATACAGAAATATTCATTCAGAGAGATATGTACTATATTGTATTTACAAATAAAACCATTAGGACCTACCAATTTGTATATACAGATTATTGGTTTCAGAGTCCAGAATTGTTAACAGTACACCATGAAAGCTCATTCATATGGTGGCATGTAAACATTTTTTCTCACAGTGTAAGATTCTTAGAGGTTACATTTTATTGGAATTATATTACAGATAACCCTGTCTCTCAGTGTGTATGATTCTTAATTTATGCAATTTATAGATATTTTCTTTCTCAGAGATATGAACTGCATAATACTTACAAAAAAACAATAGGACCTACCAAGATGTAAATACAAATCATGGATTCAGAGTCCAAAATGGTTACAAATACACCAGGAAACCTCATTCATGAGGAAGCATTTAAACAGTTTTTATTAGAATGTACTCTCAGAGAAATATAAACTGAACGGTACTTACAAAAAACCAATAGGACCTACCAAGATTTAAATACAGATCACTGGATTCAAAGATCAGAGTGGTTACCAATACACCAAGAAACCTCATTCATGAGGGAGAGCTAAACATTTTTTTCTAAAATGTTAGATTCTTAGAAGACACATTTTATTGCAATTATTGTACATATATTTACATCAACGCTTATTTGGGTTATATAGTAAAATTCAGATAATTACATACATTTCTATAACTACCTTTTTTAGCTTTTCGTACATATTTACAAAAATCAGTGATTGAAAAAAATTATTATATGTATGAAAAAGAAGACTTTCTGTCAATCAAGAACATAAACTGAAGGTACTAAAACACATCAGATCCCACTGAGATTTGAACTCAGATCGCTGGATTCAGAGTCCAGAGTGATAATCATTACACCATGGAAGCACTATTCTAACACCACCTATACAACTTTCTCTTAGAGTGTGAGATCTTATTTTCTACAAGTTACAGGAATAATAATCAGAGAGATAAGTATTACATTGTATTTACAAAAAAAGCCATTAGGACCTACCAAATTTTTATACAGATTATAGGTTTCAGAGTCCAGAATTGTTAACAGTACACAATGAAACCTCATTCATATGGTAGCATGTACATTTTTTGTCAGAGTATAAGATTCTTAGTGGATACATTTTATTGGAATTAAATGACAGATAAACCTGTCTCTCAGTGTGTAAGATTCCTAATTTATGCAATTTATAGATATTTTCTTTCTCAGAGATATGAACTGTATTGTACTTACAACAAAACCAATAGAACCTACTAAGATGTAAATATAGATCATGGCTTCAGAGTCCAAAATGTTTACAAATACACCATGAAACCTCATCCATTAGGGAGCATCTAAATATTTTTATAAGAATGTACTCTCAGAGAGATATGAACTGAATGGTACTTACAAAAAACCAATAGGACTTACCAAGATTTAAATACAGATCTCTGTATTCAAAGATCAGAGTGGAGTGGTTACCAATACACCAAGAAACCACATTCATTAGGGAACATCTAAACATTTTTTTCTAAAATGTTAGATTCTTAGAAGACACATTTTATTGAAGTTATTGTACATATATTAACATCAATGCTTATTTGGATTACACAGTAAAATTCATATAATTACAAACATTTCTATAACTACCTTTTTTAGATTTTAGTACATATTTACAATAATCAGTGATTTAAAAAATGTATTACATGTATAAAAAAGAAAAGTTTTTGTCAATCAAGGACTTAAACTGAAGGTACTAAAATGCACCTGGTCCCACTGAGATTTGAACTCAATTTACTGGATTCAGAGTACAGAGTGCTAACCATAACACCATGGAATCTCCCTTCTAATAACACATATAAAACTTTCTCTCAGAGTGTAAGATCTTAATTTCTACAAGATACAGAAATATTCATTCAGAGAGATATGCACTACATTGTATTTACAAATAAACCATTAGGACCTACCAATTTGAATATACAGATTATTGGTTTTAGAGTTCAGAATTGTTAACAGTACACCATGAAAGCTCATTCATATGGTGGCATGTAAAAATTTTTCTCACAGTGTAAGATTCTTAGAGGTTACATTTTATTGGAGTTATATTACAGATAAACCTGTCTCTCAGTGTGTATGATTCTTAATTTATGCAATTTATAGATATTTTCTTTCTCAGAGATATGAACTGCATAATACTTACAAAAAAACAATAGGACCTACCAAGATGTAAATACAAATCATGGATTCAGAGTCCAAAATGGTTACAAATATACCAGGAAACCTCATTCATGAGGAAGCATTTAAACAGTTTTTATTAGAATGTACTCTCAGAGAAATATAAACTGAACAGTACTTACAAAAAACCAATAGGACCTACCAAGATTTAAATACAGATCACTGGATTCAAAGATCAGAGTGGTTACCAATACACCAAGAACCCTCATTCATGAGGGAGAGTTAAACATTTTTTTCTAAAATGTTAGATTCTTAGAAGACACATTTTATTGCAATTATTGTACATATATTTACATCAACGCTTATTTGGGTTATATAGTAAAATTCAGATAATTACATACATTTCTATAACTACCTTTTTTAGCTTTTCGTACATATTTACAAAAATCAGTGATTGAAAAAAATTATTATATGTATGAAAAAGAAGACTTTCTGTCAATCAAGAACTTAAACTGAAGATACTAAGTTCTTGATCCCACTGAGATTTGAACTCAGATCACTGGATTCAGAGTCCAGAGTGCTAACCATTGCACCATGGAACCTCTCTTCTAACACTGCTTATACAACTTTCTCTTAGAGTGTGAGATCTTATTTTCTACAAATTACAGGAATAATGATCAGAGAGATAAGTATTACATTGTATTTACAAAAAAAGCCATCAGGACCTACCAAATTTTTATACAGATTATAGGTTTCAGAGTCCAGAATTGTTAACAGTACACAATGAAACCTCATTCATATGGTAGCATGTACATTTTTTTGTCAGAGTATAAGATTCTTAGTGGATACATTTTATTGGAATTAAATGACAGATATACCTGTCTCTCAGTGTGTAAGATTCTTAATTTATGCAATTTATAGATATTTTCTATCTCAGAGATATTAACTGTATTGTACTTACAACAAAACCAATAGAACCTACCAAGATGTAAATATAGATCATGGATTCAGAGTCCAAAATGTTTACCAATACACCATGAAACCTCATCCATTAGGGAGCATCTAAATATTTTTATAAGAATGTACTCTCAGAGAGATATGAACTGAATGGTACTTACAAAAAACCAATAGGACCTACCAAGATTTAAATACAGATCACTGTATTCAAAGATCAGAGTGGAGTGGTTACCAATAAACCAAGAAACCACATTTATTAGGGAACATATAAAAAACAATTCTAAAATGTTAGATTCTTAGAAGACACATTTTATTGAAGTTATTGTACATATATTTACATCAATGCTTATTTGGATTACACAGTAAAATTCATATAATTACAAACATTTCTTCAACTACCTTTTTTTTAGATTTTAGTACATATTTACAATAATCAGTGATTTAAAAAAATGTATTATGTGTATAAAAAAGAAAAGTTTTTGTCAATTAAGGACTTAAACTGAAGGTACTAAAATGCACCTGGTCCCACTGAGATTTGTACTCAATTTACTGGATTCAGCGTACAGAGTGCTAACCATAACACCATGGAATCTCCCTTCTAATAACACATATACAACTTTCTCTCAGAGTGTAAGATCTTAATTTCTACAAGAAATAGAAATATTCATTCAGAGAGATATGTACTACATTGTATTTACAAATAAAACCATTAGGACCTACCAATTTGTATATACAGATTATTGGTTTCAGAGGCCAGAATTGTTAACAGTACACCATGAAAGCTCATTCATATGGTGGCATGTAAAAAAAAATTTCTCACAGTGTAAGATTCTTAGAGGTTACATTTTATTGGAATTATATTACAGATAACCCTGTCTCTCAGTGTGTATGATTCTTAATTTATGCAATTTATAGATATTTTCTTTCTCAGAGATATGAACTGCATAATACTTACAAAAAAACAATAGGACCTACCAAGATGTAAATACAAATCATGGATTCAGAGTCCAAAATGGTTACAAATACACCAGGAAACCTCATTCATGAGGAAGCATTTAAACAGTTTTTATTAGAATGTACTCTCAGAGAAATATAAACTGAACGGTACTTACAAAAAACCAATAGGACCTACCAAGATTTAAATACAGATCACTGGATTCAAAGATCAGAGTGGTTACCAATACACCAAGAAACCTCATTCATGAGGGAGAGCTAAACATTTTTTTCTAAAATGTTAGATTCTTAGAAGACACATTTTATTGCAATTATTGTACATATATTTACATCAACGCTTATTTGGGTTATATAGTAAAATTCAGATAATTATATACATTTCTATAACTACCTTTTTTAGCTTTTCGTACATATTTACAAAAATCAGTGATTGAAAAAAATTATTATATGTATGAAAAAGAAGACTTTCTGTCAATCAAGAACTTAAACTGAAGGTACTAAGCTCTTGATCCCACTGAGATTTGAACTCAGATCACTGGATTCAGAGTCCAGAGTGCTAACCATTGCACCATGGAACCTCTCTTCTAACACTACCTATACAACTTTCTCTTAGAGTGTGAGATCTTATTTTCTACAAATTACAGGAATAATAATCAGAGAGATAAGTATTACATTGTATTTACAAAAAAAGCCATTAGGACCTACCAAATTTGTATACAGATTATAGGTTTCAGAGTCCAGAATTGTTATCAGTACACAATGAAACCTCATTCATATGGTAGCCTGTACATTTTTTTGTCAGAGTATAAGATTCTTAGTGGATACATTTTATTGGAATTAAATGACAGATAAACCTGTCTCTCAGTGTGTAAGATTCTTAATTTATGCAATTTATAGATATTTTATTTCTCAGAGATATTAACTGTATTGTACTTACAAGAAAAAAACAATGGAACCTACCAAGATGTAAATATTAGAGATGAGCGGGTTCGGTTCCTCGGAATCCGAACCCGCCCGAACTTCATGTTTTTTTACACGGGTCCGAGCGACTCGGATCTTCCCGCCTTGCTCGGTTAACCCGAGCGCGCCCGAACGTCATCATCCCGCTGTCGGATTCTCGCGAGGCTCGGATTCTATCGCGAGACTCGGATTCTATATAAGGAGCCGCGCGTCGCCGCCATTTTCACACGTGCATTGAGATTGATAGGGAGAGGACGTGGCTGGCGTCCTCTCCGTTTATAGAGAGTGAGACTAGAGTAGAGAGAGACACAGTAGTAATTTTGGGGAGCATTAGGAGGAGTACTTTAGGAGGAGTACTACTACTTGCTGAAGTGATAGATAGATAGTGTGACTGTATAATTGTATATCTGACTTGTGGGGGAGACACTGACAGTGGGGAGCAGTTAGAGTCTGAGAGCAGGACTACATATAACGTACAGTGCACACTTTTGCTGCCAGAGTGCCACACTGCCATTGTGACCACACTGACCACCAGTATAATATATATTGTGATTGTCTGCTTAGGAGTACTACTTGCAAGTTGCTGATAGTGTGACCAGTGACCTGACCACCAGTTTATAATAATCACCACCAGTTTAATATATATAATATATATATATATATAATTGTATATAATATATATATAATATTGTATACCACCTACCCGTGGTTTTTTTTTTTTCTTTCTTCTTGATACATACTACTATAGTAGCTTACTGTAGCAGTCTGCGGTGCTGCTGAGCTGACAGTGTCCAGCAGGTCCGTCATCAGTCATTAGTACATAATAAATATATATTATATACCTGTCCGGCTGCAGTACTAGTGTGATATTATATATATATATATTGATTTCATCTCATTATCATCCAGTCTATATTAGCAGCAGACACAGTACGGTAGTCCACGGCTGTAGCTACCTCTGTGTCGGCAGTCGCTGGTCCATCCATAATTGTATACCACCTACCCGTGGTTTTTTTTTTTTATTTCTTCTTTATACATACTACTATAGTAGCTTACTGTAGCAGTCTGCGGTGCTGCTGAGCTGACAGTGTCCAGCAGGTCCGTCATCAGTCATTAGTACATAATAAATATATATTATATACCTGTCCGGCTGCAGTACTAGTGTGATATTATATATATATATATATTGATTTCATCTCATTATCATCCAGTCTATATTAGCAGCAGACACAGTACGGTAGTCCATGGCTGTAGCTACCTCTGTGTCGGCAGTCGCTGGTCCATCCATAATTGTATACCACCTACCCGTGGTTTTTTTTTTCTTTCTTCTTGATACATACTACTATAGTAGCTTACTGTAGCAGTCTGCGGTGCTGCTGAGCTGACAGTGTCCAGCAGGTCCGTCATCAGTCATTAGTACATAATAAATATATATTATATACCTGTCCGGCTGCAGTACTAGTGTGATATTATATATATATATATATATTGATTTCATCTCATTATCATCCAGTCTATATTAGCAGCAGACACAGTACGGTAGTCCACGGCTGTAGCTACCTCTGTGTCGGCAGTCGCTGGTCCATCCATAATTGTATACCACCTACCCGTGGTTTTTTTTTTCTTTCTTCTTTATACATACTACTATAGTAGCTTACTGTAGCAGTCTGCGGTGCTGCTGAGCTGACAGTGTCCAGCAGGTCCGTCATCAGTCATTAGTACATAATAAATATATATTATATACCTGTCCGGCTGCAGTACTAGTGTGATATTATATATATATATATATTGATTTCATCTCATTATCATCCAGTCTATATTAGCAGCAGACACAGTACGGTAGTCCACGGCTGTAGCTACCTCTGTGTCGGCAGTCGCTGGTCCATCCATAATTGTATACCACCTACCCGTGGTTTTTTTTTTCTTTCTTCTTGATACATACTACTATAGTAGCTTACTGTAGCAGTCTGCTGTGCTGCTGAGCTGACAGTGTCCAGCAGGTCCGTCATCAGTCATTAGTACATAATAAATATATATTATATACCTGTCCGGCTGCAGTACTAGTGTGATATTATATATATATATATATATATATATTGATTTCATCTCATTATCATCCAGTCTATATTAGCAGCAGACACAGTACGGTAGTCCACGGCTGTAGCTACCTCTGTGTCGGCAGTCGCTGGTCCATCCATAATTGTATACCACCTACCCGTGGTTTTTTTTTTTTTCTTTCTTCTTTATACATACTACTATAGTAGCTTACTGTAGCAGTCTGCGGTGCTGCTGAGCTGACAGTGTCCAGCAGGTCCGTCATCAGTCATTAGTACATAATAAATATATATTATATACCTGTCCGGCTGCAGTACTAGTGTGATATTATATATATATATATATATATATATTGATTTCATCTCATTATCATCCAGTCTATATTAGCAGCAGACACAGTACAGTAGTCCACGGCTGTAGCTACCTCTGTGTCGGCAGTCGCTGGTCCATCCATAATTGTATACCACCTACCCGTGGTTTTTTTTTTCTTTCTTCTTGATACATACTACTATAGTAGCTTACTGTAGCAGTCTGCGGTGCTGCTGAGCTGACAGTGTCCAGCAGGTCCGTCATCAGTCATTAGTACATAATAAATATATATTATATACCTGTCCGGCTGCAGTACTAGTGTGATATTATATATATATATATATATTGATTTCATCTCATTATCATCCAGTCTATATTAGCAGCAGACACAGTACGGTAGTGCACGGCTGTAGCTACCTCTGTGTCGGCAGTCGCTGGTCCATCCATAATTGTATACCACCTACCCGTGGGTTTTTTTTTCTTTCTTCTTTATACATACTACTATAGTAGCTTACTGTAGCAGTCTGCGGTGCTGCTGAGCTGACAGTGTCCAGCAGGTCCGTCATCAGTCATTAGTACATAATAAATATATATTATATACCTGTCCGGCTGCAGTACTAGTGTGATATTATATATATATATATATATATATTGATTTCATCTCATTATCATCCAGTCTATATTAGCAGCAGACACAGTACGGTAGTCCACGGCTGTAGCTACCTCTGTGTCGGCAGTCGCTGGTCCATCCATAATTGTATACCACCTACCCGTGGTTTTTTTTTTCTTTCTTCTTTATACATACTACTATAGTAGCTTACTGTAGCAGTCTGCGGTGCTGCTGAGCTGACAGTGTCCAGCAGGTCCGTCATCAGTCATTAGTACATAATAAATATATATTATATACCTGTCCGGCTGCAGTACTAGTGTGATATTATATATATATATATATATTGATTTCATCTCATTATCATCCAGTCTATATTAGCAGCAGACACAGTACAGTAGTCCACGGCTGTAGCTACCTCTGTGTCGGCAGTCGCTGGTCCATCCATAATTGTATACCACCTACCCGTGGTTTTTTTTTTCTTTCTTCTTGATACATACTACTATAGTAGCTTACTGTAGCAGTCTGCGGTGCTGCTGAGCTGACAGTGTCCAGCAGGTCCGTCATCAGTCATTAGTACATAATAAATATATATTATATACCTGTCCGGCTGCAGTACTAGTGATATTATATATATATATATTGATTTCATCTCATTATCATCCAGTCTATATTAGCAGCAGACACAGTACGGTAGTCCACGGCTGTAGCTACCTCTGTGTCTTTTAGTTGTGCCTATTAAAATATGGAGAACAAAAATGTTGAGGTTCCAAAATTAGGGAAAGATCAAGATCCACTTCCACCTCGTGCTGAAGCTGCTGCCACTAGTCATGGCCGAGACGATGAAATGCCAGCAACGTCGTCTGCCAAGGCCGATGCCCAATGTCATAGTACAGAGCATGTAAAATCCAAAACACCAAATATCAGTAAAAAAAGGACTCCAAAATCTAAAATAAAATTGTCGGAGGAGAAGCGTAAACTTGCCAATATGCCATTTACCACACGGAGTGGCAAGGAACGGCTGAGGCCCTGGCCTATGTTCATGGCTAGTGGTTCAGCTTCACATGAGGATGGAAGCACTCAGCCTCTCGCTAGAAAACTGAAAAGACTCAAGCTGGCAAAAGCACCGCAAAGAACTGTGCGTTCTTCCAAATCCCAAATCCACAAGGAGAGTCCAATTGTGTCGGTTGCGATGCCTGACCTTCCCAACACTGGACGTGAAGAGCATGCGCCTTCCACCATTTGCACGCCCCCTGCAAGTTCTGGAAGGAGCACCCGCAGTCCAGTTCCTGATAGTCAGATTGAAGATGTCAGTGTTGAAGTACACCAGGATGAGGAGGATATGGGTGTTGCTGGCGCTGGGGAGGAAATTGACAAGGAGGATTCTGATGGTGAGGTGGTTTGTTTAAGTCAGGCACCCGGGGAGACACCTGTTGTCCGTGGGAGGAATAGGGCCGTTGACATGCCTGGTGAAAATACCAAAAAAATCAGCTCTTCGGTGTGGAAGTATTTCAACAGAAATGCGGACAACATTTGTCAAGCCGTGTGTTGCCTTTGTAAAGCTGTAATAAGTAGGGGTAAGGACGTTAACCACCTCGGAACATCCTCCCTTATACGTCACCTGCAGCGCATTCATAATAAGTCAGTGACAAGTTCAAAAACTTTGGGCGACAGCGGAAGCAGTCCACTGACCAGTAAATCCCTTCCTCTTGTAACCAAGCTCACGCAAACCACCCCACCAACTCCCTCAGTGTCAATTTCCTCCTTCCCCAGGAATGCCAATAGTCCTGCAGGCCATGTCACTGGCAATTCTGACGAGTACTCTCCTGCCTGGGATTCCTCCGATGCAACCTTGCGTGTAACGCCTACTGCTGCTGGCGCTGCTGTTGTTGCTGCTGGGAGTCGATGGTCATCCCAGAGGGGAAGTCGTAAGCCCACTTTTACTACTTCCACCAAGCAATTGACTGTCCAACAGTCCTTTGCGAGGAAGATGAAATATCACAGCAGTCATCCTGTTGCAAAGCGGATAACTGAGGCCTTGACAACTATGTTGGTGTTAGACGTGCGTCCGGTATCCGCCGTTAGTTCACAGGGAACTAGACAATTTCTTGAGGTAGTGTGCCCCCGTTACCAAATACCATCTAGGTTCCACTTCTCTAGGCAGGCGATACCGAGAATGTACACGGACGTCAGAAAAAGACTCACCAGTGTCCTAAAAAATGCAGTTGTACCCAATGTCCACTTAACCACGGACATGTGGACAAGTGGAGCAGGGCAGGGTCAGGACTATATGACTGTGACAGCCCACTGGGTAGATGTATGGACTCCCGCCGCAAGAACAGCAGCGGCGGCACCAGTAGCAGCATCTCGCAACCGCCAACTCTTTCCTAGGCAGGCTACGCTTTGTATCACCGGTTTCCAGAATATGCACACAGCTGAAAACCTCTTACGGCAACTGAGGAAGATCATCGCGGAATGGCTTACCCCAATTGGACTCTCCTGTGGATTTGTGGCATCGGACAACGCCAGCAATATTGTGTGTGCATTAAATATGGGCAAATTCCAGCACGTCCCATGTTTTGCACATACCTTGAATTTGGTGGTGCAGAATTTTTAAAAAAACGAGAGGGGCGTGCAAGAGATGCTGTCGGTGGCCAGAAGAATTGCGGGACACTTTCGGCGTACAGGCACCACGTACAGAAAACTGGAGCACCACCAAAAACGCCTGAACCTGCCCTGCCATCATCTGAAGCAAGAAGTGGTAACGAGGTGGAATTCAACCCTCTATATGCTTCAGAGGTTGGAGGAGCAGCAAAAGGCCATTCAAGCCTATACAATTGAGCACGATATAGGAGGTGGAATGTACCTGTCTCAAGCGCAGTGGAGAATGATTTCAACGTTGTGCAAGGTTCTGCAACCTTTTGAACTTGCCACACGTGAAGTCAGTTCAGACACTGCCAGCCTGAGTCAGGTCATTCCCCTCATCAGGATTTTGCAGAAGAAGCTGGAGGCATTGAAGGAGGAGCTAAAAGGGAGCGATTCCGCTAGGCATGTGGGACTTGTGGATGCAGCCCTTAATTCGCTTAACAAGGATTCACGGGTGGTCAATCTGTTGAAATCAGAGCACTACATTTTGGCCACCGTGCTCGATCCTAGATTTAAAACCTACCTTGGATCTCTCTTTCCGGCAGACACAAGTCTGCTGGGGTTCAAAGACCTGCTGGTGACAAAATTGTCAAGTCAAGCGGAACGCGACCTGTCAACATCTCCTCCTTCACATTCTCCCGCAACTGGGGGTGCGAGGAAAAGGCTCAGAATTCCGAGCCCACCCACTGGCGGTGATGCAGGGCAGTCTGGAGCGACTGCTGATGCTGACATCTGGTCCGGACTGAAGGACCTGACAACGATTACGGACATGTCGTCTACTGTCACTGCATATGATTCTGTCACCATTGAAAGAATGGTGGAGGATTATATGAGTGACCGCATCCAAGTAGGCACGTCAGACAGTCCGTACTTATACTGGCAGGAAAAAGAGGCAATTTGGAGGCCCTTGCACAAACTGGCTTTATTCTACCTAAGTTGCCCTCCCACAAGTGTGTACTCCGAAAGAGTGTTTAGTGCCGCCGCTCACCTTGTCAGCAATCGGCGTACGAGGTTACTTCCAGAAAATGTGGAGAAGATGATGTTCATTAAAATGAATTATAATCAATTCCTCCGTGGAGACATTGACCAGCAGCAATTGCCTCCACAAAGTACACAGGGAGCTGAGATGGTGGATTCCAGTGGGGACGAATTGATAATCTGTGAGGAGCGGGATGTACACGGTGATATATCGGAGGATGATGATGAGGTGGACATCTTGCCTCTGTAGAGCCAGTTTGTGCAAGGAGAGATTAATTGCTTCTTTTTCGGTGGGGGTCCAAACCAACCCGTCATTTCAGTCACAGTCGTGTGGCAGACCCTGTCACTGAAATGATGGGTTGGTTAAAGTGTGCATGTCCTGTTTATACAACATAAGGGTGGGTGGGAGGGCCCAAGGACAATTCCATCTTGCACCTCTTTTTTCTTTCATTTTTATTTGCGTCATGTGCTGTTTGGGGAGTGTTTTTTGGAAGGGCCATCCTGCGTGACACTGCAGTGCCACTCCTAGATGGGCCCGGTGTTTGTGTCGGCCACTAGGGTCGCTTATCTTACTCACACAGCTACCTCATTGCGCCTCTTTTTTTCTTCTTTGCGTCATGTGCTGTTTGGGGAGTGTTTTTTGGAAGGGCCATCCTGCGTGACACTGCAGTGACACTCCTAGATGGGCCAGGTGTTTGTGTCGGCCACTAGGGTCGCTTAGCTTACTCACACAGCTACCTCATTGCGCCTCTTTTTTTCTTTGCGTCATGTGCTGTTTGGGGAGTGTTTTTTGGAAGGGCCATCCTGCGTGACACTGCAGTGCCACTCCTAGATGGGCCAGGTGTTTGTGTCGGCCACTAGGGTCGCTGAGCTTACTCACACAGCTACCTCATTGCGCCTCTTTTTTTCTTTGCGTCATGTGCTGTTTGGGGAGTGTTTTTTGGAAGGGCCATCCTGCGTGACACTGCAGTGCCACTCCTAGATGGGCCAGGTGTTTGTGTCGGCCACTAGGGTCGCTTAGCTTACTCACACAGCTACCTCATTGCACCTCTTTTTTTCTTCTTTGCGTCATGTGCTGTTTGGGGAGTGTTTTTTGGAAGGGCCATCCTGCGTGACACTGCAGTGCCACTCCTAGATGGGCCAGGTGTTTGCGTCGGCCACTAGGGTCGCTTAGCTTACTCACACAGCTACCTCATTGCGCCTCTTTTTTTCTTCTTTGCGTCATGTGCTGTTTGGGGAGTGTTTTTTGGAAGGGCCATCCTGCGTGACACTGCAGTGCCACTCCTAGATGGGCCCGGTGTTTGTGTCGGCCACTAGGGTCGCTTATCTTACTCACACAGCTACCTCATTGCGCCTCTTTTTTTCTTTGCGTCATGTGCTGTTTGGGGAGTGTTTTTTGGAAGGGCCATCCTGCGTGACACTGCAGTGCCACTCCTAGATGGGCCCGGTGTTTGTGTCGGCCACTAGGGTCGCTTAGCTTAGTCATCCAGCGACCTCGGTGCAAATTTTAGGACTAAAAATAATATTGTGAGGTGTGAGGTATTCAGAATAGACTGAAAATGAGTGGAAATTATGGATTTTGAGGTTAATAATACTTTGGGATCAAAATGACCCCCAAATTCTATGATTTAAGCTGTTTTTTAGTGTTTTTTGAAAAAAACACCCGAATCCAAAACACACCCGAATCCAACAAAAAAAATTCGGTGAGGTTTTGCCAAAACGCGGTCGAACCCAAAATACGGCCGCGGAACCGAACCCAAAACCAAAACACAAAACCCGAAAAATTTCAAGTGCACATCTCTAGTAAATATAGATCATGGATTCAGAGTCCAAAATGTTTACCAATACACCATGAAACCTCATCCATTAGGGAGCATCTAAATATTTTTATAAGAATGTACTCTCAGAGAGATATGAACTGAATGGTACTTACAAAAAACCAATAGGACCTACCAAGATTTAAATACAGATCACTGTATTCAAAGATCAGAGTGGAGTGGTTACCAATAAACCAAGAAACCACATTTATTAGGGAACATATAAAAAAAAATTCTAAAATGTTAGATTCTTAGAAGACACATTTTATTGAAGTTATTGTACATATATTAACATCAATGCTTATTTGGATTACACAGTAAAATTCATATAATTACAAACATTTCTTTAACTACCTTTTTTTTAGATTTTAGTACATATTTACAATAATCAGTGATTTAAAAAAATGTATTATATGTATAAAAAAGAAAAGTTTTTGTCAATCAAGGACTTAAACTGAAGGTACTAAAATGCACCTGGTCCCACTGAGATTTGAACTCAATTTACTGGATTCAGCATACAGAGTGCTAACCATAACACCATGGAATCTCCCTTCTAATAACACATATACAACTTTCTCTCAGAGTGTAAGATCTTAATTTCTACAAGATACAGAAATATTCATTCAGAGAGATATGTACTACATTGTATTTACAAATAAAACCATTAGGACCTACCAATTTGTATATACAGATTATTGGTTTCAGAGTCCAGAATTGTTAACAGTACACCATGAAAGCTCATTCATATGGTGGCATGTAAAAAAAAATTCTCACAGTGTAAGATTCTTAGAGGTTACATTTTATTGGAATTATATTACAGATAACCCTGTCTCTCAGTGTGTATGATTCTTAATTTATGCAATTTATAGATATTTTCTTTCTCAGAGATATGAACTGCATAATACTTACAAAAAAACAATAGGACCTACCAAGATGTAAATACAAATCATGGATTCAGAGTCCAAAATGGTTACAAATACACCAGGAAACCTCATTCATGAGGAAGCATTTAAACAGTTTTTATTAGAATGTACTCTCAGAGAAATATAAACTGAACGGTACTTACAAAAAACCAATAGGACCTACCAAGATTTAAATACAGATCACTGGATTCAAAGATCAGAGTGGTTACCAATACACCAAGAAACCTTATTCATGAGGGAGAGTTAAACATTTTTTTCTAAAATGTTAGAATCTTAGAAGACACATTTTATTGCAATTATTGTACATATATTTACATCAACGCTTATTTGGGTTATATAGTAAAATTCAGATAAATACATACATTTCTGTAACTACCTTTTTTAGCTTTTCGTACATATTTACAAAAATCAGTGATTCAAAAAAAATTATTATATGTATGAAAAAGAAGACTTTCTGTCAATCAAGAACTTAAACTGAAGGTACTAAGTTCTTGATCCCACTGAGATTTGAACTCAGATCACTGGATTCAGAGTCCAGAGTGCTAACCATTGCACCATGGAACCTCTCTTCTCACACTACCTATACAACTTTCTCTTAGAGTGTGAGATCTTATTTTCTACAAATTACAGGAACAATAATCAGAGAGATAAGTATTACATTGTATTTACAAAAAAAGCCATTAGGACCTACCAAATTTTTATACAGATTATAGGTTTCAGAGTCCAGAATTGTTAACAGTACACAATGAAACCTCATTCATATGGTAGCATGTACATTTTTTTGTCAGAGTATAAGATTCTTAGTGGATACATTTTATTGGAATTAAATGACAGATAAACCTGTCTCTCAGTGTGTAAGATTCTTAATTTATGCAATTTATAGATATTTTATTTCTCAGAGATATGAACTGTATTGTACTTACAAGAAAAAAACAATGGAACCTACCAAGATGTAAATATAGATCATGGATTCAGAGTCCAAAATGTTTACCAATACACCATGAAACCTCATCCATTAGGGAGCATCTAAATATTTTTCTAAGAATGTACTCTCAGAGAGATATGAACTGAATGGTACTTACAAAAAACCAATAGGACCTACCAAGATTTAAATATAGATCACTGTATTCAAAGATCAGAGTGGAGTGGTTACCAATAAACCAAGAAACCACATTTATTAGGGAACATATTAAAAAAATTCTAAAATGTTAGATTCTTAGAAGACACATTTTATTGAAGTTATTGTACATATATTTACATCAATGCTTATTTGGATTACACAGTAAAATTCATATAATTACAAACATTTCTATAACTACCTTTTTTTTAGATTTTAGTACATATTTACAATAATCAGTGATTTAAAAAAATGTATTATATGTATAAAAAAGAAAAGTTTTTGTCAATCAAGGACTTAAACTGAAGGTACTAAAATGCACCTGGTCCCACTGAGATTTGAACTCAATTTACTGGATTCAGCGTACAGAGTGCTAACCATAACACCATGGAATCTCCCTTCTAATAACACATATACAACTTTCTCTCAGAGTGTAAGATCTTAATTTCTACAAGATACAGAAATATTCATTCAGAGAGATATGTACTACATTGTATTTACAAATAAAACCATTAGGACCTACATTTTGTATATACAGATTATTGGTTTCAGAGTCCAGAATTGTTAACAGTACACCATGAAAGCTCATTCATATGGTGGCATGTAAAAAAAAATTCTCACAGTGTAAGATTCTTAGAGGTTACATTTTATTGGAATTATATTACAGATAACCCTGTCTCTCAGTGTGTATGATTCTTAATTTATGCAATTTATAGATATTTTCTTTCTCAGAGATATGAACTGCATAATACTTACAAAAAAACAATAGGACCTACCAAGATGTAAATACAAATCATGGATTCAGAGTCCAAAATGGTTACAAATACACCAGGAAACCTCATTCATGAGGAAGCATTTAAACAGTTTTTATTAGAATGTACTCTCAGAGAAATATAAACTGAACGGTACTTACAAAAAACCAATAGGACCTACCAAGATTTAAATACAGATCACTGGATTCAAAGATCAGAGTGGTTACCAATACACCAAGAAACCTCATTCATGAGGGAGAGCTAAACATTTTTTTCTAAAATGTTAGATTCTTAGAAGACATATTTTATTGCAATTATTGTACATATATTTACATCAACGCTTATTTGTGTTACATAGTAAAATTCAGATAATTTCATACATTTCTATAATTAATTTTTTTAGCTTTTCGTACATATTTACAAAAATCAGTGATTTAAAAAAATTATTATATGTATGAAAAAGAAGACTTTCTGTCAATCAAGAACTTAAACTGAAGGTACTAAGTTCTTGATCCCACTGAGATTTTAACTTAGATCACTGGATTCAGAGTCCAGAGTGCTAACCATTGCACCATGGAACCTCTCTTCTAACACTACCTATACAACTTTCTCTTAGAGTGTGAGATCTTATTTTCTACAAATTACAGGAATAATAATCAGAGAGATAAGTATTACATTGTATTTACAAAAAAAGCCATTAGGACCTACCAAATTTTTATACAGATTATAGGTTTCAGAGTCCAGAATTGTTAACAGTACACAATGAAACCTCATTCATATGGTAGCATGTACATTTTTTGTCAGAGTATAAGATTCTTAGTGGATACATTTTATTGGAATTAAATGACAGATAAACCTGTCTCTCAGTGTGTAAGATTCTTAATTTATGCAATTTATAGATATTTTCGTTCTCAGAGATATGAACTGTATTGTACTTACAACAAAACCAATAGAACCTACCAAGATGTAAATATAGATCATGGATTCAGAGTCCAAAATGTTTACCAATACACCATGAAACCTCATCCATTAGGGAGCATCTAAATATTTTTATAAGAATGTACTCTCAGAGAGATATGAACTGAATGGTACTTACAAAAAACCAATAGGACCTACCAAGATTTAAATACAGATCACTGTATTCAAAGATCAGAGTGGAGTGGTTACCAATAAACCAAGAAACCACATTTATTAGGGAACATATAAAAAAAAATTCTAAAATGTTAGATTCTTAGAAGACACATTTTATTGAAGTTATTGTACATATATTAACATCAATGCTTATTTGGATTACACAGTAAAATTCATATAATTACAAACATTTCTTTAACTACCTTTTTTTTAGATTTTAGTACATATTTACAATAATCAGTGATTTAAAAAAATGTATTATATGTATAAAAAAGAAAAGTTTTTGTCAATCAAGGACTTAAACTGAAGGTACTAAAATGCACCTGGTCCCACTGAGATTTGAACTCAATTTACTGGATTCAGAGTACAGAGTGCTAACCATAACACCATGGAATCTCCCTTCTAATAACACATATAAAACTTTCTCTCAGAGTGTAAGATCTTAATTTCTACAAGATACAGAAATATTCATTCAGAGATATATGCACTACATTGTATTTACAAATAAAACCATTAGGACCTACCAATTTGAATATACAGATTATAGGTTTTAGAGTTCAGAATTGTTAAGAGTACACCATGAAAGCTCATTCATATGGTGGCATGTAAAAAATTTTCTCACAGTGTAAGATTCTTAGAGGTTACATTTTATTGGAGTTATATTACAGATAAACCTGTCTCTCAGTGTGTATGATTCATAATTTATGCAATTTATAGATATTTTCTTTCTCAGAGATATGAACTGCATAATACTTACAAAAAAACAATAGGACCTACCAAGATGTAAATACAAATCATGGATTCAGAGTCCAAAATGGTTACAAATACACCAGGAAACCTCATTCATGAGGAAGCATTTAAACAGTTTTTATTAGAATGTACTCTCAGAGAAATATAAACTGAACGGTACTTACAAAAAACCAATAGGACCTACCAAGATTTAAATACAGATCACTGGATTCAAAGATCAGAGTGGTTACCAATACACCAAGAAACCTCATTCATGAGGGAGAGTTAAACATTTTTTTCTAAAATGTTAGATTCTTAGAAGACACATTTTATTGCAATTATTGTACATATATTTACATCAGCGCTTATTTGGGTTATATAGTAAAATTCAGATAATTACATACATTTCTATAACTACCTTTTTTAGCTTTTCGTACATATTTACAAAAATCAGTGATTGAAAAAAATTATTATATGTATGAAAAAGAAGACTTTCTGTCAATCAAGAACTTAAACTGAAGGTACTAAGTTCTTGATCCCACTGAGATTTTAACTCAGATCACTGGATTCAGAGTCCAGAGTGCTAACCATTGCACCATGGAACCTCTCTTCTAACACTACCTATACAACTTTCTCTTAGAGTGTGAGATCTTATTTTCTACAAATTACAGGAATAATAATCAGAGAGATAAGTATTACATTGTATTTACAAAAAAAGCCATTAGGACCTACCAAATTTTTATACAGATTATAGGTTTCAGAGTCCAGAATTGTTAACAGTACACAATGAAACCTCATTCATATGGTAGCATGTACATTTTTTGTCAGAGTATAAGATTCTTAGTGGATACATTTTATTGGAATTAAATGACAGATAAACCTGTCTCTCAGTGTGTAAGATTCTTAATTTATGCAATTTATAGATATTTTCTTTCTCAGAGATATGAACTGTATTGTACTTACAACAAAACCAATAGAACCTACCAAGATGTAAATATAGATCATGGATTCAGAGTCCAAAATGTTTACCAATACACCATGAAACCTCATCCATTAGGGAGCATCTAAATATTTTTCTAAGAATGTACTCTCAGAGAGATATTAACTGAATGGTACTTACAAAAAACCAATAGGACCTACAAGATTTAAATACAGATCACTGTATTCAAAGATCAGAGTGGAGTGGTTACCAATCAACCAAGAAACCACATTTATTAGGGAACATATAAAAAAAATTCTAAAATGTTAGATTCTTAGAAGACACATTTTATTTAAGTTATTGTACATATATTTACATCAATGCTTATTTGGATTACACAGTAAAATTCATATAATTACAAACATTTCTTTAACTACCTTTTTTTTAGATTTTAGTACATATTTACAATAATCAGTGATTTAAAAAAATGTATTATATGTATAAAAAAGAAAAGTTTTTGTCAATCAAGGACTTAAACTGAAGGTACTAAAATGCACCTGGTCCCACTGAGATTTGAACTCAATTTACTGGATTCAGCGTACAGAGTGCTAACCATAACACCATGGAATCTCCCTTCTAATAACACATATACAACTTTCTCTCAGAGTGTAAGATCTTAATTTCTACAAGATACAGAAATATTCATTCAGAGAGATATGTACTACATTGTATTTACAAATAAAACCATTAGGACCTACCAATTTGTTTATACAGATTATTGGTTTCAGAGTCCAGAATTGTTAACAGTACACCATGAAAGCTCATTCATATGGTGGCATTTAAAAAATTTTTCTCACAGTGTAAGATTCTTAGAGGTTACATTTAATTGGAATTAAATTACAGATAACCCTGTCTCTCAGTGTGTATGATTCTTAATTTATGCAATTTATAGATATTTTCTTTCTCAGAGATATGAACTGCATAATACTTACAAAAAAACAATAGGACCTACCAAGATGTAAATACAAATCATGGATTCAGAGTCCAAAATGGTTACAAATACACCAGGAAACCTCATTCATGAGGAAGCATTTAAACAGTTTTTATTAGAATGTACTCTCAGAGAAATATAAACTGAACGGTACTTACAAAAAACCAATAGGACCTACCAAGATTTAAATACAGATCACTGGATTCAAAGATCAGAGTGGTTACCAATACACCAAGAAACCTTATTCATGAGGGAGAGTTAAACATTTTTTTCTAAAATGTTAGAATCTTAGAAGACACATTTTATTGCAATTATTGTACATATATTTACATCAATGCTTATTTGGGTTATATAGTAAAATTCAGATAAATACATACATTTCTGTAACTACCTTTTTTAGCTTTTCGTACATATTTACAAAAATCAGTGATTCAAAAAAAATTATTATATGTATGAAAAAGAAGACTTTCTGTCAATCAAGAACTTAAACTGAAGGTACTAAGTTCTTGATCCCACTGAGATTTGAACTCAGATCACTGGATTCAGAGTCCAGAGTGCTAACCATTGCACCATGGAACCTCTCTTCTAACACTCCCTATACAACTTTCTCTTAGAGTGTGAGATCTTATTTTCTACAAATTACAGGAACAATAATCAGAGAGATAAGTATTACATTGTATTTACAAAAAAAGCCATTAGGACCTACCAAATTTTTATACAGATTATAGGTTTCAGAGTCCAGAATTGTTAACAGTACACAATGAAACCTCATTCATATGGTAGCATGTACATTTTTTTGTCAGAGTATAAGATTCTTAGTGGATACATTTTATTGGAATTAAATGACAGATAAACCTGTCTCTCAGTGTGTAAGATTCTTAATTTATGCAATTTATAGATATTTTATTTCTCAGAGATATGAACTGTATTGTACTTACAAGAAAAAAAACAATGGAACCTACCAAGATGTAAATATAGATCATGGATTCAGAGTCCAAAATGTTTACCAATACACCATGAAACTTCATCCATTAGGGAGCATCTAAATATTTTTATAAGAATGTACTCTCAGAGAGATAGGAACTGAATGGTACTTACAAAAAACCAATAGGACCTACCAAGATTTAAATACAGATCACTGTATTCAAAGATCAGAGTGGAGCGGTTACCAATAAACCAAGAAACCACATTTATTAGGGAACATATAAAAAAAATTCTAAAATGTTAGATTCTTAGAAGACACATTTTATTGAAGTTATTGTACATATATTTACATCAATGCTTATTTGGATTACACAGTAAAATTCATATAATTACAAACATTTCTATAACTACCTTTTTTTTAGATTTTAGTACATATTTACAATAATCAGTGATTTAAAAAAATGTATTATATGTATAAAAAAGAAAAGTTTTTGTCAATCAAGGACTTAAACTGAAGGTACTAAAATGCACCTGGTCCCACTGAGATTTGAACTCAATTTACTGGATTCAGCGTACAGAGTGCTAACCATAACACCATGGAATCTCCCTTCTAATAACACATATACAACTTTCTCTCAGAGTGTAAGATCTTAATTTCTACAAGATACAGAAATATTCATTCAGAGAGATATGTACTACATTGTATTTACAAATAAAACCATTAGGACCTACCAATTTGTATATACAGATTATTGGTTTCAGAGTCCAGAATTGTTAACAGTACACCATGAAAGCTCATTCATATGGTGGCATGTAAAAAATTTTTCTCACAGTGTAAGATTCTTAGAGGTTACATTTTATTGGAATTATATTACAGATAACCCTGTCTCTCAGTGTGTATGATTCTTAATTTATGCAATTTATAGATATTTTCTTTCTCAGAGATATGAACTGCATAATACTTACAAAAAAACAATAGGACCTACCAAGATGAAAATACACATCATGGATTCAGAGTCCAAAATGGTTACAAATACACCAGGAAACCTCATTCATGAGGAAGCATTTACACAGTTTTTATTAGAATGTACTCTCAGAGAAATATAAACTGAACGGTACTTACAAAAAAACAATAGGACCTACCAAGATTTAAATACAGATCACTGGATTCAAAGATCAGAGTGGTTACCAATACACCAAGAAACCTCATTCATGAGGGAGAGCTAAACATTTTTTTCTAAAATGTTAGATTCTTAGAAGACATATTTTATTGCAATTATTGTACATATATTTACATCAACGCTTATTTGTGTTACATAGTAAAATTCAGATAATTTCCTACATTTCTATAATTAATTTTTTTAGCTTTTCGTACATATTTACACAAATCAGTGATTTAAAAAAATTATTATATGTATGAAAAAGAAGATTTTCTGTCAATCAAGAACTTAAACTGAAGGTACTAAAACACATCAGATCCCACTGAGATTTGAATTCAGATCGCTGGATTCAGAGTCCAGAGTGCTAATCATTACACCATGGAAGCTCTATTCTAACACCACCTCTACAACTTTCTCTTAGAGTGTGAGATCTTATTTTCTACAAATTACAGGAATAATAATCAGAGAGATAAGTATTACATTGTATTTACAAAAAAAGAAGCCATTAGGACCTACCAAATTTTTATACAGATTATAGGTTTCAGAGTCCAGAATTGTTAACAGTACACAATGAAACCTCATTCATATGGTAGCATGTACATTTTTTGTCAGAGTATAAGATTCTAAGTGGATACATTTTATTGGAATTAAATGACAGATAAACCTGTCTCTCAGTGTGTAAGATTCTTAATTTATGCAATTTATAGATATTTTCTTTCTCAGAGATATTAACTGTATTGTACTTACAACAAAACCAATAGAACCTACTAAGATGTAAATATAGATCATGGCTTCAGAGTCCAAAATGTTTACCAATACACCATGAAACCACATCCATTAGGGAGCATCTAAATATTTTTATAAGAATGTACTCTCAGAGAGATATGAACTGAATGGTACTTACAAAAAACCAATAGGACCTGCCAAGATTTAAATACAGATCACTGTATTCAAAGATCAGAGTGGAGTGGTTACCAATACACCAAGAAACCACATTCATTAGGGAACATCTAAACATTTTTTTCTAAAATGTTAGATTCTTAGAAGACACATTTTATTGAAGTTATTGTACATATATTAACATCAATGCTTATTTGGATTACACAGTAAAATTCATATAATTACAAACATTTATATAACTACCTTTTTTAGATTTTAGTACATATTTACAATAATCAGTGATTTAAAAAATGTATTATATGTATAAAAAAGAAAAGTTTTTGTCAATCAAGGACTTAAACTGAAGGTACTAAAATGCACCTGGTCCCACTGAGATTTGAACTCAATTTACTGGATTCAGAGTACAGAGTGCTAACCATAACACCATGGAATCTCCCTTCTAATAACACATATAAAACTTTCTCTCAGAGTGTAAGATCTTAATTTCTACAAGATACAGAAATATTCATTCAGAGATATATGCACTACATTGTATTTACAAATAAAACCATTAGGACCTACCAATTTGAATATACAGATTATAGGTTTTAGAGTTTAGAATTGTTAACAGTACACCATGAAAGCTCATTCATATGGTGGCATGTAAAAATTTTTCTCACAGTGTAAGATTCTTAGAGGTTACATTTTATTGGAGTTATATTACAGATAAACCTGTCTCTCAGTGTGTATGATTCTTAATTTATGCAATTTATAGATATTTTCTTTCTCAGAGATATGAACTGCATAATACTTACAAAAAAACAATAGGACCTACCAAGATGTAAATACAAATCATGGATTCAGAGTCCAAAATGGTTACAAATACACCAGGAAACCTCATTCATGAGGAAGCATTTAAACAGTTTTTATTAGAATGTACTCTCAGAGAAATATAAACTGAACGGTACTTACAAAAAACCAATAGGACCTACCAAGATTTAAATACAGATCACTGGATTCAAAGATCAGAGTGGTTACCAATACACCAAGAAACCTCATTCATGAGGGAGAGTTAAACATTTTTTTCTAAAATGTTAGATTCTTAGAAGACACATTTTATTGCAATTATTGTACATATATTTACATCAGCGCTTATTTGGGTTATATAGTAAAATTCAGATAATTACATACATTTCTATAACTACCTTTTTTAGCTTTTCGTACATATTTACAAAAATCAGTGATTGAAAAAAATTATTATATGTATGAAAAAGAAGACTTTCTGTCAATCAAGAACTTAAACTGAAGGTACTAAGTTCTTGATCCCACTGAGATTTTAACTCAGATCACTGGATTCAGAGTCCAGAGTGCTAACCATTGCACCATGGAACCTCTCTTCTAACACTACCTATACAACTTTCTCTTAGAGTGTGAGATCTTATTTTCTACAAATTACAGGAATAATGATCAGAGAGATAAGTATTACATTGTATTTACAAAAAAAGCCATCAGGACCTACCAAATTTTTATACAGATTATAGGTTTCAGAGTCCAGAATTGTTAACAGTACACAATGAAACCTCATTCATATGGTAGCATGTACATTTTTTGTCAGAGTATAAGATTCTTAGTGGATACATTTTATTGGAATTAAATGACAGATAAACCTGTCTCTCAGTGTGTAAGATTCTTAATTTATGCAATTTATAGATATTTTCTTTCTCAGAGATATGAACTGTATTGTACTTACAACAAAACCAATAGAACCTACCAAGATGTAAATATAGATCATGGATTCAGAGTCCAAAATGTTTACCAATACACCATGAAACCTCATCCATTAGGGAGCATCTAAATATTTTTCTAAGAATGTACTCTCAGAGAGATATTAACTGAATGGTACTTACAAAAAACCAATAGGACCTACCAAGATTTAAATACAGATCACTGTATTCAAAGATCAGAGTGGAGTGGTTACCAATCAACCAAGAAACAACATTTATTAGGGAACATATAAAAAAAAATTCTAAAATGTTAGATTCTTAGAAGACACATTTTATTTAAGTTATTGTACATATATTTACATCAATGCTTATTTGGATTACACAGTAAAATTCATATAATTACAAACATTTCTTTAACTACCTTTTTTTTAGATTTTAGTACATATTTACAATAATCAGTGATTTAAAAAAATGTATTATATGTATAAAAAAGAAAAGTTTTTGTCAATCAAGGACTTAAACTGAAGGTACTAAAATGCACCTGGTCCCACTGAGATTTGAACTCAATTTACTGGATTCAGCATACAGAGTGCTAACCATAACACCATGGAATCTCCCTTCTAATAACACATATACAACTTTCTCTCAGAGTGTAAGATCTTAATTTCTGCAAGATACAGAAATATTCATTCAGAGAGATATGTACTACATTGTATTTACAAATAAAACCATTAGGACCTACCAATTTGTATATACAGATTATTGGTTTCAGAGTCCAGAATTGTTAACAGTACACCATGAAAGCTCATTCATATGGTGGCATTTAAAAAATGTTTCTCACAGTGTAAGATTCTTAGAGGTTACATTTTATTGGAATTATATTACAGATAACCCTGTCTCTCAGTGTGTATGATTCTTAATTTATGCAATTTATAGATATTTTCTTTCTCAGAGATATGAACTGCATAATACTTACAAAAAAACAATAGGACCTACCAAGATGTAAATACAAATCATGGATTCAGAGTCCAAAATGGTTACAAATACACCAGGAAACCTCATTCATGAGGAAGCATTTAAACAGTTTTTATTAGAATGTACTCTCAGAGAAATATAAACTGAACGGTACTTACAAAAAAACAATAGGACCTACCAAGATTTAAATACAGATCACTGGATTCAAAGATCAGAGTGGTTACCAATACACCAAGAAACCTCATTCATGAGGGAGAGCTAAACATTTTTTTCTAAAATGTTAGATTCTTAGAAGACATATTTTATTGCAATTATTGTACATGTATTTACATCAACGCTTATTTGTGTTAAATAGTAAAATTCAGATAATTTCATACATTTCTATAATTAATTTTTTTAGCTTTTCGTACATATTTACAAAAATCAGTGATTTAAAAAAATGATTATATGTATGAAAAAGAAGACTTTCTGTCAATCAAGAACTTAAACTGAAGGTACTAAGTTCTTGATCCCACTGAGATTTTAACTCAGATCACTGGATTCAGAGTCCAGAGTGCTAACCATTGCACCATGGAACCTCTCTTCTAACACTACCTATACAACTTTCTCTTAGAGTGTGAGATCTTATTTTCTACAAATTACAGGAATAATAATCAGAGAGATAAGTATTACATTGTATTTAAAAAAAAAGCCATTAGGACCTACCAAATTTTTATACAGATTATAGGTTTCAGAGTCCAGAATTGTTAACAGTACACAATGAAACCTCATTCATATGGTAGCATGTACATTTTTTGTCAGAGTATAAGATTCTTAGTGGATACATTTTATTGGAATTAAATGACAGATAAACCTGTCTCTCAGTGTGTAAGATTCTTAATTTATGCAATTTATAGATATTTTCTTTCTCAGAGATATGAACTGTATTGTACTTACAACAAAACCAATAGAACCTACCAAGATGTAAATATAGATCATGGATTCAGAGTCCAAAATGTTTACCAATACACCATGAAACCTCATCCATTAGGGAGCATCTAAATATTTTTCTAAGAATGTACTCTCAGAGAGATATTAACTGAATGGTACTTACAAAAAACCAATAGGACCTACCAAGATTTAAATACAGATCACTGTATTCAAAGATCAGAGTGGAGTGGTTACCAATCAACCAAGAAACAACATTTATTAGGGAACATATAAAAAAAAATTCTAAAATGTTAGATTCTTAGAAGACACATTTTATTTAAGTTATTGTACATATATTTACATCAATGCTTATTTGGATTACACAGTAAAATTCATATAATTACAAACATTTCTTTAACTACCTTTTTTTTAGATTTTAGTACATATTTACAATAATCAGTGATTTAAAAAAATGTATTATATGTATAAAAAAGAAAAGTTTTTGTCAATCAAGGACTTAAACTGAAGGTACTAAAATGCACCTGGTCCCACTGAGATTTGAACTCAATTTACTGGATTCAGCATACAGAGTGCTAACCATAACACCATGGAATCTCCCTTCTAATAACACATATACAACTTTCTCTCAGAGTGTAAGATCTTAATTTCTGCAAGATACAGAAATATTCATTCAGAGAGATATGTACTACATTGTATTTACAAATAAAACCATTAGGACCTACCAATTTGTATATACAGATTATTGGTTTCAGAGTCCAGAATTGTTAACAGTACACCATGAAAGCTCATTCATATGGTGGCATTTAAAAAATGTTTCTCACAGTGTAAGATTCTTAGAGGTTACATTTTATTGGAATTATATTACAGATAACCCTGTCTCTCAGTGTGTATGATTCTTAATTTATGCAATTTATAGATATTTTCTTTCTCAGAGATATGAACTGCATAATACTTACAAAAAAACAATAGGACCTACCAAGATGTAAATACAAATCATGGATTCAGAGTCCAAAATGGTTACAAATACACCAGGAAACCTCATTCATGAGGAAGCATTTAAACAGTTTTTATTAGAATGTACTCTCAGAGAAATATAAACTGAACGGTACTTACAAAAAAACAATAGGACCTACCAAGATTTAAATACAGATCACTGGATTCAAAGATCAGAGTGGTTACCAATACACCAAGAAACCTCATTCATGAGGGAGAGCTAAACATTTTTTTCTAAAATGTTAGATTCTTAGAAGACATATTTTATTGCAATTATTGTACATGTATTTACATCAACGCTTATTTGTGTTAAATAGTAAAATTCAGATAATTTCATACATTTCTATAATTAATTTTTTTAGCTTTTCGTACATATTTACAAAAATCAGTGATTTAAAAAAATGATTATATGTATGAAAAAGAAGACTTTCTGTCAATCAAGAACTTAAACTGAAGGTACTAAAACACATCAGATCCCACTGAGATTTGAACTCAGATCGCTGTATTCAGAGTCCAGAGTGCTAATCATTACACCATGGAAGCTCTATTCTAACACCACCTATACAACTTTCTCTTAGAGTGTGAGATCTTATTTTCTACAAATTACAGGAATAATAATCAGAGAGATAAGTATTACATTGTATTTACAAAAAAAGCCATTAGGACCTACCAAATTTTTATACAGATTATAGGTTTCAGAGTCCAGAATTGTTAACAGTACACAATGAAACCTCATTCATATGGTAGCATGTACATTTTTTGTCAGAGTATAAGATTCTTAGTGGATACATTTTATTGGAATTAAATGACAGATAAACCTGTCTCTCAGTGTGTAAGATTCTTAATTTATGCAATTTATAGATATTTTCTTTCTCAGAGATATGAACTGTATTGTACTTACAACAAAACCAATAGAACCTACCAAGATGTAAATATAGATCATGGATTCAGAGTCCAAAATGTTTACCAATACACCATGAAACCTCATCCATTAGGGAGCATCTAAATATTTTTCTAAGAATGTACTCTCAGAGAGATATGTACTGAGTGGTACTTACAAAAAACCAATAGGACCTACCAAGATTTAAATATAGATCACTGTATTCAAAGATCAGAGTGGAGTGGTTACCAATCAACCAAGAAACCACATTTATTAGGAAACATATAAAAAAAAATTCTAAAATGTTAGATTCTTAGAAGACACATTTTATTGAAGTTATTGTACATATTTACATCAATGCTTATTTGGATTACACAGTAAAATTCATATAATTACAAACATTTCTTTAACTACCTTTTTTTTAGATTTTAGTACATATTTACAATAATCAGTGATATAAAAAAATGTATTATATGTATAAAAAAGAAAAGTTTTTGTCAATCAAGGACTTAAACTGAAGTTACTAAAATGCACCTGGTCCCACTGAGATTTGAACTCAATTTACTGGATTCAGCGTACAGAGTGCTAACCATAACACCATGGAATCTCCCTTCTAATAACACATATACAACTTTCTCTCAGAGTGTAAGATCTTAATTTCTACAAGATACAGAAATATTCATTCAGAGAGATATGTACTACATTGTATTTACAAATAAAACCATTAGGACCTACATTTTGTATATACAGATTATTGGTTTCAGAGTCCAGAATTGTTAACAGTACACCATGAAAGCTCATTCATATGGTGGCATGTAAAAAAAAATTCTCACAGTGTAAGATTCTTAGAGGTTACATTTTATTGGAATTATATTACAGATAACCCTGTCTCTCAGTGTGTATGATTCTTAATTTATGCAATTTATAGATATTTTCTTTCTCAGAGATATGAACTGCATAATACTTACAAAAAAACAATAGGACCTACCAAGATGTAAATACAAATCATGGATTCAGAGTCCAAAATGGTTACAAATACACCAGGAAACCTCATTCATGAGGAAGCATTTAAACAGTTTTTATTAGAATGTACTCTCAGAGAAATATAAACTGAACGGTACTTACAAAAAAACAATAGGACCTACCAAGATTTAAATACAGATCACTGGATTCAAAGATCAGAGTGGTTACCAATACACCAAGAAACCTCATTCATGAGGGAGAGCTAAACATTTTTTTCTAAAATGTTAGATTCTTAGAAGACATATTTTATTGCAATTATTGTACATATATTTACATCAACGCTTATTTGTGTTACATAGTAAAATTCAGATAATTTCATACATTTCTATAATTAATTTTTTTAGCTTTTCGTACATATTTACAAAAATCAGTGATTTAAAAAAATTATTATATGTATGAAAAAGAAGACTTTCTGTCAATCAAGAACTTAAACTGAAGGTACTAAGTTCTTGATCCCACTGAGATTTTAACTCAGATCACTGGATTCAGAGTCCAGAGTGCTAACCATTGCACCATGGAACCTCTCTTCTAACACTACCTATACAACTTTCTCTTAGAGTGTGAGATCTTATTTTCTACAAATTACAGGAATAATAATCAGAGAGATAAGTATTACATTGTATTTACAAAAAAAGCCATTAGGACCTACCAAATTTTTATACAGATTATAGGTTTCAGAGTCCAGAATTGTTAACAGTACACAATGAAACCTCATTCATATGGTAGCATGTACATTTTTTGTCAGAGTATAAGATTCTTAGTGGATACATTTTATTGGAATTAAATGACAGATAAACCTGTCTCTCAGTGTGTAAGATTCTTAATTTATGCAATTTATAGATATTTTCGTTCTCAGAGATATGAACTGTATTGTACTTACAACAAAACCAATAGAACCTACCAAGATGTAAATATAGATCATGGATTCAGAGTCCAAAATGTTTACCAATACACCATGAAACCTCATCCATTAGGTAGCATCTAAATATTTTTCTAAGAATGTACTCTCAGAGAGATATGAACTGAGTGGTACTTACAAAAAACCAATAGGACCTACCAAGATTTAAATACAGATCACTGTATTCAAAGATCAGAGTGGAGTGGTTACCAATCAACCAAGAAACCACATTTATTAGGGAACATATAAAAAAAAATTCTAAAATGTTAGATTCTTAGAAGACACATTTTATTGAAGTTATTGTACATATATTTACATCAATGCTTATTTGGATTACACAGTAAAATTCATATAATTACAAACATTTCTTTAACTACCTTTTTTTTAGATTTTAGTACATATTTACAATAATCAGTGATTTAAAAAAATGTATTATATGTATAAAAAAGAAAAGTTTTTGTCAATCAAGGACTTAAACTGAAGGTACTAAAATGCACCTGGTCCCACTGAGATTTGAACTCAATTTACTGGATTCAGAGTACAGAGTGCTAACCATAACACCATGGAATCTCCCTTCTAATAACACATATAAAACTTTCTCTCAGAGTGTAAGATCTTAATTTCTACAAGATACAGAAATATTCATTCAGAGATATATGCACTACATTGTATTTACAAATAAAACCATTAGGACCTACCAATTTGAATATACAGATTATAGGTTTTAGAGTTCAGAATTGTTAAGAGTACACCATGAAAGCTCATTCATATGGTGGCATGTAAAAATTTTTCTCACAGTGTAAGATTCTTAGAGGTTACATTTTATTGGAGTTATATTACAGATAAACCTGTCTCTCAGTGTGTATGATTCTTAATTTATGCAATTTATAGATATTTTCTTTCTCAGAGATATGAACTGCATAATACTTACAAAAAAACAATAGGACCTACCAAGATGTAAATACAAATCATGGATTCAGAGTCCAAAATGGTTACAAATACACCAGGAAACCTCATTCATGAGGAAGCATTTAAACAGTTTTTATTAGAATGTACTCTCAGAGAAATATAAACTGAACGGTACTTACAAAAAACCAATAGGACCTACCAAGATTTAAATACAGATCACTGGATTCAAAGATCAGAGTGGTTACCAATACACCAAGAAACCTCATTCATGAGGGAGAGTTAAACATTTTTTTCTAAAATGTTAGATTCTTAGAAGACACATTTTATTGCAATTATTGTACATATATTTACATCAGCGCTTATTTGGGTTATATAGTAAAATTCAGATAATTACATACATTTCTATAACTACCTTTTTTAGCTTTTCGTACATTTTTACAAAAATCAGTGATTGAAAAAAATTATTATATGTATGAAAAAGAAGACTTTCTGTCAATCAAGAACTTAAACTGAAGGTACTAAGTTCTTGATCCCACTGAGATTTTAACTCAGATCACTGGATTCAGAGTCCAGAGTGCTAACCATTGCACCATGGAACCTCTCTTCTAACACTACCTATACAACTTTCTCTTAGAGTGTGAGATCTTATTTTCTACAAATTACAGGAATAATAATCAGAGAGATAAGTATTACATTGTATTTACAAAAAAAGCCATTAGGACCTACCAAATTTTTATACAGATTATAGGTTTCAGAGTCCAGAATTGTTAACAGTACACAATGAAACCTCATTCATATGGTAGCATGTACATTTTTTGTCAGAGTATAAGATTCTTAGTGGATACATTTTATTGGAATTAAATGACAGATAAACCTGTCTCTCAGTGTGTAAGATTCTTAATTTATGCAATTTATAGATATTTTCTTTCTCAGAGATATGAACTGTATTGTACTTACAACAAAACCAATAGAACCTACCAAGATGTAAATATAGATCATGGATTCAGAGTCCAAAATGTTTACCAATACACCATGAAACCTCATCCATTAGGGAGCATCTAAATATTTTTCTAAGAATGTACTCTCAGAGAGATATTAACTGAATGGTACTTACAAAAAACCAATAGGACCTACCAAGATTTAAATACAGATCACTGTATTCAAAGATCAGAGTGGAGTGGTTACCAATCAACCAAGAAACCACATTTATTAGGGAACATATAAAAAAAATTCTAAAATGTTAGATTCTTAGAAGACACATTTTATTTAAGTTATTGTACATATATTTACATCAATGCTTATTTGGATTACACAGTAAAATTCATATAATTACAAACATTTCTTTAACTACCTTTTTTTTAGATTTTAGTACATATTTACAATAATCAGTGATTTAAAAAAATGTATTATATGTATAAAAAAGAAAAGTTTTTGTCAATCAAGGACTTAAACTGAAGGTACTAAAATGCACCTGGTCCCACTGAGATTTGAACTCAATTTACTGGATTCAGCGTACAGAGTGCTAACCATAACACCATGGAATCTCCCTTCTAATAACACATATACAACTTTCTCTCAGAGTGTAAGATCTTAATTTCTGCAAGATACAGAAATATTCATTCAGAGAGATATGTACTACATTGTATTTACAAATAAAACCATTAGGACCTACCAATTTGTATATACAGATTATTGGTTTCAGAGTCCAGAATTGTTAACAGTACACCATGAAAGCTCATTCATATGGTGGCATTTAAAAAATGTTTCTCACAGTGTAAGATTCTTAGAGGTTACATTTAATTGGAATTATATTACAGATAACCCTGTCTCTCAGTGTGTATGATTCTTAATTTATGCAATTTATAGATATTTTCTTTCTCAGAGATATGAACTGCATAATACTTACAAAAAAACAATAGGACCTACCAAGATGTAAATACAAATCATGGATTCAGAGTCCAAAATGGTTACAAATACACCAGGAAACCTCATTCATGAGGAAGCATTTAAACAGTTTTTATTAGAATGTACTCTCAGAGAAATATAAACTGAACGGTACTTACAAAAAACCAATAGGACCTACCAAGATTTAAATACAGATCACTGGATTCAAAGATCAGAGTGGTTACCAATACACCAAGAAACCTTATTCATGAGGGAGAGTTAAACATTTTTTTCTAAAATGTTAGAATCTTAGAAGACACATTTTATTGCAATTATTGTACATATATTTACATCAATGCTTATTTGGGTTATATAGTAAAATTCAGATAAATACATACATTTCTGTAACTACCTTTTTTAGCTTTTCGTACATATTTACAAAAATCAGTGATTCAAAAAAAATTATTATATGTATGAAAAAGAAGACTTTCTGTCAATCAAGAACTTAAACTGAAGGTACTAAGTTCTTGATCCCACTGAGATTTGAACTCAGATCACTGGATTCAGAGTCCAGAGTGCTAACCATTGCACCATGGAACCTCTCTTCTAACACTCCCTATACAACTTTCTCTTAGAGTGTGAGATCTTATTTTCTACAAATTACAGGAACAATAATCAGAGAGATAAGTATTACATTGTATTTACAAAAAAAGCCATTAGGACCTACCAAATTTTTATACAGATTATAGGTTTCAGAGTCAAGAATTGTTAACAGTACACAATGAAACCTCATTCATATGGTAGCATGTACATTTTTTTGGCAGAGTATAAGATTCTTAGTGGATACATTTTATTGGAATTAAATGACAGATAAACCTGTCTCTCAGTGTGTAAGATTCTTAATTTATGCAATTTATAGATATTTTATTTCTCAGAGATATGAACTGTATTGTACTTACAAGAAAAAAAACAATGGAACCTACCAAGATGTAAATATAGATCATGGATTCAGAGTCCAAAATGTTTACCAATACACCATGAAACCTCATCCATTAGGGAGCATCTAAATATTTTTATAAGAATGTACTCTCAGAGAGATATGAACTGAATGGTACTTACAAAAAACCAATAGGACCTACCAAGATTTAAATACAGATCACTGTATTCAAAGATCAGAGTGGAGCGGTTACCAATAAACCAAGAAACCACATTTATTAGGGAACATATAAAAAAAATTCTAAAATGTTAGATTCTTAGAAGACACATTTTATTGAAGTTATTGTACATATATTTACATCAATGCTTATTTGGATTACACAGTAAAATTCATATAATTACAAACATTTCTATAACTACCTTTTTTTTAGATTTTAGTACATATTTACAATAATCAGTGATTTAAAAAAATGTATTATATGTATAAAAAAGAAAAGTTTTTGTCAATCAAGGACTTAAACTGAAGGTACTAAAATGCACCTGGTCCCACTGAGATTTGAACTCAATTTACTGGATTCAGCGTACAGAGTGCTAACCATAACACCATGGAATCTCCCTTCTAATAACACATATACAACTTTCTCTCAGAGTGTAAGATCTTAATTTCTACAAGATACAGAAATATTCATTCAGAGAGATATGTACTACATTGTATTTACAAATAAAACCATTAGGACCTACCAATTTGTATATACAGATTATTGGTTTCAGAGTCCAGAATTGTTAACAGTACACCATGAAAGCTCATTCATATGGTGGCATGTAAAAAAATTTTCTCACAGTGTAAGATTCTTAGAGGTTACATTTTATTGGAATTATATTACAGATAACCCTGTCTCTCAGTGTGTATGATTCTTAATTTATGCAATTTATAGATATTTTCTTTCTCAGAGATATGAACTGCATAATACTTACAAAAAAACAATAGGACCTACCAAGATGTAAATACACATCATGGATTCAGAGTCCAAAATGGTTACAAATACACCAGGAAACCTCATTCATGAGGAAGCATTTAAACAGTTTTTATTAGAATGTACTCTCAGAGAAATATAAACTGAACGGTACTTACAAAAAAACAATAGGACCTACCAAGATTTAAATACAGATCACTGGATTCAAAGATCAGAGTGGTTACCAATACACCAAGAAACCTCATTCATGAGGGAGAGCTAAACATTTTTTTCTAAAATGTTAGATTCTTAGAAGACATATTTTATTGCAATTATTGTACATATATTTACATCAACGCTTATTTGTGTTACATAGTAAAATTCAGATAATTTCATACATTTCTATAATTAATTTTTTTAGCTTTTCGTACATATTTACACAAATCAGTGATTTAAAAAAATTATTATATGTATGAAAAAGAAGATTTTCTGTCAATCAAGAACTTAAACTGAAGGTACTAAAACACATCAGATCCCACTGAGATTTGAATTCAGATCGCTGGATTCAGAGTCCAGAGTGCTAATCATTACACCATGGAAGCTCTATTCTAACACCACCTCTACAACTTTCTCTTAGAGTGTGAGATCTTATTTTCTACAAATTACAGGAATAATAATCAGAGAGATAAGTATTACATTGTATTTACAAAAAAAGAAGCCATTAGGACCTACCAAATTTTTATACAGATTATAGGTTTCAGAGTCCAGAATTGTTAACAGTACACAATGAAACCTCATTCATATGGTAGCATGTACATTTTTTGTCAGAGTATAAGATTCTAAGTGGATACATTTTATTGGAATTAAATGACAGATAAACCTGTCTCTCAGTGTGTAAGATTCTTAATTTATGCAATTTATAGATATTTTCTTTCTCAGAGATATTAACTGTATTGTACTTACAACAAAACCAATAGAACCTACTAAGATGTAAATATAGATCATGGCTTCAGAGTCCAAAATGTTTACCAATACACCATGAAACCACATCCATTAGGGAGCATCTAAATATTTTTATAAGAATGTACTCTCAGAGAGATATGAACTGAATGGTACTTACAAAAAACCAATAGGACCTACCAAGATTTAAATACAGATCACTGTATTCAAAGATCAGAGTGGAGTGGTTACCAATACACCAAGAAACCACATTCATTAGGGAACATCTAAACATTTTTTTCTAAAATGTTAGATTCTTAGAAGACACATTTTATTGAAGTTATTGTACATATATTAACATCAATGCTTATTTGGATTACACAGTAAAATTCATATAATTACAAACATTTATATAACTACCTTTTTTAGATTTTAGTACATATTTACAATAATCAGTGATTTAAAAAATGTATTATATGTATAAAAAAGAAAAGTTTTTGTCAATCAAGGACTTAAACTGAAGGTACTAAAATGCACCTGGTCCCACTGAGATTTGAACTCAATTTACTGGATTCAGAGTACAGAGTGCTAACCATAACACCATGGAATCTCCCTTCTAATAACACATATAAAACTTTCTCTCAGAGTGTAAGATCTTAATTTCTACAAGATACAGAAATATTCATTCAGAGATATATGCACTACATTGTATTTACAAATAAAACCATTAGGACCTACCAATTTGAATATACAGATTATAGGTTTTAGAGTTTAGAATTGTTAACAGTACACCATGAAAGCTCATTCATATGGTGGCATGTAAAATTTTTTCTCACAGTGTAAGATTCTTAGAGGTTACATTTTATTGGAGTTATATTACAGATAAACCTGTCTCTCAGTGTGTATGATTCTTAATTTATGCAATTTATAGATATTTTCTTTCTCAGAGATATGAACTGCATAATACTTACAAAAAAACAATAGGACCTACCAAGATGTAAATACAAATCATGGATTCAGAGTCCAAAATGGTTACAAATACACCAGGAAACCTCATTCATGAGGAAGCATTTAAACAGTTTTTATTAGAATGTACTCTCAGAGAAATATAAACTGAACTGTACTTACAAAAAACCAATAGGACCTACCAAGATTTAAATACAGATCACTGGATTCAAAGATCAGAGTGGTTACCAATACACCAAGAAACCTCATTCATGAGGGAGAGTTAAACATTTTTTTCTAAAATGTTAGATTCTTAGAAGACACATTTTATTGCAATTATTGTACATATATTTACATCAGCGCTTATTTGGGTTATATAGTAAAATTCAGATAATTACATACATTTCTATAACTACCTTTTTTAGCTTTTCGTACATATTTACAAAAATCAGTGATTGAAAAAAATTATTATATGTATGAAAAAGAAGACTTTCTGTCAATCAAGAACTTAAACTGAAGGTACTAAGTTCTTGATCCCACTGAGATTTTAACTCAGATCACTGGATTCAGAGTCCAGAGTGCTAACCATTGCACCATGGAACCTCTCTTCTAACACTACCTATACAACTTTCTCTTAGAGTGTGAGATCTTATTTTCTACAAATTACAGGAATAATAATCAGAGAGATAAGTATTACATTGTATTTAAAAAAAAAAGCCATTAGGACCTACCAAATTTTTATACAGATTATAGGTTTCAGAGTCCAGAATTGTTAACAGTACACAATGAAACCTCATTCATATGGTAGCATGTACATTTTTTGTCAGAGTATAAGATTCTTAGTGGATACATTTTATTGGAATTAAATGACAGATAAACCTGTCTCTCAGTGTGTAAGATTCTTAATTTATGCAATTTATAGATATTTTCTTTCTCAGAGATATGAACTGTATTGTACTTACAACAAAACCAATAGAACCTACCAAGATGTAAATATAGATCATGGATTCAGAGTCCAAAATGTTTACCAATACACCATGAAACCTCATCCATTAGGGAGCATCTAAATATTTTTCTAAGAATGTACTCTCAGAGAGATATTAACTGAATGGTACTTACAAAAAACCAATAGGACCTACCAAGATTTAAATACAGATCACTGTATTCAAAGATCAGAGTGGAGTGGTTACCAATCAACCAAGAAACAACATTTATTAGGGAACATATAAAAAAAAATTCTAAAATGTTAGATTCTTAGAAGACACATTTTATTTAAGTTATTGTACATATATTTACATCAATGCTTATTTGGATTACACAGTAAAATTCATATAATTACAAACATTTCTTTAACTACCTTTTTTTTAGATTTTAGTACATATTTACAATAATCAGTGATTTAAAAAAATGTATTATATGTATAAAAAAGAAAAGTTTTTGTCAATCAAGGACTTAAACTGAAGGTACTAAAATGCACCTGGTCCCACTGAGATTTGAACTCAATTTACTGGATTCAGCATACAGAGTGCTAACCATAACACCATGGAATCTCCCTTCTAATAACACATATACAACTTTCTCTCAGAGTGTAAGATCTTAATTTCTGCAAGATACAGAAATATTCATTCAGAGAGATATGTACTACATTGTATTTACAAATAAAACCATTAGGACCTACCAATTTGTATATACAGATTATTGGTTTCAGAGTCCAGAATTGTTAACAGTACACCATGAAAGCTCATTCATATGGTGGCATTTAAAAAATGTTTCTCACAGTGTAAGATTCTTAGAGGTTACATTTTATTGGAATTATATTACAGATAACCCTGTCTCTCAGTGTGTATGATTCTTAATTTATGCAATTTATAGATATTTTCTTTCTCAGAGATATGAACTGCATAATACTTACAAAAAAACAATAGGACCTACCAAGATGTAAATACAAATCATGGATTCAGAGTCCAAAATGGTTACAAATACACCAGGAAACCTCATTCATGAGGAAGCATTTAAACAGTTTTTATTAGAATGTACTCTCAGAGAAATATAAACTGAACGGTACTTACAAAAAAACAATAGGACCTACCAAGATTTAAATACAGATCACTGGATTCAAAGATCAGAGTGGTTACCAATACACCAAGAAACCTCATTCATGAGGGAGAGCTAAACATTTTTTTCTAAAATGTTAGATTCTTAGAAGACATATTTTATTGCAATTATTGTACATGTATTTACATCAACGCTTATTTGTGTTACATTGTAAAATTCAGATAATTTCATACATTTCTATAATTAATTTTTTTAGCTTTTCGTACATATTTACAAAAATCAGTGATTTAAAAAAATGATTATATGTATGAAAAAGAAGACTTTCTGTCAATCAAGAACTTAAACTGAAGGTACTAAAACACATCAGATCCCACTGAGATTTGAACTCAGATCGCTGTATTCAGAGTCCAGAGTGCTAATCATTACACCATGGAAGCTCTATTCTAACACCACCTATACAACTTTCTCTTAGAGTGTGAGATCTTATTTTCTACAAATTACAGGAATAATAATCAGAGAGATAAGTATTACATTGTATTTACAAAAAAAGCCATTAGGACCTACCAAATTTTTATACAGATTATAGGTTTCAGAGTCCAGAATTGTTAACAGTACACAATGAAACCTCATTCATATGGTAGCATGTACATTTTTTGTCAGAGTATAAGATTCTTAGTGGATACATTTTATTGGAATTAAATGACAGATAAACCTGTCTCTCAGTGTGTAAGATTCTTAATTTATGCAATTTATAGATATTTTCTTTCTCAGAGATATGAACTGTATTGTACTTACAACAAAACCAATAGAACCTACCAAGATGTAAATATAGATCATGGATTCAGAGTCCAAAATGTTTACCAATACACCATGAAACCTCATCCATTAGGGAGCATCTAAATATTTTTCTAAGAATGTACTCTCAGAGAGATATATACTGAGTGGTACTTACAAAAAACCAATAGGACCTACCAAGATTTAAATATAGATCACTGTATTCAAAGATCAGAGTGGAATGGTTACCAATCAACCAAGAAACCACATTTATTAGGAAACATATAAAAAAAATTCTAAAATGTTAGATTCTTAGAAGACACATTTTATTGAAGTTATTGTACATATATTTACATCAATGCTTATTTGGATTACACAGTAAAATTCATATAATTACAAACATTTCTTTAACTACCTTTTTTTTAGATTTTAGTACATATTTACAATAATCAGTGATTTAAAAAAATGTATTATATGTATAAAAAAGAAAAGTTTTTGTCAATCAAGGACTTAAACTGAAGGTACTAAAATGCACCTGGTCCCACTGAGATTTGAACTCAATTTACTGGATTCAGCGTACAGAGTGCTAACCATAACACCATGGAATCTCCCTTCTAATAACACATATACAACTTTCTCTCAGAGTGTAAGATCTTAATTTCTACAAGATACAGAAATATTCATTCAGAGAGATATGTACTACATTGTATTTACAAATAAAACCATTAGGACCTACCAATTTGTATATACAGATTATTGGTTAAAGAGTCCAGAATTGTTAACAGTACACCATGAAAGCTCATTCATATGGTGGCATTTAAAAAATTTTTCTCACAGTGTAAGATTCTTAGAGGTTACATTTTATTGGAATTATATTACAGATAACCCTGTCTCTCAGTGTGTATGATTCTTAATTTATGCAATTTATAGATATTTTCTTTCTCAGAGATATGAACTGCATAATACTTACAAAAAAACAATAGGACCTACCAAGATGTAAATACAAATCATGGATTCAGAGTCCAAAATGGTTACAAATACACCAGGAAACCTCATTCATGAGGAAGCATTTAAACAGTTTTTATTAGAATGTACTCTCAGAGAAATATAAACTGAACGGTACTTACAAAAAACCAATAGGACCTACCAAGATTTAAATACAGATCACTGGATTCAAAGATCAGAGTGGTTACCAATACACCAAGAAACCTCATTCATGAGGGAGAGCTAAACATTTTTTTCTAAAATGTTAGATTCTTAGAAGACACATTTTATTGCAATTATTGTACATATATTTACATCAACGCTTATTTGGGTTATATAGTAAAATTCAGATAATTACATACATTTCTATAACTACCTTTTTCAGCTTTTCGTACATATTTACAAAAATCAGTGATTTAAAAAAATTATTATATGTATGAAAAAGAAGACTTTCTGTCAATCAAGAACTTAAACTGAAGGTACTAAAACACATCAGATCCCACTGAGATTTGAACTCAGATCGCTGTATTCAGAGTCCAGAGTGCTAATCATTACACCATGGAAGCTCTATTCTAACACCACCTATACAATTTTCTCTTAGAGTGTGAGATCTTATTTTCTACAAATTACAGGAATAATAATCAGAGAGATAAGTATTACATTGTATTTACAAAAAAAGAAGCCATTAGGACCTACCAAATTTTTATACAGATTATAGGTTTCAGAGTCCAGAATTGTTAACAGTACACAATGAAACCTCATTCATATGGTAGCATGTACATTTTTTGTCAGAGTATAAGTTTCTTAGTGGATACATTTTATTGGAATTAAATGACAGATAAACCTGTCTCTCAGTGTGTAAGATTCTAAATTTATGCAATTTATAGTTATTTTCTTTCTCAGAGATATTAACTGTATTGTACTTACAACAAAACCAATAGAACCTACTAAGATGTAAATATAGATCATGGCTTCAGAGTCCAAAATGTTTACCAATACACCATGAAACCTCATCCATTAGGGAGCATCTAAATATTTTTATAAGAATGTACTCTCAGAGAGATATGAACTGAATGGTACTTACAAAAAACCAATAGGACCTACCAAGATTTAAATACAGATCACTGTATTCAAAGATCAGAGTGGAGTGGTTACCAATACACCAAGAAACCACATTCATTAGGGAACATCTAAACATTTTTTTCTAAAATGTTAGATTCTTAGAAGACACATTTTATTGAAGTTATTGTACATATATTAACATCAATGCTTATTTGGATTACACAGTAAAATTCATATAATTACAAACATTTCTATAACTACCTTTTTTAGATTTTAGTACATATTTACAATAATCAGTGATTTAAAAAATGTATTATATGTATAAAAAAGAAAAGTTTTTGTCAATCAAGGACTTAAACTGAAGGTACTAAAATGCACCTGGTCCCACTGAGATTTGAACTCAATTTACTGGATTCAGAGTACAGAGTGCTAACCATAACACCATGGAATCTCCCTTCTAATAACACATATAAAACTTTCTCTCAGAGTGTAAGATCTTAATTTCTACAAGATACAGAAATATTCATTCAGAGAGATATGTACTACATTGTATTTACAAATAAAACCATTAGGACCTACCAATTTGTATATACAGATTATTGGTTTCAGAGTCCAGAATTGTTAACAGTACACCATGAAAGCTCATTCATATGGTGGCATTTAAAAAATGTTTCTCACAGTGTAAGATTCTTAGAGGTTACATTTAATTGGAATTATATTACAGATAACCCTGTCTCTCAGTGTGTATGATTCTTAATTTATGCAATTTATAGATATTTTCTTTCTCAGAGATATGAACTGCATAATACTTACAAAAAAACAATAGGACCTACCAAGATGTAAATACAAATCATGGATTCAGAGTCCAAAATGGTTACAAATACACCAGGAAACCTCATTCATGAGGAAGCATTTAAACAGTTTTTATTAGAATGTACTCTCAGAGAAATATAAACTGAACGGTACTTACAAAAAACCAATAGGACCTACCAAGATTTAAATACAGATCACTGGATTCAAAGATCAGAGTGGTTACCAATACACCAAGAAACCTTATTCATGAGGGAGAGTTAAACATTTTTTTCTAAAATGTTAGAATCTTAGAAGACACATTTTATTGCAATTATTGTACATATATTTACATCAATGCTTATTTGGGTTATATAGTAAAATTCAGATAAATACATACATTTCTGTAACTACCTTTTTTAGCTTTTCGTACATATTTACAAAAATCAGTGATTCAAAAAAAATTATTATATGTATGAAAAAGAAGACTTTCTGTCAATCAAGAACTTAAACTGAAGGTACTAAGTTCTTGATCCCACTGAGATTTGAACTCAGATCACTGGATTCAGAGTCCAGAGTGCTAACCATTGCACCATGGAACCTCTCTTCTAACACTCCCTATACAACTTTCTCTTAGAGTGTGAGATCTTATTTTCTACAAATTACAGGAACAATAATCAGAGAGATAAGTATTACATTGTATTTACAAAAAAAGCCATTAGGACCTACCAAATTTTTATACAGATTATAGGTTTCAGAGTCCAGAATTGTTAACAGTATACAATGAAACCTCATTCATATGGTAGCATGTACATTTTTTTTGTCAGAGTATAAGATTCTTAGTGGATACATTTTATTGGAATTAAATGACAGATAAACCTGTCTCTCAGTGTGTAAGATTCTTAATTTATGCAATTTATAGATATTTTATTTCTCAGAGATATGAACTGTATTGTACTTACAAGAAAAAAACAATGGAACCTACCAAGATGTAAATATAGATCATGGATTCAGAGTCCAAAATGTTTACCAATACACCATGAAACCTCATCCATTAGGGAGCATCTAAATATTTTTATAAGAATGTACTCTCAGAGAGATATGAACTGAATGGTACTTACAAAAAACCAATAGGACCTACCAAGATTTAAATACAGATCACTGTATTCAAAGATCAGAGTGGAGTGGTTACCAATAAACCAAGAAACCACATTTATTAGGGAACATATAAAAAAAATTCTAAAATGTTAGATTCTTAGAAGACACATTTTATTGAAGTTATTGTACATATATTTACATCAATGCTTATTTGGATTACACAGTAAAATTCATATAATTACAAACATTTCTATAACTACCTTTTTTTTAGATTTTAGTACATATTTACAATAATCAGTGATTTAAAAAAATGTATTATATGTATAAAAAAGAAAAGTTTTTGTCAATCAAGGACTTAAACTGAAGGTACTAAAATGCACCTGGTCCCACTGAGATTTGAACTCAATTTACTGGATTCAGCGTACAGAGTGCTAACCATAACACCATGGAATCTCCCTTCTAATAACACATATACAACTTTCTCTCAGAGTGTAAGATCTTAATTTCTACAAGATACAGAAATATTCATTCAGAGAGATATGTACTACATTGTATTTACAAATAAAACCATTAGGACCTACCAATTTGTATATACAGATTATTGGTTTCAGAGTCCAGAATTGTTAACAGTACACCATGAAAGCTCATTCATATGGTGGCATGTAAAAAAAAATTCTCACAGTGTAAGATTCTTAGAGGTTACATTTTATTGGAATTATATTACAGATAACCCTATCTCTCAGTGTGTATGATTCTTAATTTATGCAATTTATAGCTATTTTCTTTCTCAGAGATATGAACTGCATAATACTTACAAAAAAACAATAGGACCTACCAAGATTTAAATACAGATCACTGGATTCAAAGATCAGAGTGGTTACCAATACACCAAGAAACCTCATTCATGAGGGAGAGCTAAACATTTTTTTCTAAAATGTTAGATTCTTAGAAGACATATTTTATTGCAATTATTGTACATATATTTACATCAACGCTTATTTGTGTTACATAGTAAAATTCAGATAATTTCATACATTTCTATAATTAATTTTTTTAGCTTTTCGTACATATTTACAAAAATCAGTGATTTAAAAAAATTATTATATGTATGAAAAAGAAGACTTTCTGTCAATCAAGAACTTAAACTGAAGGTACTAAAACACATCAGATCCCACTGAGATTTGAACTCAGATCGCTGGATTCAGAGTCCAGAGTGCTAATCATTACACCATGGAAGCTCTATTCTAACACCACCTATACAACTTTCTCTTAGAGTGTGAGATCTTATTTTCTACAAATTACAGGAATAATAATCAGAGAGATAAGTATTACATTGTATTTACAAAAAAAGCCATTAGGACCTACCAAATTTTTATACAGATTATAGGTTTCAGAGTCCAGAATTGTTAACAGTACACAATGAAACCTCATTCATATGGTAGCATGTACATTTTTTGTCAGAGTATAAGATTCTTAGTGGATACATTTTATTGGAATTAAATGACAGATAAACCTGTCTCTCAGTGTGTAAGATTCTTAATTTATGCAATTTATAGATATTTTCTTTCTCAGAGATATGAACTGTATTGTACTTACAACAAAACCAATAGAACCTACCAAGATGTAAATATAGATCATGGATTCAGAGTCCAAAATGTTTACCAATACACCATGAAACCTCATCCATTAGGGAGCATCTAAATATTTTTCTAAGAATGTACTCTCAGAGAGATATGAACTGAGTGGTACTTACAAAAAACCAATAGGACCTACCAAGATTTAAATACAGATCACTGTATTCAAAGATCAGAGTGGAGTGGTTACCAATCAACCAAGAAACCACATTTATTAGGAAACATAAAAAAAATTCTAAAATGTTAGATTCTTAGAAGACACATTTTATTGAAGTTATTGTACATATATTTACATCAATGCTTATTTGGATTACACAGTAAAATTCATATAATTACAAACATTTCTTTAACTACCTTTTTTTTAGATTTTAGTACATATTTACAATAATCAGTGATTTAAAAAAATGTATTATATGTATAAAAAAGAAAAGTTTTTGTCAATCAAGGACTTAAACTGAAGGTACTAAAATGCACCTGGTCCCACTGAGATTTGAACTCAATTTACTGGATTCAGCGTACAGAGTGCTAACCATAACACCATGGAATCTCCCTTCTAATAACACATATACAACTTTCTCTCAGAGTGTAAGATCTTAATTTCTACAAGATACAGAAATATTCATTCAGAGAGATATGTACTACATTGTATTTACAAATAAAACCATTAGGACCTACCAATTTGTATATACAGATTATTGGTTAAAGAGTCCAGAATTGTTAACAGTACACCATGAAAGCTCATTCATATGGTGGCATTTAAAAATTTTTTCTCACAGTGTAAGATTCTTAGAGGTTACATTTTATTGGAATTATATTACAGATAACCCTGTCTCTCAGTGTGTATGATTCTTAATTTATGCAATTTATAGATATTTTCTTTCTCAGAGATATGAACTGCATAATACTTACAAAAAAAAACAATAGGACCTACCAAGATGTAAATACAAATCATGGATTCAGAGTCCAAAATGGTTACAAATACACCAGGAAACCTCATTCATGAGGAAGCATTTAAACAGTTTTTATTAGAATGTACTCTCAGAGAAATATAAACTGAACGGTACTTACAAAAAACCAATAGGACCTACCAAGATTTAAATACAGATCACTGGATTCAAAGATCAGAGTGGTTACCAATACACCAAGAAACCTCATTCATGAGGGAGAGCTAAACATTTTTTTCTAAAATGTTAGATTCTTAGAAGACACATTTTATTGCAATTATTGTACATATATTTACATCAACGCTTATTTGGGTTATATAGTAAAATTCAGATAATTACATACATTTCTATAACTACCTTTTTTAGCTTTTCGTACATATTTACAAAAATCAGTGATTTAAAAAAATTATTATATGTATGAAAAAGAAGACTTTCTGTCAATCAAGAACTTAAACTGAAGGTACTAAAACACATCAGATCCCACTGAGATTTGAACTCAGATCGCTGTATTCAGAGTCCAGAGTGATAATCATTACACCATGGAAGCTCTATTCTAACACCACCTATACAACTTTCTCTTAGAGTGTGAGATCTTATTTTCTACAAATTACAGGAATAATAATCAGAGAGATAAGTATTACATTGTATTTACAAAAAAAGAAGCCATTAGGACCTACCAAATTTTTATACAGATTATAGGTTTCAGAGTCCAGAATTGTTAACAGTACACAATGAAACCTCATTCATATGGTAGCATGTACATTTTTTGTCAGAGTATAAGATTCTTAGTGGATACATTTTATTGGAATTAAATGACAGATAAACCTGTCTCTCAGTGTGTAAGATTCTAAATTTATGCAATTTATAGATATTTTCTTTCTCAGAGATATTAACTGTATTGTACTTACAACAAAACCAATAGAACCTACTAAGATGTAAATATAGATCATGGCTTCAGAGTCCAAAATGTTTACCAATACACCATGAAACCTCATCCATTAGGGAGCATCTAAATATTTTTATAAGAATGTACTCTCAGAGATATATGAACTGAATGGTACTTACAAAAAACCAATAGGACCTACCAAGATTTAAATACAGATCACTGTATTCAAAGATCAGAGTGGAGTGGTTACCAATACACCAAGAAACCACATTCATTAGGGAACATCTAAACATTTTTTTCTAAAATGTTAGATTCTTAGAAGACACATTTTATTGAAGTTATTGTACATATATTAACATCAATGCTTATTTGGATTACACAGTAAAATTCATATAATTACAAACATTTCTATAACTACCTTTTTTAGATTTTAGTACATATTTACAATAATCAGTGATTTAAAAAATGTATTATATGTATAAAAAAGAAAAGTTTTTGTCAATCAAGGACTTAAACTGAAGGTACTAAAATGCACCTGGTCCCACTGAGATTTGAACTCAATTTACTGGATTCAGAGTACAGAGTGCTAACCATAACACCATGGAATCTCCCTTCTAATAACACATATAAAACTTTCTCTCAGAGTGTAAGATCTTAATTTCTACAAGATACAGAAATATTCATTCAGAGATATATGCACTACATTGTATTTACAAATAAAACCATTAGGACCTACCAATTTGAATATACAGATTATTGGTTTTAGAGTTCAGAATTGTTAACAGTACACCATGAAAGCTCATTCATATGGTGGCATGTAAAAATTTTTCTCACAGTGTAAGATTCTTAGAGGTTACATTTTATTGGAGTTATATTACAGATAAACCTGTCTCTCAGTGTGTATGATTCTTAATTTATGCAATTTATAGATATTTTCTTTCTCAGAGATATGAACTGCATAATACTTACAAAAAAACAATAGGACCTACCAAGATGTAAATACAAATCATGGATTCAGAGTCCAAAATGGTTACAAATACACCAGGAAACCTCATTCATGAGGAAGCATTTAAACAGTTTTTATTAGAATGTACTCTCAGAGAAATATAAACTGAACGGTACTTACAAAAAACCAATAGGACCTACCAAGATTTAAATACAGATCACTGGATTCAAAGATCAGAGTGGTTACCAATACACCAAGAAACCTCATTCATGAGGGAGAGTTAAAAAAAATTTCTAAAATGTTAGATTCTTAGAAGACACATTTTATTGCAATTATTGTACATATATTTACATCAGCGCTTATTTGGGTTATATAGTAAAATTCAGATAATTACATACATTTCTATAACTACCTTTTTTAGCTTTTCGTACATATTTACAAAAATCAGTGATTGAAAAAAATTATTATATGTATGAAAAAGAAGACTTTCTGTCAATCAAGAACTTAAACTGAAGGTACTAAGTTCTTGATCCCACTGAGATTTTAACTCAGATCACTGGATTCAGAGTCCAGAGTGCTAACCATTGCACCATGGAACCTCTCTTCTAACACTACCTATACAACTTTCTCTTAGAGTGTGAGATCTTATTTTCTACAAATTACAGGAATAATAATCAGAGAGATAAGTATTACATTGTATTTACAAAAAAAGAAGCCATTAGGACCTACCAAATTTTTATACAGATTATAGGTTTCAGAGTCCAGAATTGTTAACAGTACACAATGAAACCTCATTCATATGGTAGCATGTACATTTTTTGTCAGAGTATAAGATTCTTAGTGGATACATTTTATTGGAATTAAATGACAGATAAACCTGTCTCTCAGTGTGTAAGATTCTTAATTTATGCAATTTATAGATATTTTCTTTCTCAGAGATATGAACTGTATTGTACTTACAAGAAAAAAACAATGGAACCTACCAAGATGTAAATATAGATCATGGATTCAGAGTCCAAAATGTTTACCAATACACCATGAAACCTCATCCATTAGGGAGCATCTAAATATTTTTCTAAGAATGTACTCTCAGAGAGATATGAACTGAATGGTACTTACAAAAAACCAATAGGACCTACCAAGATTTAAATACAGATCACTGTATTCAAAGATCAGAGTGGAGTGGTTACCAATAAACCAAGAAACCACATTTATTAGGGAACATATAAAAAAAATTCTAAAATGTTAGATTCTTAGAAGACACATTTTATTGAAGTTATTGTACATATATTTACATCAATGCTTATTTGGATTACACAGTAAAATTCATATAATTACAAACATTTCTATAACTACCTTTTTTTTAGATTTTAGTACATATTTACAATAATCAGTGATTTAAAAAAATGTATTATATGTATAAAAAAGAAAAGTTTTTGTCAATCAAGGACTTAAACTGAAGGTACTAAAATGCACCTGGTCCCACTGAGATTTGAACTCAATTTACTGGATTCAGCGTACAGAGTGCTAACCATAACACCATGGAATCTCCCTTCTAATAACACATATACAACTTTCTCTCAGAGTGTAAGATCTTAATTTCTACAAGATACAGAAATATTCATTCAGAGAGATATGTACTACATTGTATTTACAAATAAAACCATTAGGACCTACCAATTTGTATATACAGATTATTGGTTTCAGAGTCCAGAATTGTTAACAGTACACCATGAAAGCTCATTCATATGGTGGCATTTAAAAAATGTTTCTCACAGTGTAAGATTCTTAGAGGTTACATTTAATTGGAATTATATTACAGATAACCCTGTCTCTCAGTGTGTATGATTCTTAATTTATGCAATTTATAGATATTTTCTTTCTCAGAGATATGAACTGCATAATACTTACAAAAAAACAATAGGACCTACCAAGATGTAAATACAAATCATGGATTCAGAGTCCAAAATGGTTACAAATACACCAGGAAACCTCATTCATGAGGAAGCATTTAAACAGTTTTTATTAGAATGTACTCTCAGAGAAATATAAACTGAACGGTACTTACAAAAAACCAATAGGACCTACCAAGATTTAAATACAGATCACTGGATTCAAAGATCAGAGTGGTTACCAATACACCAAGAAACCTTATTCATGAGGGAGAGTTAAACATTTTTTTCTAAAATGTTAGAATCTTAGAAGACACATTTTATTGCAATTATTGTACATATATTTACATCAATGCTTATTTGGGTTATATAGTAAAATTCAGATAAATACATACATTTCTGTAACTACCTTTTTTAGCTTTTCGTACATATTTACAAAAATCAGTGATTCAAAAAAAATTATTATATGTATGAAAAAGAAGACTTTCTGTCAATCAAGAACTTAAACTGAAGGTACTAAGTTCTTGATCCCACTGAGATTTGAACTCAGATCACTGGATTCAGAGTCCAGAGTGCTAACCATTGCACCATGGAACCTCTCTTCTAACACTCCCTATACAACTTTCTCTTAGAGTGTGAGATCTTATTTTCTACAAATTACAGGAACAATAATCAGAGAGATAAGTATTACATTGTATTTACAAAAAAAGCCATTAGGACCTACCAAATTTTTATACAGATTATAGGTTTCAGAGTCCAGAATTGTTAACAGTATACAATGAAACCTCATTCATATGGTAGCATGTACATTTTTTTTGTCAGAGTATAAGATTCTTAGTGGATACATTTTATTGGAATTAAATGACAGATAAACCTGTCTCTCAGTGTGTAAGATTCTTAATTTATGCAATTTATAGATATTTTATTTCTCAGAGATATGAACTGTATTGTACTTACAAGAAAAAAACAATGGAACCTACCAAGATGTAAATATAGATCATGGATTCAGAGTCCAAAATGTTTACCAATACACCATGAAACCTCATCCATTAGGGAGCATCTAAATATTTTTATAAGAATGTACTCTCAGAGAGATATGAACTGAATGGTACTTACAAAAAACCAATAGGACCTACCAAGATTTAAATACAGATCACTGTATTCAAAGATCAGAGTGGAGTGGTTACCAATAAACCAAGAAACCACATTTATTAGGGAACATATAAAAAAAATTCTAAAATGTTAGATTCTTAGAAGACACATTTTATTGAAGTTATTGTACATATATTTACATCAATGCTTATTTGGATTACACAGTAAAATTCATATAATTACAAACATTTCTATAACTACCTTTTTTTTAGATTTTAGTACATATTTACAATAATCAGTGATTTAAAAAAATGTATTATATGTATAAAAAAGAAAAGTTTTTGTCAATCAAGGACTTAAACTGAAGGTACTAAAATGCACCTGGTCCCACTGAGATTTGAACTCAATTTACTGGATTCAGCGTACAGAGTGCTAACCATAACACCATGGAATCTCCCTTCTAATAACACATATACAACTTTCTCTCAGAGTGTAAGATCTTAATTTCTACAAGATACAGAAATATTCATTCAGAGAGATATGTACTACATTGTATTTACAAATAAAACCATTAGGACCTACCAATTTGTATATACAGATTATTGGTTTCAGAGTCCAGAATTGTTAACAGTACACCATGAAAGCTCATTCATATGGTGGCATGTAAAAAAAAATTCTCACAGTGTAAGATTCTTAGAGGTTACATTTTATTGGAATTATATTACAGATAACCCTATCTCTCAGTGTGTATGATTCTTAATTTATGCAATTTATAGCTACTTTCTTTCTCAGAGATATGAACTGCATAATACTTACAAAAAAACAATAGGACCTACCAAGATGTAAATACAAATCATGGATTCAGAGTCCAAAATGGTTACAAATACACCAGGAAACCTCATTCATGAGGAAGCATTTAAACAGTTTTTATAAGAATGTACTCTCAGAGAAATATAAACTGAACGGTACTTACAAAAAAACAATAGGACCTACCAAGATTTAAATACAGATCACTGGATTCAAAGATCAGAGTGGTTACCAATACACCAAGAAACCTCATTCATGAGGGAGAGCTAAACATTTTTTTCTAAAATGTTAGATTCTTAGAAGACATATTTTATTGCAATTATTGTACATATATTTACATCAACGCTTATTTGTGTTACATAGTAAAATTCAGATAATTTCATACATTTCTATAATTAATTTTTTTAGCTTTTCGTACATATTTACAAAAATCAGTGATTTAAAAAAATTATTATATGTATGAAAAAGAAGACTTTCTGTCAATCAAGAACTTAAACTGAAGGTACTAAAACACATCAGATCCCACTGAGATTTGAACTCAGATCGCTGGATTCAGAGTCCAGAGTGCTAATCATTACACCATGGAAGCTCTATTCTAACACCACCTATACAACTTTCTCTTAGAGTGTGAGATCTTATTTTCTACAAATTACAGGAATAATAATCAGAGAGATAAGTATTACATTGTATTTACAAAAAAAGCCATTAGGACCTACCAAATTTTTATACAGATTATAGGTTTCAGAGTCCAGAATTGTTAACAGTACACAATGAAACCTCATTCATATGGTAGCATGTACATTTTTTGTCAGAGTATAAGATTCTTAGTGGATACATTTTATTGGAATTAAATGACAGATAAACCTGTCTCTCAGTGTGTAAGATTCTTAATTTATGCAATTTATAGATATTTTCTTTCTCAGAGATATGAACTGTATTGTACTTACAACAAAACCAATAGAACCTACCAAGATGTAAATATAGATCATGGATTCAGAGTCCAAAATGTTTACCAATACACCATGAAACCTCATCCATTAGGGAGGATCTAAATATTTTTCTAAGAATGTACTCTCAGAGAGATATGAACTGAGTGGTACTTACAAAAAACCAATAGGACCTACCAAGATTTAAATACAGATCACTGTATTCAAAGATCAGAGTGGAGTGGTTACCAATCAACCAAGAAACCACATTTATTAGGAAACATAAAAAAAATTCTAAAATGTTAGATTCTTAGAAGACACATTTTATTGAAGTTATTGTACATATATTTACATCAATGCTTATTTGGATTACACAGTAAAATTCATATAATTACAAACATTTCTTTAACTACCTTTTTTTTAGATTTTAGTACATATTTACAATAATCAGTGATTTAAAAAAATGTATTATATGTATAAAAAAGAAAAGTTTTTGTCAATCAAGGACTTAAACTGAAGGTACTAAAATGCACCTGGTCCCACTGAGATTTGAACTCAATTTACTGGATTCAGCGTACAGAGTGCTAACCATAACACCATGGAATCTCCCTTCTAATAACACATATACAACTTTCTCTCAGAGTGTAAGATCTTAATTTCTACAAGATACAGAAATATTCATTCAGAGAGATATGTACTACATTGTATTTACAAATAAAACCATTAGGACCTACCAATTTGTATATACAGATTATTGGTTAAAGAGTCCAGAATTGTTAACAGTACACCATGAAAGCTCATTCATATGGTGGCATTTAAAAAAATTTTCTCACAGTGTAAGATTCTTAGAGGTTACATTTTATTGGAATTATATTACAGATAACCCTGTCTCTCAGTGTGTATGATTCTTAATTTATGCAATTTATAGATATTTTCTTTCTCAGAGATATGAACTGCATAATACTTACAAAAAAAAACAATAGGACCTACCAAGATGTAAATACAAATCATGGATTCAGAGTCCAAAATGGTTACAAATACACCAGGAAACCTCATTCATGAGGAAGCATTTAAACAGTTTTTATTAGAATGTACTCTCAGAGAAATATAAACTGAACGGTACTTACAAAAAACCAATAGGACCTACCAAGATTTAAATACAGATCACTGGATTCAAAGATCAGAGTGGTTACCAATACACCAAGAAACCTCATTCATGAGGGAGAGCTAAACATTTTTTTCTAAAATGTTAGATTCTTAGAAGACACATTTTATTGCAATTATTGTACATATATTTACATCAACGCTTATTTGGGTTATATAGTAAAATTCAGATAATTACATACATTTCTATAACTACCTTTTTTAGCTTTTTGTACATATTTACAAAAATCAGTGATTTAAAAAAATTATTATATGTATGAAAAAGAAGACTTTCTGTCAATCAAGAACTTAAACTGAAGGTACTAAAACACATCAGATCCCACTGAGATTTGAACTCAGATCGCTGTATTCAGAGTCCAGAGTGATAATCATTACACCATGGAAGCTCTATTCTAACACCACCTATACAACTTTCTCTTAGAGTGTGAGATCTTATTTTCTACAAATTACAGGAATAATAATCAGAGAGATAAGTATTACATTGTATTTACAAAAAAAGAAGCCATTAGGACCTACCAAATTTTTATACAGATTATAGGTTTCAGAGTCCAGAATTGTTAACAGTACACAATGAAACCTCATTCATATGGTAGCATGTACATTTTTTGTCAGAGTATAAGATTCTTAGTGGATACATTTTATTGGAATTAAATGACAGATAAACCTGTCTCTCAGTGTGTAAGATTCTAAATTTATGCAATTTATAGATATTTTCTTTCTCAGAGATATTAACTGTATTGTACTTACAACAAAACCAATAGAACCTACTAAGATGTAAATATAGATCATGGCTTCAGAGTCCAAAATGTTTACCAATACACCATGAAACCTCATCCATTAGGGAGCATCTAAATATTTTTATAAGAATGTACTCTCAGAGAGATATGAACTGAATGGTACTTACAAAAAACCAATAGGACCTACCAAGATTTAAATACAGATCACTGTATTCAAAGATCAGAGTGGAGTGGTTACCAATACACCAAGAAACCACATTCATTAGGGAACATCTAAACATTTTTTTCTAAAATGTTAGATTCTTAGAAGACACATTTTATTGAAGTTATTGTACATATATTAACATCAATGCTTATTTGGATTACACAGTAAAATTCATATAATTACAAACATTTCTATAACTACCTTTTTTAGATTTTAGTACATATTTACAATAATCAGTGATTTAAAAAATGTATTATATGTATAAAAAAGAAAAGTTTTTGTCAATCAAGGACTTAAACTGAAGGTACTAAAATGCACCTGGTCCCACTGAGATTTGAACTCAATTTACTGGATTCAGAGTACAGAGTGCTAACCATAACACCATGGAATCTCCCTTCTAATAACACATATAAAACTTTCTCTCAGAGTGTAAGATCTTAATTTCTACAAGATACAGAAATATTCATTCAGAGATATATGCACTACATTGTATTTACAAATAAAACCATTAGGACCTACCAATTTGAATATACAGATTATTGGTTTTAGAGTTCAGAATTGTTAACAGTACACCATGAAAGCTCATTCATATGGTGGCATGTAAAAAATTTTCTCACAGTGTAAGATTCTTAGAGGTTACATTTTATTGGAGTTATATTACAGATAAACCTGTCTCTCAGTGTGTATGATTCTTAATTTATGCAATTTATAGATATTTTCTTTCTCAGAGATATGAACTGCATAATACTTACAAAAAAACAATAGGACCTACCAAGATGTAAATACAAATCATGGATTCAGAGTCCAAAATGGTTACAAATACACCAGGAAACCTCATTCATGAGGAAGCATTTAAACAGTTTTTATTAGAATGTACTCTCAGAGAAATATAAACTGAACGGTACTTACAAAAAACCAATAGGACCTACCAAGATTTAAATACAGATCACTGGATTCAAAGATCAGAGTGGTTACCAATACACCAAGAAACCTCATTCATGAGGGAGAGTTAAAAAAAAATTTCTAAAATGTTAGATTCTTAGAAGACACATTTTATTGCAATTATTGTACATATATTTACATCAGCGCTTATTTGGGTTATATAGTAAAATTCAGATAATTACATACATTTCTATAACTACCTTTTTTAGCTTTTCGTACATATTTACAAAAATCAGTGATTGAAAAAAATTATTATATGTATGAAAAAGAAGACTTTCTGTCAATCAAGAACTTAAACTGAAGGTACTAAGTTCTTGATCCCACTGAGATTTTAACTCAGATCACTGGATTCAGAGTCCAGAGTGCTAACCATTGCACCATGGAACCTCTCTTCTAACACTACCTATACAACTTTCTCTTAGAGTGTGAGATCTTATTTTCTACAAATTACAGGAATAATAATCAGAGAGATAAGTATTACATTGTATTTACAAAAAAAGAAGCCATTAGGACCTACCAAATTTTTATACAGATTATAGGTTTCAGAGTCCAGAATTGTTAACAGTACACAATGAAACCTCATTCATATGGTAGCATGTACATTTTTTGTCAGAGTATAAGATTCTTAGTGGATACATTTTATTGGAATTAAATGACAGATAAACCTGTCTCTCAGTGTGTAAGATTCTTAATTTATGCAATTTATAGATATTTTCTTTCTCAGAGATATGAACTGTATTGTACTTACAAGAAAAAAACAATGGAACCTACCAAGATGTAAATATAGATCATGGATTCAGAGTCCAAAATGTTTACCAATACACCATGAAACCTCATCCATTAGGGAGCATCTAAATATTTTTCTAAGAATGTACTCTCAGAGAGATATGAACTGAATGGTACTTACAAAAAACCAATAGGACCTACCAAGATTTAAATACAGATCACTGTATTCAAAGATCAGAGTGGAGTGGTTACCAATAAACCAAGAAACCACATTTATTAGGGAACATATAAAAAAAATTCTAAAATGTTAGATTCTTAGAAGACACATTTTATTGAAGTTATTGTACATATATTTACATCAATGCTTATTTGGATTACACAGTAAAATTCATATAATTACAAACATTTCTATAACTACATTTTTTTTAGATTTTGGTACATATTTACAATAATCAGTGATTTAAAAAAATGTATTATATGTATAAAAAAGAAAAGTTTTTGTCAATCAAGGACTTAAACTGAAGGTACTAAAATGCACCTGGTCCCACTGAGATTTGAACTCAATTTACTGGATTCAGCGTACAGAGTGCTAACCATAACACCATGGAATCTCCCTTCTAATAACACATATACAACTTTCTCTCAGAGTGTAAGATCTTAATTTCTACAAGATACAGAAATATTCATTCAGAGAGATATGTACTACATTGTATTTACAAATAAAACCATTAGGACCTACCAATTTGTATATACAGATTATTGGTTTCAGAGTCCAGAATTGTTAACAGTACACCATGAAAGCTCATTCATATGGTGGCATGTAAAAAAAAATTCTCACAGTGTAAGATTCTTAGAGGTTACATTTTATTGGAATTATATTACAGATAACCCTGTCTCTCAGTGTGTATGATTCTTAATTTATGCAATTTATAGATATTTTCTTTCTCAGAGATATGAACTGCATAATACTTACAAAAAAACAATAGGACCTACCAAGATGTAAATACAAATCATGGATTCAGAGTCCAAAATGGTTACAAATACACCAGGAAACCTCATTTATGAGGAAGCATTTAAACAGTTTTTATTAGAATGTACTCTCAGAGAAATATAAACTGAACGGTACTTACAAAAAAACAATAGGACCTACCAAGATTTAAATACAGATCACTGGATTCAAAGATCAGAGTGGTTACCAATACACCAAGAAACCTCATTCATGAGGGAGAGCTAAACATTTTTTTCTAAAATGTTAGATTCTTAGAAGACATATTTTATTGCAATTATTGTACATATATTTACATCAACGCTTATTTGTGTTACATAGTAAAATTCAGATAATTTCATACATTTCTATAATTAATTTTTTTAGCTTTTCGTACATATTTACAAAAATCAGTGATTTAAAAAAATTATTATATGTATGAAAAAGAAGACTTTCTGTCAATCAAGAACTTAAACTGAAGGTACTAAAACACATCAGATCCCACTGAGATTTGAACTCAGATCACTGTATTCAGAGTCCAGAGTGCTAATCATTACACCATGGAAGCTCTATTCTAACACCACCTATACAACTTTCTCTTAGAGTGTGAGATCTTATTTTCTACAAATTACAGGAATAATAATCAGAGAGATAAGTATTACATTGTATTTACAAAAAAAGCCATTAGGACCTACCAAATTTTTATACAGATTATAGGTTTCAGAGTCCAGAATTGTTAACAGTACACAATGAAACCTCATTCATATGGTAGCATGTACATTTTTTGTCAGAGTATAAGATTCTTAGTGGATACATTTTATTGGAATTAAATGACAGATAAACCTGTCTCTCAGTGTGTAAGATTCTTAATTTATGCAATTTATAGATATTTTCTTTCTCAGAGATATAAACTGTATTGTACTTACAACAAAACCAATAGAACCTACCAAGATGTAAATATAGATCATGGATTCAGAGTCCAAAATGTTTACCAATACACAATGAAACCTCATCCATTAGGGAGCATCTAAATATTTTTATAAGAATGTACTCTCAGAGAGATATGAACTGAATGGTACTTACAAAAAACCAATAGGACCTACCAAGATTTAAATACAGATCACTGTATTCAAAGATCAGAGTGGAGTGGTTACCAATACACCAAGAAACCACATTCATTAGGGAACATCTAAACATTTTTTTCTAAAATGTTAGATTCTTAGAAGACACATTTTATTGAAGTTATTGTACATATATTAACATCAATGCTTATTTGGATTACACAGTAAAATTCATATAATTACAAACATTTCTATAACTACCTTTTTTAGATTTTAGTACATATTTACAATAATCAGTGATTTAAAAAATGTATTATATGTATAAAAAAGAAAAGTTTTTGTCAATCAAGGACTTAAACTGAAGGTACTAAAATGCACCTGGTCCCACTGAGATTTGAACTCAATTTACTGGATTCAGAGTACAGAGTGCTAACCATAACACCATGGAATCTCCCTTCTAATAACACATATAAAACTTTCTCTCAGAGTGTAAGATCTTAATTTCTACAAGATACAGAAATATTCATTAAGAGATATATGCACTACATTGTATTTACAAATAAAACCATTAGGACCTACCAATTTGAATATACAGATTATTGGTTTTAGAGTTCAGAATTGTTAACAGTACACCATGAAAGCTCATTCATATGGTGGCATGTAAAAATTTTTCTCACAGTGTAAGATTCTTAGAGGTTACATTTTATTGGAGTTATATTACAGATAAACCTGTCTCTCAGTGTGTATGATTCTTAATTTATGCAATTTATAGATATTTTCTTTCTCAGAGATATGAACTGCATAATACTTACAAAAAAACAATAGGACCTACCAAGATGTAAATACAAATCATGGATTCAGAGTCCAAAATGGTTACAAATACACCAGGAAACCTCATTCATGAGGAAGCATTTAAACAGTTTTTATTAGAATGTACTCTCAGAGAAATATAAACTGAATGGTACTTACAAAAAACCAATAGGACCTACCAAGATTTAAATACAGATCACTGGATTCAAAGATCAGAGTGGTTACCAATACACCAAGAAACCTCATTCATGAGGGAGAGTTAAACATTTTTTTCTAAAATGTTAGATTCTTAGAAGACACATTTTATTGCAATTATTGTACATATACTTACATCAACGCTTATTTGGGTTATATAGTAAAATTCAGATAATTACATACATTTCTATAACTAACTTTTTTAGCTTTTCGTACATATTTACAAAAATCAGTGATTGAAAAAAATTATTATATGTATGAAAAAGAAGACTTTCTGTCAATCAAGAACTTAAACTGAAGGTACTAAGTTCTTGATCCCACTGAGATTTTAACTAGGGATGAGCGGATTCGGTTTTACTCGGTTTTACTCGGTTTTACTCGGTTCTCAAAACAGCATCTTATTGGCTCACGGATGTCACGTGTTTTGGATAGCCAATAAGATGCCGTTTTGAGAACCGAGTAAAACCGAGTAAAACCGAGTAAAACCGAACCTCGCTCATCACTATTTTAACTCAGATCACTGGATTCAGAGTCCAGAGTGCTAACCATTGCACCATGGAACCTCTCTTCTAACACTACCTATACAACTTTCTCTTAGAGTGTGAGATCTTATTTTCTACAAATTACAGGAATAATAATCAGAGAGATAAGTATTACATTGTATTTACAAAAAAAGCCATTAGGACCTACCAAATTTTTATACAGATTATAGATTTCAGAGTCCAGAATTGTTAACAGTACACAATAAAACCTCATTCATATGGTAGCATGTACATTTTTTGTCAGAGTATAAGATTCTTAGTGGATACATTTTATTGGAATTAAATGACAGATAAACCTGTCTCTCAGTGTGTAAGATTCTTAATTTTTGTAATTTATAGATAATTTCTTTCTCAGAGATATGAACTGTATTGTACTTACAACAAAACCAATAAAACCTACCAAGATGTAAATATAGATCATGGATTCAGAGTCCAAAATGTTTACCAATACACCATGAAACCTCATCCATTAGGGAGCATCTAAATATTTTTCTAAGAATGTACTCTCAGAGAGATATGAACTGAATGGTACTTACAAAAAACCAATAGGACCTACCAAGATTTAAATACAGATCACTGTATTCAAAGATCAGAGTGGAGTGGTTACCAATCAACCAAGAAACCACATTTATTAGGGAACATATAAAAAAAAAATTCTAAAATGTTAGATTCTTAGAAGACGCATTTTATTGAAGTTATTGTACATATATTTACATCAATGCTTATTTGGATTACACAGTAAAATTCATATAATTACAAACATTTCTTTAACTACCTTTTTTTTAGATTTTAGTACATATTTACAATAATCAGTGATTTAAAAAAATGTATTATATGTATAAAAAAGAAAAGTTTTTGTCAATCAAGGACTTAAACTGAAGGTACAAAAATGCACCTGGTCCCACTGAGATTTGAACTCAATTTACTGGATTCAGCGTACAGAGTGCTAACCATAACACCATGGTATCTCCCTTCTAATAACACATATACAACTTTCTCTCACAGTGTAAGATCTTAATTTCTACAAGGTACAGAAATATTCATTCAGAGAGATATGTACTACATTGTATTTACAAATAAAACCATTAGGACCTACCAATTTGTATATACAGATTATTGGTTTCAGAGTCCAGAATTGTTAACAGTACACCATGAAAGCTCATTCATATGGTGGCTTTTAAAACATTTTTCTCACAGTGTAAGATTCTTAGAGGTTACATTTAATTGGAATTATATTACAGATAACCCTGTCTCTCAGTGTGTATGATTCTTAATTTATGCAATTTATAGATATTTTCTTTCTCAGAGATATGAACTACATAATACTGACAAAAAAACAATAGGACCTACCAAGATGTAAATACAAATCATGGATTCAGAGTCCAAAATGGTTACAAATACACCAGGAAACCTCATTCAAGAGGAAGCATTTAAACAGTTTTTATTAGAATGTACTCTCAGAGAAATATAAACTGAACGGTACTTACAAAAAACCAATAGGACCTACCAAGATTTAAATACAGATCACTGGATTCAAAGATCAGAGTGGTTACCAATACACCAAGAAACCTCATTCATGAGGGAGAGCTAAACATTTTTTTCTAAAATGTTAGATTCTTAGAAGACACATTTTATTGCAATTATTGTACATATATTTACATCAACGCTAATTTGGGTTATATAGTAAAATTCATATAATTACATACATTTCTATAACTACCTTTTTTAGCTTTTCGTACATATTTACAAAAACCGGTGATTGAAAAAAATTATTATATGTATGAAAAAGAAGACTTTCTGTCAATCAAGAACTTAAACTGAAGGTACTAAAACACATCAGATCCCACTGAGATTTGAACTCAGATCGCTGTATTCAGAGTCCAGAGTGCTAATCATTACACCATGGAAGCTCTACTCTAACACCACCTATACAACTTTCTCTTAGAGTGTGAGATCTTATTTTCTACAAATTACAGGAATAATAATCAGAGAGATAAGTATTACATTGTATTTACAAAAAAATAAGCCATTAGGACCTACCAAATTTTTATACAGATTATAGGTTTCAGAGTCCAGAATTGTTAACAGTACACAATGAAACCTCATTCATATGGTAGCATGTACATTTTTTGTCAGAGTATAAGATTCTTAGTGGATACATTTTATTGGAATTAAATTACAGATAAATCTGTCTCTCAGTGTGTAAGATTCTTAATTTATGCAATTTATAGATATTTTCTTTCTCAGAGATATTAACTGTATTGTACTTACAACAAAACCAATAGAACCTACCAAGATGTAAATATAGATCATGGATTCAGAGTCCAAAATGTTTACCAATACACAATGAAACCTCATCCATTAGGGAGCATCTAAATATTTTTATAAGAATGTACTCTCAGAGAGATATGAACTGAATGGTACTTACAAAAAACCAATAGGACCTACCAAGATTTAAATACAGATCACTGTATTCAAAGATCAGAGTGGAGTGGTTACCAATACACCAAGAAACCACATTCATTAGGGAACATCTAAACATTTTTTTCTAAAATGTTAGATTCTTAGAAGACACATTTTATTGAAGTTATTGTACATATATTAACATCAATGCTTATTTGGATTACACAGTAAAATTCATATAATTACAAACATTTCTATAACTACCTTTTTTAGATTTTAGTACATATTTACAATAATCAGTGATTTAAAAAATGTATTATATGTATAAAAAAGAAAAGTTTTTGTCAATCAAGGACTTAAACTGAAGGTACTAAAATGCACCTGGTCCCACTGAGATTTGAACTCAATTTACTAGATTCAGAGTACAGAGTGCTAACCATAACACCATGGAATCTCCCTTCTAATAACACATAGAAAACTTTCTCTCAGAGTGTAAGATCTTAATTTCTACAAGATACATAAATATTCATTCAGAGAGATATGCACTACATTGTATTTACAAATAAAACCATTAGGACCTACCAATTTGAATATACAGATTATTGGTTTTAGAGTTCAGAATTGTTAACAGTACACCATGAAAGCTCATTCATATGGTGGCATGTAAAAAATTTTCTCACAGTGTAAGATTCTTAGAGGTTACATTTTATTGGAAATATATTACAGATAAACCTGTCTCTCAGTGTGTATGATTCCTAATTTATGCAATTTATAGATATTTTCTTTCTCAGAGATATGAACTGCATAATACTTACAAAAAAACAATAGAACCTACCAAGATGTAAATACAAATCATGGATTCAGAGTCCAAAATGGTAACAAATACACCAAGAAACCTCATTCATGAGGAAGCATTTAAACAGTTTTTATTAGAATGTACTCACAGAAAAATATAAACTGAATGGTACTTACAAAAAACCAATAGGACCTACCAAGATTTAAATACAGATCACTGGATTCAAAGATCAGAGTGGTTACCAATACACCAAGAAACCTCATTCATGAGGGAGAGCTAAACATTTTTTTCTAAAATGTTAGATTCTTAGAAGACACATTTTATTGCAATTATTGTACATATATCTACATCATCGCTTATTTGGGTTAAATAGTAAAATTCAGATAATTACATACATTTCTATAACTACCTTTTTTAGCTTTTCGTACATATTTACAAAAATCAGTGATTGAAAAAAATTATTATATGTATGAAAAAGAAGACTTTCTGTCAATCAAGAACTTAAACCGAAGGTACTAAGCTCTTGATCCCACTGAGATTTGAACTCAGATCACTGGATTCAGAGTCCAGAGTGCTAACCATTGCACCATGGAACCTCTCTTCTAACACTACCTATACAACTTTCTCTTAGAGTGTGAGATCTTATTTTCTACAAATTACAGGAATAATAATCAGAGAGATAAGTATTACATTGTATTTACAAAAAAAGCCATTAGGACCTACCAAATTTTTATACAGATTATAGGTTTCAGAGTCCAGAATTGTTAACAGTACACAATGAAACCTCATTCATATGGTAGCATGTACATTTTTTTATCAGAGTATAAGATTCTTAGTGGATACATTTTATTGGAATTAAATGACAGATAAACCTGTCTCTCAGTGTGTAAGATTCTTAATTTATGCAATTTATAGATATTTTATTTCTCAGAGATATGAACTGTATTGTACTTACAAGAAAAAAACAATGGAACCTACCAAGATGTAAATATAGATCATGGATTCAGAGTCCAAAATGTTTACCAATACACCATGAAACCTCATCCATTAGGGAGCATCTAAATATTTTTATAAGAATGTACTCTCAGAGAGATATGAACTGAATGGTACTTACAAAAAACCAATAGGACCTACCAAGATTTAAATACAGATCACTGTATTCAAAGATCAGAGTGGAGTGGTTACCAATAAACCAAGAAACCACATTTATTAGGGAACATATAAAAAAAATTCTAAAATGTTAGATTCTTAGAAGACACATTTTATTGAAGTTATTGTACATATATTTACATCAATGCTTATTTGGATTACACAGTAAAATTCATATAATTACAAACATTTCTTTAACTACCTTTTTTTAGATTTTAGTATATATTTACAATAATCAGTGATTTAAAAAAATGTATTATATGTATAAAAAAGAAAAGTTTTTGTCAATCAAGGACTTAAACTGAAGGTACTATAATGCACCTGGTCCCACTGAGATTTGAACTCAATTTACTGGATTCAGCGTACAGAGTGCTAACCATAACACCATGGAATCTCCCTTCTAATAACACATATACAACTTTCTCTCAGAGTGTAAGATCTTAATTTCTACAAGATACAGAAATATTAATTCAGAGAGATATGTACTACATTGTAATTACAAATAAAACCATTAGGACCTACCAATTTGTATATACAGATTATTGGTTTCAGAGTCCAGAATTGTTAACAGTACACCATGAAAGCTCATTCATATGGTGGCATGTAAAAAAAATGTCTCACAGTGTAAGATTCTTAGAGGTTACATTTTATTGGAATTATATTACAGATAACCCTGTCTCTCAGTGTGTATGATTCTTAATTTATGCAATTTATAGATATTTTCTTTCTCAGAGATATGAACTGCATAATACTTACAAAAAAACAATAGGACCTACCAAGATGTAAAAACAAATCATGGATTCACAGTCCAAAATGGTTACAAATGCACCAGGAAACCTCATTCATGAGGAAGCATTTAAACAGTTTTTATTAGAATGTACTCTCAGAGAAATATAAACTGAACGGTACTTACAAAAAAACAATAGGACCTACCAAGATTTAAATACAGATCACTGGATTCAAAGATCAGAGTGGTTACCAATACACCAAGAAACCTTATTCATGAGGGAGAGCTAAACATTTTTTTCTAAAATGTTAGATTCTTAGAAGACACATTTTATTGCAATTATTGTACATATATTTACATCAACGCTTATTTGGGTTATATAGTAAAATTCAGATAATTACATACTTTTCTATAACTACTTTTTTAGCTTTTCGTACATATTTACAAAAATCAGTGATTTAAAAAAATTATTATATGTATGAAAAAGAAGACTTTCTGTCAATCAAGAACTTAAACTGAAGGTACTAAAACACATCAGATCCCACTGAGATTTGAACTCAGATCGCTGGATTCAGAGTCCAGAGTGCTAATCATTACACCATGGAAGCACTATTCTAACACCACCTATACAACTTTCTCTTAGAGTGTGAGATCTTATTTTCTACAAGTTACAGGAATAATAATCAGAGAGAAAAGTATTACATTGTATTTACAAAAAAAGCCATTAGGACCTACCAAATTTTTATACAGATTATAGGTTTCAGAGTCCAGAATTGTTAACAGTACACAATGAAACCTCATTCATATGGTAGCATGTACATTTTTTGTCAGAGTATAAGATTCTTAGTGGATACATTTTATTGGAATTAAATGACAGATAAACCTGTCTCTCAGTGTGTAAGATTCTTAATTTATGCAATTTATAGATATTTTCATTCTCAGAGATATGAACTGTATTGTACTTACAACAAAACCAATAGAACCTACTAAGATGTAAATATAGATCATGGCTTCAGAGTCCAAAATGTTTACCAATACACCATGAAACCTCATCCATTAGGGAGCATCTAAATATTTTTATAAGAATGTACTCTCAGAGAGATATGAACTGAATGGTACTTACAAAAAACCAATAGGACCTACCAAGATTTAAATACAGATCACTGTATTCAAAGATCAGAGTGGAGTGGTTACCAATACACCAAGAAACCACATTCATTAGGGAACATCTAAACATTTTTTTCTAAAATGTTAGAGTCTTAGAAGACACATTTTATTGAAGTTATTGTACATGTATTTACATCAATGCTTATTTGGATTACACAGTAAAATTCATATAATTACAAACATTTCTATAACTACCTTTTTTTTAGATTTTAGTACATATTTACAATAATCGGTGATTTAAAAAATGTATTATATGTATAAAAAAGAAAAGTTTTTGTCAATCAAGGACTTAAACTGAAGGTACTAAAATGCACCTAGTCCCACTGAGATTTGAACTCAATATACTGGATTCAGAGTACAGAGTGATAACCATAACACCATGGAATCTCCCTTCTAATACCACATATAAAACTTTCTCTCAGAGTGTAAGATCTTAATTTCTACAAGATACAGAAATATTCATTCAGAGAGATATGCACTACATTGTATTTACAAATAAAACCTTTAGGACCTACCAATTTGAATATACAGATTATTGGTTTTAGAGTTCAGAATTGTTAACAGTACACCATAAAAGCTCATTCATATGGTGGCATGTAAAAAAAATTCTCACAGTGTAAGATTCTTAGAGGTTACATTTTATTGGAGTTATATTACAGATAAACCTGTCTCTCAGTGTGTATGATTCTTAATTTATGCAATTTATAGATATTTTCTTTCTCAGAGATATGAACTGCATAATACTTACAAAAAAACAATAGGACCTACCAAGATGTAAATACAAATCATGGATTCAGAGTCCAAAATGGTTACAAATACACCAGGAAACCTCATTCATGAGGAAGCATTTAAACAGTTTTTATTAGAATGTACTCTCAGAGAAATATAAACTGAACGGTACTTACAAAAAAACAATAGGACCTACCAAGATTTAAATACAGATCACTGGATTCAAAGATCAGAGTGGTTACCAATACACCAAGAAACCTCATTCATGAGGGAGAGCTAAACATTTTTTTCTAAAATGTTACATTCTTAGAAGACACATTTTATTGCAATTATTGTACATATATTTACATCAACGCTTATTTGGGTTATATAGTAAAATTCAGATAATTACATACATTTCTATAACTACCTTTTTTAGCTTTTCGTACATATTTACAAAAATCAGTGATTTAAAAAAATTATTATATGTATGAAAAAGAAGACTTTCTGTCAATCAAGAACTTAAACTGAAGGTACTAAAACACATCAGGTCCCACCGAGATTTGAACTCAGATCACTGGATTCAGAGTCCAGAGTGCTAAGCATTACACCATGGAACCTTTCTTCTAACACCACATATACAACTTTCTCTTAGAGTGTGAGATCTTATTTTCTACAAGTTACAGGAATAATAATCAGAGAGATAATTATAACATTGTATTTACAAAAAAAGCCATTAGGACCTACCAAATTTTTATACAGATTATAGGTTTCAGAGTCCAGAATTGTTAACAGTACACAATGAAACCTCATTCATATGGTAGCATGTACATTTTTTGTCAGAGTATAAGATTCTTAGTGGATACATTTTATAGGAATTAAATGACAGATAAACCTGTCTCTCAGTGTGTAAGATTCTTAATTTATGCAATTTATAGATATTTTCTTTCTCAGAGATATTAACTGTATTGTACTTACAACAAAACCAATAGAACCTACCAAGATGTAAATATAGATCATGGATTCAGAGTCCAAAATGTTTACCAATACACCATGAAACCTCATCCATTAGGGAGCATCTAAATATTTTTATAAGAATGTACTCTCAGAGAGATATGAACTGAATGGTACTTACAAAAAAACCAATAGGACCTACCAAGATTTAAATACAGATCACTGTATTCAAAGATCAGAGTGGAGTGGTTACCAATACACCAAGAAACCACATTCATTAGGGAACATCTAAACATTTTTTTCTAAAATGTTAGATTCTTAGAAGACACATTTTATTGAAGTTATTGTACATATATTAACATCAATGCTTATTTGGATTACACAGTAAAATTCATATAATTACAAACATTTCTATAACTACCTTTTTTTAGATTTTAGTACATTTTTACAATAATCAGTGATTTAAAAAAATATATTATATGTATAAAAAAGAAAAGTTTTTTTCAATCAAGGACTTAAACTGAAGGTACTAAAATGCACCTGGTCCCACTGAGATCTGAACTCAATTTACTGGATTCAGAGTACAGAGTGCTAACCATAACACCATGGAATCTCCCTTCTAATAACACATATAAAACTTTCTCTCAGAGTGTAAGATCTTAATTTCTACAAGATACAGAAATATTCATTCAGAGAGATATGCACTACATTGTATTTACAAATAAAACCATTAGGACCTACCAATTTGAATATACAGATTATTGGTTTTAGAGTTCAGAATTGTTAACAGCACACCATGAAAGCTCATTCATATGGTGGCATGTAAAAACATTTCTCACAGTGTAAGATTCTAAGAGGTTACATTTTATTGGAGTTATATTACAGATAAACCTGTCTCTCAGTGTGTATGATTCTTAATTAATGCAATTTATAGATATTTTCTTTCTCAGAGATATGAACTGCATAATACTTACAAAAAAACAATAGGACCTACCAAGATGTAAATACAAATCATGGATTCAGAGTCCAAAATGGTTACAAATACACCAGGAAACCTCATTCATGAGGAAGCATTTAAACTGTTTTTATTAGAATGTACTCTCAGAGAAATATAAACTGAACGGTACTTACAAAAAACCAATAGGACCTACCAAGATTTAAATACAGATCACTGGATTCAAAGATCAGAGTGGTTACCAATACACCAAGAAACCTCATTCATGAGGGAGAGCTAAACATTTTTATCTAAAATGTTAGATTCTTAGAAGACACATTTTATTGCAATTATTGTACATATATTTACATCAACGCTTATTTGGGTTATATAGTAAAATTCATATAATTACATACATTTCTATAACTAACTTTTTTTAGCTTTTAGTACATATTTACAAAAATCAGTGATTTAAAAAATTATTATATGTATGAAAAAGAAGACTTTCTGTCAATCAAGAACTTAAACTGAAGGTACTAAAACACATCAGGTCCCACCGAGATTTGAACTCAGATCACTGGATTCAGAGTCCAGAGTGCTAAGCATTACACCATGGAATCTCTCTTCTAACACCATCTATACAACTTTCTCTTAGAGTGTGAGATCTTATTTTCTACAAGTTACAGGAATAATAATCAGAGAGATAATTATTACATTGTATTTACAAAAAAAGCCATTAGGACCTACCAAATTTTTATACATATTATAGGTTTCAGAGTCCAGAATTGTTAACAGTACACAATGAAACCTCATTCATATGGTAGCATGTACATTTTTTGTCAGAGTATAAGATTCTTAGTGGATACATTTTATAGGAATTAAATGACAGATAAACCTGTCTCTCAGTGTGTAAGATTCTTAATTTATGCAATTTATAGATATTTTCTTTCTCAGAGATATGAACTGTATTGTACTTACAACAAAACCAATAGAACCTACCAAGATGTAAATATAGATCATGGATTCAGAGTCCAAAATGTTTACCAATACACCATGAAACCTCATCCATTAGGGAGCATCTAAATATTTTTATAAGAATGTACTCTCAGAGAGATATGAACTAAATGGTACTTACAAAAAAAAGAATAGGACCTACCAAGATTTAAATACAGATCACTGTATTCAAAGATCAGAGTTGAGTGGTTACCAATACACCAAGAAACCACACTCATTAAGGAACATCTAAACATTTTTTTCTAAAATGTTAGATTCTTAGAAGACACATTTTATTGAAGTTATTGTACATATATTAATAGCAATGCTTATTTGGATTACACAGTAAAATTCATATAATTACAAACATTTCTTTAACTACCTTTTTTTTTTAGATTTTAGTACATTTTTACAATAATCAGTGATTTAAAAAAATGTATTATATGTATAAAAAAGAAAAGTTTTTGTCAATCAAGGACTTAAACTGAAGGTACTAAAATGCACCTGGTCCCACCGAGATTTGAACTCATTTTACTGGATTCAGAGTGCAGAGTGCTAACCATAACACCATGGAATCTCCCTTCTAATAACACATATAAACTTTCTCTCAGAGTGTAAGATCTTAATTTCTACAAGATACAGAAATATTCATTCAGAGAGATATGTACTACATTGTATTTACAAATAAAACCATTAGGACCTACCAATTTGTATATACAGATTATTGGTTTCAGAGTCCAGAATTGTTAACAGTACACCATGAAAGCTCATTCATATGGTGGCATGTAAAAAATTTTCTCACTGTGTAAAATTCTTAGAGGTTACATTTTATTGGAATTATATTACCGATAAACCTGTCTCTCAGTGTGTATGATTCTTAATTTATGCAATTTATAGATATTTTCTTTCTCAGAGATATGAACTGCATAATACTTACAAAAAAACAATAGGACCTACCAAGATGTAAATACAAATCATGGATTCAGAGTCCAAAATGGTTACAAATACACCAGGAAACCTCATTCATGAGGAAGCATTTAAACAGTTTTTATTAGAATGTACTCTCAGAGAAATATAAACTGAACGGTACTTACAAAAAAACAATAGGACCTACCAAGATTTAAATACAGATCACTGGATTCAAAGATCAGAGTGGTTACCAATACTGAAGGATTTGGTTTGGATTCGCACAGGAAAATTTTAGAAATAATGAACATAGATTTGTACAAAGATTGTAGAAAACTGTTCAAGAAACCAACAATACCGAGCTAAATGATCCTTAATAAGGGTATCTCAAAATTATTAGGTGGTTGGTGGTGCTCCCAGAGTCAGTAATAGTCGTACAGGGGAAAGAACAAAGAAAGACTCTGTGTTGGGGCACACTTTGAAATTTACAATGACTTTATTAAGACTTAACTTTTAATACAATAAAGTATAAAATAAAGAGAGAATTTGATACCGGAAAGTGTTCAAGATACACAAAATATGCATATAATAATAACAAAGTGTGCCCCAACACAGAGTCTTTCTTTGTTCTTTCCCCTGGTTACCAATACACCAAGAAACCTCATTCACGAGGGAGAGCTAAACAATTTTTTCTAAAATGTTACATTCTTAGAAGACACATTTTATTGCAATTATTGTACATATATTTACATCAACGCTTATTTGGGTTATATAGTAAAATTCATATAATTACATACATTTCTATAACTACCTTTTTTTTTAGCTTTTAGTACATATTTACAAAAATCAGTGATTTAAAAAAATTATTATATGTATGAAAAAGAAAACTTTCTGTCAATCAAGAACTTAAACTGAAGGTACTAAAACACATCAGCTCCCACTGAGATTTGAACTCGGATTGCTGGATTCTGAGTACTGAGTGCTAACCATTACACCATGGAACCTCTCTTCTAACACCACTTATACAAATTTCTCTTAGAGTGTGAGATCTTATTTTCTACAAGTTACAGGAATAATAATCAGAGAGATAAATATTACATTGTATTTACAAAAAAAGCCATTAAGACCTACCAAATTTTTATACAGATTATAGGTTTCAGAGTCCAGAATTGTTAACAGTATGTGTATGATTCTTAATTTATGCAATTTATAGATATTTTCTTTCTCAGAGATATGAACTGCATAATACTTACAAAAAAACAATAGGACCTACCAAGATTTAAATACAGATCACTGGATTCAAAGATCAGAGTGGTTACCAATACACCAAGAAACCTCATTCATGAGGGAGAGCTAAACATTTTTTTCTAAAATGTTACATTCTTAGAAGACACATTTTATTGCAATTATTGTACATATATTTACATCAATGCTTATTTGGGTTATATAGTAAAATTCATATAATTACATACATTTCTATAACTACCTTTTTTAGCTTTTCATACATATTTACAAAAATCAGTGATTTAAAAAAATTATTATATGCATGAAAAAGAAGACTTTCTGTCAATCAAGAAATTAAACTGAAGGTACTAAAACACATCAGATCCCACTGAGATTTGAACTCAGATCGCTGGATTCAGAGTCCAGAGTGCTAATCATTACACCATGGAACATCGATTCTAACACCACCTATACAACTTTCTCTTAGAGTGTGAGATCTTATTTTCTGCAAGTTACAGGAATAATAATCAGAGAGATAAGTATTACATTGTATTTACAAAAAAAGCCATTAGGACCTAGCAAATTTTTATACAGATTATAGGTTTCAGAGTCCAGAATTGTTAACAGTACACAATGAAACCTCATTCATATGGTAGCATGTACATTTTTTGTCAGAGTATAAGATTCTTAGTGGATACATTTTATTGGAATTAAATGACAGATAAACCTGTCTCTCAGTGTGTAAGATTCTTAATTTATGCAATTTATAGATATTTTCTTTCTCAGAGATATTAACTGTATTGTACTTACAACAAAACCAATAGAACCTACCAAGATGTAAATATAGATCATGGATTCAGAGTCCAAAATGGTTACCAATACACCATGAAACCTCATCCATTAGGGAGCATCTAAATATTTTTATAAGAATATACTCTCAGAGAGATATGAACTTAATGGTACTTACAAAAAACCAATAGGACCTACCAAGATTTAAATACAGATCACTGTATTCAAAGATCAGAGTGGAGTGGTTACCAATAAACCAAGAAACCACATTTATTAGGGAACATATAAAAAAAAATTCTATACAAATCATGGATTCAGAGTCCAAAATGGTTACAAATACACCAGGAAAACTCATTCATGAGGAAGCATTTAAACAGTTTTTATTAGCATGTACTCTCAGAGAAATATAAACTGAATGGTACTTACAAAAAAACAATAGGACCTACCAAGATTTAAATACAGATCACTGGATTCAAAGATCAGAGTGGTTACCAATACACCAAGAAACTTCATTCATGAGGGAGAGCTAAATAATTTTTTCTAAAATGTTAGATTTTTAGAAGACACATTTTATTGCAATTATTGTACATATATTTACATCAACGCTTATTTGGGTTATATAGTAAAATTCATATAATTACATACATTTCTATAACTAACTTTTTTTTAGCTTTTAGTACATATTTACAAAAATCAGTGATTTAAAAAAATTATTATATGTATGAAAAAGAAGACTTTCTGTCAATCAAGAACTTAAACTGAAGGTACTAAAACACATTAGGTCCCACCGAGATTTGAACTCAGATCACTGGATTCAGAGTCCAGAGTGCTAAGCATTACACCATGGAACCTCTCTTCTAACACACATATACAACTTTCTCTTAGAGTGTGAGATCTTATTTTCTACAAGTTACAGGAATAATAATCAGAGAGATAAATATTACATTGTATTTACAAAAAAAGCCATTAGGACCTACCAAATTTTTATACAGATTATAGGTTTCAGAGTCCAGAATTGTTAACAGTACACAATGAAACCTCATTCATATGGTAGCATGTACATTTTTTGTCAGAGTATAAGATTCTTAGTGGATACATTTTATAGGAATTAAATGACAGATAAACCTGTCTCTCAGTGTGTAAGATTCTTAATTTATGCAATTTATAGATATTTTCTTTCTCAGAGATATTAACTGTATTGTACTTACAACAAAACCAATAGAACCTACCAAGATGTAAATATAGATCATGGATTCAGAGTCCAAAATGGTTACCAATACACCATGAAACCTCATCCATTAGGGAGCATCTAAATATTTTTATAAGAATGTACTCTCAGAGAGATATGAACTGAATGGTACTTACAAAAAACCAATAGGACCTACCAAGATTTAAATACAGATCACTGTATTCAAAGATCAGAGTGGAGTGGTTACCAATAAACCAAGAAACCACACTCATTAGGGAACATATAAAAAAAATTCTAAAATGTTAGATTCTTAGAAGACACATTTTATTGAAGTTATTGTACATATATTTACATCAATGCTTATTTGGATTACACAGTAAAATTCATATAATTACAAACATTTCTATAACTACCTTTTTTTTAGATTTTAGTACATATTTACAATAATCAGTGATTTAAAAAATGTATTATATGTATAAAAAAGAAAAGTTTTTGTCAATCAAGGACTTAAACTGAAGGTACTAAAATGCACCTGGTCCCACTGAGATTTGAACTCAATTTACTGGATTCAGAGTACAGAGTGCTAACTATAACACCATGGAATCTCCCTTCTAATACCACATATAAAACTTTCTCTCAGAGTGTAAGATCTTAATTTCTACAAGATACAGAAATATTCATTCAGAGAGATATGCACTACATTGTATTTACAAATAAAACCATTAGGACCTACCAATTTGAATATACAGATTATTGGTTTTAGAGTTCAGAATTGTTAACAGTACACCATGAAAGCTCATTCATATGGTGGCATGTAAAAAAATTTCTCACAGTGTAAGATTCTTAGAGGTTACATTTTATTGGAGTTATATTACAGATAAACCTGTCTCTCAGTGTGTATGATTCTTAATTTATGCAATTTATAGATATTTTCTTTCTCAGAGATATGAACTGCATAATACTTACAAAAAAACAATAGGACCTACCAAGATGTAAATACAAATCATGGATTCACAGTCCAAAATGGTTACAAATACACCAGGAAACCTCATTCATGAGGAAGCATTTAAACAGTTTTTATTAGAATGTACTCTCAGAGAAATATAAACTGAACGGTACTTACTAAAAAACAATAGGACCTACCAAGATTTAAATACAGATCACTGGATTCAAAGATCAGAGTGGTTACCAATACACCAAGAAACCTCATTCATGAGGGAGAGCTAAACATTTTTTTCTAAAATGTTACATTCTTAGAAGACACATTTTATTGCAATTATTGTACATATATTTACATCAATGCTTATTTGGGTTATATAGTAAAATTCAGATAATTACATACATTTCTATAACTACCTTTTTTAGCTTTTCGTGCATATTTACAAAAATCAGTGATTTAAAAAAATTATTATATGCATGAAAAAGAAGACTTTCTGTCAATCAAGAAATTAAACAGAAGGTACTAAAACACATCAGATCCCACTGAGATTTGAACTCAGATCGCTGGATTCAGAGTCCAGAGTGCTAATCATTACACCATGGAACCTCTCTTCTAACACCACCTATACAACTTTCTCTTAGAGTGTGAGATCTTATTTTCAGCAAGTTATGTGAATAATAATCAGAGAGATAAGTATAACATTGTATTTACAAAAAAAGCCATGAGGACCTAGCACATTTTTATACAGATTATAGGTTTCAGAGTCCAGCATTGTTAACAGTACACAATGAAACCTCATTCATATGGTAGCATGTACATTTTTTGTCAGAGTATAAGATTCATAGTGGATACATTTTATTGGAATTAAATGACAGATAAACCTGTCTCTCAGTGTGTAAGATTCTTAATTTATGCAATTTATAGATATTTTCTTTCTCAGAGATATGAACTGTATTGTACTTACAACAAAACCAATAGAACCTACCAAGATGTAAATATAGATCATGGATTCAGAGTCCAAAATGTTTACCAATACACCATGAAACCTCATCCAATAGGGAGCATCTAAATATTTTTATAAGAATATACTCTCAGAGAGATATGAACTTAATGGTACTTACAAAAAACCAATAGGACCTACCAAGATTTAAATACAGATCACTGTAGTCAAAGATCAGAGGGGAGTGGTTACCAATACACCAAGAAACCACATTCATTAGGGAACATCTAAACATTTTTTTCTAAAATGTTAGATTCTTAGAAGACAAATTTTATTGAAGTTATTGTACGTATATTAACATCAATGCTTATTTGGATTACACAGTAAAATTCATATAATTACAAACATTTCTATAACTACCTTTTTTAGATTTTAGTACATATTTACAATAATCAGTGATTTAAAAAATGTATTATATGTATAAAAAAGAAAAGTTTTTGTCAATCAAGGACTTAAACTGAAGGTACTAAAATGCACCTGGTCCCACCGAGATTTGAACTCAATTTACTGGATTCAGAGTACAGAGTGCTAACCATAACACCATGGAATCTCCCTTCTAATACCACATATAAAACTTTCTCTCAGAGTGTAAGATCTTAATTTCTACAAGATACAGAAATATTCATTCAGAGAGATATGCACTACATTGTATTTACAAATAATACCATTAGGACCTACCAATTTGAATATACAGATTATTGGTTTTAGAGTTCAGAATTGTTAACAGTACACCATGAAAGCTCATTCATATGGTGGCATGTAAAAAAATTTCTCACAGTGTAAGATTCTTAGAGGTTACATTTTATTGGAGTTATATTACAGATAAACCTGTCTCTCAGTGTGTATGATTCTTAATTTATGCAATTTATAGATATATTCTTTCTCAGAGATATGAACTGCATAATACTTACAAAAAAACAATAGGACCTACCAAGATGTAAATACAAATCATGGATTCACAGTCCAAAATGGTTACAAATACACCAGGAAACCTCATTCATGAGGAAGCATTTAAACAGTTTTTATTAGAATGTACTCTCAGAGAAATATAAACTGAACGGTACTTACTAAAAAACAATAGGACCTACCAAGATTTAAATACAGATCACTGGATTCAAAGATCAGAGTGGTTACCAATACACCAAGAAACCTCATTCATGAGGGAGAGCTAAACATTTTTTTCTAAAATGTTACATTCTTAGAAGACACATTTTATTGCAATTATTGTACATATATTTACATCAACGCTTATTTGGGTTATATAGTAAAATTCAGATAATTACATACATTTCTATAACTAACTTTTTTTTAGCTTTTAGTACATATTTACAAAAATCAGTGATTTAAAAAAATTATTATATGTATGAAAAAGAAGACTTTCTGTCAATCAAGAACTTAAACTGAAGGTACTAAAACACATTAGGTCCCACCGAGATTTGATCTCAGATCACTGGATTCAGAGTCCAGAGTGCTAAGCATTACACCATGGAACCTCTCTTCTAACACACATATACAACTTTCTCTTAGAGTGTGAGATCTTATTTTCTACAAGTTACAGGAATAATAATCAGAGAGATAAATATTACATTGTATTTACAAAAAAAGCCATTAGGACCTACCAAATTTTTATACAGATTATAGGTTTCAGAGTCCAGAATTGTTAACAGTACACAATGAAACCTCATTCATATGGTAGCATTTACATTTTTTGTCAGAGTATAAGATTCTTAGTGGATACATTTTATTGGAATTAAATGACAGATAAACCTGTCTCTCAGTGTGTAAGATTCTTAATTTATGCAATTTATAGATATTTTCTTTCTCAGAGATATTAACTGTATTGTACTTACAACAAAACCAATAGAACCTACCAAGATGTAAATATAGATCATGGATTCAGAGTCCAAAATGGTTACCAATACACCATGAAACCTCATCCATTAGGGAGCATCTAAATATTTTTATAAGAATGTACTCTCAGAGAGATATGAACTGAATGGTACTTACAAAAAACCAATAGGACCTACCGATTTAAATACAGATCACTGTATTCAAAGATCAGAGTGGAGTGGTTACCAATAAACCAAGAAACCACATTCATTAGGGAACATATAAAAAAAATTCTAAAATGTTAGATTCTTAGAAGACACATTTTATTGAAGTTATTGTACATATATTTACATCAATGCTTATTTGGATTACACAGTAAAATTCATATAATTACAAACATTTCTATAACTACCTTTTTTTTAGATTTTAGTACATATTTACAATAATCAGTGATTTAAAAAATGTATTATATGTATAAAAAAGAAAAGTTTTTGTCAATCAAGGACTTAAACTGAAGGTACTAAAATGCACCTGGTCCCACTGAGATTTGAACTCAATTTACTGGATTCAGAGTACAGAGTGCTAACCATAACACCATGGAATCTCCCTTCTAATACCACATATAAAACTTTCTCTCAGAGTGTAAGATCTTAATTTCTACAAGATACAGAAATATTCATTCAGAGAGATATGCACTACATTGTATTTACAAATAAAACCATTAGGACCTACCAATTTGAATATACAGATTATTGGTTTTAGAGTTCAGAATTGTTAACAGCACACCATGAAAGCTCATTCATATGGTGGCATGTAAAAACATTTCTCACAGTGTAAGATTCTAAGAGGTTACATTTTATTGGAGTTATATTACAGATAAACCTGTCTCTCAGTGTGTATGATTCTTAATTAATGCAATTTATAGATATTTTCTTTCTCAGAGATATGAACTGCATAATACTTACAAAAAAACAATAGGACCTACCAAGATGTAAATACAAATCATGGATTCAGAGTCCAAAATGGTTACAAATACACCAGGAAACCTCATTCATGAGGAAGCATTTAAACTGTTTTTATTAGAATGTACTCTCAGAGAAATATAAACTGAACGGTACTTACAAAAAACCAATAGGACCTACCAAGATTTAAATACAGATCACTGGATTCAAAGATCAGAGTGGTTACCAATACACCAAGAAACCTCATTCATGAGGGAGAGCTAAACATTTTTATCTAAAATGTTAGATTCTTAGAAGACACATTTTATTGCAATTATTGTACATATATTTACATCAACGCTTATTTGGGTTATATAGTAAAATTCATATAATTACATACATTTCTATAACTAACTTTTTTTAGCTTTTAGTACATATTTACAAAAATCAGTGATTTAAAAAATTATTATATGTATGAAAAAGAAGACTTTCTGTCAATCAAGAACTTAAACTGAAGGTACTAAAACACATCAGGTCCCACCGAGATTTGAACTCAGATCACTGGATTCAGAGTCCAGAGTGCTAAGCATTACACCATGGAATCTCTCTTCTAACACCATCTATACAACTTTCTCTTAGAGTGTGAGATCTTATTTTCTACAAGTTACAGGAATAATAATCAGAGAGATAATTATTACATTGTATTTACAAAAAAAGCCATTAGGACCTACCAAATTTTTATACATATTATAGGTTTCAGAGTCCAGAATTGTTAACAGTACACAATGAAACCTCATTCATATGGTAGCATGTACATTTTTTGTCAGAGTATAAGATTCTTAGTGGATACATTTTATAGGAATTAAATGACAGATAAACCTGTCTCTCAGTGTGTAAGATTCTTAATTTATGCAATTTATAGATATTTTCTTTCTCAGAGATATGAACTGTATTGTACTTACAACAAAACCAATAGAACCTACCAAGATGTAAATATAGATCATGGATTCAGAGTCCAAAATGTTTACCAATACACCATGAAACCTCATCCATTAGGGAGCATCTAAATATTTTTATAAGAATGTACTCTCAGAGAGATATGAACTAAATGGTACTTACAAAAAAAAGAATAGGACCTACCAAGATTTAAATACAGATCACTGTATTCAAAGATCAGAGTTGAGTGGTTACCAATACACCAAGAAACCACACTCATTAAGGAACATCTAAACATTTTTTTCTAAAATGTTAGATTCTTAGAAGACACATTTTATTGAAGTTATTGTACATATATTAATAGCAATGCTTATTTGGATTACACAGTAAAATTCATATAATTACAAACATTTCTTTAACTACCTTTTTTTTTTAGATTTTAGTACATTTTTACAATAATCAGTGATTTAAAAAAATGTATTATATGTATAAAAAAGAAAAGTTTTTGTCAATCAAGGACTTAAACTGAAGGTACTAAAATGCACCTGGTCCCACCGAGATTTGAACTCATTTTACTGGATTCAGAGTGCAGAGTGCTAACCATAACACCATGGAATCTCCCTTCTAATAACACATATAAACTTTCTCTCAGAGTGTAAGATCTTAATTTCTACAAGATACAGAAATATTCATTCAGAGAGATATGTACTACATTGTATTTACAAATAAAACCATTAGGACCTACCAATTTGTATATACAGATTATTGGTTTCAGAGTCCAGAATTGTTAACAGTACACCATGAAAGCTCATTCATATGGTGGCATGTAAAAAATTTTCTCACTGTGTAAAATTCTTAGAGGTTACATTTTATTGGAATTATATTACCGATAAACCTGTCTCTCAGTGTGTATGATTCTTAATTTATGCAATTTATAGATATTTTCTTTCTCAGAGATATGAACTGCATAATACTTACAAAAAAACAATAGGACCTACCAAGATGTAAATACAAATCATGGATTCAGAGTCCAAAATGGTTACAAATACACCAGGAAACCTCATTCATGAGGAAGCATTTAAACAGTTTTTATTAGAATGTACTCTCAGAGAAATATAAACTGAACGGTACTTACAAAAAAACAATAGGACCTACCAAGATTTAAATACAGATCACTGGATTCAAAGATCAGAGTGGTTACCAATACTGAAGGATTTGGTTTGGATTCGCACAGGAAAATTTTAGAAATAATGAACATAGATTTGTACAAAGATTGTAGAAAACTGTTCAAGAAACCAACAATACCGAGCTAAATGATCCTTAATAAGGGTATCTCAAAATTATTAGGTGGTTGGTGGTGCTCCCAGAGTCAGTAATAGTCGTACAGGGGAAAGAACAAAGAAAGACTCTGTGTTGGGGCACACTTTGAAATTTACAATGACTTTATTAAGACTTAACTTTTAATACAATAAAGTATAAAATAAAGAGAGAATTTGATACCGGAAAGTGTTCAAGATACACAAAATATGCATATAATAATAACAAAGTGTGCCCCAACACAGAGTCTTTCTTTGTTCTTTCCCCTGGTTACCAATACACCAAGAAACCTCATTCACGAGGGAGAGCTAAACAATTTTTTCTAAAATGTTACATTCTTAGAAGACACATTTTATTGCAATTATTGTACATATATTTACATCAACGCTTATTTGGGTTATATAGTAAAATTCATATAATTACATACATTTCTATAACTACCTTTTTTTTAGCTTTTAGTACATATTTACAAAAATCAGTGATTTAAAAAAATTATTATATGTATGAAAAAGAAAACTTTCTGTCAATCAAGAACTTAAACTGAAGGTACTAAAACACATCAGCTCCCACTGAGATTTGAACTCGGATTGCTGGATTCTGAGTACTGAGTGCTAACCATTACACCATGGAACCTCTCTTCTAACACCACTTATACAAATTTCTCTTAGAGTGTGAGATCTTATTTTCTACAAGTTACAGGAATAATAATCAGAGAGATAAATATTACATTGTATTTACAAAAAAAGCCATTAAGACCTACCAAATTTTTATACAGATTATAGGTTTCAGAGTCCAGAATTGTTAACAGTATGTGTATGATTCTTAATTTATGCAATTTATAGATATTTTCTTTCTTAGAGATATGAACTGCATAATACTTACAAAAAAACAATAGGACCTACCAAGATTTAAATACAGATCACTGGATTCAAAGATCAGAGTGGTTACCAATACACCAAGAAACCTCATTCATGAGGGAGAGCTAAACATTTTTTTCTAAAATGTTACATTCTTAGAAGACACATTTTATTGCAATTATTGTACATATATTTACATCAATGCTTATTTGGGTTATATAGTAAAATTCATATAATTACATACATTTCTATAACTACCTTTTTTAGCTTTTCATACATATTTACAAAAATCAGTGATTTAAAAAAATTATTATATGCATGAAAAAGAAGACTTTCTGTCAATCAAGAAATTAAACTGAAGGTACTAAAACACATCAGATCCCACTGAGATTTGAACTCAGATCGCTGGATTCAGAGTCCAGAGTGCTAATCATTACACCATGGAACATCGATTCTAACACCACCTATACAACTTTCTCTTAGAGTGTGAGATCTTATTTTCTGCAAGTTACAGGAATAATAATCAGAGAGATAAGTATTACATTGTATTTACAAAAAAAGCCATTAGGACCTAGCAAATTTTTATACAGATTATAGGTTTCAGAGTCCAGAATTGTTAACAGTACACAATGAAACCTCATTCATATGGTAGCATGTACATTTTTTGTCAGAGTATAAGATTCTTAGTGGATACATTTTATTGGAATTAAATGACAGATAAACCTGTCTCTCAGTGTGTAAGATTCTTAATTTATGCAATTTATAGATATTTTCTTTCTCAGAGATATTAACTGTATTGTACTTACAACAAAACCAATAGAACCTACCAAGATGTAAATATAGATCATGGATTCAGAGTCCAAAATGGTTACCAATACACCATGAAACCTCATCCATTAGGGAGCATCTAAATATTTTTATAAGAATATACTCTCAGAGAGATATGAACTTAATGGTACTTACAAAAAACCAATAGGACCTACCAAGATTTAAATACAGATCACTGTATTCAAAGATCAGAGTGGAGTGGTTACCAATAAACCAAGAAACCACATTTATTAGGGAACATATAAAAAAAAATTCTATACAAATCATGGATTCAGAGTCCAAAATGGTTACAAATACACCAGGAAAACTCATTCATGAGGAAGCATTTAAACAGTTTTTATTAGCATGTACTCTCAGAGAAATATAAACTGAATGGTACTTACAAAAAAACAATAGGACCTACCAAGATTTAAATACAGATCACTGGATTCAAAGATCAGAGTGGTTACCAATACACCAAGAAACTTCATTCATGAGGGAGAGCTAAATAATTTTTTCTAAAATGTTAGATTTTTAGAAGACACATTTTATTGCAATTATTGTACATATATTTACATCAACGCTTATTTGGGTTATATAGTAAAATTCATATAATTACATACATTTCTATAACTAACTTTTTTTTAGCTTTTAGTACATATTTACAAAAATCAGTGATTTAAAAAAATTATTATATGTATGAAAAAGAAGACTTTCTGTCAATCAAGAACTTAAACTGAAGGTACTAAAACACATTAGGTCCCACCGAGATTTGAACTCAGATCACTGGATTCAGAGTCCAGAGTGCTAAGCATTACACCATGGAACCTCTCTTCTAACACACATATACAACTTTCTCTTAGAGTGTGAGATCTTATTTTCTACAAGTTACAGGAATAATAATCAGAGAGATAAATATTACATTGTATTTACAAAAAAAGCCATTAGGACCTACCAAATTTTTATACAGATTATAGGTTTCAGAGTCCAGAATTGTTAACAGTACACAATGAAACCTCATTCATATGGTAGCATGTACATTTTTTGTCAGAGTATAAGATTCTTAGTGGATACATTTTATAGGAATTAAATGACAGATAAACCTGTCTCTCAGTGTGTAAGATTCTTAATTTATGCAATTTATAGATATTTTCTTTCTCAGAGATATTAACTGTATTGTACTTACAACAAAACCAATAGAACCTACCAAGATGTAAATATAGATCATGGATTCAGAGTCCAAAATGGTTACCAATACACCATGAAACCTCATCCATTAGGGAGCATCTAAATATTTTTATAAGAATGTACTCTCAGAGAGATATGAACTGAATGGTACTTACAAAAAACCAATAGGACCTACCAAGATTTAAATACAGATCACTGTATTCAAAGATCAGAGTGGAGTGGTTACCAATAAACCAAGAAACCACACTCATTAGGGAACATATAAAAAAAATTCTAAAATGTTAGATTCTTAGAAGACACATTTTATTGAAGTTATTGTACATATATTTACATCAATGCTTATTTGGATTACACAGTAAAATTCATATAATTACAAACATTTCTATAACTACCTTTTTTTTAGATTTTAGTACATATTTACAATAATCAGTGATTTAAAAAATGTATTATATGTATAAAAAAGAAAAGTTTTTGTCAATCAAGGACTTAAACTGAAGGTACTAAAATGCACCTGGTCCCACTGAGATTTGAACTCAATTTACTGGATTCAGAGTACAGAGTGCTAACTATAACACCATGGAATCTCCCTTCTAATACCACATATAAAACTTTCTCTCAGAGTGTAAGATCTTAATTTCTACAAGATACAGAAATATTCATTCAGAGAGATATGCACTACATTGTATTTACAAATAAAACCAATAGGACCTACCAATTTGAATATACAGATTATTGGTTTTAGAGTTCAGAATTGTTAACAGTACACCATGAAAGCTCATTCATATGGTGGCATGTAAAAAAATTTCTCACAGTGTAAGATTCTTAGAGGTTACATTTTATTGGAGTTATATTACAGATAAACCTGTCTCTCAGTGTGTATGATTCTTAATTTATGCAATTTATAGATATTTTCTTTCTCAGAGATATGAACTGCATAATACTTACAAAAAAACAATAGGACCTACCAAGATGTAAATACAAATCATGGATTCACAGTCCAAAATGGTTACAAATACACCAGGAAACCTCATTCATGAGGAAGCATTTAAACAGTTTTTATTAGAATGTACTCTCAGAGAAATATAAACTGAACGGTACTTACTAAAAAACAATAGGACCTACCAAGATTTAAATACAGATCACTGGATTCAAAGATCAGAGTGGTTACCAATACACCAAGAAACCTCATTCATGAGGGAGAGCTAAACATTTTTTTCTAAAATGTTACATTCTTAGAAGACACATTTTATTGCAATTATTGTACATATATTTACATCAATGCTTATTTGGGTTATATAGTAAAATTCAGATAATTACATACATTTCTATAACTACCTTTTTTAGCTTTTCGTGCATATTTACAAAAATCAGTGATTTAAAAAAATTATTATATGCATGAAAAAGAAGACTTTCTGTCAATCAAGAAATTAAACAGAAGGTACTAAAACACATCAGATCCCACTGAGATTTGAACTCAGATCGCTGGATTCAGAGTCCAGAGTGCTAATCATTACACCATGGAACCTCTCTTCTAACACCACCTATACAACTTTCTCTTAGAGTGTGAGATCTTATTTTCAGCAAGTTATGTGAATAATAATCAGAGAGATAAGTATAACATTGTATTTACAAAAAAAGCCATGAGGACCTAGCAAATTTTTATACAGATTATAGGTTTCAGAGTCCAGCATTGTTAACAGTACACAATGAAACCTCATTCATATGGTAGCATGTACATTTTTTGTCAGAGTATAAGATTCATAGTGGATACATTTTATTGGAATTAAATGACAGATAAACCTGTCTCTCAGTGTGTAAGATTCTTAATTTATGCAATTTATAGATATTTTCTTTCTCAGAGATATGAACTGTATTGTACTTACAACAAAACCAATAGAACCTACCAAGATGTAAATATAGATCATGGATTCAGAGTCCAAAATGTTTACCAATACACCATGAAACCTCATCCAATAGGGAGCATCTAAATATTTTTATAAGAATATACTCTCAGAGAGATATGAACTTAATGGTACTTACAAAAAACCAATAGGACCTACCAAGATTTAAATACAGATCACTGTAGTCAAAGATCAGAGGGGAGTGGTTACCAATACACCAAGAAACCACATTCATTAGGGAACATCTAAACATTTTTTTCTAAAATGTTAGATTCTTAGAAGACAAATTTTATTGAAGTTATTGTACGTATATTAACATCAATGCTTATTTGGATTACACAGTAAAATTCATATAATTACAAACATTTCTATAACTACCTTTTTTAGATTTTAGTACATATTTACAATAATCAGTGATTTAAAAAATGTATTATATGTATAAAAAAGAAAAGTTTTTGTCAATCAAGGACTTAAACTGAAGGTACTAAAATGCACCTGGTCCCACCGAGATTTGAACTCAATTTACTGGATTCAGAGTACAGAGTGCTAACCATAACACCATGGAATCTCCCTTCTAATACCACATATAAAACTTTCTCTCAGAGTGTAAGATCTTAATTTCTACAAGATACAGAAATATTCATTCAGAGAGATATGCACTACATTGTATTTACAAATAATACCATTAGGACCTACCAATTTGAATATACAGATTATTGGTTTTAGAGTTCAGAATTGTTAACAGTACACCATGAAAGCTCATTCATATGGTGGCATGTAAAAAAATTTCTCACAGTGTAAGATTCTTAGAGGTTACATTTTATTGGAGTTATATTACAGATAAACCTGTCTCTCAGTGTGTATGATTCTTAATTTATGCAATTTATAGATATATTCTTTCTCAGAGATATGAACTGCATAATACTTACAAAAAAACAATAGGACCTACCAAGATGTAAATACAAATCATGGATTCACAGTCCAAAATGGTTACAAATACACCAGGAAACCTCATTCATGAGGAAGCATTTAAACAGTTTTTATTAGAATGTACTCTCAGAGAAATATAAACTGAACGGTACTTACTAAAAAACAATAGGACCTACCAAGATTTAAATACAGATCACTGGATTCAAAGATCAGAGTGGTTACCAATACACCAAGAAACCTCATTCATGAGGGAGAGCTAAACATTTTTTTCTAAAATGTTACATTCTTAGAAGACACATTTTATTGCAATTATTGTACATATATTTACATCAACGCTTATTTGGGTTATATAGTAAAATTCAGATAATTACATACATTTCTATAACTAACTTTTTTTTAGCTTTTAGTACATATTTACAAAAATCAGTGATTTAAAAAAATTATTATATGTATGAAAAAGAAGACTTTCTGTCAATCAAGAACTTAAACTGAAGGTACTAAAACACATTAGGTCCCACCGAGATTTGATCTCAGATCACTGGATTCAGAGTCCAGAGTGCTAAGCATTACACCATGGAACCTCTCTTCTAACACACATATACAACTTTCTCTTAGAGTGTGAGATCTTATTTTCTACAAGTTACAGGAATAATAATCAGAGAGATAAATATTACATTGTATTTACAAAAAAAGCCATTAGGACCTACCAAATTTTTATACAGATTATAGGTTTCAGAGTCCAGAATTGTTAACAGTACACAATGAAACCTCATTCATATGGTAGCATGTACATTTTTTGTCAGAGTATAAGATTCTTAGTGGATACATTTTATTGGAATTAAATGACAGATAAACCTGTCTCTCAGTGTGTAAGATTCTTAATTTATGCAATTTATAGATATTTTCTTTCTCAGAGATATTAACTGTATTGTACTTACAACAAAACCAATAGAACCTACCAAGATGTAAATATAGATCATGGATTCAGAGTCCAAAATGGTTACCAATACACCATGAAACCTCATCCATTAGGGAGCATCTAAATATTTTTATAAGAATGTACTCTCAGAGAGATATGAACTGAATGGTACTTACAAAAAACCAATAGGACCTACCGATTTAAATACAGATCACTGTATTCAAAGATCAGAGTGGAGTGGTTACCAATAAACCAAGAAACCACATTCATTAGGGAACATATAAAAAAAATTCTAAAATGTTAGATTCTTAGAAGACACATTTTATTGAAGTTATTGTACATATATTTACATCAATGCTTATTTGGATTACACAGTAAAATTCATATAATTACAAACATTTCTATAACTACCTTTTTTTTAGATTTTAGTACATATTTACAATAATCAGTGATTTAAAAAATGTATTATATGTATAAAAAAGAAAAGTTTTTGTCAATCAAGGACTTAAACTGAAGGTACTAAAATGCACCTGGTCCCACTGAGATTTGAACTCAATTTACTGGATTCAGAGTACAGAGTGCTAACCATAACACCATGGAATCTCCCTTCTAATACCACATATAAAACTTTCTCTCAGAGTGTAAGATCTTAATTTCTACAAGATACAGAAATATTCATTCAGAGAGATATGCACTACATTGTATTTACAAATAAAACCATTAGGACCTACCAATTTGAATATACAGATTATTGGTTTTAGAGTTCAGAATTGTTAACAGTACACCATGAAAGCTCATTCATATGGTGGCATGTAAAAAAATTTCTCACAGTGTAAGATTCTTAGAGGTTACATTTTATTGGAGTTATATTACAGATAAACCTGTCTCTCAGTGTGTATGATTCTTAATTTATGCAATTTATAGATATTTTCTTTCTCAGAGATATGAACTGCATAATACTTACAAAAAAACAATAGGACCTACCAAGATGTAAATACAAATCATGGATTCACAGTCCAAAATGGTTACAAATACACCAGGAAACCTCATTCATGAGGAAGCATTTAAACAGTTTTTATTAGAATGTACTCTCAGAGAAATATAAACTGAACGGTACTTACTAAAAAACAATAGGACCTACCAAGATTTAAATACAGATCACTGGATTCAAAGATCAGAGTGGTTACCAATACACCAAGAAACCTCATTCATGAGGGAGAGCTAAACATTTTTTTCTAAAATGTTACATTCTTAGAAGACACATTTTATTGCAATTATTGTACATATATTTACATCAATGCTTATTTGGGTTATATAGTAAAATTCAGATAATTACATACATTTCTATAACTACCTTTTTTAGCTTTTCATGCATATTTACAAAAATCAGTGATTTAAAAAAATTATTATATGCATGAAAAAGAAGACTTTCTGTCAATCAAGAAATTAAACAGAAGGTACTAAAACACATCAGATCCCACTGAGATTTGAACTCAGATCGCTGGATTCAGAGTCCAGAGTGCTAATCATTACACCATGGAACCTCTCTTCTAACACCACCTATACAACTTTCTCTTAGAGTGTGAGATCTTATTTTCAGCAAGTTATGTGAATAATAATCAGAGAGATAAGTATAACATTGTATTTACAAAAAAAGCCATGAGGACCTAGCAAATTTTTATACAGATTATAGGTTTCAGAGTCCAGCATTGTTAACAGTACACAATGAAACCTCATTCATATGGTAGCATGTACATTTTTTGTCAGAGTATAAGATTCATAGTGGATACATTTTATTGGAATTAAATGACAGATAAACCTGTCTCTCAGTGTGTAAGATTCTTAATTTATGCAATTTATAGATATTTTCTTTCTCAGAGATATGAACTGTATTGTACTTACAACAAAACCAATAGAACCTACCAAGATGTAAATATAGATCATGGATTCAGAGTCCAAAATGTTTACCAATACACCATGAAACCTCATCCAATAGGGAGCATCTAAATATTTTTATAAGAATATACTCTCAGAGAGATATGAACTTAATGGTACTTACAAAAAACCAATAGGACCTACCAAGATTTAAATACAGATCACTGTAGTCAAAGATCAGAGGGGAGTGGTTACCAATACACCAAGAAACCACATTCATTAGGGAACATCTAAACATTTTTTTCTAAAATGTTAGATTCTTAGAAGACAAATTTTATTGAAGTTATTGTACGTATATTAACATCAATGCTTATTTGGATTACACAGTAAAATTCATATAATTACAAACATTTCTATAACTACCTTTTTTAGATTTTAGTACATATTTACAATAATCAGTGATTTAAAAAATGTATTATATGTATAAAAAAGAAAAGTTTTTGTCAATCAAGGACTTAAACTGAAGGTACTAAAATGCACCTGGTCCCACCGAGATTTGAACTCAATTTACTGGATTCAGAGTACAGAGTGCTAACCATAACACCATGGAATCTCCCTTCTAATACCACATATAAAACTTTCTCTCAGAGTGTAAGATCTTAATTTCTACAAGATACAGAAATATTCATTCAGAGAGATATGCACTACATTGTATTTACAAATAATACCATTAGGACCTACCAATTTGAATATACAGATTATTGGTTTTAGAGTTCAGAATTGTTAACAGTACACCATGAAAGCTCATTCATATGGTGGCATGTAAAAAAATTTCTCACAGTGTAAGATTCTTAGAGGTTACATTTTATTGGAGTTATATTACAGATAAACCTGTCTCTCAGTGTGTATGATTCTTAATTTATGCAATTTATAGATATATTCTTTCTCAGAGATATGAACTGCATAATACTTACAAAAAAACAATAGGACCTACCAAGATGTAAATACAAATCATGGATTCACAGTCCAAAATGGTTACAAATACACCAGGAAACCTCATTCATGAGGAAGCATTTAAACAGTTTTTATTAGAATGTACTCTCAGAGAAATATAAACTGAACGGTACTTACTAAAAAACAATAGGACCTACCAAGATTTAAATACAGATCACTGGATTCAAAGATCAGAGTGGTTACCAATACACCAAGAAACCTCATTCATGAGGGAGAGCTAAACATTTTTTTCTAAAATGTTACATTCTTAGAAGACACATTTTATTGCAATTATTGTACATATATTTACATCAACGCTTATTTGGGTTATATAGTAAAATTCAGATAATTACATACATTTCTATAACTAACTTTTTTTTAGCTTTTAGTACATATTTACAAAAATCAGTGATTTAAAAAAATTATTATATGTATGAAAAAGAAGACTTTCTGTCAATCAAGAACTTAAACTGAAGGTACTAAAACACATTAGGTCCCACCGAGATTTGATCTCAGATCACTGGATTCAGAGTCCAGAGTGCTAAGCATTACACCATGGAACCTCTCTTCTAACACACATATACAACTTTCTCTTAGAGTGTGAGATCTTATTTTCTACAAGTTACAGGAATAATAATCAGAGAGATAAATATTACATTGTATTTACAAAAAAAGCCATTAGGACCTACCAAATTTTTATACAGATTATAGGTTTCAGAGTCCAGAATTGTTAACAGTACACAATGAAACCTCATTCATATGGTAGCATGTACATTTTTTGTCAGAGTATAAGATTCTTAGTGGATACATTTTATTGGAATTAAATGACAGATAAACCTGTCTCTCAGTGTGTAAGATTCTTAATTTATGCAATTTATAGATATTTTCTTTCTCAGAGATATTAACTGTATTGTACTTACAACAAAACCAATAGAACCTACCAAGATGTAAATATAGATCATGGATTCAGAGTCCAAAATGGTTACCAATACACCATGAAACCTCATCCATTAGGGAGCATCTAAATATTTTTATAAGAATGTACTCTCAGAGAGATATGAACTGAATGGTACTTACAAAAAACCAATAGGACCTACCGATTTAAATACAGATCACTGTATTCAAAGATCAGAGTGGAGTGGTTACCAATAAACCAAGAAACCACATTCATTAGGGAACATATAAAAAAAATTCTAAAATGTTAGATTCTTAGAAGACACATTTTATTGAAGTTATTGTACATATATTTACATCAATGCTTATTTGGATTACACAGTAAAATTCATATAATTACAAACATTTCTATAACTACCTTTTTTTTAGATTTTAGTACATATTTACAATAATCAGTGATTTAAAAAATGTATTATATGTATAAAAAAGAAAAGTTTTTGTCAATCAAGGACTTAAACTGAAGGTACTAAAATGCACCTGGTCCCACTGAGATTTGAACTCAATTTACTGGATTCAGAGTACAGAGTGCTAACCATAACACCATGGAATCTCCCTTCTAATACCACATATAAAACTTTCTCTCAGAGTGTAAGATCTTAATTTCTACAAGATACAGAAATATTCATTCAGAGAGATATGCACTACATTGTATTTACAAATAAAACCATTAGGACCTACCAATTTGAATATACAGATTATTGGTTTTAGAGTTCAGAATTGTTAACAGTACACCATGAAAGCTCATTCATATGGTGGCATGTAAAAAAAATTCTCACAGTGTAAGATTCTTAGAGGTTACATTTTATTGGAGTTATATTACAGATAAACCTGTCTCTCAGTGTGTATGATTCTTAATTTATGCAATTTATAGATATTTTCTTTCTCAGAGATATGAACTGCATAATACTTACAAAAAAACAATAGGACCTACCAAGATGTAAATACAAATCATGGATTCACAGTCCAAAATGGTTACAAATACACCAGGAAACCTCATTCATGAGGAAGCATTTAAACAGTTTTTATTAGAATGTACTCTCAGAGAAATATAAACTGAACGGTACTTACTAAAAAACAATAGGACCTACCAAGATTTAAATACAGATCACTGGATTCAAAGATCAGAGTGGTTACCAATACACCAAGAAACCTCATTCATGAGGGAGAGCTAAACATTTTTTTCTAAAATGTTACATTCTTAGAAGACACATTTTATTGCAATTATTGTACATATATTTACATCAATGCTTATTTGGGTTATATAGTAAAATTCAGATAATTACATACATTTCTATAACTACCTTTTTTAGCTTTTCGTGCATATTTACAAAAATCAGTGATTTAAAAAAATTATTATATGCATGAAAAAGAAGACTTTCTGTCAATCAAGAAATTAAACAGAAGGTACTAAAACACATCAGATCCCACTGAGATTTGAACTCAGATCGCTGGATTCAGAGTCCAGAGTGCTAATCATTACACCATGGAACCTCTCTTCTAACACCACCTATACAACTTTCTCTTAGAGTGTGAGATCTTATTTTCAGCAAGTTATGTGAATAATAATCAGAGAGATAAGTATAACATTGTATTTACAAAAAAAGCCATGAGGACCTAGCAAATTTTTATACAGATTATAGGTTTCAGAGTCCAGCATTGTTAACAGTACACAATGAAACCTCATTCATATGGTAGCATGTACATTTTTTGTCAGAGTATAAGATTCATAGTGGATACATTTTATTGGAATTAAATGACAGATAAACCTGTCTCTCAGTGTGTAAGATTCTTAATTTATGCAATTTATAGATATTTTCTTTCTCAGAGATATGAACTGTATTGTACTTACAACAAAACCAATAGAACCTACCAAGATGTAAATATAGATCATGGATTCAGAGTCCAAAATGTTTACCAATACACCATGAAACCTCATCCAATAGGGAGCATCTAAATATTTTTATAAGAATATACTCTCAGAGAGATATGAACGTAATGGTACTTACAAAAAACCAATAGGACCTACCAAGATTTAAATACAGATCACTGTAGTCAAAGATCAGAGGGGAGTGGTTACCAATACACCAAGAAACCACATTCATTAGGGAACATCTAAACATTTTTTTCTAAAATGTTAGATTCTTAGAAGACAAATTTTATTGAAGTTATTGTACGTATATTAACATCAATGCTTATTTGGATTACACAGTAAAATTCATATAATTACAAACATTTCTATAACTACCTTTTTTAGATTTTAGTACATATTTACAATAATCAGTGATTTAAAAAATGTATTATATGTATAAAAAAGAAAAGTTTTTGTCAATCAAGGACTTAAACTGAAGGTACTAAAATGCACCTGGTCCCACCGAGATTTGAACTCAATTTACTGGATTCAGAGTACAGAGTGCTAACCATAACACCATGGAATCTCCCTTCTAATACCACATATAAAACTTTCTCTCAGAGTGTAAGATCTTAATTTCTACAAGATACAGAAATATTCATTCAGAGAGATATGCACTACATTGTATTTACAAATAATACCATTAGGACCTACCAATTTGAATATACAGATTATTGGTTTTAGAGTTCAGAATTGTTAACAGTACACCATGAAAGCTCATTCATATGGTGGCATGTAAAAAAATTTCTCACAGTGTAAGATTCTTAGAGGTTACATTTTATTGGAGTTATATTACAGATAAACCTGTCTCTCAGTGTGTATGATTCTTAATTTATGCAATTTATAGATATATTCTTTCTCAGAGATATGAACTGCATAATACTTACAAAAAAACAATAGGACCTACCAAGATGTAAATACAAATCATGGATTCACAGTCCAAAATGGTTACAAATACACCAGGAAACCTCATTCATGAGGAAGCATTTAAACAGTTTTTATTAGAATGTACTCTCAGAGAAATATAAACTGAACGGTACTTACTAAAAAACAATAGGACCTACCAAGATTTAAATACAGATCACTGGATTCAAAGATCAGAGTGGTTACCAATACACCAAGAAACCTCATTCATGAGGGAGAGCTAAACATTTTTTTCTAAAATGTTACATTCTTAGAAGACACATTTTATTGCAATTATTGTACATATATTTACATCAACGCTTATTTGGGTTATATAGTAAAATTCAGATAATTACATACATTTCTATAACTAACTTTTTTTTAGCTTTTAGTACATATTTACAAAAATCAGTGATTTAAAAAAATTATTATATGTATGAAAAAGAAGACTTTCTGTCAATCAAGAACTTAAACTGAAGGTACTAAAACACATTAGGTCCCACCGAGATTTGATCTCAGATCACTGGATTCAGAGTCCAGAGTGCTAAGCATTACACCATGGAACCTCTCTTCTAACACACATATACAACTTTCTCTTAGAGTGTGAGATCTTATTTTCTACAAGTTACAGGAATAATAATCAGAGAGATAAATATTACATTGTATTTACAAAAAAAGCCATTAGGACCTACCAAATTTTTATACAGATTATAGGTTTCAGAGTCCAGAATTGTTAACAGTACACAATGAAACCTCATTCATATGGTAGCATGTACATTTTTTGTCAGAGTATAAGATTCTTAGTGGATACATTTTATTGGAATTAAATGACAGATAAACCTGTCTCTCAGTGTGTAAGATTCTTAATTTATGCAATTTATAGATATTTTCTTTCTCAGAGATATTAACTGTATTGTACTTACAACAAAACCAATAGAACCTACCAAGATGTAAATATAGATCATGGATTCAGAGTCCAAAATGGTTACCAATACACCATGAAACCTCATCCATTAGGGAGCATCTAAATATTTTTATAAGAATGTACTCTCAGAGAGATATGAACTGAATGGTACTTACAAAAAACCAATAGGACCTACCGATTTAAATACAGATCACTGTATTCAAAGATCAGAGTGGAGTGGTTACCAATAAACCAAGAAACCACATTCATTAGGGAACATATAAAAAAAATTCTAAAATGTTAGATTCTTAGAAGACACATTTTATTGAAGTTATTGTACATATATTTACATCAATGCTTATTTGGATTACACAGTAAAATTCATATAATTACAAACATTTCTATAACTACCTTTTTTTTAGATTTTAGTACATATTTACAATAATCAGTGATTTAAAAAATGTATTATATGTATAAAAAAGAAAAGTTTTTGTCAATCAAGGACTTAAACTGAAGGTACTAAAATGCACCTGGTCCCACTGAGATTTGAACTCAATTTACTGGATTCAGAGTACAGAGTGCTAACCATAACACCATGGAATCTCCCTTCTAATACCACATATAAAACTTTCTCTCAGAGTGTAAGATCTTAATTTCTACAAGATACAGAAATATTCATTCAGAGAGATATGCACTACATTGTATTTACAAATAAAACCATTAGGACCTACCAATTTGAATATACAGATTATTGGTTTTAGAGTTCAGAATTGTTAACAGTACACCATGAAAGCTCATTCATATGGTGGCATGTAAAAAAATTTCTCACAGTGTAAGATTCTTAGAGGTTACATTTTATTGGAGTTATATTACAGATAAACCTGTCTCTCAGTGTGTATGATTCTTAATTTATGCAATTTATAGATATTTTCTTTCTCAGAGATATGAACTGCATAATACTTACAAAAAAACAATAGGACCTACCAAGATGTAAATACAAATCATGGATTCACAGTCCAAAATGGTTACAAATACACCAGGAAACCTCATTCATGAGGAAGCATTTAAACAGTTTTTACTAGAATGTACTCTCAGAGAAATATAAACTGAACGGTACTTACTAAAAAACAATAGGACCTACCAAGATTTAAATACAGATCACTGGATTCAAAGATCAGAGTGGTTACCAATACACCAAGAAACCTCATTCATGAGGGAGAGCTAAACATTTTTTTCTAAAATGTTACATTCTTAGAAGACACATTTTATTGCAATTATTGTACATATATTTACATCAATGCTTATTTGGGTTATATAGTAAAATTCAGATAATTACATACATTTCTATAACTACCTTTTTTAGCTTTTCGTGCATATTTACAAAAATCAGTGATTTAAAAAAATTATTATATGCATGAAAAAGAAGACTTTCTGTCAATCAAGAAATTAAACAGAAGGTACTAAAACACATCAGATCCCACTGAGATTTGAACTCAGATCGCTGGATTCAGAGTCCAGAGTGCTAATCATTACACCATGGAACCTCTCTTCTAACACCACCTATACAACTTTCTCTTAGAGTGTGAGATCTTATTTTCAGCAAGTTATGTGAATAATAATCAGAGAGATAAGTATAACATTGTATTTACAAAAAAAGCCATGAGGACCTAGCAAATTTTTATACAGATTATAGGTTTCAGAGTCCAGCATTGTTAACAGTACACAATGAAACCTCATTCATATGGTAGCATGTACATTTTTTGTCAGAGTATAAGATTCATAGTGGATACATTTTATTGGAATTAAATGACAGATAAACCTGTCTCTCAGTGTGTAAGATTCTTAATTTATGCAATTTATAGATATTTTCTTTCTCAGAGATATGAACTGTATTGTACTTACAACAAAACCAATAGAACCTACCAAGATGTAAATATAGATCATGGATTCAGAGTCCAAAATGTTTACCAATACACCATGAAACCTCATCCAATAGGGAGCATCTAAATATTTTTATAAGAATATACTCTCAGAGAGATATGAACTTAATGGTACTTACAAAAAACCAATAGGACCTACCAAGATTTAAATACAGATCACTGTAGTCAAAGATCAGAGGGGAGTGGTTACCAATACACCAAGAAACCACATTCATTAGGGAACATCTAAACATTTTTTTCTAAAATGTTAGATTCTTAGAAGACAAATTTTATTGAAGTTATTGTACGTATATTAACATCAATGCTTATTTGGATTACACAGTAAAATTCATATAATTACAAACATTTCTATAACTACCTTTTTTAGATTTTAGTACATATTTACAATAATCAGTGATTTAAAAAATGTATTATATGTATAAAAAAGAAAAGTTTTTGTCAATCAAGGACTTAAACTGAAGGTACTAAAATGCACCTGGTCCCACCGAGATTTGAACTCAATTTACTGGATTCAGAGTACAGAGTGCTAACCATAACACCATGGAATCTCCCTTCTAATACCACATATAAAACTTTCTCTCAGAGTGTAAGATCTTAATTTCTACAAGATACAGAAATATTCATTCAGAGAGATATGCACTACATTGTATTTACAAATAATACCATTAGGACCTACCAATTTGAATATACAGATTATTGGTTTTAGAGTTCAGAATTGTTAACAATACACCATGAAAGCTCATTCATATGGTGGCATGTAAAAAAAATTCTCACAGTGTAAGATTCTTAGAGGTTATATTTTATTGGAGTTATATTACAGATAAACCTGTCTCTCAGTGTGTATGATTCTTAATTTATGCAATTTATAGATATATTCTTTCTCAGAGATATGAACTGCATAATACTTACAAAAAAACAATAGGACCTACCAAGATGTAAATACAAATCATGGATTCACAGTCCAAAATGGTTACAAATACACCAGGAAACCTCATTCATGAGGAAGCATTTAAACAGTTTTTATTAGAATGTACTCTCAGAGAAATATAAACTGAACGGTACTTACTAAAAAACAATAGGACCTACCAAGATTTAAATACAGATCACTGGATTCAAAGATCAGAGTGGTTACCAATACACCAAGAAACCTCATTCATGAGGGAGAGCTAAACATTTTTTTCTAAAATGTTACATTCTTAGAAGACACATTTTATTGCAATTATTGTACATATATTTACATCAACGCTTATTTGGGTTATATAGTAAAATTCAGATAATTACATACATTTCTATAACTACCTTTTTTAGCTTTTCGTACATATTTACAAAAATCAGTGATTTAAAAAAATTATTATATGCATGAAAAAGAAGACTTTCTGTCAATCAAGAAATTAAACAGAAGGTACTAAAACACATCAGATCCCACTGAGATTTGAACTCAGATCGCTGGATTCAGAGTCCAGAGTGCTAATCATTACACCATGGAACCTCTCTTCTAACACCACCTATACAACTTTCTCTTAGAGTGTGAGATCTTATTTTCTACAAGTTACAGGAATAATAATCAGAGAGATAAGTATTACATTGTATTTACAAAAAAAGCCATTAGGACCTAGCAAATTTTTATACAGATTATAGGTTTCAGAGTCCAGAATTGTTAACAGTACACAATGAAACCTCATTCATATGGTAGCATGTACATTTTTTGTCAGAGTATAAGATTCTTAGTGGATACATTTTACAGGAATTAAATGACAGATAAACCTGTCTCTCAGTGTGTAAGATTCTTAATTTATGCAATTTATAGATATTTTCTTTCTCAGAGATATGAACTGTATTGTACTTACAACAAAACCAATAGAACCTACCAAGATGTAAATATAGATCATGGATTCAGAGTCCAAAATGTTTACCAATACACCATGAAATCTCATCCATTAGGGAGCATCTAAATAATTTTATAAGAATGTACTCTCAGAGAGATATGAACTGAATGGTACTTACAAAAAACCAATAGGACCTACCAAGATTTAAATACAGATCAGTGTATTCAAAGATCAGAGTGGAGTGGTTACCAATAAACCAAGAAACCACATTCATTAGGGAACATATAAAAAAAAAATCTAAAATGTTAGATTCTTAGAAGACACATTTTATTGAAGTTATTGTACATATATTTACATCAATGCTTATTTGGATTACACAGTAAAATTCATATAATTACAAACATTTCTTTAACTACCTTTTTTTTAGATTTTAGTACATATTTACAATAATCAGTGATTTAAAAAAATGTATTATATGTATAAAAAAGAAAAGTTTTTGTCAATCAAGGACTTAAACTGAAGGTACTAAAATGCACCTGGTCCCACTGAGATTTGAACTTAATTTACTGGATTCAGAGTGCAAAGTGCTAACCATAACACCATGGAATCTCCCTTCTAATAACACATATAAAACTTTATCTCAGAGTGTAAGATCTTAATTTCTACAAGATACAGAAATATTCATTCAGAGAGATATGTGCTACATTGTATTTACAAATAAAACCATTAGGACCTACCAATTTGTATATACAGATTATTGGTTTCAGAGTCCAGAATTGTTAACAGTACACCATGAAAGCTCATTCATATGGTGGCATGTAAAAAAATTTCTCACAGTGTAAGATTCTTAGAGGTTACATTTTATTGGAATTATATTACAGATAACCCTGTCTCTCAGTGTGTATGATTCTTAATTTATGCAATTTAAAGATATTTTCTTTCTCAGAGATATGAACTGCATAACACTTACAAAAAAACAATAGGACCTACCAAGATGTAAATACAAATCATGGATTCAGAGTCCAAAATGGTTACAAATACACCAGGAAACCTCATTCATGAGGAAGCATTTAAACAGTTTTTATTAGAATGTACTCTCAGAGAATATATAAACTGAACGGTACTACAAAAAAACAATAGGACCTACTGAGATTTAAATACAGATCACTGGATTCAAAGACCAGAGTGGTTACCAATACACCAATAAACCTCATTCATGAGGGAGAGCTAAACATTTTTTTCTAAAATGTTAGATTCTTAGAAGACACATTTTATTGCAATTATTGTACATATATTTACATCAACGCTTATTTGGGTTATATAGTAAAATTCAGATAATTACATACATTTCTATAACTACCTTTTTTAGCTTTTCGTACATATTTACAAAAATCAGTGATTTAAAAAAATTATTATATGTATGAAAAAGAAGACTTTCTGTCAATCAAGAAATTAAACTGAAGGTACACATCAGATCCCACTGAGATTTGAACTCAGATCGCTGGATTCAGAGTCCAGAGTGCTAAGCATTACACCATGGAACCTCTCTTCTAACACCACATATACAACTTTCTCTTAGAGTGTGAGATCTTATTTTCTACAAGTTACAGGAATAATAATCAGAGAGATAAGTATTACATTGTATTTACAAAAAAAGCCATTAGGACCTACCAAATTTTTATACAGATTATAGGTTTCAGAGTCCTGAATTGTTAACAGTACACAATGAAACCTCATTCATATGGTAGCATGTACATTTTTTGTCAGAGTATAAGATTCTTAGTGGATACATTTTATAGGAATTAAATGACAGATAAACCTGTCTCTCAGTGTGTAAGATTCCTAATTTATGCAATTTATAGATATTTTCTTTCTCAGAGATATTAACTGTATTGTACTTACAACAAAACCAATAGAACCTACCAAGATGTAAATATAGATCATGGATTCAGAGTCCAAAATGTTTACCAATACACCATGAAACCTCATCCATTAGGGAGCATCTAAATATTTTTATAAGAATGTACTCTCAGAGAGATATGAACTGAATGGTACTTACAAAAAACCAATAGGACCTACCAAGATTTAAATACAGATCACTGTATTCAAAGATCAGAGTGGAGTGGTTACCAATAAACCAAGAAACAACATTCATTAGGGAACATATAAAAAAAAAATCTAAAATGTTAGATTCTTAGAAGACACATTTTATTGAAGTTATTGTACATATATTTACATCAATGCTTATTTGGATTACACAGTAAAATTCATATAATTACAAACATTTCTTTAACTACCTTTTTTTAAGATTTTAGTACATATTTACAATAATCAGTGATTTAAAAAAAATGTATTATATGTATAAAAAGAAAAGTTTTTGTCAATCAAGGACTTAAACTGAAGGTACTAAAATGCACCTGGTCCCACTGAGATTTGAACTTAATTTACTGGATTCAGAGTGCAAAGTGCTAACCATAACACCATGGAATCTCCCTTCTAATAACACATATAAAACTTTCTCTCAGAGTGTAAGATCTTAATTTCTACAAGATACAGAAATATTCATTCAGAGAGATATGTACTACATTGTATTTACAAATAAAACCATTAGGACCTACCAATTTGTATATACAGATTATTGGTTTCAGAGTCCAGAATTGTTAACAGTACACCATGATTGCTCATTCATATGGTGGCATGTAAAAATTTTCTCACAGTGTAAGATTCTAAGAGGTTACATTTTATTGGAATTATATTACAGATAACCCTGTCTCTCAGTGTGTATGATTCTTAATTTATGCAATTTAAAGATATTTTCTTTCTCAGAGATATGAACTGCATAATACTTACAAAAAAACAATAGGACCTACCAAGATGTAAATACAAATCATGGATTCAGAGTCCAAAATGGTTACAAATACACCAGGAAACCTCATTCATGAGGAAGCATTTAAACTGTTTTTATTAGAATGTACTCTCAGAGAAATATAAACTGAACGGTACTTACAAAAAACCAATAGGACCTACCAAGATTTAAATACAGATCACTGGATTCAAAGATCAGAGTGGTTACCAATACACCAAGAAACCTCATTCATGAGGGAGAGCTAAACATTTTTTTCTAAAATGTTAGATTCTTAGAAGACACATTTTATTGCAATTATTGTACATATATTTACATCAACGCTTATTTGGGTTATATAGTAAAATTCATATAATTACATACATTTCTATAACTACCTTTTTTAGCTTTTCGTACATATTTACAAAAATCAGTGATTTAAAAAAAATTATTATATGTATGAAAAAGAAGACTTTTTGTCAATCAAGAACTTAAACTGAAGGTACAAAAACGCATAAGGTCCCACTGAGCTTTGAACTCGGATCGCTGGATTCAGAATCCAGAGTGCTAATCATTACACCATGGAACCTCTCTTCTAACACCACCTATACAACTTTCTCTTAGAGTGTGAGATCTTATTTTCTACAAGTTACAGGAATAATAATCAGAGAGATAAGTATTACATTGTATTTACAAAAAAAGCCATAAGGACCTACCAAATTTTTATACAGATTATAGGTTTCAGAGTCCAGAATTGTTAACAGTACACAATGTAACCTCATTCATATGGTAGCATGTACATTTTTTGTCAGAGTATAAGATTCTTAGTGGATACATTTTATAGGAATTAAATGACAGATAAACCTGTCTCTCAGTGTGTAAGATTCTTAATTTATGCAATTTATAGATATTTTCTTTCTCAGAGATATGAACTGTATTGTACTTACAACAAAACCAATAGAACCTACCAAGATGTAAATATAGATCATGGATTCAGAGTCCAAAATGTTTACCAATACACCATGAAACCTCATCCATTAGGGAGCATCTAAATATTTTTATAAGAATGTACTCTCAGAGAGATATGAACTGAATGGTACTTACAAAAAACCAATAGGACCTACCAAGATTTAAATACAGATCACTGTATTCAAAGATCAGAGTGGAGTGGTTACCAATAAACCAAGAAACCACATTCATTAGGGAACATATAAAAAAAATCTAAAATGTTAGATTCTAAGAAGACACATTTTATTGAAGTTATTGTACATATATTTACATCAATGCTTATTTGGATTACACAGTAAAATTCATATAATTACAAACATTTCTATAACTACCTTTTTTTAGATTTTAGTACATATTTACAATAATCAGTGATTTAAAAAATGTATTATATGTATAAAAAAGAAAAGTTTTTGTCAATCAAGGACTTAAACTGAAGGTACTAAAATGCACCTGGTCCCACTGAGATTTGAACTCAATTTACTGGATTCAGAGTACAGAGTGCTAACCATAACACCATGGAATCTCCCTTCTAATACCACATATAAAACTTTCTCTCAGAGTGTAAGATCTTAATTTCTACAAGATACAGAAATATTCATTCAGAGAGATATGCACTACATTGTATTTACAAATAAAACCATTAGGACCTACCAATTTGAATATACAGATTATTGGTTTTAGAGTTCAGAATTGTTAACAGTACACCATGAAAGCTCATTCATATGGTGGCATGTAAAAAAAATTCTCACAGTGTAAGATTCTTAGAGGTTACATGTTATTGGAGTTATATTACAGATAACCCTGTCTCTCAGTGTGTATGATTCTTAATTTATGCAATTTATAGATATTTTCTTTCTCAGAGATATGAACTGCATAATACTTACAAAAAAACAATAGGACCTACCAAGATGTAAATACAAATCATGGATTCACAGTCCAAAATGGTTACAAATACACCAGGAAACCTCATTCATGAGGAAGCATTTAAACAGTTTTTATTAGAATGTACTCTCAGAGAAATATAAACTGAACGGTACTTACTAAAAAACAATAGGACCTACCAAGATTTAAATACAGATCACTGGATTCGAGATCAGAGTGGTTACCAATACACCAAGAAACCTCATTCATGAGGGAGAGCTAAACATTTTTTTCTAAAATGTTACATTCTTAGAAGACACATTTTATTGCAATTATTGTACATATATTTACATCAATGCTTATTTGGGTTATATAGTAAAATTCAGATAATTACATACATTTCTATAACTACCTTTTTTAGCTTTTCGTACATATTTACAAAAATCAGTGATTTAAAAAAATTATTATATGCATGAAAAAGAAGACTTTCTGTCAATCAAGAAATTAAACAGAAGGTACTAAAACACATCAGATCCCACTGAGATTTGAACTCAGATCGCTGGATTCAGAGTCCAGAGTGCTAATCATTACACCATGGAACCTCTCTTCTAACACCACCTATACAACTTTCTCTTAGAGTGTGAGATCTTATTTTCTGCAAGTTATGTGAATAATAATCAGAGAGATAAGTATTACATTGTATTTACAAAAAAAGCCATGAGGACCTAGCAAATTTTTATACAGATTATAGGTTTCAGAGTCCAGCATTGTTAACAGTACACAATGAAACCTCATTCATATGGTAGCATGTACATTTTTTGTCAGAGTATAAGATTCATAGTGGATACATTTTATTGGAATTAAATGACAGATAAACCTGTCTCTCAGTGTGTAAGATTCTTAATTTATGCAATTTATAGATATTTTCTTTCTCAGAGATATGAACTGTATTGTACTTACAACAAAACCAATAGAACCTACCAAGATGTAAATATAGATCATGGATTCAGAGTCCAAAATGTTTACCAATACACCATGAAACCTCATCCAATAGGGAGCATCTAAATATTTTTATAAGAATATACTCTCAGAGAGATATGAACTTAATGGTACTTACAAAAAACCAATAGGACCTACCAAGATTTAAATACAGATCACTGTAGTCAAAGATCAGAGGGGAGTTGTTACCAATACACCAAGAAACCACATTCATTAGGGAACATCTAAACATTTTTTTCTAAAATGTTAGATTCTTAGAAGACAAATTTTATTGAAGTTATTGTACGTATATTAACATCAATGCTTATTTGGATTACACAGTAAAATTCATATAATTACAAACATTTCTATAACTACCTTTTTTAGATTTTAGTACATATTTACAATAATCAGTGATTTAAAAAATGTATTATATGTATAAAAAAGAAAAGTTTTTGTCAATCAAGGACTTAAACTGAAGGTACTAAAATGCACCTGGTCCCACCGAGATTTGAACTCAATTTACTGGATTCAGAGTACAGAGTGCTAACCATAACACCATGGAATCTCCCTTCTAATACCACATATAAAACTTTCTCTCAGAGTGTAAGATCTTAATTTCTACAAGATACAGAAATATTCATTCAGAGAGATATGCACTACATTGTATTTACAAATAATACCATTAGGACCTACCAATTTGAATATACAGATTATTGGTTTTAGAGTTCAGAATTGTTAACAGTACACCATGAAAGCTCATTCATATGGTGGCATGTAAAAAAATTTCTCACAGTGTAAGATTCTTAGAGGTTACATTTTATTGGAGTTATATTACAGATAAACCTGTCTCTCAGTGTGTATGATTCTTAATTTATGCAATTTATAGATATTTTCTTTCTCAGAGATATGAACTGCATAATACTTACAAAAAAACAATAGGACCTACCAAGATGTAAATACAAATCATGGATTCACAGTCCAAAATGGTTACAAATACACCAGGAAACCTCATTCATGAGAAGCATTTAAACAGTTTTTATTAGAATGTACTCTCAGAGAAATATAAACTGAACGGTACTTACAAAAAAACAATAGGACCTACCGAGATTTAAATACAGATCACTGGATTCAAAGATCAGAGTGGTTACCAATACACCAAGAAACCTCATTCATGAGGGAGAGATAAACATTTTTTTCTAAAATGTTACATTCTTAGAAGACACATTTTATTGCAATTATTGTACATATATTTACATCAACGCTTATTTGGGTTATATAGTAAAATTCAGATAATTACATACATTTCTATAACTACCTTTTTTAGCTTCTCGTACATATTTACAAAAATCAGTGATTTAAAAAAATTATTATATGCATGAAAAAGAAGACTTTCTGTCAATCAAGAAATTAAACTGAAGGTACTAAAACACATCAGATCCCACTGAGATTTGAACTCAGATCGCTGGATTCAGAGTCCAGAGTGCTAACTATTACACCTTGGAACCTCCCTTCTAACACCACATATACTACTTTCACTTAGAGTGTGAGATCTTATTTTCTACAAGTTACAGGAATAATAATCAGAGAGATAAGTATTACATTGTATTTACAAAAAAAAGCCATTAGGACCTACCAAATTTTTATACAGATTATAGGTTTCAGAGTCCTGAATTGTTAACAGTACACAATGAAACCTCATTCATATGGTAGCATTTAAATTTTTTGTCAGAGTATAAGATTCTTAGTGGATACATTTTATTGGAATTAAATGACAGATAAACCTGTCTCTCAGTGTGTAAGATTCCTAATTTATGCAATTTATAGATATTTTCTTTCTCAGAGATATTAACTGTATTGTACTTACAACAAAACCAATATAACCTACCAAGATGTAAATATAGATCATGGATTCAGAGTCCAAAATGTTTACCAATACACCATGAAACATCATCCATTAGGGAGCATCTAAATATTTTTATAAGAATGTACTCTCAGAGAGATATGAACTGAATGGTACTTACAAAAAACCAATAGGACCTACCGATTTAAATACAAATCAATGTATTCAAAGATCAGAGTGGAGTGGTTACCAATAAACCAAGAAACCACATTCATTAGGGAACATATAAAAAAAAATCTAAAATGTTAGATTCTTAGAAGACACATTTTATTGAAGTTATTGTACATATATTTACATCAATGCTTATTTGGATTACACAGTACAATTCATATAATTACAAACATTTCTATAACTACCTTTTTTAGATTTTAGTACATATTTACAATAATCAGTGATTTAAAAAATGTATTATATGTATAAAAAAGAAAAGTTTTTGTCAATCAAGGACTTAAACTGAAGGTACTAAAAAGCACCTGGTCCCACTGAGATTTGAACTCAATTTACTGGATTCAGAGTACAGAGTGCTAACCATAACACCATGGAATCTCCCTTCTAATACCACATATAAAACTTTCTCTCAGAGTGTAAGATCTTAATTTCTACAAGATACAGAAATATTCATTCAGAGAGATATGCACTACATTGTATTTACAAATAAAACCATTAGGACCTACCAATTTGAATATACAGATTATTGGTTTTAGAGTTCAGAATTGTTAACAGTACACCATGAAAGCTCATTCATATGGTGGCATGTAAAAAAATTTCTCACAGTGTAAGATTCTTAGAGGTTACATTTTATTGGAGTTATATTACAGATAAACCTGTCTCTTAGTGTGTATGATTCTTAATTTATGCAATTTATAGATATTTTCTTTCTCAGAGATATGAACTGCATAATACTTACAAAAAAACAATAGGACCTACCAAGATGTAAATACAAATCATGGATTCACAGTCCAAAATAGTTACAAATACACCAGGAAACCTCATTCATGAGGAAGCATTTAAACAGTTTTTATTAGAATGTACTCTCAGAGAAATATAAACTGAACGGTACTTACAAAAAACCAATAGGACCTACCAAGATTTAAATACAGATCACTGGATTCAAAGATCAGAGTGGTTACCAATACACCAAGAAACCTCATTCATGAGGGAGAGCTAAACATTTTTTTCTAAAATGTTAGATTCTTAGAAGACACATTTTATTGCAATTATTGTACATATATTTACATCAACGCTTATTTGGGTTATATAGTAAAATTCATATAATTACATACATTTCTATAACTACCTTTTTTAGCTTTTCGTACATATTTACAAAAATCAGTGATTTAAAAAAAATTATTATATGTATGAAAAAGAAGACTTTCTGTCAATCAAGAACTTTAACTGAAGGTACAAAAACACATAAGGTCCCACTGAGCTTTGAACTCGGATCGCTGGATCCAGAGTCCAGAGTGCTAATCATTACACCATGGAACCTCTCTTCTAACACCACCTATACAACTTTCTCTTAGAGTGTGAGATCTTATTTTCTACAAGTTACAGGAATAATAATCAGAGAGATAAGTATTACATTGTATTTACAAAAAAAGCCATTAGGACCTAGCAAATTTTTATACAGATTATAGGTTTCAGAGTCCAGAATTGTTAACAGTACACAATGAAACCTCATTCATATGGTAGCATGTACATTTTTTGTCAGAGTATAAGATTCTTAGTGGATACATTTTACAGGAATTAAATGACAGATAAACCTGTCTCTCAGTGTGTAAGATTCTTAATTTATGCAATTTATAGATATTTTCTTTCTCAGAGATATGAACTGTATTGTACTTACAACAAAACCAATAGAACCTACCAAGATGTAAATATAGATCATGGATTCAGAGTCCAAAATGTTTACCAATACACCATGAAACCTCATCCATTAGGGAGCATCTAAATAATTTTATAAGAATGTACTCTCAGAGAGATATGAACTGAATGGTACTTACAAAAAACCAATAGGACCTACCAAGATTTAAATACAGATCAGTGTATTCAAAGATCAGAGTGGAGTGGTTACCAATAAACCAAGAAACCACATTCATTAGGGAACATATAAAAAAAAAATCTAAAATGTTAGATTCTTAGAAGACACATTTTATTGAAGTTATTGTACATATATTTACATCAATGCTTATTTGGATTACACAGTAAAATTCATATAATTACAAACATTTCTTTAACTACCTTTTTTTTAGATTTTAGTACATATTTACAATAATCAGTGATTTAAAAAAATGTATTATATGTATAAAAAAGAAAAGTTTTTGTCAATCAAGGACTTAAACTGAAGGTACTAAAATGCACCTGGTCCCACTGAGATTTGAACTTAATTTACTGGATTCAGAGTGCAAAGTGCTAACCATAACACCATGGAATCTCCCTTCTAATAACACATATAAAACTTTATCTCAGAGTGTAAGATCTTAATTTCTACAAGATACAGAAATATTCATTCAGAGAGATATGTACTACATTGTATTTACAAATAAAACCATTAGGACCTACCAATTTGTATATACAGATTATTGGTTTCAGAGTCCAGAATTGTTAACAGTACACCATGAAAGCTCATTCATATGGTGGCATGTAAAAAAATTTCTCACAGTGTAAGATTCTTAGAGGTTACATTTTATTGGAATTATATTACAGATAACCCTGTCTCTCAGTGTGTATGATTCTTAATTTATGCAATTTAAAGATATTTTCTTTCTCAGAGATATGAACTGCATAATACTTACAAAAAAACAATAGGACCTACCAAGATGTAAATACAAATCATGGATTCAGAGTCCAAAATGGTTACAAATACACCAGGAAACCTCATTCATGAGGAAGCATTTAAACAGTTTTTATTAGAATGTACTCTCAGAGAATATATAAACTGAACGGTACTACAAAAAAACAATAGGACCTACTGAGATTTAAATACAGATCACTGGATTCAAAGACCAGAGTGGTTACCAATACACCAATAAACCTCATTCATGAGGGAGAGCTAAACATTTTTTTCTAAAATGTTAGATTCTTAGAAGACACATTTTATTGCAATTATTGTACATATATTTACATCAACGCTTATTTGGGTTATATAGTAAAATTCAGATAATTACATACATTTCTATAACTACCTTTTTTAGCTTTTCGTACATATTTACAAAAATCAGTGATTTAAAAAAATTATTATATGTATGAAAAAGAAGACTTTCTGTCAATCAAGAAATTAAACTGAAGGTACACATCAGATCCCACTGAGATTTGAACTCAGATCGCTGGATTCAGAGTCCAGAGTGCTAAGCATTACACCATGGAACCTCTCTTCTAACACCACATATACAACTTTCTCTTAGAGTGTGAGATCTTATTTTCTACAAGTTACAGGAATAATAATCAGAGAGATAAGTATTACATTGTATTTACAAAAAAAGCCATTAGGACCTACCAAATTTTTATACAGATTATAGGTTTCAGAGTCCTGAATTGTTAACAGTACACAATGAAACCTCATTCATATGGTAGCATGTACATTTTTTGTCAGAGTATAAGATTCTTAGTGGATACATTTTATAGGAATTAAATGACAGATAAACCTGTCTCTCAGTGTGTAAGATTCCTAATTTATGCAATTTATAGATATTTTCTTTCTCAGAGATATTAACTGTATTGTACTTACAACAAAACCAATAGAACCTACCAAGATGTAAATATAGATCATGGATTCAGAGTCCAAAATGTTTACCAATACACCATGAAACCTCATCCATTAGGGAGCATCTAAATATTTTTATAAGAATGTACTCTCAGAGAGATATGAACTGAATGGTACTTACAAAAAACCAATAGGACCTACCAAGATTTAAATACAGATCACTGTATTCAAAGATCAGAGTGGAGTGGTTACCAATAAGCCAAGAAACAACATTCATTAGGGAACATATAAAAAAAAAATCTAAAATGTTAGATTCTTAGAAGACACATTTTATTGAAGTTATTGTACATATATTTACATCAATGCTTATTTGGATTACACAGTAAAATTCATATAATTACAAACATTTCTTTAACTACCTTTTTTTTAGATTTTAGTACATATTTACAATAATCAGTGATTTAAAAAAAATGTATTATATGTATAAAAAGAAAAGTTTTGTCAATCAAGGACTTAAACTGAAGGTACTAAAATGCACCTGGTCCCACTGAGATTTGAACTTAATTTACTGGATTCAGAGTGCAAAGTGCTAACCATAACACCATGGAATCTCCCTTCTAATAACACATATAAAACTTTCTCTCAGAGTGTAAGATCTTAATTTCTACAAGATACAGAAATATTCATTCAGAGAGATATGTACTACATTGTATTTACAAATAAAACCATTAGGACCTACCAATTTGTATATACAGATTATTGGTTTCAGAGTCCAGAATTGTTAACAGTACACCATGATTGCTCATTCATATGGTGGCATGTAAAAATTTTTCTCACAGTGTAAGATTCTAAGAGGTTACATTTTATTGGAATTATATTACAGATAACCCTGTCTCTCAGTGTGTATGATTCTTAATTTATGCAATTTAAAGATATTTTCTTTCTCAGAGATATGAACTGCATAATACTTACAAAAAAACAATAGGACCTACCAAGATGTAAATACAAATCATGGATTCAGAGTCCAAAATGGTTACAAATACACCAGGAAACCTCATTCATGAGGAAGCATTTAAACTGTTTTTATTAGAATGTACTCTCAGAGAAATATAAACTGAACGGTACTTACAAAAAACCAATAGGACCTACCAAGATTTAAATACAGATCACTGGATTCAAAGATCAGAGTGGTTACCAATACACCAAGAAACCTCATTCATGAGGGAGAGCTAAACATTTTTTTCTAAAATGTTAGATTCTTAGAAGACACATTTTATTGCAATTATTGTACATATATTTACATCAACGCTTATTTGGGTTATATAGTAAAATTCATATAATTACATACATTTCTATAACTACCTTTTTTAGCTTTTCGTACATATTTACAAAAATCAGTGATTTAAAAAAAATTATTATATGTATGAAAAAGAAGACTTTCTGTCAATCAAGAACTTAAACTGAAGGTACAAAAACGCATAAGGTCCCACTGAGCTTTGAACTCGGATCGCTGGATTCAGAGTCCAGAGTGCTAATCATTACACCATGGAACCTCTCTTCTAACACCACCTATACAACTTTCTCTTAGAGTGTGAGATCTTATTTTCTACAAGTTACAGGAATAATAATCAGAGAGATAAGTATTACATTGTATTTACAAAAAAAGCCATTAGGACCTACCAAATTTTTATACAGATTATAGGTTTCAGAGTCCAGAATTGTTAACAGTACACAATGTAACCTCATTCATATGGTAGCATGTACATTTTTTGTCAGAGTATAAGATTCTTAGTGGATACATTTTATAGGAATTAAATGACAGATAAACCTGTCTCTCAGTGTGTAAGATTCTTAATTTATGCAATTTATAGATATTTTCTTTCTCAGAGATATGAACTGTATTGTACTTACAACAAAACCAATAGAACCTACCAAGATGTAAATATAGATCATGGATTCAGAGTCCAAAATGTTTACCAATACACCATGAAACCTCATCCATTAGGGAGCATCAAATATTTTTATAAGAATGTACTCTCAGAGAGATATGAACTGAATGGTACTTACAAAAAACCAATAGGACCTACCAAGATTTAAATACAGATCACTGTATTCAAAGATCAGAGTGGAGTGGTTACCAATAAACCAAGAAACCACATTCATTAGGGAACTTATAAAAAAAATCTAAAATGTTAGATTCTAAGAAGACACATTTTATTGAAGTTATTGTACATATATTTACATCAATGCTTATTTGGATTACACAGTAAAATTCATATAATTACAAACATTTCTTTTAACTACCTTTTTTTTAGATTTTAGTACATATTTACAATAATCAGTGATTTAAAAAAATGTATTATATGTATAAAAAAGAAAAGTTTTTGTCAATGAAGGACTTAAACTGAAGGTACTAAAATGTACCTTGTCCCACTGAGATTTGAACTTAATTTACTGGATTCAGAGTGCAAAGTGCTAACCATAACACCATGGAATCTCCCTTCTAATAACACATATAAAACTTTCTCTCAGAGTGTAAGATCTTAATTTCTACAAGATACAGAAATATTCATTCAGAGAGATATTTACTACATTGTATTTACAAATAAAACCATTAGGACCTACCAATTTGTATATACAGATTATTGGTTTCAGAGTCCAGAATTGTTAACAGTACACCATGATTGCTCATTCATATGGTGGCATGTAAAAATTTTTCTCACAGTGTAAGATTCTTAGAGGTTACATTTTATTGGAATTATATTACAGATAACCCTGTCTCTCAGTGTGTATGATTCTTAATTTATGCAATTTAAAGATATTTTCTTTCTCAGAGATATGAACTGCATAATACTTACAAAAAAACAATAGGACCTACCAAGATGTAAATACAAATCATGGATTCAGAGTCCAAAATGGTTACAAATACACCAGGAAACCTCATTCATGAGGAAGCATTTAAACTGTTTTTATTAGAATGTACTCTCAGAGAAATATAAACTGAACGGTACTTACAAAAAACCAATAGGACCTACCAAGATTTAAATACAGATCACTGGATTCAAAGATCAGAGTGGTTACCAATACACCAAGAAACCTCATTCATGAGGGAGAGCTAAACATTTTTTTCTAAAATGTTAGATTCTTAGAAGACACATTTTATTGCAATTATTGTACATATATTTACATCAACGCTTATTTGGTTTATATAGTAAAATTCATATAATTACATACATTTCTATAACTACCTTTTTTAGCTTTTCGTACATATTTACAAAAATCAGTGATTTAAAAAAAATTATTATATGTATGAAAAAGAAGACTTTCTGTCAATCAAGAACTTAAACTGAAGGTACAAAAACGCATAAGGTCCCACTGAGCTTTGAACTCGGATCGCTGGATTCAGAGTCCAGAGTGCTAATCATTACACCATGGAACCTCTCTTCTAACACCACCTATACAACTTTCTCTTAGAGTGTGAGATCTTATTTTCTACAAGTTACAGGAATAATAATCAGAGAGATAAGTATTACATTGTATTTACAAAAAAAGCCATTAGGACCTACCAAATTTTTATACAGATTATAGGTTTCAGAGTCCAGAATTGTTAACAGTACACAATGTAACCTCATTCATATGGTAGCATGTACATTTTTTGTCAGAGTATAAGATTCTTAGTGGATACATTTTATAGGAATTAAATGACAGATAAACCTGTCTCTCAGTGTGTAAGATTCTTAATTTATGCAATTTATAGATATTTTCTTTCTCAGAGATATGAACTGTATTGTACTTACAACAAAACCAATAGAACCTACCAAGATGTAAATATAGATCATGGATTCAGAGTCCAAAATGTTTACCAATACACCATGAAACCTCATCCATTAGGGAGCATCTAAATATTTTTATAAGAATATACTCTCAGAGAGATATGAACTTAATGGTACTTACAAAAAAACAATAGGACCTACCAAGATTTAAATACAGATCACTGTATTCAAAGATCAGAGGGGAGTGGTTACCAATACACCAAGAAACCACATTCATTAGGGAACATCTAAACATTTTTTTCTAAAATGTTAGATTCTTAGAAGACAAATTTTATTGAAGTTATTGTACGTATATTAACATCAATGCTTATTTGGATTACACAGTAAAATTCATATAATTACAAACATTTCTATAACTACCTTTTTTAGATTTTAGTACATCTTTACAATAATCAGTGATTTAAAAAATGTATTATATGTATAAAAAAGAAAAGTTTTGTCAATCAAGGACTTAAACTGAAGGTACTAAAATGCACCTGGTCCCACCGAGATTTGAACTCAATTTACTGGATTCAGAGTACAGAGTGCTAACCATAACACCATGGAATCTCGCTTCTAATATCACATATAAAACTTTCTCTCAGAGTGTAAGATCTTAATTTCTACAAGATACAGAAATATTCATTCAGAGAGATATGCACTACATTGTATTTACAAATAATACCATTAGGACCTACCAATTTGAATATACAGATTATTGGTTTCAGAGTCCAGAATTGTTAACAGTACACCATGAAAGCTCATTCATATGGTGGCATGTAAAAAAATTTCTCACAGTGTAAGATTCTTAGAGGTTACATTTTATTGGAATTATATTACAGATAACCCTGTCTCTCAGTGTGTATGATTCTTAATTTATGCAATTTATAGATATTTTCTTTCTCAGAGATATGAACTGCATAATACTTACAAAAAAACAATAGGACCTACCAAGATGTAAATACAAATCATGGATTCAGAGTCCAAAATGGTTACAAATACACCAGGAAACCTCATTCATGAGGAAGCATTTAAACTGTTTTTATTAGAATGTACTCTCAGAGAAATATAAACTGAACGGTACTTACAAAAAACCAATAGGACCTACCAAGATTTAAATACAGATCACTGGATTCAAAGATCAGAGTGGTTACCAATACACCAAGAAACCTCATTCATGAGGGAGAGCTAAACATTTTTTTCTAAAATGTTAGATTCTTAGAAGACACATTTTATTGCAATTATTGTACATATATTTACATCAACGCTTATTTGGGTTATATAGTAAAATTCATATATTTACATACATTTCTATAACTACCTTTTTTAGCTTTTCGTACATATTTACAAAAATCAGTGATTTAATAAAAATTATTATATGTATGAAAAAGAAGACTTTCTGTCAATCAAGAACTTAAACTGAAGGTACTAAAACACATCAGGTCCCACTGAGATTTGAACTCAGATCACTGGCTTCAGAGACCAGAGTGCTAAGCATTACACCATTGAACCTCTCTTCTAACACCACATATACAACTTTCTCTTAGAGTGTGAGATCTTATTTTCTACAAGTTACAGGAATAATAATCAGAGAGATAATTATTACATTGTATTTACAAAAAAAGCCATTAGGACCTACCAAATTTTTATACAGATTATAGGTTTCAGAGTCCAGAATTGTTAACAGTACACAATGAAACCTCATTCATATGGTAGCATGTACATTTTTTGTCAGAGTATAAGATTCTTAGTGGATACATTTTATAGGAATTAAATGACAGATAAACCTGTCTCTCAGTGTGTAAGATTCTTAATTTATGCAATTTATAGATATTTTCTTTCTCAGAGATAAGAACTGTATTGTACTTACAACAAAACCAATAGAACCTACCAAGATGTAAATATAGATCATGGATTCAGAGTCCAAAATGTTTACCAATACACCATGAAACCTCATCCATTAGGGAGCATCTAAATATTTTTATAAGAATGTACTCTCAGAGAGATATGAACTGAATGGTACTTACAAAAAAAAGAATAGGACCTACCAAGATTTAAATACAGATCACTGTATTCAAAGATCAGAGTGGAGTGGTTACCAATACACCAAGAAACCAAATTCATTAGGGAACATCTAAACATTTTTTTCTAAAATGTTAGATTCTTAGAAGACACATTTTATTGAAGTTATTGTACATATATTAACAGCAATGCTTATTTGGATTACACAGTAAAATTCATATAATTACAAACATTTCTATAACTACCTTTTTTTAGATTTTAGTACATTTTTACAATAATAAGTGATTTAAAAAAATGTATTATATGTATAAAAAAAGAAAAGTTTTTGTCAATCAAGGACTTAAACTGAAGGTACTAAAATGCACCTGGTCCCACCGAGATTTGAACTCAATTTACTGGATTAAGAGTGCAGAGTGCTAACCATAACACCATGGAATCTCCCTTCTAATAACACATATAAACTTTATCTCAGAGTGTAAGATCTTAACTTCTACAAGATACAGAAATATTCATTCAGAGAGATATGTACTACATTGTATTTACAAATAAAACCATTAGGACCTACCAATTTGTATATACAGATTATTGGTTTCAGAGTCCAGAATTGTTAACAGTACACCATGAAAGCTCATTCATATGGTGGCATGTAAAAAAATTTCTCACAGTGTAAAATTCTTAGAGGTTACATTTTATTGGAATTATATTACCGATAAACCTGTCTCTAAGTGTGTATGATTCTTAATTTATGCAATTTATAGATATTTTCTTTCTCAGAGATATGAACTGCATAATACTTACAAAAAAACAATAGGACCTACCAAGATGTAAATACAAATCATGGATTCAGAGTCCAAAATGGTTACAAATACACCAGGAAACCTCATTCATGAGGAAGCATTTAAACTGTTTTCATTAGAATGTACTCTCAGAGAAATATAAACTGAACGGTACTTACAAAAAAACAATAGGACCTACCAAGATTTAAATACAGATCACTGGATTCAAAGATCAGAGTGGTTACCAATACACCAAGAAACCTCATTCATGAGGGAGAGCTAAACATTTTTTTCTAAAATGTTAGATTCTTAGAAGACACATTTTATTGCAATTATTGTACATATATTTACATCAACGCTTATTTGGGTTATATAGTAAAATTCAGATAATTACATACTTTTCTATAACTACCTTTTTTAGCTTTTCGTACATATTTACAAAAATCAGTGATTTAATAAAAATTATTATATGTATGAAAAAGAAGACTTTCTGTCAATCAAGAACTTAAACTGAAGGTACTAAAACACATCAGGTCACACTGAGATTTGAACTCAGACCACTGGATTCAGAGTCCAGAGTGCTAAGCATTACACCATTGAACCTCTCTTCTAACACCACATATACAACTTTCTCTTAGAGTGTGAGATCTTATTTTCTACAAGTTACAGGAATAATAATCAGAGAGATAATTATTACATTGTATTTACAAAAAAAGCCATTAGGACCTACCAAATTTTTATACAGATTATAGGTTTCAGAGTCCAGAATTGTTAACAGTACACAATGAAACCTCATTCATATGGTAGCATGTACATTTTTTGTCAGAGTATAAGATTCTTAGTGGATACATTTTATAGGAATTAAATGACAGATAAACCTGTCTCTCAGTGTGTAAGATTCTTAATTTATGCAATTTATAGATAGTTTCTTTCTCAGAGATAAGAACTGTATTGTACTTACAACAAAACCAATAGAACCTACCAAGATGTAAATATAGATCATGGATTCAGAGTCCAAAATGTTTACCAATACACCATGAAACCTCATCCATTAGGGAGCATCTAAATATTTTTATAAGAATGTACTCTCAGAGAGATATGAACTGAATGGTACTTACAAAAAAAAGAATAGGACCTACCAAGATTTAAATACAGATCACTGTATTCAAAGATCAGAGTGGAGTGGTTACCAATACACCAAGAAACCACATTCATTAGGGAACATCTAAAAAAATTTTCTAAAATGTTAGATTCTTAGAAGACACATTTTATTGAAGTTATTGTACATATATTAACAGCAATGCTTATTTGGATTACACAGTAAAATTCATATAATTACAAACATTTCTATAACTACCTTTTTTTAGATTTTAGTACATTTTTACAATAATAAGTGATTTAAAAAAATGTATTATATGTATAAAAATGAAAAGTTTTTGTCAATCAAGGACTTAAACTGAAGGTACTAAAATGCACCTGGTCCCACCGAGATTTGAACTCAATTTACTGGATTCAGAGTGCAGAGTGCTAACCATAACACCATGGAATCTCCCTTCTGATAACCCATATAAACTTTATCATTCAGAGAGATATGTACTACATTGTATTTACAAATAAAACCATTAGGACCTACCAATTTGTATATACAGATTATTGGTTTCAGAGTCCAGAATTGTTAACAGTACACCATGAAAGCTCATTCATATGGTGGCATGTAAAAAATTTTCTCACAGTGTAAAATTCTTAGAGGTTACATTTTATTGGAATTATATTACCGATAAACCTGTCTCTCAGTGCGTATGATTCTTAATTTATGCAATTTATAGATATTTTCTTTCTCAGAGATATGAACTGCATAATACTTACAAAAAAACAATAGGACCTACCAAGATGTAAATACAAATCATGGATTCAGAGTCCAAAATGGTTACAAATACACCAGGAAACCTCATTCATGAGGAAGCATTTAAACAGTTTTTATTAGAATGTACTCTCAGAGAAATATAAACTGAACGGTACTTACAAAAAAACAATAGGACCTACCAAGATTTAAATACAGATCACTGGATTCAAAGATCAGAGTGGTTACCAATACAGAAGGATTTGGTTTGGATCCGCACAGGAAAATTTTAGAAATTATGAACATAGATTCGTACAAAGATTGTAGAAAACTGTTCAAGAAACCAACAATACCGAGCTAAATGATCCTTAATAAGGGTATCTCAAAATTATTAGGTGGTTGGTGGTGCTCCCAGAGTCAGTAATAGTCGTACAGGGGAAAGAACAAAGAAAGACTCTGTGTTGGGGCACACTTTGAAATTTACAATAAATTTATTAAGACTTAACTTTTAATACAATAAAGTATAAAATAAAGAGAGAATTTGATACCGGAAAGTGTTCAAGATACACAAAATATGCATATAATAATAACAAAGTGTGCCCCAACACAGAGTCTTTCTTTGTTCTTTCCCCTGGTAACCAATACACCAAGAAACCTCATTCACGAGGGAGAGCTAAACAATTTTTTCTAAAATGTTACATTCTTAGAAGACACATTTTATTGCAATTATTGTACATATATTTACATCAACGCTTATTTGGGTTATATAGTAAAATTCATATAATTACATACATTTCTATAACTACCTTTTTTTAGCTTTTAGTACATATTTACAAAAATCAGTGATTTAAAAAAAGTATTATATGTATGAAAAAGAAGACTTTCTGTCAATCAACAACTTAAACTGAAGGTACTAAAACACATCAGGTCCCACTGAGATTTGAACTCGGATTGCTGGATTCAGAGACCAGAGTGCTAACCATTACACCATGGAACCTCTCTTCTAGCACCACATATACAACTTTCTCTTAGAGTGTGAGATCTTATTTTCTACAAGTTACAGGAATAATAATCAGAGAGATAAATATTACATTGTATTTACAAAAAAAGCCATTAGGACCTAGCAAATTTTTATACAGATTATAGGTTTCAGAGTCCAGAATTGTTAACAGTACACAATGAAACCTCATTCATATGGTAGCATGTACATTTTTTGTCAGAGTATAAGATTCTTAGTGGATACATTTTATTGGAATTAAATGACAGATAAACCTGTCTCTCAGTGTGTAAGATTCTTAATTTATGCAATTTATAGATATTTTCTTTCTCAGAGATATTAACTGTATTGTACTTACAACAAAACCAATAGAACCTACCAAGATGTAAATATAGATCATGGATTCAGAGTCCAAAATGGTTACCAATACACCATGAAACCTCATCCATTAGGGAGCATCTAAATATTTTTATAAGAATGTACTCTCAGAGAGATATGAACTGAATGGTACTTACAAAAAACCAATAGGACCTACCGATTTAAATACAGATCACTGTATTCAAAGATCAGAGTGGAGTGGTTACCAATAAACCAAGAACCCACATTCATTAGGGAACATATAAAAAAAATTCTAAAATGTTAGATTCTTAGAAGACACATTTTATTGAAGTTATTGTACATATATTTACATCAATGCTTATTTGGATTACACAGTAAAATTCATATAATTACAAACATTTCTATAACTACCTTTTTTTTTAGATTTTAGTACATGTTTACAATAATCAGTGATTTAAAAAATGTATTATATGTATAAAAAAGAAAAGTTTTTGTCAATCAAGGACTTAAACTGAAGGTACTAAAATGCACCTGGTCCCACTGAGATTTGAACTCAATTTACTGGATTCAGAGTACAGAGTGCTAACCATAACACCATGGAATCTCCCTTCTAATACCACATATAAAACTTTCTCTCAGAGTGTAAGATCTTAATTTCTACAAGATACAGAAATATTCATTCAGAGAGATATGCACTACATTGTATTTACAAATAAAACCATTAGGACCTACCAATTTGAATATACAGATTATTGGTTTTAGAGTTCAGAATTGTTAACAGTACACCATGAAAGCTCATTCTTATGGTGGCATGTAAAAAAAATTCTCACAGTGTAAGATTCTTAGAGGTTACATTTTATTAGAGTTATATTACAGATAAACCTGTCTCTCAGTGTGTATAATACTTAATTTATGCAATTTATAGATATTTTCTTTCTCAGAGATATGAACTGCATAATACTTACAAAAAAACAATAGGACCTACCAAGATGTAAATACAAATCATGGATTCACAGTCCAAAATGGTTACAAATACACCAGGAAACCTCATTCATGAGGAAGCATTTAAACAGTTTTTATTAGAATGTACTCTCAGAGAAATATAAACTGAATGGTACTTACAAAAAACCAATAGGACCTACCAAGATTTAAATACAGATCACTGGATTCAAAGATCAGAGTGGTTACCAATACACCAAGAAACCTCATTCATGAGGGAGAGCTAAACATTTTTTTCTAAAATGTTAGATTCTTAGAAGACACATTTTATTGCAATTATTGTACATATATTTACATCAATGCTTATTTGGGTTATATAGTAAAATTCAGATAATTACATACATTTCTATAACTACCTTTTTTAGCTTTTCGTACATATTTACAAAAATCAGTGATTTAAAAAAATTATTATATGCATGAAAAAGAAGACTTTCTGTCAATCAAGAAATTAAACGGAATGTACTAAAACACATCAGATCCCACTGAGATTTGAACTCAGATCGCTGGATTCAGAGTCCAGAGTGCTAACTATTACACCATGGAACCTCTCTTCTAACACCACATATACTACTTTCACTTAGAGTGTGAGATCTTATTTTCTACAAGTTACAGGAATAATAATCAGAGAGATAAGTATTACATTGTATTTACAAAAAAAAAGCCATTAGGACCTACCAAATGTTTATACAGATTATAGGTTTCAGAGTCCAGAATTGTTAACAGTACACAATGAAACCTCATTCATATGGTAGCATGTACATTTTTTGTCAGAGTATAAGATTCTTAGTGGATACATTTTATAGGAATTAAATGACAGATAAACCTGTCTCTCAGTGTGTAAGATTCCTAATTTATGCAATTTATAGATATAGTCTTTCTCAGAGATATTAACTGTATTGTACTTACAACAAAACCAATAGAACCTACCAAGATGTAAATATAGATCATGGATTCAGAGTCCAAAATGGTTACCAATACACCATGAAACCTCATCCATTAGGGAGCATCTAAATATTTTTATAAGAATGTACTCTCAGAGAGATATGAACTGAATGGTACTTACAAAAAACCAATAGGACCTACCGATTTAAATACAGATCACTGTATTCAAAGATCAGAGTGGAGTGGTTACCAATAAACCAAGAACCCACATTCATTAGGGAACATATAAAAAAAATTCTAAAATGTTAGATTCTTAGAAGACACATTTTATTGAAGTTATTGTACATATATTTACATCAATGCTTATTTGGATTACACAGTAAAATTCATATAATTACAAACATTTCTATAACTACCTTTTTTTTAGATTTTAGTACATGTTTACAATAATCAGTGATTTAAAAAATGTATTATATGTATAAAAAAGAAAAGTTTTTGTCAATCAAGGACTTAAACTGAAGGTACTAAAATGCACCTGGTCCCACTGAGATTTGAACTCAATTTACTGGATTCAGAGTACAGAGTGCTAACCATAACACCATGGAATCTCCCTTCTAATACCACATATAAAACTTTCTCTCAGAGTGTAAGATCTTAATTTCTACAAGATACAGAAATATTCACTCAGAGAGATATGCACTACATTGTATTTACAAATAAAACCATTAGGACCTACCAATTTGAATATACAGATTATTGGTTTTAGAGTTCAGAATTGTTAACAGTACACCATGAAAGCTCATTCATATGGTGGCATGTAAAAAAAATTCTCACAATGTAAGATTCTTAGAGGTTACATTTTATTGGAGTTATATTACAGATAAACCTGTCTCTCAGTGTGTATAATTCTTAATTTATGCAATTTATAGATATTTTCTTTCTCAGAGATATGAACTGCATAATACTTACAAAAAAACAATAGGACCTACCAAGATGTAAATACAAATCATGGATTCACAGTCCAAAATGGTTACAAATACACCAGGAAACCTCATTCATGAGGAAGCATTTAAACAGTTTTTATTAGAATGTACTCTCAGAGAAATATAAACTGAACGGTACTTACAAAAAAACAATAGGACCTACCAAGATTTAAATACAGATCACTGGATTCAAAGATCAGAGTGGTTACCAATACACCAAGAAACCTCATTCATGAGGGAGAGCTAAACATTTTTTTCTAAAATGTTAGATTCTTAGAAGACACATTTTATTGCAATTATTGTACATATATTTACATCAATGCTTATTTGGGTTATATAGTAAAATTCAGATAATTACATACATTTCTATAACTACCTTTTTTAGCTTTTCGTACATATTTACAAAAATTAGTGATTTAAAAAAATTATTATATGCATGAAAAAGAAGACTTTCTGTCAATCAAGAAATTAAACGGAAGGTACTAAAACACATCAGATCCCACTGAGATTTGAACTCAGATCGCTGGATTCAGAGTCCAGAGTGCTAACTATTACACTATGGAACCTCTCTTCTAACACCACATATACTACTTTCACTTAGAGTGTGAGATCTTATTTTCTACAAGTTACAGGAATAATAATCAGAGAGATAAGTATTACATTGTATTTACAAAAAAAAGCCATTAGGACCTACCAAATTTTTATACAGATTATAGGTTTCAGAGCCCTGAATTGTTAACATTACACAATGAAACCTCATTCATATGGTAGCATGTACATTTTTAGTCAGAGTATAAGATTCTTAGTGGATACATTTTATAGGAATTAAATGACAGATAAACCTGTCTCTCAGTGTGTAAGATTCCTAATTTATGCAATTTATAGATATTTTCTTTCTCAGAGATATTAACTGTATTGTACTTACAACAAAACCAATATAACCTACCAAGATGTAAATATAGATCATGGATTCAGAGTCCAAAATGTTTACCAATACACCATGAAACCTCATCCATTAGGGAGCATCTAAATATTTTTATAAGAATGTACTCTCAGAGAGATATGAACTGAATGGTACTTACAAAAAACCAATAGGACCTACCGATTTAATTACAGATCACTGTATTCAAAGATCAGAGTGGAGTGGTTACCAATAAACCAAGAAACCACATTCATTAGGGAACATATAAAAAAAATTCTAAAATGTTAGATTCTTAGAAGACACATTTTATTGAAGTTATTGTACATATATTTACATCAATGCTTATTTGGATTACACAGTAAAATTCATATAATTACAAACATTTCTATAACTACCTTTTTTTAGATTTTAGTACATATTTACAATAATCAGTGATTTAAAAAATGTATTATATGTATAAAAAAGAAAAGTTTTTGTCAATCAAGGACTTAAACTGAAGGTACTAAAATGCACCTGGTCCCACTGAGATTTGAACTCAATTTACTGGATTCAGAGTACAGAGTGCTAACCATAACACCATGGAATCTCCCTTCTAATACCACATATAAAACTTTCTCTCAGAGTGTAAGATCTTAATTTCTACAAGATACAGAAATATTCATTCAGAGAGATATGCACTACATTGTATTTACAAATAAAACCATTAGGACCTACCAATTTGAATATACAGATTATTGGTTTTAGAGTTCAGAATTGTTAACAGTACACCATGAAAGCTCATTCATATGGCGGCATGTAAAAAAAATTCTCACAGTGTAAGATTCTTAGAGGTTGCATTTTATTGGAGTTATATTACAGATAAACCTGTCTCTCAGTGTGTATGATTCTTAATTTATGCAATTTATAGATATTTTCTTTCTCAGAGATATGAACTGCATAATACTTACAAAAAAACAATAGGACCTACCAAGATGTAAATACAAATCATGGATTCACAGTCCAAAATGGTTACAAATACACCAGGAAACCTCATTCATGAGGAAGCATTTAAACAGTTTTTATTAGAATGTACTCTCAGAGAAATATAAACTGAACGGTACTTACAAAAAAACAATAGGACCTACCGAGATTTAAATACAGATCACTGGATTCAAAGATCAGAGTGGTTACCAATACACCAAGAAACCTCATTCATGAGGGAGAGCTAAACATTTTTTTCTAAAATGTTACATTCTTAGAAGACACATTTTATTGCAATTATTGTACATATATTTACATCAACGCTTATTTGGGTTATATAGTAAAATTCATATAATTACATACATTTCTATAACTACCTTTTTTAGCTTTTCGTACATATTTACAAAAATCAGTGATTTAAAAAAAATTATTATATGTATGAAAAAGAAGACTTTCTGTCAATCAAGAACTTAAACTGAAGGTACAAAAACACATAAGGTTCCACTGAGCTTTGAACTCGGATCGCTGGATTCAGAGTCCAGAGTGCTAATCATTACACCATGGAACCTCTTTTCTAACACTACCTATACAACTTTCTCTTAGAGTGTGAGATCTTATTTTCTACAAGTTACAGGAATAATAATCAGAGATAAGTATTACATTGTATTTACAAAAAAAGCCATTAGGACCTACCAAATTTTTATACAGATTATAGGTTTCAGAGTCCAGAATTGTTAACAGTACACAATGTAACCTTATTCATATGGTAGCATGTACATTTTTTGTCAGAGTATAAGATTCTTAGTGGATACATTTTATTGGAATTAAATGACAGATAAACCTGTCTTTCAGTGTTTAAGATTCTTAATTTATGCAATTTATAGATATTTTCTTTCTCAGAGATATGAACTGTATTGTACTTTCAACAAAACCAAAAGAACCTACCAATATGTAAATATAGATCATGGATTCAGAGTCCAAAATGTTTACCAAAACACCATGAAACCTCATCCATTAGGGAGCATCTAAATATTTTTATAAGAATGTACTCTCAGAGAGATATGAACTGAATGGTACTTACAAAAAACCAATAGGACCTACCAAGATTTAAATACAGATCACTGTATTCAAAGATCAGAGTGGAGTGGTTACCAATACACCAAGAAACCACATTCATTAGGGAACATCTAAACATTTTTTTCTAAAATGTTAGATTCTTAGAAGACACATTTTATTGAAGTTATTGTACATATATTAACAACAATGCTTATTTGGATTACACAGTAAAATTCATATAATTACAAACATTTCTATAACTACTTTTTTTTTTAGATTTTAGTACATTTTTTAAATAATCAGTGATTTAAAAAAATGTATTATATGTATAAAAAAGAAAAGTTTTTGTCAATCAAGGACTTAAACTGAAGGTACTAAAATGCACCTGGTCCCACTGAGATTTGAACTCAATTTACTGGAATCACAGTGCAGAGTGCTAACCATAACACCATGGAATCTCCCTTCTAATAACACATATAAAACTTTCTCTCAGAGTGTAAGATCTTAATTTCTACAAGATACAGAAATATTCATTCAGAGAGATATGTACTACATTGTATTTACAAATAAAACCATTAGGACCTACCAATTTGTATATACAGATTATTGGTTTCAGAGTGCAGAATTGTTAACAGTACACCATGAAAGCTCATTCATATGGTGGCATGTAAAAATTTTTCTCACAGTGTAAGATTCTTAGAGGTTACATTTTATTGGAATTATATTACAGATAACCCTGTCTCTCAGTGTGTATGATTCTTAATTTATGCAATTTATAGATATTTTCTTTCTCAGAGATATGAACTGCATAATACTTACAAAAAAACAATAGGACCTACCAAGATGTAAATACAAATCATGGATTCAGAGTCCAAAATGGTTACAAATACACCAGGAAACCTCATTCATGAGGAAGCATTTAAACTGTTTTTATTAGAATGTACTCTCAGAGAAATATAAACTGAACGGTACTTACAAAAAACCAATAGGACCTACCAAGATTTAAATACAGATCACTGGATTCAAAGATCAGAGTGGTTACCAATACACCAAGAAACCTCATTCATGAGGGAGAGCTAAACATTTTTTTCTAAAATGTTAGATTCTTAGAAGACACATTTTATTGCAATTATTGTACATATATTTACATCAACGCTTATTTGGTTTATATAGTAAAATTCATATAATTACATACATTTCTATAACTACCTTTTTTAGCTTTTCGTACATATTTACAAAAATCAGTGATATAAAAAAAATTATTATATGTATGAAAAAGAAGACTTTCTGTCAATCAATAACTTTAACTGAAGGTACAAAAACACATAAGGTCCCACTGAGCTTTGAACTCGGATCGCTGGATTCAGAGTCCAGAGTGCTAATCATTACACCATGGAACCTCTCTTCTAGCACCACCTATACAACTTTCTCTTAGAGTGTGAGATCTTATTTTCTACAAGTTACAGGAATAATAATCAGAGAGATAAGTATTACATTGTATTTACAAAAAAAATCCATTAGGACCTAGCAAATTTTTATACAGATTATAGGTTTCAGAGTCCAGAATTGTTAACAGTACACAATGAAACCTCATTCATATGGTAGCATGTACATTTTTTGTCAGAGTATAAGATTCTTAGTGGATACATTTTATAGGAATTAAATGACAGATAAACCTGTCTCTCATTGTGTAAGATTCTTAATTTATGCAATTTATAGATATTTTCTTTCTCAGAGATATGAACTGTATTGTACTTACAACAAAACCAATAGAACCTACCAAGATGTAAATATAGATCATGGATTCAGAGTCCAAAATGTTTACCAATACACCTTGAAACCTCATCCATTAGGGAGCATCTAAATAATTTTATAAGAATGTACTCTCAGAGAGATATGAACTGAATGGTACTTACAAAAAACCAATAGGACCTACCAATATTTAAATACAGATCACTGTATTCAAAGATCAGAGTGGAGTGGTTACCAATACACCAAGAAACCACATTCATTAGGGAACATCTAAACATTTTTTTCTAAAATGTTAGATTCTTAGAAGACACATTTTATTGAAGTTATTGTACATATATTAACATCAATGCTTATTTGGATTACACAGTAAAATTCATATAATTACAAACATTTCTATAACTACTTTTTTTTAGATTTTAGTACATTTTTTAAATAATCAGTGATTTAAAAAAATGTATTATATGTATAAAAAAGAAAAGTTTTTGTCAATCAAGGACTTAAACTGAAGGTACTAAAATGCACCTGGTCCCACTGAGATTTGAACTCAATTTACTGGATTCAGAGTGCAGAGTGCTAACCATAACACCATGGAATCTCCCTTCTAATAACACATATAAAACTTTCTCTCAGAGTGTAAGATCTTAATTTCTACAAGATACAGAAATATTCATTCAGAGAGATATGTACTACATTGTATTTACAAATAAAACCATTAGGACCTACCAATTTGTATATACAGATTATTGGTTTCAGAGTGCAGAATTGTTAACAGTACACCATGAAAGCTCATTCATATGGTGGCATGTAAAAAATTTTCTCACAGTGTAAAATTCTTAGAGGTTACATTTTATTGGAATTATATTACAGATAACCCTGTCTCTCAGTGTGTATGATTCTTAATTTATGCAATTTATAGATAGTTTCTTTCTCAGAGATATGAGCTGCATAATACTTACAAAAAAAACAATAGGACCTACCAAGATGTAAATACAAATCATGGATTCAGAGTCCGAAATGGTTACAAATACACCAGGAAACCTCATTCATGAGGAAGCATTTAAACTGTTTTTATTAGAATGTACTCTCAGAGAAATATAAACTGAACGGTACTTACAAAAAACCAATAGGACCTACCAAGATTTAAATACAGATCACTGGATTCAAAGATCAGAGTGGTTACCAATACACCAAGAAACCTCATTCATGAGGGAGAGCTAAACATTTTTTTCTAAAATGTTAGATTCTTAGAAGACACATTTTATTGCAATTATTGTACATATATTTACATCAACGCTTATTTGGGTTATATAGTAAAATTCATATAATTACATACATTTCTATAACTACCTTTTTTAGCTTTTCGTACATATTTACAAAAATCAGTGATTTAAAAAAAAATATTATATGTATGAAAAAGAAGACTTTCTGTCAATCAAGAACTTAAACTGAAGGTACAAAAACACATAAGGTCCCACTGAGCTTTGAACTCGGATCTCTGGATTCAGAGTCCAGAGTGCTAATCATTACACCATGGAACCTCTCTTATAACACCACCTATACAACTTTCTCTTAGAGTGTGAGATCTTATTTTCTACAAGTTACAGGAATAATAATCAGAGAGATAAGTATTACATTGTATTTACAAAAAAAGCCATTAGGACCTACCAAATTTTTATACAGATTATAGGTTTCAGAGTCCAGAATTGTTAACAGTACACAATGTAACCTCATTCATATGGTAGCATGTACATTTTTTGTCAGAGTATAAGATTCTTAGTGGATACATTTTATTGGAATTAAATGACAGATAAACCTGTCTTTCAGTGTTTAAGATTCTTAATTTATGCAATTTATAGATATTTTCTTTCTCAGAGATATGAACTGTATTGTACTTTCAACAAAACCAATAGAACCTACCAATATGTAAATATAGATCATGGATTCAGAGTCAAAAATGTTTACCAATACACCATGAAACCTCATCCATTAGGGAGCATCTAAATATTTTTATAAGAATGTACTCTCAGAGAGATATGAACTGAATGGTACTTACAAAAAACCAATAGGACCTACCAAGATTTAAATACAGATCACTGTATTCAAAGATCAGAGTGGAGTGGTTACCAATACACCAAGAAACCACATTCATTAGGGAACATCTAAACATTTTTTTCTAAAATGTTAGATTGTTAGAAGACACATTTTATTGAAGTTATTGTACATATATTAACATCAATGCTTATTTGGATTACACAGTAAAATTCATATAATTACAAACATTTCTATAACTACTTTTTTTTTAGATTTTAGTACATTTTTTAAATAATCAGTGATTTAAAAAAATGTATTATATGTATAAAAAAGAAAAGTTTTTGTCAATCAAGGACTTAAACTGAAGGTACTAAAATGCACCTGGTCCCACTGAGATTTGAACTCAATTTACTGGATTCAGAGTGCAGAGTGCTAACCATAACACCATGAAATCTCCCTTCTAATAACACTTATAAAACTTTCTCTCAGAGTGTAAGATCTTAATTTCTACAAGATACAGAAATATTCATTCAGAGAGATATGTACTACATTGTATTTACAAATAAAACCATTAGGACCTACCAATTTGTATATACAGATTATTGGTTTCAGAGTGCAGAATTGTTAACAGTACACCATGAAAGCTCATTCATATGGTGGCATGTAAAAAATTTTCTCACAGTGTAAGATTCTTAGAGGTTACATTTTATTGGAATTATATTACAGATAACCCTGTCTCTCAGTGTGTATGATTATTAATTTATGCAATTTATAGATATTTTCTTTCTCAGAGATATGAACTGCATAATACTTACAAAAAAAACAATAGGACCTACCAAGATGTAAATACAAATCATGGATTCAGAGTCCGAAATGGTTACAAATACACCAGGAAACCTCATTCATGAGGAAGCATTTAAACTGTTTTTATTAGAATGTACTCTCAGAGAAATATAAACTGAACGGTACTTACAAAAAACCAATAGGACCTACCAAGATTTAAATACAGATCACTGGATTCAAAGATCAGAGTGGTTACCAATACACCAAGAAACCTCATTCATGAGGGAGAGCTAAACATTTTTTTCTAAAATGTTAGATTCTTAGAAGACACATTTTATTGCAATTATTGTACATATATTTACATCAACGCTTATTTGGGTTATATAGTAAAATTCATATAATTACATACATTTCTATAACTACCTTTTTTAGCTTTTTGTACATATTTACAAAAATCAGTGATTTAAAAAAAAATATTATATGTATGAAAAAGAAGACTTTCTGTCAATCAAGAACTTAAACTGAAGGTACAAAAACACATAAGGTCCCACTGAGCTTTGAACTCGGATCGCTGGATTCAGAGTCCAGAGTGCTAATCATTACACCATGAAACCTCTCTTCTAACACCACCTATACAACTTTCTCTTAGAGTGTGAGATCTTATTTTCTACAAGTTACAGGAATAATAATCAGAGAGATAAGTATTACATTGTATTTACAAAAAAAATCCATTAGGACCGAGCAAATTTTTATACAGACTATAGGTTTCAGAGTCAAGAATTGTTAACAGTACACAATGAAACCTCATTCATATGGTAGCATGTACATTTTTTGTCAGAGTATAAGATTCTTAGTGGATACATTTTATAGGAATTAAATGACAGATAAACCTGTTTCTCAGTGTGTAAGATTCTTAATTTATGCAATTTATAGATATTTTCTTTCTCAGAGATATGAACTGTATTGTACTTACAACAAAACCAATAGAACCTACCAAGATGTAAATATAGATCATGGATTCAGAGTCCAAAATGTTTACCAATACACCATGAAACCTCATCCATTAGGGAGCATCTAAATAATTTTATAAGAATGTACTCTCAGAGAGATATGAACTGAATGGTACTTACAAAAAACCAATAGGACCTACCAAGATTTAAATACAGATCACTGTATTCAAAGATCAGAGTGGAGTGGTTACCAATACACCAAGAAACCACATTCATTAGGGAACATCTAAACATTTTTTTCTAAAATGTTAGATTCTTAGAAGACACATTTTATTGAAGTTATTGTACATATATTAACATCAATGCTTATTTGGATTACACAGTAAAATTCATATAATTACAAACATTTCTATAACTACTTTTTTTTAGATTTTAGTACATTTTTTAAATAATCAGTGATTTAAAAAAATGTATTATATGTATAAAAAAGAAAAGTTTTTGTCAATCAAGGACTAAAACTGAAGGTACTAAAATGCACCTGGTCCCACTGAGATTTGAACTCAATTTACTGAATTCAGAGTGCAGAGTGCTAACCATAACACCATGGAATCTCCCTTCTAATAACACATATAAAACTTTCTCTCAGAGTGTAAGATCTTAATTTCTACAAGATACAGAAATATTCATTCAGAGAGATATGTACTACATTGTATTTACAAATAAAACCATTAGGACCTACCAATTTGTATATACAGATTATTGGTTTCAGAGTGCAGAATTGTTAACAGTACACCATGAAAGCTCATTCATATGGTGGCATGTAAAAAATTTTCTCACAGTGTAAGATTCTTAGAGGTTACATTTTATTGGAATTATATTACAGATAACCCTGTCTCTCAGTGTGTATGATTCTTAATTTATGCAATTTATAGATATTTTCTTTCTCAGAGATATGAACTGCATAATACTTACAAAAAAAACAATAGGACCTACCAAGATGTAAATACAAATCATGGATTCAGAGTCCGAAATGGTTACAAATACACCAGGAAACCTCATTCATGAGGAAGCATTTAAACTGTTTTTATTAGAATGTACTCTCAGAGAAATATAAACTGAACGGTACTTACAAAAAACCAATAGGACCTACCAAGATTTAAATACAGATCACTGGATTCAAAGATCAGAGTGGTTACCAATACACCAAGAAACCTCATTCATGAGGGAGAGCTAAACATTTTTTTCTAAAAATGTTAGATTCTTAGAAGACACATTTTATTGCAATTATTGTACATATATTTACATCAACGCTTATTTGGGTTATATAGTAAAATTCATATAATTACATACATTTCTATAACTACCTTTTTTAGCTTTTCGTACATATTTACAAAAATCAGTGATTTAAAAAAAAATATTATATGTATGAAAAAGAAGACTTTCTGTCAATCAAGAACTTAAACTGAAGGTACAAAAACACATAAGGTCCCACCGAGCTTTGAACTCGGATCGCTGGATTCAGAGTCCAGAGTGCTAATCATTACACCATGGAACCTCTCTTCTAACACCACCTATACAACTTTCTCTTAGAGTGTGAGATCTTATTTTCTACAAGTTACAGGAATAATAATCAGAGAGATAAGTATTACATTGTATTTACAAAAAAAGCCATTAGGACCTACCAAATTTTTATACAGATTATAGGATTCATAGTCCAGAATTGTTAACAGTACACAATGTAACCTCATTCATATGGTAGCATGTACATTTTTTGTCAGAGTATAAGATTCTTAGTGGATACATTTTATTGGAATTAAATGACAGATAAACCTGTCTTTCAGTGTTTAAGATTCTTAATTTATGCAATTTATAGATATTTTCTTTCTCAGAGATATGAACTGTATTGTACTTTCAACAAAACCAATAGAACCTACCAATATGTAAATATAGATCATGGATTCAGAGTCCAAAATGTTTACCAAAACACCATGAAACCTCATCCATTAGGGAGCATCTAAATATTTTTATAAGAATGTACTCTCAGAGAGATATGAACTGAATGGTACTTACAAAAAACCAATAGGACCTACCAAGATTTAAATACAGATCACTGTATTCAAAGATCAGAGTGGAGTGGTTACCAATACACCAAGAAACCACATTCATTAGGGAACATCTAAACATTTTTTTCTAAAATGTTAGATTCTTAGAAGACACATTTTATTGAAGTTATTGTACATATATTAACATCAATGCTTATTTGGATTACACAGTAAAATTCATATAATTACAAAAATTTCTATAACTACTTTTTTTTTAGATTTTAGTACATTTTTTAAATAATCAGTGATTTAAAAAAATGTATTATATGTATAAAAAAGAAAAGTTTTTGTCAATCAAGGACTTAAACTGAAGGTACTAAAATGCACCTGGTCCCACTGAGATTTGAACTCAATTTACTGGATTCAGAGTGCAGAGTGCTAACCATAACACCATGGAATCTCCCTTCTAATAACACATATAAAACTTTCTCTCAGAGTGTAAGATCTTAATTTCTACAAGATACAGAAATATTCATTCAGAGAGATATGTACTACATTGTATTTACAAATAAAACCATTAGGACCTACCAATTTGTATATACAGATTATTGGTTTCAGAGTGCAGAATTGTTAACAGTACACCATGAAAGCTCATTCATATGGTGGCATGTAAAAATTTTTCTTACAGTGTAAGATTCTTAGAGGTTACATTTTATTGGAATTATATTACAGATAACCCTGTCTCTCAGTGTGTATGATTCTTAATTTATGCAATTTATAGATATTTTCTTTCTCAGAGATATGAACTGCATAATACTTACAAAAAAACAATAGGACCTACCAAGATGTAAATACAAATCATGGATTCAGAGTCCGAAATGGTTACAAATACACCAGGAAACCTCATTCATGAGGAAGCATTTAAACTGTTTTTATTAGAATGTACTCTCAGAGAAATATAAACTGAACGGTACTTACAAAAAACCAATAGGACCTACCAAGATTTAAATACAGATCACTGGATTCAAAGATCAGAGTGGTTACCAATACACCAAGAAACCTCATTCATGAGGGAGAGCTAAACATTTTTTTCTAAAATGTTAGATTCTTAGAAGACACATTTTATTGCAATTATTGTACATATATTTACATCAACGCTTATTTGGGTTATATAGTAAAATTCATATAATTACATACATTTCTATAACTACCTTTTTTAGCTTTTCGTACATATTTACAAAAATCAGTGATTTAAAAAAATTATTATATGCATGAAAAAGAAGACTTTCTGTCAATCAAGAAATTAAACGGAAGGTACTAAAACACATCAGATCCCACAGAGATTTGAACTCAGATCGCTGGATTCAGAGTCCAGAGTGCTAACTATTACACCATGGAACCTCTCTTCTAACACCACATATACTACTTTCACTTAGAGTGTGAGATCTTATTTTCTACAAGTTACAGGAATAATAATCAGAGAGATAAGTATTCCATTGTATTTACAAAAAAAAGCCATTAGGACCTACCAAATTTTTATACAGATTATAGGTTTCAGAGCCCTGAATTGTTAACAGTACACAATGAAACCTCATTCATATGGTAGCATGTACATTTTTTGTCAGAGTATAAGATTCTTAGTGGATACATTTTATAGGAATTAAATGACAGATAAACCTGTCTCTCAGTGTGTAAGATTCCTAATTTATGCAATTTATAGATATTTTCTTTCACAGAGATATTAACTGTATTGTACTTACAACAAAACCAATATAACCTACCAAGATGTAAATATAGATCATGGATTCAGAGTCCAAAATGTTTACCAAAACACCATGAAACCTCATCCATTAGGGAGCATCTAAATAGTTTTATAAGAATGTACTCTCAGAGAGATATGAACTGAATGGTACTTACAAAAAACCAATAGGACCTACCGATTTAAATACAGATCACTGTATTCAAAGATCAGAGTGGAGTGGTTACCAATAAACCAAGAAACCACATTCATTAGGGAACATATAAAAAAAATTCTAAAATGTTAAATTCTTAGAAGACACATTTTATTGAAGTTATTGTACATATATTTACATCAATGCTTATTTGGATTACACAGTAAAATTCATATAATTACAAACATTTCTATAACTACCTTTTTTTTAGATTTTAGTACATATTTACAATAATCAGTGATTTAAAAAATGTATTATATGTATAAAAAAGAAAAGTTTTTGTCAATCAAGGACTTAAACTGAAGGTACTAAAATGCACCTGGTCCCACTGAGATTTGAACTCAATTTACTGGATTCAGAGTACAGAGTGCTAACCATAACACCATGGAATCTCCCTTCTAATAACACATATAAAACTTTCTCTCAGAGTGTAAGATCTTAATTTCTACAAGATACAGAAATTTTCATTCAGAGAGATATGCACTACATTGTATTTACAAATAATACCATTAGGACCTACCAATTTGAATATACAGATTATTGGTTTTAGAGTTCAGAATTGTTAACAGTACACCATGAAAGCTCATTCATATGGTGGCATGTAAAAAAATTTCTCACAGTGTAAGATTCTTAGAGGTTACATTTTATTGGAGTTATATTACAGATAAACCTGTCTCTCAGTGTGTATGATTCTTAATTTATGCAATTTATAGATATTTTCTTTCTCAGAGATATGAACTGCATAATACTTACAAAAAAACAATAGGACCTACCAAGATGTAAATACAAATCATGGATTCAGAGTCCAAAATGGTTACAAATACACCAGGAAACCTCATTCATGAGGAAGCATTTAAACAGTTTTTATTAGAATGTACTCTCAGAGAAATATAAACTGAACGGTACTTACAAAAAAACAATAGGACCTACCAAGATTTAAATACAGATCACTGGATTCAAAGATCAGAGTGGTTACCAATACACCAAGAAACCTCATTCATGAGGGAGAGCTAAACATTTTTTTCTAAAATGTTAGATTCTTAGAAGACACATTTTATTGCAATTATTGTACATATATTTACATCAACGCTTATTTGGGTTATATAGTAAAATTCATATAATTACATACATTTCTATAACTACCTTTTTTAGCTTTTCGTACATATTTACAAAAATCAGTGATTTAAAAAAAAATATTATATGTATGAAAAAGAAGACTTTCTGTCAATCAAGAACTTAAACTGAAGGTACAAAAACACATAACGTCCCACTGAGCTTTGAACTCGGATCGCTGGATTCAGAGTCCAGAGTGCTAATCATTACACCATGGAACCTCTTTTCTAACACCACCTATACAACTTTCTCTTAGAGTGTGAGATCGTATTTTCTACAAGTTACAGGAATAATAATCAGAGAGATAAGTATTACATTGTATTTACAAAAAAAATCCATTAGGACCTAGCAAATTTTTATACAGATTATAGGTTTCAGAGTCCAGAATTGTTAACAGTACACAATGAAACCTCATTCATATGGTAGCATGCACATTTTTTGTCAGAGTATAAGATTCTTAGTGGATACATTTTATAGGAATTAAATGACAGATAAACCTGTCTCTCAGTGTGTAAGATTCTTAATTTATGCAATTTATAGATATTTTCTTTCTCAGAGATATGAACTGTATTGTACTTACAACAAAACCAATAGAACCTACCAAGATGTAAATATAGATCATGGATTCAGAGTCCAAAATGTTTACCAATACACCATGAAACCTCATCCATTAGGGAGCATCTAAATAATTTTATAAGAATGTACTCTCAGAGAGATATGAACTGAATGGTACTTACAAAAAACCAATAGGACCTACCAAGATTTAAATACAGATCACTGTATCCAAAGATCAGAGTGGAGTGGTTACCAATACACCAAGAAACCACATTCATTAGGGAACATCTAAACATTTTTTTCTAAAATGTTAGATTCTTAGAAGACACATTTTATTGAAGTTATTGTACATATATTAACATCAATGCTTATTTGGATTACACAGTAAAATTCATATAATTACAAACATTTCTATAACTACTTTTTTTTTTAGATTTTAGTACATTTTTTAAATAATCAGTGATTTAAAAAAATGTATTATATGTATAAAAAAGAAAAGTTTTTGTCAATCAAGGACTTAAACTGAAGGTACTAAAATGCACCTGGTCCCACTGAGATTTGAACTCAATTTACTGGGTTCAGAGTGCAGAGTGCTAACCATAACACCATGGAATCTCCCTTCTAATAACACGTATAAAACTTTCTCTCAGAGTGTAAGATCTTAATTTCTACAAGATACAGAAATATTCATTCAGAGAGATATGTACTACATTGTATTTACAAATAAAACCATTAGGACCTACCAATTTGTATATACAGATTATTGGTTTCAGAGTGCAGAATTGTTAACAGTACACAATGAAAGCTCATTCATATGGTGGCATGTAAAAATTTTTCTCACAGTGTAAGATTCTTAGAGGTTACATTTTATTGGAATTATATTACAGATAACCCTGTCTCTCAGTGTGTATGATTCTTAATTTATGCAATTTATAGATATTTTCTTTCTCAGAGATATGAACTGCATAAAACTTACAAAAAAAACAATAGGACCTACCAAGATGTAAATACAAATCATGGATTCACAGTCCAAAATGGTTACAAATACACCAGGAAACCTCATTCATGAGGAAGCATTTAAACAGTTTTTATTAAAATGTACTCTCAGAGAAATATAAACTGAACGGTACTTACAAAAAAACAATAGGACCTACCAAGATTTAAATACAGATCACTGGATTCAAAGATCAGAGTGGTTACCAATACACCAAGAAACCTCATTCATGAGGGAGAGCTAAACATTTTTTTCTAAAATGTTACATTCTTAGAAGACACATTTTATTGCAATTATTGTACATATATTTACATCAATGCTTATTTGGGTTATATAGTAAAATTCAGATAATTACATACATTTCTATAACTACCTTTTTTAGCTTTTCGTACATATTTACAAAAATCAGTGATTTAAAAAAAATATTATATGCATGAAAAAGAAGACTTTCTGTCAATCAAGAAATTAAATGGAAGGTACTAAAACACATCAGATCCCACTGAGATTTGAACTCAGATCGCTGGATTCAGAGTCCAGAGTGCTAACTATTACACCATGGAACCTCTCTTCTAACACCACATATACTACTTTCACTTAGAGTGTGAGATCTTATTTTCTACAAGTTACAGGAATAATAATCAGAGAGATAAGTATTACATTGTATTTACAAAAAAAAGCCATTAGGACCTACCAAATTTTTATACAGATTATAGGTTTCAGAGCCCTGAATTGTTAACAGTACACAATGAAACCTCATTCATATGGTAGCATGTAAATTTTTTGTCAGAGTATAAGATTCTTAGTGGATACATTTTATAGGAATTAAATGACAGATAAACCTGTCTCTCAGTGTGTAAGATTCCTAATTTATGCAATTTATAGATATTTTCTTTCTCAGAGATATTAACTGTATTGTACTTACAACAAAACCAATATAACCTACCAAGATGTAAATATAGATCATGGATTCAGAGTCCCAAATGTTTACCAATACACCATGAAACCTCATCCATTAGGGAGCATCTAAATATTTTTATAAGAATGTACTCTCAGAGAGATATGAACTGAATGGTACTTACAAAAAACCAATAGGACCTACCGATTTAAATACAGATCACTGTATTCAAAGATCAGAGTGGAGTGGTTACCAATAAACCAAGAAACCACATTCATTAGGGAACATATAAAAAAAATGCTAAAATGTTAGATTCTTAGAAGACACATTTTATTGAAGTTATTGTACATATATTTACATCAATGCTTATTTGGATTACACAGTAAAATTCATATAATTACAAACATTTCTATAACTACCTTTTTTTTAGATTTTAGTACATATTTACAATAATCAGTGATTTAAAAAATGTATTATATGTATAAAAAAGAAAAGTTTTTGTCAATCAAGGACTTAAACTGAAGGTACTAAAATGCACCTGGTCCCACTGAGATTTGAACTCAATTTACTGGATTAAGAGTGCAGAGTGCTAACCATAACACCATGGAATCTCCCTTCTAATAACACATATAAAACTTTCTCTCAGAGTGTAAGATCTTAATTTCTACAAGATACAGAAATATTCATTCAGAGAGATATGTACTACATTGTATTTACAAATAAAACCATTAGGACCTACCAATTTGTATATACAGATTAATGGTTTCAGAGTGCAGAATTGTTAACAGTACACCATGAAAGCTCATTCATATGGTGGCATGTAAAAAAATTTCTCACAGTGTAAGATTCTTAGAGGTTACATTTTATTGGAATTATATTACAGATAACCCTGTCTCTCAGTGTGTATGATTCTTAATTTATGCAATTTATAGATATTTTCTTTCTCAGAAATATGAACTGCATAATACTTACAAAAAAACAATAGGACCTACCAAGATGTAAATACAAATCATGGATTCAGAGTCCAAAATGGTTACAAATACACCAAGAAACCTCATTCATGAGGAAGCATTTAAACTGTTTTTATTAGAATGTACTCTCAGAGAAATATAAACTGAACGGTACTTACAAAAAACCAATACGACCTACCAAGATTTAAATACAGATCACTGGATTCAAAGATCAGAGTGGTTACCAATACACCAAGAAACCTCATTCATGAGGGAGAGCTAAACATTTTTTTCTAAAATGTTAGATTCTTAGAAGACACATTTTATTGCAATTATTGTACATATATTTACATCAACGCTTATTTGGGTTATATAGTAAAATTCATATAATTACATACATTTCTATAACTACCTTTTTTAGCTTTTCGTACATATTTACAAAAATCAGTGATTTAAAAAAAATTATTATATGTATGAAAAAGAAGACTTTCTGTCAATCAAGAACTTTAACTGAAGGTACAAAAACACATAAGGTCCCACTGAGCTTTGAACTCGGATCGCTGGATTCAGAGTCCAGAGTGCTAATCATTACACCATGGAACCTCTCTTCTAACACCACCTATACAACTTTCTCTTAGAGTGTGAGATCTTATTTTCTACAAGTTACAGGAATAATAATCAGAGAGATAAGTATTACATTGTATTTACAAAAAAAGCCATTAGGACCTAGCAAATTTTTATACAGATTATAGGTTTCAGAGTCCAGAATTGTTAACAGTACACAATGAAACCTCATTCATATGGTAGCATGCACATTTTTTGTCAGAGTATAAGATTCTTAGTGGATACATTTTATAGGAATTAAATGACAGATAAACCTGTCTCTCAGTGTGTAAGATTCTTAATTTATGCAATTTATAGATATTTTCTTTCTCAGAGATATGAACTGTATTGTACTTACAACAAAACCAATAGAACCTACCAAGATGTAAATATAGATCATGGATTCAGAGTCCAAAATGTTTACCAATACACCATGAAACCTCATCCATTAGGGAGCATCTAAATAATTTTATAAGAATGTACTCTCAGAGAGATATGAACTGAATGGTACTTACAAAAAACCAATAGGACCTACCAAGATTTAAATACAGATCACTGTATTCAAAGATCAGAGTGGAGTGGTTACCAATACACCAAGAAACCACATTCATTAGGGAACATCTAAACATTTTTTTCTAAAATGTTAGATTCTTAGAAGACACATTTTATTGAAGTTATTGTACATATATTAACATCAATGCTTATTTGGATTACACAGTAAAATTCATATAATTACAAACATTTCTATAACTACTTTTTTTTTTAGATTTTAGTACATTTTTTAAATAATCAGTGATTTAAAAAAATGTATTATATGTATAAAAAAGAAAAGTTTTTGTCAATCAAGGACTTAAACTGAAGGTACTAAAATGCACCTGGTCCCACTGAGATTTGAACTCAATTTACTGGGTTCAGAGTGCAGAGTGCTAACCATAACACCATGGAATCTCCCTTCTAATAACACGTATAAAACTTTCTCTCAGAGTGTAAGATCTTAATTTCTACAAGATACAGAAATATTCATTCAGAGAGATATGTACTACATTGTATTTACAAATAAAACCATTAGGACCTACCAATTTGTATATACAGATTATTGGTTTCAGAGTGCAGAATTGTTAACAGTACACAATGAAAGCTCATTCATATGGTGGCATGTAAAAATTTTTCTCACAGTGTAAGATTCTTAGAGGTTACATTTTATTGGAATTATATTACAGATAACCCTGTCTCTCAGTGTGTATGATTCTTAATTTATGCAATTTATAGATATTTTCTTTCTCAGAGATATGAACTGCATAAAACTTACAAAAAAAACAATAGGACCTACCAAGATGTAAATACAAATCATGGATTCACAGTCCAAAATGGTTACAAATACACCAGGAAACCTCATTCATGAGGAAGCATTTAAACAGTTTTTATTAAAATGTACTCTCAGAGAAATATAAACTGAACGGTACTTACAAAAAAACAATAGGACCTACCAAGATTTAAATACAGATCACTGGATTCAAAGATCAGAGTGGTTACCAATACACCAAGAAACCTCATTCATGAGGGAGAGCTAAACATTTTTTTCTAAAATGTTACATTCTTAGAAGACACATTTTATTGCAATTATTGTACATATATTTACATCAATGCTTATTTGGGTTATATAGTAAAATTCAGATAATTACATACATTTCTATAACTACCTTTTTTAGCTTTTCGTACATATTTACAAAAATCAGTGATTTAAAAAAAATATTATATGCATGAAAAAGAAGACTTTCTGTCAATCAAGAAATTAAATGGAAGGTACTAAAACACATCAGATCCCACTGAGATTTGAACTCAGATCGCTGGATTCAGAGTCCAGAGTGCTAACTATTACACCATGGAACCTCTCTTCTAACACCACATATACTACTTTCACTTAGAGTGTGAGATCTTATTTTCTACAAGTTACAGGAATAATAATCAGAGAGATAAGTATTACATTGTATTTACAAAAAAAAGCCATTAGGACCTACCAAATTTTTATACAGATTATAGGTTTCAGAGCCCTGAATTGTTAACAGTACACAATGAAACCTCATTCATATGGTAGCATGTACATTTTTTGTCAGAGTATAAGATTCTTAGTGGATACATTTTATAGGAATTAAATGACAGATAAACCTGTCTCTCAGTGTGTAAGATTCCTAATTTATGCAATTTATAGATATTTTCTTTCTCAGAGATATTAACTGTATTGTACTTACAACAAAACCAATATAACCTACCAAGATGTAAATATAGATCATGGATTCAGAGTCCCAAATGTTTACCAATACACCATGAAACCTCATCCATTAGGGAGCATCTAAATATTTTTATAAGAATGTACTCTCAGAGAGATATGAACTGAATGGTACTTACAAAAAACCAATAGGACCTACCGATTTAAATACAGATCACTGTATTCAAAGATCAGAGTGGAGTGGTTACCAATAAACCAAGAAACCACATTCATTAGGGAACATATAAAAAAAATGCTAAAATGTTAGATTCTTAGAAGACACATTTTATTGAAGTTATTGTACATATATTTACATCAATGCTTATTTGGATTACACAGTAAAATTCATATAATTACAAACATTTCTATAACTACCTTTTTTTTAGATTTTAGTACATATTTACAATAATCAGTGATTTAAAAAATGTATTATATGTATAAAAAAGAAAAGTTTTTGTCAATCAAGGACTTAAACTGAAGGTACTAAAATGCACCTGGTCCCACTGAGATTTGAACTCAATTTACTGGATTAAGAGTGCAGAGTGCTAACCATAACACCATGGAATCTCCCTTCTAATAACACATATAAAACTTTCTCTCAGAGTGTAAGATCTTAATTTCTACAAGATACAGAAATATTCATTCAGAGAGATATGTACTACATTGTATTTACAAATAAAACCATTAGGACCTACCAATTTGTATATACAGATTAATGGTTTCAGAGTGCAGAATTGTTAACAGTACACCATGAAAGCTCATTCATATGGTGGCATGTAAAAAAATTTCTCACAGTGTAAGATTCTTAGAGGTTACATTTTATTGGAATTATATTACAGATAACCCTGTCTCTCAGTGTGTATGATTCTTAATTTATGCAATTTATAGATATTTTCTTTCTCAGAAATATGAACTGCATAATACTTACAAAAAAACAATAGGACCTACCAAGATGTAAATACAAATCATGGATTCAGAGTCCAAAATGGTTACAAATACACCAAGAAACCTCATTCATGAGGAAGCATTTAAACTGTTTTTATTAGAATGTACTCTCAGAGAAATATAAACTGAACGGTACTTACAAAAAACCAATACGACCTACCAAGATTTAAATACAGATCACTGGATTCAAAGATCAGAGTGGTTACCAATACACCAAGAAACCTCATTCATGAGGGAGAGCTAAACATTTTTTTCTAAAATGTTAGATTCTTAGAAGACACATTTTATTGCAATTATTGTACATATATTTACATCAACGCTTATTTGGGTTATATAGTAAAATTCATATAATTACATACATTTCTATAACTACCTTTTTTAGCTTTTCGTACATATTTACAAAAATCAGTGATTTAAAAAAAATTATTATATGTATGAAAAAGAAGACTTTCTGTCAATCAAGAACTTTAACTGAAGGTACAAAAACACATAAGGTCCCACTGAGCTTTGAACTCGGATCGCTGGATTCAGAGTCCAGAGTGCTAATCATTACACCATGGAACCTCTCTTCTAACACCACCTATACAACTTTCTCTTAGAGTGTGAGATCTTATTTTCTACAAGTTACAGGAATAATAATCAGAGAGATAAGTATTACATTGTATTTACAAAAAAAGCCATTAGGACCTAGCAAATTTTTATACAGATTATAGGTTTCAGAGTCCAGAATTGTTAACAGTACACAATGAAACCTCATTCATATGGTAGCATGTACATTTTTTGTCAGAGTATAAGATTCTTAGTGGATACATTTTATAGGAATTAAATGACAGATAAACCTGTCTCTCAGTGTGTAAGATTCTTAATTTATGCAATTTATAGATATTTTCTTTCTCAGAGATATGAACTGTATTGTACTTGCAACAAAACCAATAGAACCTACCAAGATGTAAATATAGATCATGGATTCAGAGTCCAAAATGTTTACCAATACACCATGAAACCTCATCCATTAGGGAGCATCTAAATAATTTTATAAGAATGTACTCTCAGAGAGATATGAACTGAATGGTACTTACAAAAAACCAATAGGACCTACCAAGATTTAAATACAGATCACTGTATTCAAAGATCAGAGTGGAGTGGTTACCAATACACCAAGAAACCACATTCATTAGGGAACATCTAAACATTTTTTTCTAAAATGTTAGATTCTTAGAAGACACATTTTATTGAAGTTATTGTACATATATTAACATCAATGCTTATTTGGATTACACAGTAAAATTCATATAATTGCAAACATTTCTATAACTACTTTTTTTTTCGATTTTAGTACATTTTTACAATAATCAGTGATTTAAAAAAATGTATTATATGTATAAAAAAGAAAAGTTTTTGTCAATCAAGGACTAAAACTGAAGGTACTAAAATGCACCTGGTCCCACTGAGATTTGAACTCAATTCACTGGATTCAGAGTGCAGAGTGCTAACCATAACACCATGGAATCTCCCTTCTAATAACACATATAAAACTTTCTCTCAGAGTGTAAGATCTTAATTTCTACAAGATACAGAAATATTCATTCAGAGAGATATGTACTACATTGTATTTACAAATAAAACCATTAGGACCTACCAATTTGTATATACAGATTATTGGTTTCAGAGTCCAGAATTGTTAACAGTACACCATGAAAGCTCATTCATATGGTGGCATGTAAAAAATTTTCTCACAGTGTAAGATTCTTAGAGGTTACATTTTATTGGAGTTATATTACAGATAAACCTGTCTCTCAGTGTGTATAATTCTTAATTTATGCAATTTATAGATATTTTCTTTCTCAGAGATATGAACTGCATAATACTTACAAAAAAACAATAGGACCTACCAAGATGTAAATACAAATCATGGATTCACAGTCCAAAATGGTTACAAATACACCAGGAAACCTCATTCATGAGGAAGCATTTAAACAGTTTTTATTAGAATGTACTCTCAGAGAAATATAAACTGAACGGTACTTACAAAAAAACAATAGGACCTACCAAGATTTAAATACAGATCACTGGATTCAAAGATCAGAGTGGTTACCAATACACCAAGAAACCTCATTCATGAGGGAGAGCTAAACATTTTTTTCTAAAATGTTACATTCTTAGAAGACACATTTTATTGCAATTATTGTACATATATTTACATCAATGCTTATTTGGGTTATATAGTAAAATTCAGATAATTACATACATTTCTATAACTACCTTTTTTAGCTTTTCGTACATATTTACAAAAATCAGTGATTTCAAAAAATTATTATATGCATGAAAAAGAAGACTTTCTGTCAATCAAGAAATTAAACGGAAGGTACTAAAACACATCAGATCCCACAGAGATTTGAACTCAGATCGCTGGATTCAGAGTCCAGAGTGCTAACTATTACACCATGGAACCTCTCTTCTAACACCACATATACTACTTTCACTTAGAGTGTGAGATCTTATTTTCTACAAGTTACAGGAATAATAATCAGAGAGATAAGTATTCCATTGTATTTACAAAAAAAAGCCATTAGGACCTACCAAATTTTTATACAGATTATAGGTTTCAGAGCCCTGAATTGTTAACAGTACACAATGAAACCTCATTCATATGGTAGCATGTACATTTTTTGTCAGAGTATAAGATTCTTAGTGGATACATTTTATAGGAATTAAATGACAGATAAACCTGTCTCTCAGTGTGTAAGATTCCTAATTTATGCAATTTATAGATATTTTCTTTCACAGAGATATTAACTGTATTGTACTTACAACAAAACCAATATAACCTACCAAGATGTAAATATAGATCATGGATTCAGAGTCCAAAATGTTTACCAATACACCATGAAACCTCATCCATTAGGGAGCATCTAAATAGTTTTATAAGAATGTACTCTCAGAGAGATATGAACTGAATGGTACTTACAAAAAACCAATAGGACCTACCGATTTAAATACAGATCACTGTATTCAAAGATCAGAGTGGAGTGGTTACCAATAAACCAAGAAACCACATTCATTAGGGAACATATAAAAAAAATTCTAAAATGTTAAATTCTTAGAAGACACATTTTATTGAAGTTATTGTACATATATTTACATCAATGCTTATTTGGATTACACAGTAAAATTCATATAATTACAAACATTTCTATAACTACTTTTTTTTTAGATTTTAGTACATTTTTAAAATAATCAGTGATTTAAAAAAATGTATTATATGTATAAAAAAGAAAAGTTTTTGTCAATCAAGGACTTAAACTGAAGGTACTAAAATGCACCTGGTCCCACCGAGATTTGAACTTAATTTACTGGATTCAGAGTGCAAAGTGCTAACCATAACACCATGGAATCTCCCTTCTAATAACACATATAAAACTTTCTCTCAGAGTGTAAGATCTTAATTTCTACAAGATACAGAAATATTCATTCAGAGAGATATGTACTACATTGTATTTACAAATAAAACCATTAGGACCTACCAATTTGTATATACAGATTATTGGTTTCAGAGTCCAGAATTGTTAACAGTACACCATGAAAGCTCATTCATATGGTGGCATGTAAAAAATTTTCTCACAGTGTAAGATTCTTAGAGGTTACATTTTATTGGAATTATATTACAGATAACCCTGTCTCTCAGTGTGTATGATTCTTAATTTATGCAATTTATAGATATTTTCTTTCTTAGAGATATGAACTGCATAATACTTACAAAAAAACAATAGGACCTACCAAGATGTAAATACAAATCATGGATTCAGAGTCCAAAATGGTTACAAATACACCAGGAAACCTCATTCATGAGGAAGCATTTAAACTGTTTTTATTAGAATGTACTCTCAGAGAAATATAAACTGAACGGTACTTACAAAAAACCAATAGGACCTACCAAGATTTAAATACAGATCACTGGATTCAAAGATCAGAGTGGTTACCAATACACCAAGAAACCTCATTCATGAGGGAGAGCTAAACATTTTTTTCTAAAATGTTAGATTCTTAGAAGACACATTTTATTGCAATTATTGTACATATATTTACATCAACGCTTATTTGGGTTATATAGTAAAATTCATATAATTACATACATTTCTATAACTACCTTTTTTAGCTTTTCGTACATATTTACAAAAATCAGTGATTTAAAAAAAAATATTATATGTATGAAAAAGAAGACTTTCTGTCAATCAAGAACTTAAACTGAAGGTACAAATACACATAACGTCCCACTGAGCTTTGAACTCGGATCGCTGGATTCAGAGTCCAGAGTGCTAATCATTACACCATGGAACCTCTTTTCTAACACCACCTATACAACTTTCTCTTAGAGTGTGAGATCGTATTTTCTACAAGTTACAGGAATAATAATCAGAGAGATAAGTATTACATTGTATTTACAAAAAAAGCCATTAGGACCTACCAAATTTTTATACAGATTATAGGTTTCAGAGTCCTGAATTGTTAACAGTACACAATGTAACCTCATTCATATGGTAGCATGTACATTTTTTGTCAGAGTATAAGATTCTTAGTGGATACATTTTATTGGAATTAAATGACAGATAAACCTGTCTTTCAGTGTTTAAGATTCTTAATTTATGCAATTTATAGATATTTTCTTTCTCAGAGATATGAACTGTATTGTACTTTCAACAAAACCAATAGAACCTACCAATATGTAAATATAGATCATGGATTCAGAGTCCAAAATGTTTACCAAAACACCATGAAACCTCATCCATTAGGGAGCATCTAAATATTTTTATAAGAATGTACTCTCAGAGAGATATGAACTGAATGGTACTTACAAAAAACCAATAGGACCTACCAAGATTTAAATACAGATCACTGTATTCAAAGATCAGAGTGGAGTGGTTACCAATACACCAAGAAACCACATTCATTAGGGAACATCTAAACATTTTTTTCTAAAATGTTAGATTCTTAGAAGACACATTTTATTGAAGTTATTTTACATATATTAACATCAATGCTTATTTGGATTACACAGTAAAATTCATATAATTACAAACATTTCTATAACTACTTTTTTTTTAGATTTTAGTACATTTTTAAAATAATCAGTGATTTAAAAAAATGTATTATATGTATAAAAAAGAAAAGTTTTTGTCAATTAAGGACTTAAACTGAAGGTACTAAAATGCACCTGGTCCCACCGAGATTTGAACTTAATTTACTGGATTCAGAGTGCAAAGTGCTAACCATAACACCATGGAATCTCCCTTCTAATAACACATATAAAACTTTCTCTCAGAGTGTAAGATCTTAATTTCTACAAGATACAGAAATATTCATTCAGAGAGATATGTACTACATTGTATTTACAAATAAAACCATTAGGACCTACCAATTTGTATATACAGATTATTGGTTTCAGAGTCCAGAATTGTTAACAGTACACCATGAAAGCTCATTCATATGGTGGCATGTAAAAATTTTTCTCACAGTGTAAGATTCTTAGAGGTTACATTTTATTGGAATTATATTACAGATAACCCTGTCTCTCAGTGTGTATGATTCTTAATTTATGCAATTTATAGATATTTTCTTTCTCAGAGATATGAACTGCATAATACTTACAAAAAAACAATAGGACCTACCAAGATGTAAATACAAATCATGGATTCAGAGTCCAAAATGGTTACAAATACACCAGGAAACCTCATTCATGAGGAAGCATTTAAACAGTTTTTATTAGAATGTACTCTCAGAGAAATATAAACTGAACGGTACTTACAAAAAACCAATAGGACCTACCAAGATTTAAATACAGATCACTGGATTCAAAGATCAGAGTGGTTACCAATACATCAAGAAACTTCATTCATGAGGGAGAGCTAAACATTTTTTTCTAAAATGTTAGATTCTTAGAAGACACATTTTATTGCAATTATTGTACATATATTTACATCAACGCTTATTTGGGTTATATAGTAAAATTCATATAATTACATACATTTCTATAACTACCTTTTTTAGCTTTTAGTACATATTTACAAAAATCAGTGATTTAAAAAAATTATTATATGTATGAAAAAGAAGACTTTCTGTCAATCAAGAACTTAAACTGAAGGTACTATAACACATCAGGTCCCACCGAGATTTGAACTCAGATCGCTGGATTCAGAGTCCAGAGTGCTAACCATTACACCATGGAACCTCTCTTCTAACACAACATATACAACTTTCTCTTAGAGTGTGAGATCTTATTTTCCACAAGTTACAGGAATAATAATCAGAGAGATAAGTATTCCATTGTATTTACAAAAAAAAGCCATTAGGACCTACCAAATTTTTATACAGATTATAGGTTTCAGAGTCCAGAATTGTTAACAGTACACAATGAAACCTCATTCATATGGTAGCATGTGCATTTTTTGTCAGAGTATAAGATTCTTAGTGGATACATTTTATTGGAATTAAATGACAGATAAACCTGTCTCTCAGTGTGTAAGATTATTAATTTATGAAATTTATAGATATTTTCTTTCTCAGAGATATTAACTGTATTGTACTTACAACAAAACCAATAGAACCTACCAAGATGTAAATATAGATCATGGATTCAGAGTCCAAAATGTTTACCAATATACCATGAAACCTCATCCATTAGGGAGCATCTAAATAGTTTTATAAGAATGTACTCTCAGAGAGATATGAACTGAATGGTACTTACAAAAAACCAATAGGACCTACTAAGATTTAAATACAGATCACTGTATTCAAAGATCAGAGTGGAGTGGTTACCAATACACCAAGAAACCACATTCATTAGGGAACATCTAAACATTTTTTTCTAAAATGTTAGATTCTTAGAAGACACATTTTATTGAAGTTATTGTACATATATTAACATCAATGCTTATTTGGATTACACAGTAAAATTCATATAATTACAAACATTTCTATAACTACCTTTTTTAGATTTTAGTACATTTTTACAATAATCAGTGATTTTAAAAAAATGTATTATATGTATAAAATAGAAAAGTTTTTGTCAATCAAGGAATTAAACTTTGTACTAAAATGCACCTGGTCCCACCGAGATTTGAACTCAATTTACTGGATTCAGAGTACAGAGTGCTAACCATAACACCATGGAATCTCCCTTCTAATAACATATAAAACTTTCTCTCAGAGTGTAAGATCTTAATTTCTACAAGATACAGAAATATTCATTCAGAGAGATATGTACTACATTGTATTTACAAATAAAACCATTAGGACCTACCAATTTGTATATACAGATTATTAGTTTCAGAGTCAAGAATTGTTAACAGTACACCATGAAAGCTCATTCATATGGTGGCATGTAAAAAATGTTCTCACAGTGTAAGATTCTTAGAGGTTACTTTTTATTGGAATTATATTACCGATAAACCTGTCTCTCAGTGTGTATGATTTTTAATTTATGCAATTTATAGATATTTTCTTTCTCAGAGATATGAACTGCATAATACTTACAAAAAAACAATAGGACCTACCAAGATGTAAATACAAATCATGGATTCAGAGTCCAAAATGGTTACAAATACACCAGGAAACCTCATTCATGAGGAAGCATTTAAACAGTTTTTATTAGAATGTACTCTCAGAGAAATATAAACTGAACGGTACTTACAAAAAACCAATAGGACCTACCAAGATTTAAATACAGATCACTGGATTCAAAGATCAGAGTGGTTACCAATACACCAAGAAACTTCATTCATGAGGGAGAGCTAAACATTTTTTTCTAAAATGTTAGATTCTTAGAAGACACATTTTATTGCAATTATTGTACATATATTTACATAGTAACATAGTAACATAGTATCTGAGGTTGAAAAAAGACAATTGTCCATCGAGTTCAACCTATTTGTGGTGTCCTATGCATGATGATTTGACTAAATAGTAACTATAATGTATGACTATGCACCATACCCCTGGATATCCTTATCCAATAGGAATTTATCTAACCCATTCTTAAAGGTGTTGACAGATTCCGCCATTACAACTCCCTCGGGCAGGGAATTCCAAACACGTATTGTCCTTACCGTGAAAAAGCCTTTACGTCGTATTGTGCGGAATCTCCTCTCCTCTAACCTGAGCGAGTGTCCACGAGTCCTCTGTGTTGATCTAACCAAAAACAGGTCCCGCGCAAGCTCTGTGTATTGTCCCCTTATATATTTGTAGATGTTGATCATATCCCCTCTAAGTCTCCGCTTTTCCAATGTAAACATGCCTAGTCTTTCAAGCCTTTCCTTGTATTCCATCGTCTCCATGCCCTTAATTAGTTTGGTCACCCTCCTTTGTACCTTTTCAAGCTCCAGTATATCCTTTTTGTAGTACGGTGCCCAGAACTGTACACAGTATTCAAGGTGTGGCCTCACTAGTGATTTATATAATGGGAGTATAATACTCTCGTCCCTAGCATCAATACCCCGTTTTATGCATGCTAATATCTTATTAGCCTTCTTTGCTGCAGTCCTACTTTGGGTACTACTGCTTAGCTTGCTATCTATGAGGACACCTAAGTCCTTTTCCAGTACAGAATCCCCTAGTTTTACCCCATTTAGTAGGTAGGTGTAATTTTTGTTCTTGTTACCACAGTGCATTACCTTACACTTGTCTGTGTTGAAGCGCATTCTCCATTTGGCTGCCCATGCTTCTAATTTAACTAAGTCGTTCTGAAGAGACTCGGCATCCTCCTCTGTATTTATAGCCTTACACAATTTGGTATCATCTGCAAAAATTGACACCATGCTCTCTAGACCTTCTGTTAGGTCGTTAATGAAAATATTGAACAATAGCGGTCCTAATACTGAGCCTTGCGGCACACCACTTAGCACTTCCGTCCAAGTTGAAAAATATCCATTAACCACAACGCGCTGCTTCCTATTATCTAACCAGTTTTTGACCCAAGTGCATATTGTGCTTCCTAGCCCTGATTCTTGTAGCTTGTATATAAGTCTCATGTGTGGTACAGTATCAAACGCTTTGGCAAAGTCTAAAAAGATTACATCCACGTTTTTACCCTGATCTAGGTTTGCGCTTACTGTTTCATAAAAGCCAAGTAAGTTGGTTTGACAGGATCTGTCCTTCATAAACCCATGTTGGTGAAGGACAGATCCTGTCAAACCAACTTACTTATTTGGGTTATATAGTAAAATTCATATAATTACATACATTTCTATAACTACCTTTTTTTAGCTTTTAGTACATATTTACAAAAATCAGTGATTTAAAAAAATTATTTTATGTATGAAAAAGAAGACTTTCTGTCAATCAAGAACTTAAACTGAAGGTACTAAAATACATCAGGTCCCACAAAGATTTGAACTCGGATCGCTGGATTCAGAGTCCAGATTGCTAACCATTACACCATGGAACCTCTCTTCTAACACAACATATACAACTTTCTCTTAGAGTGTGAGATCTTATTTTCTACAAGTTACAGGAATAATAATCATAGAGATAAGTATTACATTGTATTTACAAAAAAAAGCCATTAGGACCTACCAAATTTTTATACAGATTATAGGTTTCAGAGTCCAGAATTGTTAACAGTACACAATGAAACCTCATTCATATGGTAGCATGTACATTTTTTGTCAGAGTATAAGATTCTTAGTGGATACATTTTATTGGAATTAAATGACAGATAAACCTGTCTCTCAGTGTGTAAGATTCTTAATTTATAGATATTTTCTTTCTCAGAGATATTAACTGTATTGTACTTACAACAAAACCAATAGAACCTACCAAGATGTAAATATAGATCATGGATTCAGAGTCCAAAATGTTTACCAATATACCATGAAACCTCATCCATTAGGGAGCATCTAAATATTTTTATAAGAATGTACTCTCAGAGAGATATGAACTGAATGGTACTTACAAAAAACCAATAGGACCTACCAAGATTTAAATACAGATCACTGTATTCAAAGATCAGAGTGGAGTGGTTACAAATACACCAAGAAACCACATTCATTAGGGAACATCTAAACATTTTTTTCTAAAATGTTAGATTCTTAGAAGACACATTTTATTGAAGTTATTGTACATATATTAACATCAATGCTTATTTGGATTACACAGTAAAATTCATATAATTACAAACATTTCTATAACTACCTTTTTTTAGATTTTAGTACATTTTTACAATAATCAGTGATTTAAAAAAAAATTATTATATGTATAAAAAAGAAAAGTTTTTGTCAATCAAGGAATTAAACTTTGTACTAAAATGCACCTGGTCCCACCGAGATTTGAACTCAATTTACTGGATTCAGAGTACAGAGTGCTAACCATAACACCATGGAATCTCCCTTCTAATAACACATATAAAACTTTCTCTCAGAGTGTAAGATCTTTATTTCTACAAGATACAGAAATATTCATTCAGAGAGATATGTACTACATTGTATTTGCAAATAAAACCATTAGGACCTACAAATTTGTATATACAGATTATTAGTTTCAGAGTCCAGAATTGTTAACAGTACACCATGAAAGCTCATTCATATGGTGGCATGTAAAAAATGTTCTCACAGTGTTAGATTCTTAGAGGTTACATTTTATTGGAATTATATTACCGATAAACCTGTCTCTTAGTGTGTAAGATTCTTAATTTATGCAATTTATAGATATTTTCTTTCTCAGAGATATTAACTGTATTGTACTTACAACAAAACCAATAGGACCTGCCAAGATTTAAATACAGATCACTGTATTCAAAGATCAGAGTGGAGTGGTTACCAATACACCAAGAAACCACATTCATTAGGGAACATCTAAACATTTTTTTCTAAAATGTTAGATTCTTAGAAGACACATTTTATTGTAGTTATTGTACATATATTAACATCAATGCTTATTTGGATTACACAGTAAAATTCATATAATTACAAACATTTCTATAACTACCTTTTTTTTAGATTTTAGTACATTTTTACAATAATCAGTGATTTTAAAAAAATGTATTATATGTATAAAAAAGAAAAGTTTTTGTCAATCAAGGAATTAAACTTTGTACTAAAATGCACCTGGTCCCACCGAGATTTAAACTCAATTTACTGGATTCAGAGTACAGAGTGCTAACCATAACACCATGGAATCTCTTATCTAATAACACATATAAAACTTTCTCTCAGAGTGTAAGATCTTTATTTCTACAAGATACAGAAATATTCATTCAGAGAGATATGTACTACATTGTATTTGCAAATAAAACCATTAGAACCTACCAATTTGTATATACAGATTATTGGTTTCAGAGTGCAGAATTGTTAACAGTACACCATGAAAGCTCATTCATATGGTGGCATGTAAAAAATGTTCTCACAGTGTAAGATTCTTAGAGGTTACATTTTATTGGAATTATATTACCGATAAACCTGTCTCTCAGTGTGTAAGATTCTTAATTTATGCAATTTATAGATATTTTCTTTCTCAGAGATATTAACTGTATTGTACTTACAACAAAACCAATAGGACCTACCAAGATTTAAATACAGATCACTGTATTCAAAGATCAGAGTGGAGTGGTTACCAATACACCAAGAAACCACATTCATTAGGGAACATCTAAACATTTTTTTCTAAAATGTTAGATTCTTAGAAGACACATTTTATTGAAGTTATTGTACATATATTAACATCAATGCTTATTTGGATTACACAGTAACATTTATATAATTACAAACATTTCTATAACTACCTTTTTTAGATTTTAGTACATTTTTACAATAATCAGTGATTTTAAAAAATGTATTATATGTATAAAAAAGAAAAGTTTTTGTCAATCAAGGACTTAAACTGAAGGTACTAAAATGCACCTGGTCCCACTGAGATTTGAACTCAATTTACTGGATTCAGAGTACAGAGTGCTAACCATAACACCATGGAATCTCCCTTCTAATAACACATATAAAACTTTCTCTCAGAGTGTAAGATCTTAATTTCTACAAGATACAGAAATATTCATTCAGAGAGATATGTACTACATTGTATTTACAAATAAAACCATTTGGACCTATCAATCTGTATATACAGATTATTGGTTTCAGAGTCCAGAATTGTTAACAGTACACCATGAAAGCTCATTCATATGGTGGCATGTAAAAATTTTTCTCACAGTGTAAGATTCTTAGAGGTTACATTTTATTGGAATTATATTACAGATAAACCTGTCTCTCAGTGTGTATGATTCTTAATTTATGCAATTTATAGATATTTTCTTTCTCAGAGATATGATCTGCATAATACTTACAAAAAAACAATAGGACCTACCAAGATGTAAATACAAATCATGGATTCAGAGTCCAAAATGGTTACAAATACACCAGGAAACCTCATTCATGAGGAAGCATTTAAACAGTTTTTATTAGAATGTACTCTCAGAGAAATATAAACTGAACGGTATTTACAAAAAACCAATAGGACCTACCAAGATTTAAATACAGACCACTGGATTCAAAGATCATAGTGGTTACCAATACATCAAGAAACTTCATTCATGAGGGAGAGCTAAACATTTTTTTCTAAAATGTTAGATTCTTAGAAGACACATTTTATTGCAATTATTGTACATATATTTATATCAACGCTTATTTGGGTTATATAGTAAAATTCATATAATTACATACATTTCTATAACTACCTTTTATAGCTTTTAGTACATATTTACAAAAATCAGTGATTTAAAAAAATTATTATATGTATGAAAAAGAAGACTATCTGTCAATTAAGAACTTAAACTGAAGGTACTAAAACACATCAGGTCCCACCGAGATTTGAACTCAGATCGCTGGATTCAGAGTCCAGAGTGCTAACCATTACACCATGGAACCTCTCTTCTAACACAACATATACAACTTTCTCTTAGAGTGTGAGATCTTATTTTCTACAAGTTACAGGAATAATAATCAGAGAGATAAGTATTGCATTGTATTTACAAAACAAAGCCATTAGGACCTACCAAATTTTTATACAGATTATAGGTTTCAGAGTCCAGAATTGTTAACAGTACACAATGAAACCTTATTCATATGGTAGCATGTACATTTTTTTTCAGAGTATAAGATTCTTAGTGGATACATTTTATTGGAATTAAATGACAGATAAACCTGTCTCTCGGTGTGTAAGATTCTTAATTTATGCAATTTATAGATATTTTCTTTCTCAGAGATATTAACTGTATTGTACTTACAACAAAACCAATAGAACCTACCAAGATGTAAATATAGATCATGGATTCAGAGTCCAAAATGTTTACCAATACACCATGAAACCTCATCCATTAGGGAGCATCTAAATATTTTTATAAGAATGTACTCTCAGAGAGATATGAACTGAATGGTACTTACAAAAAACCAATAGGACCTACCAAGATTTAAATACAGATCACTGTATTCAAAGATCAGAGTGGAGTGGTTACCAATACACCAAGAAACCACATTCATTAGGGAACATCTAAACATTTTTTTCTAAAATGTTAGATTCTTAGAAGACACATTTTATTGCAGTTATTGTACATATATTAACATCAATGCTTATTTGGATTACACAGTAACATTTATATAATTACAAACATTTCTATAACTACCTTTTTTAGATTTTAGTACATTTTTACAATAATCAGTGATTTAAAAAAATGTATTATATGTATAAAAAAGAAAAGTTTTTGTCAATCAAGGACTTAAACTGAAGGTACTAAAATGCACCTGGTCCCACTGAGATTTGAACTCAATTTACTGGATTCAGAGTACAGAATGCTAACCATAACACCATGGAATCTCCCTTCTAATAACACATATAAAACTTTCTCTCAGAGTGTAAGATCTTAATTTCTACAAGATACAGAAATATTCATTCAGAGAGATATGTACTACATTGTATTTACAAATAAAACCATTTGGACCTATCAATTTGTATATACAGATTATTGGTTTCAGAGTCCAGAATTGTTAACAGTACACCATGAAAGCTCATTCATATGGTGGCATGTAAAAAATTTTCTCACAGTGTAAGATTCTTAGAGGTTACATTTTATTGGAATTATATTACAGATAAACCTGTCTCTCAGTGTGTATGATTCTTAATTTATGCAATTTATAGATATTTTCTTTCTCAGAGATATGATCTGCATAATACTTACAAATAAACAATAGGACCTACCAAGATGTAAATACAAATCATGGATTCAGAGTCCAAAATGGTTACAAATACACCAGGAAACCTCATTCATGAGGAAGCATTTAAACAGTTTTTATTAGAATGTACTCTCAGAGAAATATAAACTGAACGGTACTTACAAAAAACCAATAGGACCTACCAAGATTTAAATCCAGATCACTGGATTCAAAGATCAGAGTGGTTACCAATACACCAAGAAACTTCATTCATGAGGGACAGCTAAACATTTTTTTCTAAAATGTTAGATTCTTAGAAGACACATTTTATTGCAATTATTGTACATATATTTACATCAACGCTTATTTGGGTTATATAGTAAAATTCATATAATTACATACCTTTCTATAACTACCTTTTTTTAGCTTTTAGTACATATTTACAAAAATCAGTGATTTAAAAAAATTATTATATGTATGAAAAAGTAGACTTTCTGTCAATCAAGAACTTAAACTGAAGATACTAAAACACATCAGGTCCCACCGAGATTTGAACTCGGATTGCTGGATTCAGAGTCCAGAGCGCTAACCATTACACCATGGAACCTCTCTTCTAACACAACATATACAACTTTCTCTTAGAGTGTGAGATCTTATTTTCTACAAGTTACAGGAATAATAATCAGAGAGATAAGTATTACATTGTATTTACAAAAATAAAGCCATTAGGACCTACCAAATTTTTATACAGATTACAGGTTTCAGAGTCCAGAATTGTTAACAGTACACAATGAAACCTTATTCATATGGTAGCATGTACATTTTTTTTTTCAGAGTATAAGATTCTTAGTGGATACATTTTATTGGAATTAAATGACAGATAAACCTGTCTCTCAGTGTGTTAATTTATGCAATTTATATATATTTTCTTTCTCAGAGATATTAACAGTATTGTACTTACAACAAAACCAATAGAACCTACCAAGATGTAAATATAGATCATGGATTCAGAGTCCAAAATGTTTACCAATATACCATGAAACCTCATCCATTAGGGAGCATCTAAATATTTTTATAAGAATGTACTCTCAGAGAGATATGAACTGAATGGTACTTACAAAAAACCAATAGGACCTACCAAGATTTAAATACAGATCACTGTATTCAAAGATCAGAGTGGAGTGGTTACCAATACACCAAGAAACCACATTCATTAGGGAGCATCTAAACATTTTTTTCTAAAATGTTAGATTCTTAGAAGACACATTTTATTGAAGTTATTGTACATATATTAACATCAATGCTTATTTGGATTACACAGTAAAATTCATATAATTACAAACATTTCTATAACTACCTTTTTTTTTAGATTTTAGTACATTTTTACAATAATCAGTGATTTTAAAAAAATGTATTATATGTATAAAAAAGAAAAGCTTTTGTCAATCAAGGACTTAAACTGAAGGTACTAAAATGCACTTGGTCCCACTGAGATTTGAACTCAATTTACTGGATTCAGAGTACAGAGTGCTAACCATAACACCATGGAATCTCCCTTCTAATAACACATATAAAACTTTCTCTCAGAGTGTAAGATCTTAATTTCTACAAGATACAGAAATATTCATTCAGAGAGATATGTACTACATTGTATTTACAAATAAAACCATTAGGACCTACCAATTGTATATATAGATTATTAGTTTCAGAGTCCAGAATTGTTAACAGTACACCATGAAAGCTCATTCATATGGTGGCATGTAAAAAATGTTCTCACAGTGTAAGATTCTTAGAGGTTACATTTTATTGGAATTATATTACCGATAAACCTGTCTCTCAGTGTGTATGATTCTTAATTTATGCAATTTATAGATATTTTCTTTCTCAGAGATATGAACTGCATAATACTTACAAAAAAACAATAGGACCTACCAAGATGTAAATACAAATCATGGATTCAGAGTCCAAAATGGTTACAAATACACCAGGAAACCTCATTCATGAGGAAGCATTTAAACAGTTTTTATTAGAATGTACTCTCAGAGAAATATAAACTGAACTTACAAAAAACCAATAGGACCTACCAAGATTTAAATCCAGATCACTGGATTCAAAGATCAGAGTGGTTACCAATACACCAAGAAACTTCATTCATGAGGGACAGCTAAACATTTTTTTCTAAAATGTTAGATTCTTAGAAGACACATTTTATTGCAATTATTGTACATATATTTACATCAACGCTTATTTGGGTTATATAGTAAAATTCATATAATTACATACATTTTTATAACTACCTTTTTTTAGCTTTTAGTACATATTTACAAAAATCAGTGATTTAAAAAAATTATTATATGTATGAAAAAGTAGACTTTCTGTCAATCAAGAACTTAAACTGAAGATACTAAAACACATCAGGTCCCACCGAGATTTGAACTCAGATCGCTGGATTCAGAGTCCAGAGCGCTAACCATTACACCATGGAACCTCTCTTCTAACACAACATATACAACTTTCTCTTAGAGTGTGAGATCTTATTTTCTACAAGTTACAGGAATAATAATCAGAGAGATAAGTATTACATTGTATTTACAAAAAAAGCCATTAGGAACTACCAAATTTTTATACAGATTATAGGTTTCAGAGTCCAGAATTGTTAACAGTACACAATGAAACCTTATTCATATGGTAGCATGTACATTTTTTTTTTTCAGAGTATGAGATTCTTAGTGGATACATTTTATTGGAATTAAATGACAGATAAACCTGTCTCTCAGTGTGTTAATTTATGCAATTTATATATATTTTCTTTCTCAGAGATATTAACAGTATTGTACTTACAACAAAACCAATAGAACCTACCAAGATGTAAATATAGATCATGGATTCAGAGTCCAAAATGTTTACCAATATACCATGAAACCTCATCCATTAGGGAGCATCTAAATATTTTTATAAGAATGTACTCTCAGAGAGATATGAACTGAATGGTACTTACAAAAAACCAATAGGACCTACCAAGATTTAAATACAGATCACTGTATTCAAAGATCAGAGTGGAGTGGTTACCAATACACCAAGAAACCACATTCATTAGGGAGCATCTAAACATTTTTTTCTAAAATGTTAGATTCTTAGAAGACACATTTTATTGAAGTTATTGTACATATATTAACATCAATGCTTATTTGGATTACACAGTAAAATTCATATAATTACAAACATTTCTATAACTACCTTTTTTTTAGATTTTAGTACATTTTTACAATAATCAGTGATTTTAAAAAAATGTATTATATGTATAAAAAAGAAAAGTTTTTGTCAATCAAGGACTTAAACTGAAGGTACTAAAATGCACTTGGTCCCACCGAGATTTGAACTCAATTTACTGGATTCAGAGTACAGAGTGCTAACCATAACACCATGGAATCTCCCTTCTAATAACACATATAAAACTTTCTCTCAGAGTGTAAGATCTTAATTTCTACAAGATACAGAAATATTCATTCAGAGATATATGTACTACATTGTATTTACAAATAAAACCATTAGGACCTACCAATTGTATATATAGATTATTAGTTTCAGAGTCCAGAATTGTTAACAGTACACCATGAAAGCTCATTCATATGGTGGCATGTAAAAAATGTTCTCACAGTGTAAGATTCTTAGAGGTTACATTTTATTGGAATTATATTACCGATAAACCTGTCTCTCAGTGTGTATGATTCTTAATTTATGCAATTTATAGATATTTTCTTTCTCAGAGATATGAACTGCATAATACTTACAAAAAAACAATAGGACCTACCAAGATGTAAATACAAATCATGGATTCAGAGTCCAAAATGGTTACAAATACACCAGGAAACCTCATTCATGAGGAAGCATTTAAACAGTTTTTATTAGAATGTACTCTCAGAGAAATATAAACTGAACTTACAAAAAACCAATAGGACCTACCAAGATTTAAATCCAGATCACTGGATTCAAAGATCAGAGTGGTTACCAATACACCAAGAAACTTCATTCATGAGGGACAGCTAAACATTTTTTTCTAAAATGTTAGATTCTTAGAAGACACATTTTATTGCAATTATTGTACATATATTTACATCAACGCTTATTTGGGTTATATAGTAAAATTCATATAATTACATACATTTCTATAACTACCTTTTTTTAGCTTTTAGTACATATTTACAAAAATCAGTGATTTAAAAAAATTATTATATGTATGAAAAAGTAGACTTTCTGTCAATCAAGAACTTAAACTGAAGATACTAAAACACATCAGGTCCCACCAAGATTTGAACTCGGATCGCTGGATTCAGAGTCCAGAGCGCTAACCATTACACCATGGAACCTCTCTTCTAACACAACATATACAACTTTCTCTTAGAGTGTGAGATCTTATTTTCTACAAGTTACAGGAATAATAATCAGAGAGATAAGTATTACATTGTATTTACAAAAAAAAGCCATTAGGACCTACCAAAGTTTTATACAGATTATAGGTTTCAGAGTCCAGAATTGTTAACAGTACACAATGAAACCTTATTCATATGGTAGCATGTACATTTTTTTTTCAGAGTATAAGATTCTTAGTGGATACATTTTATTGGAATTAAATGACAGATAAACCTGTCTCTCAGTGTGTTAATTTATGCAATTTATATATATTTTCTTTCTCAGAGATATTAACAGTATTGTACTTACAACAAAACCAATAGAACCTACCAAGATGTAAATATAGATCATGGATTCAGAGTCCAAAATGTTTACCAATATACCATGAAACCTCATCCATTAGGGAGCATCTAAATATTTTTATAAGAATGTACTCTCAGAGAGATATGAACTGAATGGTACTTACAAAAAACCAATAGGACCTACCAAGATTTAAATACATATCACTGTATTCAAAGATCAGAGTGGAGTGGTTACCAATACACCAAGAAACCACATTCATTAGGGAACATCTAAACATTTTTTTCTAAAATGTTAGATTCTTAGAAGACACATTTTATTGAAGTTATTGTACATATATTAACATCAATGCTTATTTGGATTACACAGTAACATTTATATAATTACAAACATTTCTATAACTACCTTTTTTAGATTTTAGTACATTTTTACAATAATCAGTGATTTAAAAAAATGTATTATATGTATAAAAAAGAAAAGTTTTTGTCAATCAAGGACTTAAACTGAAGGTACTAAAATGCACCTGGTCCCACTGAGATTTGAACTCAATTTACTGGATTCAGAGTACAGAGTGCTAACCATAACACCATGGAATCTCCCTTCTAATAACACATATAAAACTTTCTCTCAGAGTGTAAGATCTTAATTTCTACAAGATACAGAAATATTCATTCAGAGAAATATGTACTACATTGTATTTACAAATAAAACCATTTGGACCTATCAATTTGTATATACAGATTATTGGTTTCAGAGTCCAGAATTGTTAACAGTACACCATGAAAGCTCATTCATATGGTGGCATGTAAAAAATGTTCTCACAGTGTAAGATTCTTAGAGGTTACATTTTATTGGAATTATATTACCGATAAACCTGTCTCTCAGTGTGTATGATTCTTAATTTATGCAATTTATAGATATTTTCTTTCTCAGAGATATGAACTGCATAATACTTACAAAAAAACAATAGGACCTACCAAGATGTAAATACAAATCATGGATTCAGAGTCCAAAATGGTTACAAATACACCAGGAAACCTCATTCATGAGGAAGCATTTAAACAGTTTTTATTAGAATGTACTCTCAGAGAAATATAAACTGAACGGTACTTACAAAAAACCAATAGGACTTACCAAGATTTAAATCCAGATCACTGGATTCAAAGATCAGAGTGGTTACCAATACACCAAGAAACTTCATTCATGAGGGACAGCTAAACATTTTTTTCTAAAATGTTAGATTCTTAGAAGACACATTTTATTGCAATTATTGTACATATATTTACATCAACGCTTATTTGGGTTATATAGTAAAATTCATATAATTACATACATTTCTATAACTACCTTTTTTTTAGCTTTTAGTACATATTTACAAAAATCAGTGATTTAAAAAAATTATTATATGTATGAAAAAGTAGACTTTCTGTCAATCAAGAACTTAAACTGAAGGTACTAAAACACATAAGGTCCCACCGAGATTTGAACTCGGATCGTTGGATTCAGAGTCCAGAGTGCTAACCATTACACCATGGAACCTCTCTTCTAACACAACATATACAACTTTCTCTAAGAGTGTGAGATCTTATTTTCTACAAGTTACAGGAATAATAATCAGAGAGATAAGTATTACATTGTATTTACAAAACAAAGCCATTAGGACCTACCAAATTTTTATACAGATTATAGGTTTCAGAGTCCAGAATTGTTAACAGTACACAATGAAACCTTATTCATATGGTAGCATGTACATTTTTTTTCAGAGTATAAGATTCTTAGTGGATACATTTTATTGGAATTAAATGACAGATAAACCTGTCTCTCAGTGTGTAAGATTCTTAATTTATGCAATTTATAGATATTTTCTTTCTCAGAGATATTAACTGTATTGTACTTACAACAAAACCAATAGAACCTACCAAGATGTAAATATAGATCATGGATTCAGAGTCCAAAATGTTTACCAATACACCATGAAACCTCATCCATTAGGGAGCATCTAAATATTTTTATAAGAATGTACTCTCAGAGAGATATGAACTGAATGGTACTTACAAAAAACCAATAGGACCTACCAAGATTTAAATACAGATCACTGTATTCAAAGATCAGAGTGGAGTGGTTACCAATACACCAAGAAACCACATTCATTAGGGAACATCTAAACATTTTTTTCTAAAATGTTAGATTCTTAGAAGACACATTTTATTGCAGTTATTGTACATATATTAACATCAATGCTTATTTGGATTACACAGTAACATTTATATAATTACAAACATTTCTATAACTACCTTTTTTAGATTTTAGTACATTTTTACAATAATCAGTGATTTAAAAAAATGTATTATATGTATAAAAAAGAAAAGTTTTTGTCAATCAAGGACTTAAACTGAAGGTACTAAAATGCACCTGGTCCCACTGAGATTTGAACTCAATTTACTGGATTCAGAGTACAGAATGCTAACCATAACACCATGGAATCTCCCTTCTAATAACACATATAAAACTTTCTCTCAGAGTGTAAGATCTTAATTTCTACAAGATACAGAAATATTCATTCAGAGAGATATGTACTACATTGTATTTACAAATAAAACCATTTGGACCTATCAATTTGTATATACAGATTATTGGTTTCAGAGTCCAGAATTGTTAACAGTACACCATGAAAGCTCATTCATATGGTGGCATGTAAAAAATTTTCTCACAGTGTAAGATTCTTAGAGGTTACATTTTATTGGAATTATATTACAGATAAACCTGTCTCTCAGTGTGTATGATTCTTAATTTATGCAATTTATAGATATTTTCTTTCTCAGAGATATGATCTGCATAATACTTACAAAAAAACAATAGGACCTACCAAGATGTAAATACAAATCATGGATTCAGAGTCCAAAATGGTTACAAATACACCAGGAAACCTCATTCATGAGGAAGCATTTAAACAGTTTTTATTAGAATGTACTCTCAGAGAAATATAAACTGAACGGTACTTACAAAAAACCAATAGGACCTACCAAGATTTAAATCCAGATCACTGGATTCAAAGATCAGAGTGGTTACCAATACACCAAGAAACTTCATTCATGAGGGACAGCTAAACATTTTTTTCTAAAATGTTAGATTCTTAGAAGACACATTTTATTGCAATTATTGTACATATATTTACATCAACGCTTATTTGGGTTATATAGTAAAATTCATATAATTACATACCTTTCTATAACTACCTTTTTTTAGCTTTTAGTACATATTTACAAAAATCAGTGATTTAAAAAAATTATTATATGTATGAAAAAGTAGACTTTCTGTCAATCAAGAACTTAAACTGAAGATACTAAAACACATCAGGTCCCACCGAGATTTGAACTCGGATCGCTGGATTCAGAGTCCAGAGCGCTAACCATTACACCATGGAACCTCTCTTCTAACACAACATATACAACTTTCTCTTAGAGTGTGAGATCTTATTTTCTACAAGTTACAGGAATAATAATCAGAGAGATAAGTATTACATTGTATTTACAAAAATAAAGCCATTAGGACCTACCAAATTTTTATACAGATTACAGGTTTCAGAGTCCAGAATTGTTAACAGTACACAATGAAACCTTATTCATATGGTAGCATGTACATTTTTTTTTTCAGAGTATAAGATTCTTAGTGGATACATTTTATTGGAATTAAATGACAGATAAACCTGTCTCTCAGTGTGTTAATTTATGCAATTTATATATATTTTCTTTCTCAGAGATATTAACAGTATTGTACTTACAACAAAACCAATAGAACCTACCAAGATGTAAATATAGATCATGGATTCAGAGTCCAAAATGTTTACCAATATACCATGAAACCTCATCCATTAGGGAGCATCTAAATATTTTTATAAGAATGTACTCTCAGAGAGATATGAACTGAATGGTACTTACAAAAAACCAATAGGACCTACCAAGATTTAAATACAGATCACTGTATTCAAAGATCAGAGTGGAGTGGTTACCAATACACCAAGAAACCACATTCATTAGGGAGCATCTAAACATTTTTTTCTAAAATGTTAGATTCTTAGAAGACACATTTTATTGAAGTTATTGTACATATATTAACATCAATGCTTATTTGGATTACACAGTAAAATTCATATAATTACAAACATTTCTATAACTACCTTTTTTTTTAGATTTTAGTACATTTTTACAATAATCAGTGATTTTAAAAAAATGTATTATATGTATAAAAAAGAAAAGTTTTTGTCAATCAAGGACTTAAACTGAAGGTACTAAAATGCACTTGGTCCCACTGAGATTTGAACTCAATTTACTGGATTCAGAGTACAGAGTGCTAACCATAACACCATGGAATCTCCCTTCTAATAACACATATAAAACTTTCTCTCAGAGTGTAAGATCTTAATTTCTACAAGATACAGAAATATTCATTCAGAGAGATATGTACTACATTGTATTTACAAATAAAACCATTAGGACCTACCAATTGTATATATAGATTATTAGTTTCAGAGTCCAGAATTGTTAACAGTACACCATGAAAGCTCATTCATATGGTGGCATGTAAAAAATGTTCTCACAGTGTAAGATTCTTAGAGGTTACATTTTATTGGAATTATATTACCGATAAACCTGTCTCTCAGTGTGTATGATTCTTAATTTATGCAATTTATAGATATTTTCTTTCTCAGAGATATGAACTGCATAATACTTACAAAAAAACAATAGGACCTACCAAGATGTAAATACAAATCATGGATTCAGAGTCCAAAATGGTTACAAATACACCAGGAAACCTCATTCATGAGGAAGCATTTAAACAGTTTTTATTAGAATGTACTCTCAGAGAAATATAAACTGAACTTACAAAAAACCAATAGGACCTACCAAGATTTAAATCCAGATCACTGGATTCAAAGATCAGAGTGGTTACCAATACACCAAGAAACTTCATTCATGAGGGACAGCTAAACATTTTTTTCTAAAATGTTAGATTCTTAGAAGACACATTTTATTGCAATTATTGTACATATATTTACATCAACGCTTATTTGGGTTATATAGTAAAATTCATATAATTACATACATTTTTATAACTACCTTTTTTTAGCTTTTAGTACATATTTACAAAAATCAGTGATTTAAAAAAATTATTATATGTATGAAAAAGTAGACTTTCTGTCAATCAAGAACTTAAACTGAAGATACTAAAACACATCAGGTCCCACCGAGATTTGAACTCGGATCGCTGGATTCAGAGTCCAGAGCGCTAACCATTACACCATGGAACCTCTCTTCGAACACAACATATACAACTTTCTCTTAGAGTGTGAGATCTTATTTTCTACAAGTTACAGGAATAATAATCAGAGAGATAAGTATTACATTGTATTTACAAAAAAAAGCCATTAGGACCTACCAAATTTTTATACAGATTATAGGTTTCAGAGTCCAGAATTGTTAACAGTACACAATGAAACCTTATTCATATGGTAGCATGTACATTTTTTTTTTCAGAGTATGAGATTCTTAGTGGATACATTTTATTGGAATTAAATGACAGATAAACCTGTCTCTCAGTGTGTTAATTTATGCAATTTATATATATTTTCTTTCTCAGAGATATTAACAGTATTGTACTTACAACAAAACCAATAGAACCTACCAAGATGTAAATATAGATCATGGATTCAGAGTCCAAAATGTTTACCAATATACCATGAAACCTCATCCATTAGGGAGCATCTAAATATTTTTATAAGAATGTACTCTCAGAGAGATATGAACTGAATGGTACTTACAAAAAACCAATAGGACCTACCAAGATTTAAATACAGATCACTGTATTCAAAGATCAGAGTGGAGTGGTTACCAATACACCAAGAAACCACATTCATTAGGGAGCATCTAATCATTTTTTTCTAAAATGTTAGATTCTTAGAAGACACATTTTATTGAAGTTATTGTACATATATTAACATCAATGCTTATTTGGATTACACAGTAAAATTCATATAATTACAAACATTTCTATAACTACCTTTTTTTTAGATTTTAGTACATTTTTACAATAATCAGTGATTTTAAAAAAATGTATTATATGTATAAAAAAGAAAAGTTTTTGTCAATCAAGGACTTAAACTGAAGGTACTAAAATGCACTTGGTCCCACTGAGATTTGAACTCAATTTACTGGATTCAGAGTACAGAGTGCTAACCATAACACCATGGAATCTCCCTTCTAATAACACATATAAAACTTTCTCTCAGAGTGTAAGATCTTAATTTCTACAAGATACAGAAATATTCATTCAGAGATATATGTACTACATTGTATTTACAAATAAAACCATTAGGACCTACCAATTGTATATATAGATTATTAGTTTCAGAGTCCAGAATTGTTAACAGTACACCATGAAAGCTCATTCATATGGTGGCATGTAAAAAATGTTCTCACAGTGTAAGATTCTTAGAGGTTACATTTTATTGGAATTATATTACCGATAAACCTGTCTCTCAGTGTGTATGATTCTTAATTTATGCAATTTATAGATATTTTCTTTCTCAGAGATATGAACTGCATAATACTTACAAAAAAACAATAGGACCTACCAAGATGTAAATACAAATCATGGATTCAGAGTCCAAAATGGTTACAAATACACCAGGAAACCTCATTCATGAGGAAGCATTTAAACAGTTTTTATTAGAATGTACTCTCAGAGAAATATAAACTGAACTTACAAAAAACCAATAGGACCTACCAAGATTTAAATCCAGATCACTGGATTCAAAGATCAGAGTGGTTACCAATACACCAAGAAACTTCATTCATGAGGGACAGCTAAACATTTTTTTCTAAAATGTTAGATTCTTAGAAGACACATTTTATTGCAATTATTGTACATATATTTACATCAACGCTTATTTGGGTTATATAGTAAAATTCATATAATTACATACATTTCTATAACTACCTTTTTTTAGCTTTTAGTACATATTTACAAAAATCAGTGATTTAAAAAAATTATTATATGTATGAAAAAGTAGACTTTCTGTCAATCAAGAACTTAAACTGAAGATACTAAAACACATCAGGTCCCACCGAGATTTGAACTCGGATCGCTGGATTCAGAGTCCAGAGCGCTAACCATTACACCATGGAACCTCTCTTCTAACACAACATATACAACTTTCTCTTAGAGTGTGAGATCTTATTTTCTACAAGTTACAGGAATAATAATCAGAGAGATAAGTATTACATTGTATTTACAAAAAAAAGCCATTAGGACCTACCAAAGTTTTATACAGATTATAGGTTTCAGAGTCCAGAATTGTTAACAGTACACAATGAAACCTTATTCATATGGTAGCATGTACATTTTTTTTTTTCAGAGTATAAGATTCTTAGTGGATACATTTTATTGGAATTAAATGACAGATAAACCTGTCTCTCAGTGTGTTAATTTATGCAATTTATATATATTTTCTTTCTCAGAGATATTAACAGTATTGTACTTACAACAAAACCAATAGAACCTACCAAGATGTAAATATAGATCATGGATTCAGAGTCCAAAATGTTTACCAATATACCATGAAACCTCATCCATTAGGGAGCATCTAAATATTTTTATAAGAATGTACTCTCAGAGAGATATGAACTGAATGGTACTTACAAAAAACCAATAGGACCTACCAAGATTTAAATACATATCACTGTATTCAAAGATCAGAGTGGAGTGGTTACCAATACACCAAGAAACCACATTCATTAGGGAACATCTAAACATTTTTTTCTAAAATGTTAGATTCTTAGAAGACACATTTTATTGAAGTTATTGTACATATATTAACATCAATGCTTATTTGGATTACACAGTAACATTTATATAATTACAAACATTTCTATAACTACCTTTTTTAGATTTTAGTACATTTTTACAATAATCAGTGATTTAAAAAAATGTATTATATGTATAAAAAAGAAAAGTTTTTGTCAATCAAGGACTTAAACTGAAGGTACTAAAATGCACCTGGTCCCACTGAGATTTGAACTCAATTTACTGGATTCAGAGTACAGAGTGCTAACCATAACACCATGGAATCTCCCTTCTAATAACACATATAAAACTTTCTCTCAGAGTGTAAGATCTTAATTTCTACAAGATACAGAAATATTCATTCAGAGAGATATGTACTACATTGTATTTACAAATAAAACCATTTGGACCTATCAATTTGTATATACAGATTATTGGTTTCAGAGTCCAGAATTGTTAACAGTACACCATGAAAGCTCATTCATATGGTGGCATGTAAAAAAATTTCTCACAGTGTAAGATTCTTAGAGGTTACATTTTATTGGAATTATATTACAGATAAACCTGTCTCTCAGTGTGTATGATTCTTAATTTATGCAATTTATAGATATTTTCTTTCTCAGAGATATGATCTGCATAATACTTACAAAAAAACAATAGGACCTACCAAGATGTAAATACAAATCATGGATTCAGAGTCCAAAATGGTTACAAATACACCAGGAAACCTCATTCATGAGGAAGCATTTAAACAGTTTTTATTAGAATGTACTCTCAGAGAAATATAAACTGAACGGTACTTACAAAAAACCAATAGGACCTACCAAGATTTAAATACAGACCACTGGATTCAAAGATCAGAGTGGTTACCAATACATCAAGAAACTTCATTCATGAGGGAGAGCTAAACATTTTTTTCTAAAATGTTAGATTCTTAGAAGACACATTTTATTGCAATTATTGTACATATATTTACATAAACGCTTATTTGGGTTATATAGTAAAATTCATATAATTACATACATTTCTATAACTACCTTTTTTAGCTTTTAGTACATATTTACAAAAATCAGTGAAATAAAAAAATTATTATATGTATGAAAAAGAAGACTTTCTGTCAATGAAGAACTTAAACTGAAGGTACTAAAACACATCAGGTCCCACCGAGATTTGAACTCAGATCGCTGGATTCAGAGTCCAGAGTGCTAACCATTACACCATGGAACCTCTCTTCTAACACAACATATACAACTTTCTCTTAGAGTGTGAGATCTTATTTTCTACAAGTTACAGGAATAATAATCAGAGAGATAAGTATTGCATTGTATTTACAAAAAAAAGCCATTAGGACCTACCAAATTTTTATACAGATTATAGGTTTCAGAGTCCAGAATTGTTAACAGTACACAATGAAACCTCATTCATATGGTAGCATGTACATTTTTTGTCAGAGTATAAGATTCTTAGTGGATACATTTTATTGGAATTAAATGACAGATAAACCTGTCTCTCAGTGTGTAAGATTCTTAATTTATGCAATTTATAGATATTTTCTTTCTCAGAGATATTAACTGTATTGTACTTACAACAAAACCAATAGGACCTACCAAGATTTAAATACAGATCACTGTATTCAAAGATCAGAGTGGAGTGGTTACCAATACACCATGAAACCACATTCATTAGGGAACATCTAAACCTTTTTTTCTAAAATGTTAGATTCTTAGAAAACACATTGTATTGAAGTTATTGTACATATATTAACATCAATGCTTATTTGGATTACACAGTAACATATATAATTACAAACATTTCTATAACTAACTTTTTTAGATTTTAGTACATTTTTACAATAATCAGTGATTTAAAAAAATGTATTATATGTATAAAAAAAGAAAAGTTTTTGTCAATCAAGGACTTAAACTGAAGGTACTAAAATGCACCTGGTCCCACTGAGATTTGAACTCAATTTACTGGATTCAGAGTACAGAGTGCTAACCATAACACCATGGAATCTCCCTTCTAATAACACATATAAAACTTTCTCTCAGAGTGTAAGATCTTAATTTCTACAAGATACAGAACTATTCATTTAGAGAGATATGTACTACATTGTATTTACAAATAAAACCATTTGGACCTATCAATTTGTATATACAGATTATTGGTTTCAGAGTCCAGAATTGTTAACAGTACACCATGAAAGCTCATTCATATGGTGGCATGTAAAAAATTTTCTCACAGTGTAAGATTCTTAGAGGTTACATTTTATTGGAATTATATTACAGATAAACCTGTCTCTCAGTGTGTATGATTCTTAATTTATGCAATTTATAGATATTTTCTTTCTCAGAGATATGATCTGCATAATACTTACAAAAAAACAATAGGACCTACCAAGATGTAAATACAAATCATGGATTCAGAGTCCAAAATGGTTACAAATACACCAGGAAACCTCATTCATGAGGAAGCATTTAAACAGTTTTTATTAGAATGTACTCTCAGAGAAATATAAACTGAACGGTACTTACAAAACACCAATAGGACCTACCAAGATTTAAATACAGACCACTGGATTCAAAGATCAGAGTGGTTACCAATGCATCAAGAAACTTCATTCATGAGGGAGAGCTAGACATTTTTTTCTAAAATGTTAGATTCTTAGAAGACACATTTTATTGCAATTATTGTACATATATTTACATCAACGCTTATTTGGGTTATATAGTAAAATTCATATAATTACATACATTTCTATAACTACCTTTTTTAGCTTTTAGTACATATTTACAAAAATCAGTGATTTAAAAAAATTATTATATGTATGAAAAAGAAGACTTTCTGTCAATAAAGAACTTAAACTGAAGGTACTAAAACGCATCAGGTCCCACCGAGATTTGAACTCGGATCACTGGATTCAGAGTCCAGAGTGCTAACCATTACACCATGGAACCTCTCTTCTAACACAACATATACAACTTTCTCTTAGAGTGTGAGATCTTATTTTCTACAAGTTACAGGAATAATAATCAGAGAGATAAGTATTGCATTGTATTTACAAAAAAAAGCCATTAGGACCTACCAAATTTTTATACAGATTATAGGTTTCAGAGTCCAGAATTGTTAACAGTACACAATGAAACCTCATTCATATGGTAGCATGTACATTTTTTGTCAGAGTATAAGACTCTTAGTGGATACATTTTATTGGAATTAAATGACAGATAAACCTGTCTCTCAGTGTGTAAGATTCTTAATTTATGCAATTTATAGATATTTTCTTTCTCAGAGATATTAACTGTATTGTACTTACAACAAAACCAATAGAACCTACCAAGATGTAAATATAGATCATGGATTCAGAGTCCAAAATGTTTACCAATATACCATGAAACCTCATCCATTAGGGAGCATCTAAATATTTTTATAAGAATGTACTCTCAGAGAGATATGAACTGAATGGTACTTACAAAAAACCAATAGGACCTACCAAGATTTAAATACAGATCACTGTATTCAAAGATCAGAGTGGAGTGGTTACCAATACACCAAGAAACCACATTCATTAGGGAACATCTAAACATTTTTTTCTAAAATGTTAGATTCTTAGAAGACACATTTTATTGAAGTTATTGTACATATATTAACATCAATGCTTATTTGGATTACACAGTAAAATTCATATAATTACAAACATTTCTATAACTACCTTTTTTTTAGATTTTAGTACATTTTTACGATAATCAGTGATTTTAAAAAAATGTATTATATGTATAAAAAAGAAAAGTTTTTGTCAATCAAGGAATTAAACTTTGTACTAAAATGCACCTGGTCCCACCGAGATTTGAACTCAATTTACTGGATTCAGAGTACAGAGTGCTAACCATAACACCATGGAATCTCCCTTCTAATAACACGTATAAAACTTTCTCTCAGAGTGATTTTAGTACATTTTTACAATAATCAGTGATTTAAAAAAATGTATTATATGTATAAAAAAAGAAAAGTTTTTGTCAATCAAGGACTTAAACTGAAGGTACTAAAATGCACCTGGTCCCACTGAGATTTGAACTCAATTTACTGGATTCAGAGTACAGAGTGCTAACCATAACACCATGGAATCTCCCTTCTAATAACACATATAAAACTTTCTCTCAGAGTGTAAGATCTTAATTTCTACAAGATACAGAACTATTCATTTAGAGAGATATGTACTACATTGTATTTACAAATAAAACCATTTGGACCTATCAATTTGTATATACAGATTATTGGTTTCAGAGTCCAGAATTGTTAACAGTACACCATGAAAGCTCATTCATATGGTGGCATGTAAAAATTTTTCTCACAGTGTAAGATTCTTAGAGGTTACATTTTATTGGAATTATATTACAGATAAACCTGTCTCTCAGTGTGTATGATTCTTAATTTATGCAATTTATAGATATTTTCTTTCTCAGAGATATGATCTGCATAATACTTACAAAAAAACAATAGGACCTACCAAAATATAAATACAAATCATGGATTCAGAGTCCAAAATGGTTACAAATACACCAGGAAACCTCATTCATGAGGAAGCATTTAAACAGTTTTTATTAGAATGTACTCTCAGAGAAATATAAACTGAACGGTACTTACAAAACACCAATAGGACCTACCAAGATTTAAATACAGACCACTGGATTCAAAGATCAGAGTGGTTACCAATGCATCAAGAAACTTCATTCATGAGGGAGAGCTAAACATTTTTTTCTAAAATGTTAGATTCTTAGAAGACACATTTTATTGCAATTATTGTACATATATTTACATCAACGCTTATTTGGGTTATATAGTAAAATTCATATAATTACATACATTTCTATAACTACCTTTTTTAGCTTTTAGTACATATTTACAAAAATCAGTGATTTAAAAAAATTATTATATGTATGAAAAAGAAGACTTTCTGTCAATAAAGAACTTAAACTGAAGGTACTAAAACGCATCAGGTCCCACCAAGATTTGAACTCGGATCACTGGATTCAGAGTCCAGAGTGCTAACCATTACACCATGGAACCTCTCTTCTAACACAACATATACAACTTTCTCTTAGAGTGTGAGATCTTATTTTCTACAAGTTACAGGAATAATAATCAGAGAGATAAGTATTGCATTGTATTTACAAAAAAAAGCCATTAGGACCTACCAAATTTGTATACAGATTATAGGTTTCAGAGTCCAGAATTGTTAACAGTACACAATGAAACCTCATTCATATGGTAGCATGTACATTTTTTGTCAGAGTATAAGACTCTTAGTGGATACATTTTATTGGAATTAAATGACAGATAAACCTGTCTCTCAGTGTGTAAGATTCTTAATTTATGCAATTTATAGATATTTTCTTTCTCAGAGATATTAACTGTATTGTACTTACAACAAAACCAATAGAACCTACCAAGATGTAAATATAGATCATGGATTCAGAGTCCAAAATGTTTACCAATATACCATGAAACCTCATCCATTAGGGAGCATCTAAATATTTTTATAAGAATGTACTCTCAGAGAGATATGAACTGAATGGTACTTACAAAAAACCAATAGGACCTACCAAGATTTAAATACAGATCACTGTATTCAAAGATCAGAGTGGAGTGGTTACCAATACACCAAGAAACCACATTCATTAGGGAACATCTAAACATTTTTTTCTAAAATGTTAGATTCTTAGAAGACACATTTTATTGAAGTTATTGTACATATATTAACATCAATGCTTATTTGGATTACACAGTAAAATTCATATAATTACAAACATTTCTATAACTACCTTTTTTTTAGATTTTAGTACATTTTTACGATAATCAGTGATTTTAAAAAAATGTATTATATGTATAAAAAAGAAAAGTTTTTGTCAATCAAGGAATTAAACTTTGTACTAAAATGCACCTGGTCCCACCGAGATTTGAACTCAATTTACTGGATTCAGAGTACAGAGTGCTAACCATAACACCATGGAATCTCCCTTCTAATAACACATATAAAACTTTCTCTCAGAGTGTAAGATCTTAATTTCTACAAGATACAGAACTATTCATTTAGAGAGATATGTACTACATTGTATTTACAAATAAAACCATTTGGACCTATCAATTTGTATATACAGATTATTGGTTTCAGAGTCCAGAATTGTTAACAGTACACCATGAAAGCTCATTCATATGGTGGCATGTAAAAATTTTTCTCACAGTGTAAGATTCTTAGAGGTTACATTTTATTGGAATTATATTACAGATAAACCTGTCTCTCAGTGTGTATGATTCTTAATTTATGCAATTTATAGATATTTTCTTTCTCAGAGATATGATCTGCATAATACTTACAAAAAAACAATAGGACCTACCAAGATGTAAATACAAATCATGGATTCAGAGTCCAAAATGGTTACAAATACACCAGGAAACCTCATTCATGAGGAAGCATTTAAACAGTTTTTATTAGAATGTACTCTCAGAGAAATATAAACTGAACGGTACTTACAAAACACCAATAGGACCTACCAAGATTTAAATACAGACCACTGGATTCAAAGATCAGAGTGGTTACCAATGCATCAAGAAACTTCATTCATGAGGGAGAGCTAGACATTTTTTTCTAAAATGTTAGATTCTTAGAAGACACATTTTATTGCAATTATTGTACATATATTTACATCAACGCTTATTTGGGTTATATAGTAAAATTCATATAATTACATACATTTCTATAACTACCTTTTTTAGCTTTTAGTACATATTTACAAAAATCAGTGATTTAAAAAAATTATTATATGTATGAAAAAGAAGACTTTCTGTCAATAAAGAACTTAAACTGAAGGTACTAAAACGCATCAGGTCCCACCGAGATTTGAACTCGGATCACTGGATTCAGAGTCCAGAGTGCTAACCATTACACCATGGAACCTCTCTTCTAACACAACATATACAACTTTCTCTTAGAGTGTGAGATCTTATTTTCTACAAGTTACAGGAATAATAATCAGAGAGATAAGTATTGCATTGTATTTACAAAAAAAAGCCATTAGGACCTACCAAATTTTTATACAGATTATAGGTTTCAGAGTCCAGAATTGTTAACAGTACACAATGAAACCTCATTCATATGGTAGCATGTACATTTTTTGTCAGAGTATAAGACTCTTAGTGGATACATTTTATTGGAATTAAATGACAGATAAACCTGTCTCTCAGTGTGTAAGATTCTTAATTTATGCAATTTATAGATATTTTCTTTCTCAGAGATATTAACTGTATTGTACTTACAACAAAACCAATAGAACCTACCAAGATGTAAATATAGATCATGGATTCAGAGTCCAAAATGTTTACCAATATACCATGAAACCTCATCCATTAGGGAGCATCTAAATATTTTTATAAGAATGTACTCTCAGAGAGATATGAACTGAATGGTACTTACAAAAAACCAATAGGACCTACCAAGATTTAAATACAGATCACTGTATTCAAAGATCAGAGTGGAGTGGTTACCAATACACCAAGAAACCACATTCATTAGGGAACATCTAAACATTTTTTTCTAAAATGTTAGATTCTTAGAAGACACATTTTATTGAAGTTATTGTACATATATTAACATCAATGCTTATTTGGATTACACAGTAAAATTCATATAATTACAAACATTTCTATAACTACCTTTTTTTTAGATTTTAGTACATTTTTACGATAATCAGTGATTTTAAAAAAATGTATTATATGTATAAAAAAGAAAAGTTTTTGTCAATCAAGGAATTAAACTTTGTACTAAAATGCACCTGGTCCCACCGAGATTTGAACTCAATTTACTGGATTCAGAGTACAGAGTGCTAACCATAACACCATGGAATCTCCCTTCTAATAACACGTATAAAACTTTCTCTCAGAGTGATTTTAGTACATTTTTACAATAATCAGTGATTTAAAAAAATGTATTATATGTATAAAAAAAGAAAAGTTTTTGTCAATCAAGGACTTAAACTGAAGGTACTAAAATGCACCTGGTCCCACTGAGATTTGAACTCAATTTACTGGATTCAGAGTACAGAGTGCTAACCATAACACCATGGAATCTCCCTTCTAATAACACATATAAAACTTTCTCTCAGAGTGTAAGATCTTAATTTCTACAAGATACAGAACTATTCATTTAGAGAGATATGTACTACATTGTATTTACAAATAAAACCATTTGGACCTATCAATTTGTATATACAGATTATTGGTTTCAGAGTCCAGAATTGTTAACAGTACACCATGAAAGCTCATTCATATGGTGGCATGTAAAAAATTTTCTCACAGTGTAAGATTCTTAGAGGTTACATTTTATTGGAATTATATTACAGATAAACCTGTCTCTCAGTGTGTATGATTCTTAATTTATGCAATTTATAGATATTTTCTTTCTCAGAGATATGATCTGCATAATACTTACAAAAAAACAATAGGACCTACCAAAATGTAAATACAAATCATGGATTCAGAGTCCAAAATGGTTACAAATACACCAGGAAACCTCATTCATGAGGAAGCATTTAAACAGTTTTTATTAGAATGTACTCTCAGAGAAATATAAACTGAACGGTACTTACAAAACACCAATAGGACCTACCAAGATTTAAATACAGACCACTGGATTCAAAGATCAGAGTGGTTACCAATGCATCAAGAAACTTCATTCATGAGGGAGAGCTAAACATTTTTTTCTAAAATGTTAGATTCTTAGAAGACACATTTTATTGCAATTATTGTACATATATTTACATCAACGCTTATTTGGGTTATATAGTAAAATTCATATAATTACATACATTTCTATAACTACCTTTTTTAGCTTTTAGTACATATTTACAAAAATCAGTGATTTAAAAAAATTATTATATGTATGAAAAAGAAGACTTTCTGTCAATAAAGAACTTAAACTGAAGGTACTAAAACGCATCAGGTCCCACCAAGATTTGAACTCGGATCACTGGATTCAGAGTCCAGAGTGCTAACCATTACACCATGGAACCTCTCTTCTAACACAACATATACAACTTTCTCTTAGAGTGTGAGATCTTATTTTCTACAAGTTACAGGAATAATAATCAGAGAGATAAGTATTGCATTGTATTTACAAAAAAAAGCCATTAGGACCTACCAAATTTGTATACAGATTATAGGTTTCAGAGTCCAGAATTGTTAACAGTACACAATGAAACCTCATTCATATGGTAGCATGTACATTTTTTGTCAGAGTATAAGACTCTTAGTGGATACATTTTATTGGAATTAAATGACAGATAAACCTGTCTCTCAGTGTGTAAGATTCTTAATTTATGCAATTTATAGATATTTTCTTTCTCAGAGATATTAACTGTATTGTACTTACAACAAAACCAATAGAACCTACCAAGATGTAAATATAGATCATGGATTCAGAGTCCAAAATGTTTACCAATATACCATGAAACCTCATCCATTAGGGAGCATCTAAATATTTTTATAAGAATGTACTCTCAGAGAGATATGAACTGAATGGTACTTACAAAAAACCAATAGGACCTACCAAGATTTAAATACAGATCACTGTATTCAAAGATCAGAGTGGAGTGGTTACCAATACACCAAGAAACCACATTCATTAGGGAACATCTAAACATTTTTTTCTAAAATGTTAGATTCTTAGAAGACACATTTTATTGAAGTTATTGTACATATATTAACATCAATGCTTATTTGGATTACACAGTAAAATTCATATAATTACAAACATTTCTATAACTACCTTTTTTTTAGATTTTAGTACATTTTTACGATAATCAGTGATTTTAAAAAAATGTATTATATGTATAAAAAAGAAAAGTTTTTGTCAATCAAGGAATTAAACTTTGTACTAAAATGCACCTGGTCCCACCGAGATTTGAACTCAATTTACTGGATTCAGAGTACAGAGTGCTAACCATAACACCATGGAATCTCCCTTCTAATAACACATATAAAACTTTCTCTCAGAGTGTAAGATCTTAATTTCTACAAGATACAGAACTATTCATTTAGAGAGATATGTACTACATTGTATTTACAAATAAAACCATTTGGACCTATCAATTTGTATATACAGATTATTGGTTTCAGAGTCCAGAATTGTTAACAGTACACCATGAAAGCTCATTCATATGGTGGCATGTAAAAATTTTTCTCACAGTGTAAGATTCTTAGAGGTTACATTTTATTGGAATTATATTACAGATAAACCTGTCTCTCAGTGTGTATGATTCTTAATTTATGCAATTTATAGATATTTTCTTTCTCAGAGATATGATCTGCATAATACTTACAAAAAAACAATAGGACCTACCAAGATGTAAATACAAATCATGGATTCAGAGTCCAAAATGGTTACAAATACACCAGGAAACCTCATTCATGAGGAAGCATTTAAACAGTTTTTATTAGAATGTACTCTTAGAGAAATATAAACTGAACGGTACTTACAAAACACCAATAGGACCTACCAAGATTTAAATACAGACCACTGGATTCAAAGATCAGAGTGGTTACCAATACATCAAGAAACTTCATTCATGAGGGAGAGCTAAACATTTTTTTCTAAAATGTTAGATTCTTAAAAGACACATTTTATTGCAATTATTGTACATATATTTACATCAACGCTTATTTGGGTTATATAGTAAAATTCATATAATTACATACATTTCTATAACTACCTTTTTTAGCTTTTAGTACATATTTACAAAAATCAGTGATTTAAAAAAATTATTATATGTATGAAAAAGAAGACTTTCTGTCAATAAAGAACTTAAACTGAAGGTACTAAAATGCATCAGGTCCCACCGAGATTTGAACTCAGATCACTGGATTCAGAGTCCAGAGTGCTAACCATTACACCATGGAACCTCTCTTCTAACACAACATATACAACTTTCTCTTAGAGTGTGAGTTCTTATTTTCTACAAGTTACAGGAATAATAATCAGAGAGATAAGTATTGCATTGTATTTACAAAAAAAAGCCATTAGGACCTACCAAATTTTTATACAGATTATAGGTTTCAGAGTCCAGAATTGTTAACAGTACACAATGAAACCTCATTCATATGGTAGCATGTACATTTTTTGTCAGAGTATAAGATTCTTAGTGGATACATTTTATTGGAATTAAATGACAGATAAACCTGTCTCTCAGTGTGTAAGATTCTTAATTTATGCAATTTATAGATATTTTCTTTCTCAGAGATATTAACTGTATTGTACTTACAACAAAACCAATAGGACCTACCAAGATTTAAATACAGATCACTGTATTCAAAGATCAGAGTGGAGTGGTTACCAATACACCAAGAAACCACATGCATTAGGGAACATCTAAACATTTTTTTCTAAAATGTTAGATTCTTAGAAAACACATTTTATTGAAGTTATTGTACATATATTAACACCAATGCTTATTTGGATTACACAGTAAAATTCATATAATTACAAACATTTCTATAACTACCTTTTTTAGATTTTAGTACATTTTTACAATAATCAGTGATTTAAAAAAATGTATTATATGTATAAAAAAAGAAAAGTTTTTGTCAATCAAGGACTTAAACTGAAGGTACTAAAATACACCTGGTCCCACTGAGATTTGAACTCAATTTACTGGATTCAGAGTCCAGAGTGCTAACCATAACACCATGGAATCTCCCTTCTAATAACACATATAAAACTTTCTCTCAGAGTGTAAGATCTTATTTTCTACAAGTTACAGGAATAATAATCAGAGAGATAAGTATTACATTGTATTTAAAAAAAAAAGCCATTAGGACCTACCAAATTTTTATACAGATTATAGGTTTCAGAGTCCAGAATTGTTAACAGTACACAATGAAACCTTATTCATATGGTAGCATGTACATTTTTTTTTCAGAGTATAAGATTATTAGTGGATACATTTTATTGGAATTAAATGACAGATAAACCTGTCTCTCAGTGTGTAAGATTCTTAATTTATGAAATTTATAGATATTTTCTTTCTCAGAGATACTAACTGTATTGTACTTACAACAAAACCAATAGAACCTACCAAGATGTAAATATAGATCATGGATTCAGAGTCCAAAATGTTTACCAATATACCATGAAACCTCATCCATTAGGGAGCATCTAAATATTTTTATAAGAATGTACTCTCAGAGAGATATGAACTGAATGGTACTTACAAAAAACCAATAGGACCTACCAAGATTTAAATACAGATCACTGTATTCAAAGATCAGAGTGGAGTGGTTACCAATACACCAAGAAACCACATTCATTAGGGAACATCTAAACATTTTTTTCTAAAATGTTAGATTCTTAGAAGACACATTTTATTGAAGTTATTGTACATATATTAACATCAATGCTTATTTGGATTACACAGTAAAATTCATATAATTACAAACATTTCTATAACTACCTTTTTTTAGATTTTAGTACATTTTTACGATAATCAGTGATTTAAAAAAATGTATTATATGTATAAAAAAGAAAAGTTTTTGTCAATCAAGGAATTAAACTTTGTACTAAAATGCACCTGGTCCCACCGAGATTTTAACTCAATTTACTGGATTCAGAGTACAGAGTGCTAACCATAACACCATGGAATCTCCCTTCTAATAACACATATAAAACTTTCTCTCAGAGTGTAAGATCTTTATTTCTACAAGATACAGAAATATTCATTCAGAGAGATATGTACTACATTGTATTTTCAAATAAAACCATTAGGACCTACCAATTTGTATATACAGATTATTAGTTTCAGAGTCCAGAATTGTTAACAGTACACCATGAAAGCTCATTCATATGGTGGCATGTAAAAAATGTTCTCACAGTGTAAGATTCTTAGAGGTTACATTTTATTGGAATTATATTACCGATAAACCTGTCTCTCAGTGTGTATGATTCTTAATTTATGCAATTTATAGATATTTTCTTTCTCAGAGATATGAACTGCATTTTACTTACAAAAAAACAATAGGACCTACCAAGATGTAAATACAAATCATGGATTCATAGTCCAAAATGGTTACAAATACACCAGGAAACCTCATTCATGAGGAAGCATTTAAACAGTTTTTATTAGAATGTACTCTCAGAGACATATAAACTGAACAATACTTACAAAAAACCAATAGGACCTACCAAGATTTAAATACAGATCACTGGATTCAAAGATCAGAGTGGTTACCAATACACCAAGAAACTTCATTCATGAGGGAGAGCTAAACATTTTTTTCTAAAATGTTAGATTCTTAGAAGACACATTTTATTGCAATTATTTTACATAAATTTACATCAACGCTTATTTGGGTTATATAGTAAAATTCATATAATTACATACATTTCTATAACTACCTTTTTTTAGCTTTTAGTACATATGTACAAAAATCAGTGATTTAAAAAAATTATTATATGTATGAAAAAGTAGACTTTCTGTCAATCAAGAACTTAAACTGAAGGTACTAAAACACATCAGGTCCCACCGAGATTTGAACTCGGATCACTGGATTCAGAGTCCAGAGTGCTAACCATTACACCATGGAACCTCTCTTCTAACAAAACAAATACAACTTTCTCTTAGAGTGTGAGATCTTATTTTCTACAAGTTACAGGAATAATAATCAGAGAGATAAGTATTGCATTGTATTTACAAAAAAAAGCCATTAGGACCTACCAAATTTTTATACAGATTATAGGTTTCAGAGTCCAGAATTGTTAACAGTACACAATGAAACCTTATTCATATGGTAGCATGTACATTTTTTTTTCAGAGTATAAGATTATTAGTGGATACATTTTATTGGAATTAAATGACAGATAAACCTGTCTCTCAGTGTGTAAGATTCTTAATTTATGCAATTTATAGATATTTTCTTTCTCAGAGATATTAACTGTATTGTACTTACAACAAAACCAATAGGACCTACCAAGATTTAAATACAGATCACTGTATTCAAAGATCAGAGTGGAGTGGTTACCAATACACCAAGAAACCACATTCATTAGGGAACATCTAAACATTTTTTCTAAAATGTTAGATTCTTAGAAAACACATTTTATTGAAGTTATTGTACATATATTAACACCAATGCTTATTTGGATTACACAGTAACATTTATATAATTACAAACATTTCTATAACTACCTTTTTTAGATTTTAGTACATTTTTACAATAATCAGTGATTTAAAAAAATGTATTATATGTATAAAAAAAGAAAAGTTTTTGTCAATCAAGGACTTAAACTGAAGGTACTAAAATACACCTGGTTCCACTGAGATTTGAACTCAATTTACTGGATTCAGAGTACAGAGTGCTAACCATAACACCATGGAATCTCCCTTCTAATAACACATATAAAACTTTCTCTCAGAGTGTAAGATCTTATTTTCTACAAGTTACAGGAATAATAATCAGAGAGATAAGTATTACATTGTATTTACAAAAAAAAGCCATTAGGACCTACCAAATTTTTATACAGATTATAGGTTTCAGAGTCCAGAATTGTTAACAGTACACAATGAAACCTTATTCATATGGTAGCATGTACATTTTTTTTTTCAGAGTATAAGATTATTAGTGGATACATTTTATTGGAATTAAATGACAGATAAACCTGTCTCTCAGTGTGTAAGATTCTTAATTTATGCAATTTATAGATATTTTCTTTCTCAGAGATATTAACTGTATTGTACTTACAACAAAACCAATAGAACCTACCAAGATGTAAATATAGATCATGGATTCAAAGTCCAAAATGTTTACCAATACACCATGAAACCTCATCCATTAGGGAGCATCTAAATATTTTTATAAGAATGTACTCTCAGAGAGATATGAACTGAATGGTACTTACAAAAAACCAATAGGACCTACCAAGATTTAAATACAGATCACTGTATTCAAAGATCAGAGTGGAGTGGTTACCAATACACCAAGAAACCACATTCATTAGGGAACATCTAAACATTTTTTTCTAAGATGTTAGATTCTTAGAAGACACATTTTATTGAAGTTATTGTACATATATTAACATCAATGCTTATTTGGATTACACAGTAACATTTATATAATTACAAACATTTCTATAACTACCTTTTTTTTAGATTTTAGTACATTTTTACAATAATCAGTGATTTAAAAAAATGTATTATATGTATAAAAAAGAAAAGTTTTTGTCAATCAAGGACTTAAACTGAAGGTACTAAAATGCACCTTGTCCCACTGATATTTGAACTCAATTTACTGCATTCAGAGTACAGAGTGCTAACCATAACACCATGGAATCTCCCTTCTAATAACACATATAAAACTTTCTCTCAAAGTGTAAGATCTTAATTTCTACAAGATACAGAAATATTCATTCAGAGAGATATGTACTACATTGTATTTACAAATAAAACCATTAGGACCTATCAATTTGTATATACAGATTATTGGTTTCAGAGTCCAGAATTGTTAACAGTACACCATGAAAGCTCATTCATATGGTGGCATGTAAATTTTTTTCTCACAGTGTAAGATTCTTAGAGGTTAAATTTTATTGGAATTATATTACAGATAAACCTGTCTCTGAGTGTGTATGATTCTTAATTTATGCAATTTATAGATATTTTCTTTCTCAGAGATATGATCTGCATAATACTTACAAAAAAACAATAGGACCTACCAAGATGTAAATACAAATCATGGATTCAGAGTCCAAAATGGTTACAAATACACCAGGAAACCTCATTCATGAGGAAGCATTTAAACAGTTTTTATTAGAATGTACTCTCAGAGAAATATAAACTGAACGGTACTATCAAAAAACCAATAGGACCTACCAAGATTTAAATACAGACCACTGGATTCAAAGATCAGAGTGGTTACCAATACATCAAGAAACTTCATTCATGAGGGAGAGCTAAACGTTTTTTTCTAAAATGTTAGATTCTTAGAAGACACATTTTATTGCAATTATTGTACATATATTTACATCAACGCTTATTTGGGTTATATAGTAAAATTCATATAATTACATACATTTCTATAACTACCTTTTTTAGCTTTTAGTACATATTTACAAAAATCAGTGATTTAAAAAAATTATTATATGTATGAAAAAGAAGACTTTCTGTCAATAAAGAACTTAAACTGAAGGTACTAAAACACATCAGGTCCCACCGAGATTTGAACTCAGATCGCGGGATTCAGAGTCCAGAGTGCTAACCATTACACCATGGAACCTCTCTTCTAACACAACATATACAACTTTCTCTTAGAGTGTGAGATCTTATTTTCTACAAGTTACAGGAATAATAATCAGAGAGATAAGTATTGCATTGTATTTAAAAAAAAAGCCATTAGGACCTACCAAATTTTTATACAGATTATAGGTTTCAGAGTCCAGAATTGTTAACAGTACACAATGAAACCTTATTCATATGGTAGCATGTACATTTTTTTTTCAGAGTATAAGATTATTAGTGGATACATTTTCTTGGAATTAAATGACAGATAAACCTGTCTCTCAGTGTGTAAGATTCTTAATTTATGCAATTTATAGATATTTTCTTTCTCAGAGATATTAACTGTATTGTACTTACAACAAAACCAATAGGACCTACCAAGATTTAAATACAGATCACTGTATTCAAAGATCAGAGTGGAGTGGTTACCAATACACCAAGAAACCACATGCATTAGGGAACATCTAAACATTTTTTTCTAAAATGTTAGATTCTTAGAAAACACATTTTATTGAAGTTATTGTACATATATTAACACCAATGCTTATTTGGATTACACAGTAACATTTATATAATTACAAACATTTCTATAACTACCTTTTTTAGATTTTAGTACATTTTTACAATAATCAGTGATTTAAAAAAATGTATTATATGTATAAAAAAAGAAAAGTTTTTGTCAATCAAGGACTTAAACTGAAGGTACTAAAATACACCTGGTCCCACTGAGATTTGAACTCAATTTACTGGATTCAGAGTACAGAGTGCTAACCATAACACCATGGAATCTCCCTTCTAATAACACATATAAAACTTTCTCTCAGAGTGTAAGATCTTATTTTCTACAAGTTACAGGAATAATAATCAGAGAGATAAGTATTACATTGTATTTACAAAAAAAAGCCATTAGGACCTACCAAATTTTTATACAGATTATAGGTTTCAGAGTCCAGAATTGTTAACAGTACACAATGAAACCTTATTCATATGGTAGCATGTACATTTTTTTTTCAGAGTATAAGATTATTAGTGGATACATTTTATTGGAATTAAATGACAGATAAACCTGTCTCTCAGTGTGTAAGATTCTTAATTTATGCAATTTATAGATATTTTCTTTCTCAGAGATATTAACTGTATTGTACTTACAACAAAACCAATAGAACCTACCAAGATGTAAATATAGATCATGGATTCAGAGTCCAAAATGTTTACCAATATACCATGAAACCTCATCCATTAGGGAGCATCTAAATATTTTTATAAGAATGTACTCTCAGAGAGATATGAACTGAATGGTACTTACAAAAAACCAATAGGATCTGCCAAGATTTAAATACAGATCACTGTATTCAAAGATCAGAGTGGAGTGGTTACCAATACACCAAGAAACCACATTCATTAGGGAACATCTAAACATTTTTTTCTAAAATGTTAGATTCTTAGAAGACACATTTTATTGAAGTTATTGTACATATATTAACATCAATGCTTATTTGGATTACACAGTAAAATTCATATAATTACAAACATTTCTATAACTACCTTTTTTTTAGATTTTAGTACATTTTTACGATAATCAGTGATTTTAAAAAAATGTATTATATGTATAAAAAAGAAAAGTTTTTGTCAATCAAGGAATCAAACTTTGTACTAAAATGCACCTGGTCCCACCGAGATTTTAACTCAATTTACTGGATTCAGAGTACAGAGTGCTAACCATAACACCATGGAATCTCCCTTCTAATAACACATATAAAACTTTCTCTCAGAGTGTAAGATCTTTATTTCTACAAGATACAGAAATATTCATTCAGAGAGATATGTACTACATTGTATTTTCAAATAAAACCATTAGGACCTATCAATTTGTATATACAGATTATTAGTTTCAGAGTCCAGAATTGTTAACAGTACACCATGAAAGCTCATTCATATGGTGGCATGTAAAAAATGTTCTCACAGTGTAAGATTCTTAGAGGTTACATTTTATTGGAATTATATTACCGATAAACCTGTCTCTCAGTGTGTATGATTCTTAATTTATGCAATTTATAGATATTTTCTTTCTCAGAGATATGACCTGCATTTTACTTACAAAAAAAACAATAGGACCTACCAAGATGTAAATACAAATCATGGATTCAGAGTCCAAACTGGTTACAAATACACCAGGAAACCTCATTCATGAGGAAGCATTTAAACAGTTTTTATTAGAATGTACTCTCAGAGAAATATAAACTGAACGGTACTATCAAAAAACCAATAGGACCTACCAAGATTTAAATACAGACCACTGGATTCAAAGATCAGAGTGGTTACCAATACATCAAGAAACTTCATTCATGAGGGAGAGCTAAACGTTTTTTTCTAAAATGTTAGATTCTTAGAAGACACATTTTATTGCAATTATTGTACATATATTTACATCAACGCTTATTTGGGTTATATAGTAAAATTCATATAATTACATAGATTTCTATAACTACCTTTTTTAGCTTTTAGTACATATTTACAAAAATCAGTGATTTAAAAAAATTATTATATGTATGAAAAAGAAGACTTTCTGTCAATAAAGAACTTAAACTGAAGGTACTAAAACACATCAGGTCCCACCGAGATTTGAACTCAGATCGCTGGATTCAGAGTCCAGAGTGCTAACCATTACACCATGGAACCTCTCTTCTAACACAACATATACAACTTTCTCTTAGAGTGTGAGATCTTATTTTCTACAAGTTACAGGAATAATAATCAGAGAGATAAGTATTGCATTGTATTTAAAAAAAAAAGCCATTAGGACCTACCAAATTTTTATACAGATTATAGGTTTCAGAGTCCAGAATTGTTAACAGTACACAATGACACCTCATTCATATGGTAGCATGTACATTTTTTGTCAGAGTATAAGATTCTTAGTGGATACATTTTATTGGAATTAAATGACAGATAAACCTGTCTCTCAGTGTGTAAGATTCTTAATTTATGCAATTTATAGATATTTTCTTTCTCAGAGATATTAACTGTATTGTACTTACAACAAAACCAATAGAACCTACCAAGATGTAAATATAGATCATGGATTCAGAGTCCAAAATGTTTACCAATATACCATGAAACCTCATCCATTAGGGAGCATCTAAATATTTTTATAAGAATGTACTCTCAGAGAGATATGAACTGAATGGTACTTACAAAAAACCAATAGGACCTACCAAGATTTAAATACAGATCACTGTATTCAAAGATCAGAGTGGAGTGGTTACCAATACACCAAGAAACCACATTCATTAGGGAGCATCTAAACATTTTTTTCTAAAATGTTAGATTCTTAGGATTCTTAGAAGACACATTTTATTGAAGTTATTGTACATATATTAACATCAATGCTTATTTGGATTACACAGTAAAATTCATATAATTACAAACATTTCTATAACTACCTTTTTTTTAGATTTTAGTACATTTTTACAATAATCAGTGATTTAAAAAAAATGTATTATATGTATAAAAAAGAAAAGTTTTTTGTCAATCAAGGACTTAAACTGAAGGTACTAAAATGCACCTAGTCCCACTAAGATTTGAACTCAATTTACTTGATTCAGAGTACAGAGTGCTAACCATAACACCATGGAATCATAACACCCTTCTAATAACACATATAAACCTTTCTCTCAGAGTGTAAGATCTTAATTTCTACAAGATACAGAAATATTCATTCAGAGAGATATGTACTACATTGTATTTACAAATAAAACCATTTGGACCTATCAATTTGTATATACAGATTATTGGTTTCAGAGTCCAGAATTGTTAACAGTACACCATGAAAGCTCATTCATATGGTGGCATGTAAAAAATTTTCTCACAGTGTAAGATTCTTAGAGGTTACATTTTATTGGAATTATATTACAGATAAACCTGTCTCTCAGTGTGTATGATTCTTAATTTATGCAATTTATAGATATTTTCTTTCTCAGAGATATGATCTGCATAATACTTACAAAAAAACAATAGGACCTACCAAGATGTAAATACAAATCATGGATTCAGAGTCCAAAATGGTTACAAATACACCAGGAAACCTCATTCATGAGGAAGCATTTAAACAGTTTCTATTAGAATGTACTCTCAGAGAAATATAAACTGAACGGTACTTACAAAAAACCAATAGGACCTACCAAGATTTAAATACAGACCACTGGATTCAAAGATCAGAGTGGTTACCAATACATCAAGAAACTTCATTCTTGAGGGAGAGCTAAACATTTTTTTCTAAAATGTTAGATTCTTAGAAGACACATTTTATTGCAATTATTGTACATATATTTACATCAACGCTTATTTGGGTTATATAGTAAAATTCATATAATTACATACATTTCTATAACTACCTTTTTTAGCTTTTAGTACATATTTACAAAAATCAGTGATTTAAAACAATTATTATATGTATGAAAAAGAAGACTTTCTGTCAATAAAGAACTTAAACTGAAGGTACTAAAACACATCAGGTCCCACCGAGATTTGAACTCAGATCGCTGGATTCAGAGTCCAGAGTGCCAACCATTACACCATGGAACCTCTCTTCTAACACAACATATACAACTTTCTCTTAGAGTGTGAGATCTTATTTTCTACAAGTTACAGGAATAATAATCAGAGAGATAAGTATTGCATTGTATTTACAAAAAAAAGCCATTAGGACCTACCAAATTTTTATACAGATTACAGGTTTCAGAGTCAGAAATTGTTAACAGTACACAATGAAACCTCATTCATATGGTAGCATGTACATTTTTTGTCAGAGTATAAGATTCTTAGTGGATACATTTTATTGGAATTAAATGACAGATTAACCTGTCTCAGTGTGTAAGATTCTTAATTTATGCAATTTATAGATATTTTCTTTCTCAGAGATATTAACTGTATTGTACTTACAACAAAACCAATAGAACCTACCAAGATGTAAATATAGATCATGGATTCAGAGTCCAAAATGTTTACCAATATACCATGAAACCTCATCCATTAGGGAGCATCTAAATATTTTTATAAGAATGTACTCTCAGAGAGATATGAACTGAATGGTACTTACAAAAAACCAATAGGGCCTACCAAGATTTAAATACAGATCACTGTATTCAAAGATCAGAGTGGAGTGGTTACCAATACACCAAGAAACCACATGCATTAGGGAACAAATAAACATTTTTTTCTAAAATGTTAGATTCTTAGAAGACACATTTTATTGAAGTTATTGTACATATATTAACATCAATGCTTATTTGGATTACACAGTAAAATTCATATCATAACAAACATTTCTATAACTACCTTTTTTTTAGATTTTAGTACATTTTTACAATAATCAGTGATTTAAAAAAATGTATTATATGTATAAAAAAGAAAAGTTTTTGTCAATCAAGGACTTAAACTGAAGGTACTAAAATGCACCTTGTCCCACTAAGATTTGAACTCAATTTACTTGATTCAGAGTACAGAGTGCTAACCATAACACCATGGAATCTCCCTTCTAATAACACATATAAACCTTTCTCTCAGAGTGTAAGATCTTAATTTCTACAAGATACAGAAATATTCATTCAGAGAGATATGTACTACATTGTATTTACAAATAAAACCATTTGGACCTATCAATTTGTATATACAGATTATTGGTTTCAGAGTCCAGAATTGTTAACAGTACACCATGAAAGCTCATTCATATGGTGGCATGTAAAAAATTTTCTCACAGTGTAAGATTCTTAGAGGTTACATTTTATTGGAATTATATTACAGATAAACCTGTCTCTCAGTGTGTATGATTCTTAATTTATGCAATTTATAGATATTTTCTTTCTCAGAGATATGATCTGCATAATACTTACAAAAAAACAATAGGACCTACCAAGATGTAAATACAAATCATGGATTCAGAGTCCAAAATGGTTACAAATACACCAGGAAACCTCATTCATGAGGAAGCATTTAAACAGTTTTTATTAGAATGTACTCTCAGAGAAATATAAACTGAACGGTACTATCAAAAAACCAATAGGACCTACCAAGATTTAAATACAGACCACTGGATTCAAAGATCAGAGTGGTTACCAATACATCAAGAAACTTCATTCATGAGGGAGAGCTAAACATTTTTTTCTAAAATGTTAGATTCTTAGAAGACACATTTTATTGCAATTATTGTACATATATTTACATCAACGCTTATTTGGGTTATATAGTAAAATTCATATAATTACATACATTTCTATAACTACCTTTTTTAGCTTTTAGTACATATTTACAAAAATCAGTGATTTAAAAAAATTATTATATGTATGAAAAAGAAGACTTTCTGTCAATAAAGAACTTAAACTGAAGGTACTAAAACACATCAGGTCCCACCGAGATTTGAACTCAGATCGCTGGATTCAGAGTCCAGAGTGCTAACCATTAAACCATGGAACCTCTCTTCTAACACAACATATACAACTTTCTCTTAGAGTGTGAGATCTTATTTTCTACAAGTTACAGGAATAATAATCAGAGAGATAAGTATTGCATTGTATTTACAAAAAAAAGCCATTAGGACCTACCAAATTTTTATACAGATTATAGGTTTCAGAGTACAGAATTGTTAACAGTACACAATGACACCTCATTCATATGGTAGCATGTACATTTTTTGTCAGAGTATAAGATTCTTAGTGGATACATTTTATTGGAAAAAAATGACAGATAAACCTGTCTCTCAGTGTGTAAGATTCTTAATTTATGCAATTTATAGATATTTTCTTTCTCAGAGATATTAACTGTATTGTACTTACAACAAAACCAATAGAACCTACCAAGATGTAAATATAGATCATGGATTCAGAGTCCAAAATGTTTACCAATATACCATGAAACCTCATCCATTAGGGAGCATCTAAATATTTTTATAAGAATGTACTCTCAGAGAGATATGAACTGAATGGTACTTACAACAAAACCAATAGGACCTACTAAGATTTAAATACAGATCACTGTATTCAAAGATCAGAGTAAAGTGGTTACCAATACACCAAGAAACCACATTCATTAGGGAACATCTAAACATTTTTTTCTAAAATGTTAGATTCTTAGAAGACACATTTTATTGAAGTTATTGTACATATATTAACATCAATGCTTATTTGGATTACACAGTAAAATTCATATAATTACAAACATTTCTATAACTACCTTTTTTTTAGATTTTAGTACATTTTTACGATAATCAGTGATTTTAAAAAAATGTATTATATGTATAAAAAAGAAAAGTTTTTGTCAATAAAGGAATAAAACTTTGTACTAAAATGCACCTGGTCCCACCGAGATTTGAACTCAATTTACTGGATTCAGAGTACAGAGTGCTAACCATAACACCATGGAATCTCCCTTCTAATAACACATATAAAACTTTCTCTCAGAGTGTAAGATCTTTATTTCTACTAGATACAGAAATATTCATTCAGAGAGATATGTACTACATTGTATTTGCAAATAAAACCATTAGGACCTACCAATTTGTATATAAAGATTATTAGTTTCAGAGTCCAGAATTGTTAACAGTACACCATGAAAGCTCATTCATATGGTGGCATGTAAAAAATGTTCTCACAGTGTAAGATTCTTAGAGGTTACATTTTATTGGAATTATATTACCGATAAACCTGTCTCTCAGTGTGTATGATTCTTAATTTATGCAATTTATAGATATTTTCTTTCTCAGAGATATGAACTGCATTTTACTTACAAAAAAACAATAGGACCTACCAAGATGTAAATACAAATCATGGATTCAGAGTCCAAAATGGTTACAAATACACCAGGAAACCTCATTCATGAGGAAGCATTTAAACAGTTTTTATTAGAATGTACTCTCAGAGACATATAAACTGAACAATACTTACAAAAAACCAATAGGACCTACCAAGATTTAAATACAGATCACTGGATTCAAAGATCAGAGTGGTTACCAATACACCAAGAAACTTCATTCATGAGGGAGAGCTAAACATTTTTTTCTAAAATGTTAGATTCTTAGAAGACACATTTTATTGCAATTATTGTACATATATTTACATCAACGCTTATTTGGGTTATATAGTAAAATTCATATAATTACATACATTTCTATAACTACCTTTTTTTAGCTTTTAGTACATATGTACAAAAATCAGTGATTTAAAAAAATTATTATATGTATGAAAAAGTAGACTTTCTGTCAATCAAGAACTTAAACTAAAGGTACTAAAACACATCAGGTCCCACCGAGATTTGAACTCGGATCACTGGATTCAGAGTCCAGAGTGCTAACCATTACACCATGGAACCTCTCTTCTAACAAAACATATACAACTTTCTCTTAGAGTGTGAGATCTTATTTTCTACAAGTTACAGGAATAATAATCAGAGAGATAAGTATTGCATTGTATTTACAAAAAAAAGCCATTAGGACCTACCAAATTTTTATACAGATTATAGGTTTCAGAGTCCAGAATTGTTAACAGTACACAATGAAACCTTATTCATATGGTAGCATGTACATTTTTTTTTCAGAGTATAAGATTATTAGTGGATACATTTTATTGGAATTAAATGACAGATAAACCTGTCTCTCAGTGTGTAAGATTCTTAATTTATGCAATTTATAGATATTTTCTTTCTCAGAGATATTAACTGTATTGTACTTACAACAAAACCAATAGGACCTACCAAGATTTAAATACAGATCACTGTATTCAAAGATCAGAGTGGAGTGGTTACCAATACACCAAGAAACCACATTCATTAGGGAACATCTAAACATTTTTTTCTAAAATGTTAGATTCTTAGAAAACACATTTTATTGAAGTTATTGTACATATATTAACACCAATGCTTATTTGGATTACACAGTAACATTTATATAATTACAAACATTTCTATAACTACCTTTTTTAGATTTTAGTACATTTTTACAATAATCAGTGATTTAAAAAAATGTATTATATGTATAAAAAAAGAAAAGTTTTTGTCAATCAAGGACTTAAACTGAAGGTACTAAAATACACCTGGTCCCACTGAGATTTGAACTCAATTTACTGGATTCAGAGTACAGAGTGCTAACCATAACACCATGGAATCTCCCTTCTAATAACACATATAAAACTTTCTCTCAGAGTGTAAGATCTTATTTTCTACAAGTTACAGGAATAATAATCAGAGAGATAAGTATTACATTGTATTTACAAAAAAAAGCCATTAGGACCTACCAAATTTTTATACAGATTATAGGTTTCAGAGTCCAGAATTGTTAACAGTACACAATGAAACCTTATTCATATGGTAGCATGTACATTTTTTTTAGGAGTATAAGATTATTAGTGGATACATTTTATTGGAATTAAATGACAGATAAACCTGTCTCTTTGTGTGTAAGATTCTTAATTTATGCAATTTATAGATATTTTCTTTCTCAGAGATATTAACTGTATTGTACTTACAACAAAACCAATAGAACCTACCAAGATGTAAATATAGATCATGGATTCAGAGTCCAAAATGTTTACCAATACACCATGAAACCTCATCCATTAGGGAGCATCTAAATATTTTTATAAGAATGTACTCTCAGAGAGATATGAACTGAATGGTACTTACAAAAAACCAATAGGACCTACCAAGATTTAAATACAGATCACTGTATTCAAAGATCAGAGTGGAGTGGTTACCAATACACCAAGAAACCACATTCATTAGGGAACATCTAAACATTTTTTTCTAAAATGTTAGATTCTTAGAAGACACATTTTATTGAAGTTATTGTACATATATTAACATCAATGCTTATTTGGATTACACAGTAACATTTATATAATTACAAACATTTCTATAACTACCTTTTTTTTAGATTTTAGTACATTTTTACAATAATCAGTGATTTAAAAAAAATGTATTATATGTATAAAAAAGAAAAGTTTTTGTCAATCAAGGACTTAAACTGAAGGTACTAAAATGCACCTTGTCCCACTGATATTTGAACTCAATTTACTGCATTCAGAGTCCAGAGTGCTATCCATAACACCATGGAATCTCCCTTCTAATAACACATATAAAACTTTCTCTCAGAGTGTAAGATCTTAATTTCTACAAGATACAGAAATATTCATTCAGAGAGATATGTACTACATTGTATTTACAAATAAAACCATTAGGACCTATCAATTTGTATATACAGATTATTGGTTTCAGAGTCCAGAATTGTTAACAGTACACCATGAAAGCTCATTCATATGGTGGCATGTAAAAAATTTTCTCACAGTGTAAGATTCTTAGAGGTTACATTTTATTGGAATTATATTACAGATAAACCTGTCTCTGAGTGTGTATGATTCTTAATTTATGCAATTTATAGATATTTTCTTTCTCAGAGATATGATCTGCATAATACTTACAAAAAAACAATAGGACCTACCAAGATGTAAATACAAATCATGGATTCAGAGTCCAAAATGGTTACAAATACACCAGGAAACCTCATTCATGAGGAAGCATTTAAACAGTTTTTATTAGAATGTACTCTCAGAGAAATATAAACTGAACGGTACTATCAAAAAACCAATAGGACCTACCAAGATTTAAATACAGACCACTGGATTCAAAGATCAGAGTGGTTACCAATACATCAAGAAACTTCATTCATGAGGAAGAGCTAAACATTTTTTTCTAAAATGTTAGATTCTTAGAAGACACATTTTATTGCAATTATTGTACATATATTTACATCAACGCTTATTTGGGTTATATAGTAAAATTCATATAATTACATACATTTCTATAACTACCTTTTTTTAGCTTTTAGTACATATTTACAAAAATCAGTGATTTAAAAAAATTATTATATGTATGAAAAAGAAGACTTTCTGTCAATAAAGAACTTAAACTGAAGGTACTAAAACACATCAGGTCCCACCGAGATTTGAACTCAGATCGCTGGATTCAGAGTCCAGAGTGCTAACCATTACACCATGGAACCTCTCTTCTAACACAACATATACAACTTTCTCTTAGAGTGTGAGATCTTATTTTCTACAAGTTACAGGAATAATAATCAGAGAGATAAGTATTGCATTGTATTTAAAAAAAAAAGCCATTAGGACCTACCAAATTTTTATACAGATTATAGGTTTCAGAGTCCAGAATTGTTAACAGTACACAATGACACCTCATTCATATGGTAGCATGTACATTTTTTGTCAGAGTATAAGATTCTTAGTGGATACATTTTATTGGAATTAAATGACAGATAAACCTGTCTCTCAGTGTGTAAGATTCTTAATTTATGCAATTTATAGATATTTTCTTTCTCAGAGATATTAACTGTATTGTACTTACAACAAAACCAATAGAACCTACCAAGATGTAAATATAGATCATGGATTCAGAGTCCAAAATGTTTACCAATATACCATGAAACCTCATCCATTAGGGAGCATCTAAATATTTTTATTAGAATGTACTCTCAGAGAAATATAAACTGAACGGTACTATCAAAAAACCAATAGGACCTACCAAGATTTAAATACAGACCACTGGATTCAAAGATCAGAGTGGTTACCAATACATCAAGAAACTTCATTCATGAGGGAGAGCTAAACATTTTTTTCTAAAATGTTAGATTCTTAGAAGACACATTTTATTGCAATTATTGTACATATATTTACATCAACGCTTATTTGGGTTATATAGTAAAATTCATATAATTACATACATTTCTATAACTACCTTTTTTAGCTTTTAGTACATATTTACAAAAATCAGTGATTTAAAAAAATTATTATATGTATGAAAAAGAAGACTTTCTGTCAATAAAGAACTTAAACTGAAGGTACTAAAACACATCAGGTCCCACCGAGATTTGAACTCAGATCACTGGATTCAGAGTCCAGAGTGCTAACCATTACACCATGGAACCTCTCTTCTAACACAACATATACAACTTTCTCTTAGAGTGTGAGATCTTATTTTCTACAAGTTACAGGAATAATAATCAGAGAGATAAGTATTGCATTGTATTTAAAAAAAAAAGCCATTAGGACCTACCAAATTTTTATACAGATTATAGGTTTCAGAGTCCAGAATTGTTAACAGTACACAATGACACCTCATTCATATGGTAGCATGTACATTTTTTGTCAGAGTATAAGATTCTTAGTGGATACATTTTATTGGAATTAAATGACAGATAAACCTGTCTCTCAGTGTGTAAGATTCTTAATTTATGCAATTTATAGATATTTTCTTTCTCAGAGATATTAACTGTATTGTACTTACAACAAAACCAATAGGACCTACCAAGATTTAAATACAGATCACTGTATTCAAAGATCAGAGTGGAGTGGTTACCAATACACCAAGAAACCACATTCATTAGGGAACATCTAAACATTTTTTTCTAAAATGTTAGATTCTTAGAAGACACATTTTATTGAAGTTATTGTACATATATTAACATCAATGCTTATTTGGATTACACAGTAAAATTCATATAATTACAAACATTTCTATAACTACCTTTTTTTTAGATTTTAGTACATTTTTACGATAATCAGTGATTTTAAAAAAAATGTATTATACAGATGTGTCCACGATTACCTTTCTGAAAAAAGTATCATGGCCTGCCATTCATGGCATGAGATAAGCCTTCCTCCTAATATATACATGGCAGGCCGTGTGTAAGTCGTCTGAAATATAGTGCAGTACCACTTTTCAGACAGCAGGTGGCATTTTCAGATACTGAGTAAGCAGAAAGTCTGAGAGAAAGATTCTAGAGGGGTAATTCAGACCTGATCGAAGCATTTTTGTTAGCAGATAGGCAAAACCATGGGGGTCATTCCGACCTGATCGCATGCTAGGTTTTTTCGCTGCGGTGCGATCAGGACAAAACTGCGCGTGCGTATGCACTGCAATGCGCATGCGCGTCATACGGGTACAAAGCAGATCGTTGCTGAGCGTTGAATTTAATGAAGAGTCGATTCGCACAGCCGATCGCAAGGAGATTGACAGGAAGAAGGCGTTTGTGGGTGACAACTGACCGTTTTCTGGGAGTGTTTGGAAAAATGCAGGCGTGTCCAAGCGTTTGCAGGGCGGGTGTCTGACGTCAATTCCGGACACGAACAGGCTAAAGTGATCGCCCAAGTACACAGATGTTCAGATGTCGCTATCGCCCGGCGATTAAGATCCTGCATGCAGGATAAATCTAGTCAGATCGTCTGTCAGGGCCAGTGTTCACTTAGCACACATCGTTGACACATCGCTGTGCAGCGCTGTATGCTGAGCGATCTTGCTGAGCCAGCTGCATGTAATTGGAATGGGTCATATTGTCGACAATAAGAAGGTCAACAGTCATTAGGTCGACCAATATTGGTCGACAGGCCATATGTCGACACATCAGAAAGGTCAACATTGTTTAGGTAGACAGTATTGAAAGGTCGACACAAGTAAAAGGTCAATATAGAAAGGTTGACACAAAAAAGTCGCAATGAGTTTTTCATGATTTTTGGTGGCTATGTTGACATATGTCATCATGGACATCGTAAAAGTGTACGGCGTCCCCTCGCATGGGGGAAGCTTCAAGCTGCCAGCACCGTTGCCTGTCAAACAGTGTGACGCTTCTTCCAACCAATTTTTGATCATTCTCTGTTTTAAAGTGTGGTGACACTTTGGGAAGGAGCACAATTCAGGGCAGCTTTTCCAGGCGCCTGTGTGATAGGAGTCCCCTACACCCTTTTTTGTTCTGGTACAATGCTGCCTATGTGTTTGCAAAAATCTCTTTCCTTATGATTTATGATGGGCTGGTGGAGAGTTCATACAAACTCAACACAGAGATTTGATATGAAAATTATGATACTTATTAAAAGGCACTACCTGTCATTTTTTGCAATTGTTTGATGGTTAAGATGCGAGTATAGAGAAGCCAATTCTCTCAAAGTATTGTAACGAGGTAATACATCTTTGGGAGAGTTTTTTTATTTCAATATTGAGCCTAATTCAGATCTCCAATAATTTATACTAAAACACAGCACTTACAAACCACCAAAAACTGTTGAATATTTTCTGTATACCAGATTCCTGCAACTCCCACAGGTGGTACTGTCCCACCAATTAATTATTATAAACACAAAGTTAGCAATTACTATCAAGGGAGCGCTAATTCAGATCTGTTCGCTCGCTAGCTAATTTTTTGCAGCGCTGCGAACAGATAGACGCCGCCTATAGGGGAGTGTATTTTAGCTTTGCAAGTGTGCGAACTCGTGTGCGTCCGCCCTGTACAAAAACAGCTTGTGCAGTTTCTGAGTAGCTCTGATCTTACTCAGCTGCTGCGTTCACTTCAGCCTATTCAAGCCCGGAATCGACGTCAGACACCCGTCCTGCAAACGCCTCGACACGCCTGCGTTTTTCCAAACACTCCCAGAAAACGGTCAGTTGACACCCACAAACGCCCTCTTCCTGTCAATCTCCTTGCGATCGGCTGTGCGAATGGATTCTTCGCTAGAACCAGTGCACAGCAACGATCCGCTTTGTAACCGTACGACGTGCCTGCGCATTGCGGTGCATACGCATGCGCAGTAGTTACCTGATTGCTGCACAGCGAAAAACGCTAGCGAGCGAACAGATCTGAATTAGGCCCATATTTCGTTATGATATATTGGATTACCGTATCAAAAAGTTTGTGATTACAAATTTTGATTACTGTACCAAAATTTTATGATTACAACTTTTACATGTTGCCATGTCGCTTTGTGAGATGATCTATTTTAATTGTGAATATTAAAAGTTATATTTTATTAATCATTTTTGACAAGTGTGCCCCAGGACAGACTTATAGGGGGTATATTTACTAAAAATCGTAAATTTTCGTATTTTGGTTGAAGGTTAAACACGAATGACATCGGGAGTGATCATTTGCAACTTTTGGGCTTTTTTACACCTCATTTACTATGCTGTCGTATTCTGCATTGTCGTGTTTTCCGATGTCGATGTCATTCGTAATGTCTGGCAGTGTTTTACGGGAGTGATTAGTAAAACACTGCCGGACTTAACACAATGAATCCCGGCCAGATCAGCGTAATCCGTGCAGGGCTTCATTGTGTACCTTAAAAGAAGTGTGGACAGTGTTAAAAATCCCCTCAAAAAATTGCGTGGGGTCCCCCCTACTAAGCATAACCAGCCGCGGGCTCTTTGAGCCGATCCTGGTTGTAAAAAAAACTCAACACAGAGATTTGATATGAAAATTATGATACTTATTAAAAGGCACTACTTGTCATTTTTTGCCATTGTTTGGTGGTTAAGGTGTGAGTATAGAGAAGCCAATTCTCTCAAAGTATTGTAATGAGGTAATACACCTCTGAGAGATTTTTTGGTATTTCAATACCGCATACTGTATATTTCGCTATAATACATTGGATTACCGTATCAAAAAGTTTATGATTACAATTTTTACATGTCGCCATGTCGCTTTGTGAGATGATCTTTTTTAATTGTGAATATTAAAAGTTATATTTTATTAATAATTTTTGACAAGTGTGCCCCAGGGTAGACTTAAAGTCTCTTTTTGTCTTTACCTCCTATGTAAAGATTTTCCATTTATACAGTTTATTGTACTATTTTTTTCTGGGAGCACCACCAACCAGGTGCCAGGAGTAATTGACCCTTTACAGTGCATGTGCTACTTTGTGAGTAAGAGACTGAACAAAAGTCTCAATACAACATCAATTAGCATTAACATAAGGCAGGGGGGAGGGCAAATGGAAACCTAATTAGTTGTCTGTCTTGGGACGGTGCACTGGGCCTGATGTACTAAGCTTAAAGTTTATTGAACTATTTTTTCTGGGCGCACCACCAACCAAGTGCCAGGAGTATTTGGTCCTTTATTGCCTTTATGTTGTTTTTTTTGAATTTCTAACTAATCATAGTGTGAACCAAACACATGTCCTGTGCGGTTTTAAAAACCTCTCTTTTTACCTGTCTAATTAATATGCATGTGACCTGAGCATTGTGTCGCAATAAAGAACACTACAAATACACCATTGTACACTCATTATAATGTGCGGAATTTGTATATTCTCCCCGTACTTGAGTGGGCTTCCTCTGGTTACTCCGGTTTCCTCCCACAATCCCAAAATATAGTGATAGGTTAATTGGTTCCTAACAAAATTAACCCTTGTGCAAATGTGTGTGTTCATGTGGTAGGTAATATAGAGTGTAAGCTCCACTGGGACAGGGACTGATGTGAAAGGCTGAATATTCTCTGTAAAGCGCTGCGGAATATGTGTGCACTATATAAATTACTGGTAATAATGTAAGACACATACACCTAGACATCAGGTGAGCGTAGATATCACCACCCCTGAAACTACATAATACTACCATGAGCCTGGAAAGCTCATTATATACCGGCTGCTCCCAAAAAAGGAAACAACTACTCACAGCAGCAAATGGTCGACATGGAAATGGTCAAAACACACATATGGTCAACACAAGGTTTTGGGAATTTTTTCATTTTTTTTTACTTTTTCCATCCTTGTCTATCCATGTCACAAATCATAACCTTTAGTATCCTTGTAGTGAGCAAAGCATTTAATGCACGTCTGAGCACCAGGCATTGGGGGTCATTCTCTGAGTTGATCGCTCGCTGGCTAATTTTAGCAGCCGTGCAAATGCTATGCCGCCGCCCACTGGGGAGTGTATTTTAGCTTAGCAGAAGTGCGAACGCATGTGCAGCCGAGCTCTGCAAAAACAGTTTGTGCAGTTTCAGTGCTTGCGATCACTTCAGCCTATTCGTGTCCGGATTTGACATCACACACCCGCCCAGCGAATGCCCGGCCACGCCTGCATTTTTTCAGACACGCCTGCGTTTTTCCAAACACTCCCTGAAAACGGTCAGTTGACACTCAGAAACGCCCCCTTCCTGTCAATTTTCTAGCGGGCGCCAGTGTGAAGGAAAACGTCAATAGAACCTGTGCAAAACCACAAAGGGCTATGTACCCGTACGTCGTGCGTGCGCATTGCGGGGCATATGCATGCACAGAAATGCAGATTTTTAGCCTGATCGCTGTGCTGTGAACAACGGCAGCTAGCGATCAACTTGGAATGACCCCCTTTATGCAGCTCTGTGTGTTCTCCCCTCCCCCAACAGAATGACAACAATCAGGCACAGTGCACACAGCTCAAGCAATTCCCATCCCCCTCCCTCCCCGATCACAGCAGTGGCAGCTCTGTGTGATAGCAATTACTTTACACAGTCACAGTGCACACAAAATAACTCATATTTTTTAAATGGACCAATGGGAAAGAATTATGCTGCGCTATGTAAGAAACTGTAAATAAATAGTTATGATGTAATATTTCTTAAACTGGAACCAGACTTCAACAGTGATTATGAGGGTGATAGGTACTGTATATCCCAAGTACATAGATGTTCAGTTGTCGCAATGGTGCGGCCAATAATATCCTGCATGCAGGATAAATCTAGTCAGATCTCCTGTCAGGGCCAGTGTTCACTGGCCCTGACAGATCGCTCAGCACACATCATTGACACATTGCTGTGCAGCGCTGTGTGCTGAGCAATCTTGCTGAGTGATCTAGCATCGCTCAGCACAGTCACCCCGTGTGTACTGTCTGTGTAGGCCCTTTTATACAGTAGGTGCTGTGATGCCCACTCCCTACTCTTCTCTAAAGCATGGCACAGGCTCCCCTCACAGCCAAGAGTGCATTTCCTGAGCATTTTACATTATTTGACCAGTTATGAAGGAAGCTGAATCAATTATATTTTTAAATACATACCATATTTGTTTATTGCAAGGAACAAGAAATGTATAAAAAAAACTTTTGATATTGTAGCTGCATAGACTAAAGTTAGAAGCTTAAAACACTTAAATTGGAATTGAATTATTCATTTCAAATCCCAGGCCATCCCCCAGACAGGATATATGCTATCTATACTCTCCAAGGAATCTACTTCAAAGGCCTCACACACTGAGACTTTCACACCTACTGTACACAATTAGGAATTGGACTCTAAAGCTATGGCATGATTGCTACTTTCCTGTGTTTAATTGGCCACTCACTGTAGTCTGTAAACAGATCTTTCTTAATATGGGGTAATATTTTCTTTATTGTGCAGCTCCTTTATGGAGAATGTTTTTTAGCTTGTGTTTTGCTGTGTGGCTGCTAACATTACAATAAACTATCATTGTAATAGTAAACCACGTTTTCAATGTCATTGTACAGTAATGGCTGTAAAAACCCACTGATCGCTGTAGGTCAGCAACAGACTTACTTTGTGATAGAAGCTAGATTTTTTTCAAAATTTGGAAGCACCCACCCATAGCCATGTTTTTGAAGTACCCAAGCACAGGGTTCTGTACAGGGAGGAAGGGAGTAGGGGGAAGGGAGAAATTTGTAATGGTTACTGATAGTCAGAGGGAGAGGGTTAGAGTCATATGGAAAGATAAAGTAAAAGGAAGCGAAACACTGAGAGACAGAGTTAGGGGGAGAGCGATAGAGTCAGGAGGAGAAAGCAACAAAATCAGGGGACAGAGACACAGAGAGAGATAAGGGGAGAGAGATAGAGTTAGATGGTGAGAGACAAAGTCAGATGGAGAGAGAAAGTGAGACAGTCATGTGAGAGAGATAAAGTCTAGGAGAAAGAAAATTAGAGGGTGGCAGACAATGAGAGACAGAGTTAGGGGAGTGCAATACAGTCAGGAGGAGAGAGCGACAAAGTCATGGGACAGAGACACAGAGAGATAGTTTAGGGGCGAGAGATAGAGTCAAGAAGAGAGCAATAGAGTTAGAGGGAGAAAGACAACGTTTGATAGAGAGACAAAGTGAGACAGAGTCATGTGAGAGAGATAGTCAGAGGGAGAGAGATAAAGTCTAGGAGAAAGAAAATTAGAGGGTGGTAGACACTGAGAGAGTCAGGGGGAGAGCGATAGAGTCAGGAGGAGAGAGTGACAAATTCAGGGGTCAGAGACACAGAGAGATAGTTAAAGGGAGAGAGATAGAGTCAAGGAGAGAGCGAGCGATAGAGTTAGAGGGAGAGAGACAAAGTTTGATGGAGAGACAAAGTGAGACAGAGTCATGTGAGAGAGATAGTCAGAGGGAGAGAGATAAAGTATAGGAGAAAGAAAATCAAATGGTGGGAGACACTGAGAGACAGAGTCAGGGGGAGAGTGATAGAGTTAGTCGGAGAGAGTGACAAATTCAGGGGACAGAGACATAGAGAGATAGTTAAGGTGAGAGAGATAGAGTCAAGGAGAGAGAGAGTGATAGAGTTATAGGGAGAGAGACAAAGTTTGATGGAGATAAAGAGTCATATGAAAAATAGTTAGGGAGAGAGAAAAAGTCTAAGAGAAAGTAAATCAGAGGGTGGGAGACACAGAGACAGAGTCAGGGGGAGAGCGATAGAGTCAGGAGGAGATAGTGACAAATTCAGGGGACAGAGACACAGATAGTTAAGGGGAGAGAGATAGAGTAAAAGAGAGAGAGCGATAGAGTTAGAGGGAGAGAGACAGTCAGATGGAGAGAGACACTGAGACAGAGTCATGTGAGAGAGACAGAGTCAGGGGGAAGGAGATAAAGTCTAGGAGAAAGAAAATCAGAGGGTGGGAGACACAGAGACAGTTAGGGGGAGAGCAATAGAGTCAGGAGTAGAGAGTGACAAAGTCAGGGGACAGACACAGAGAGATAATTAAGGGGAGAGAGATAGAGTTAGAGGGAGAGAGAAAGTCAGATGGAGAGAGAAAGTGAGACAGAGTCATGTGAGAGAGATAGAGTCAGGGGAGAGAGATAAAGTCTACTTGAAAACCAAAATCAGAGGGTGGGAGACACAGAGAAAGAGTCAGGGGGAGAGCGATAGAGTCAGGATGATAGAGCGACAAAGTCATGGGACAGAGACACAGAGAGACAGTAAAGGGGAGAGAGATAGAGTCAAGGAGAGATAGAGTTAGATGGAGAGAGACAAAGTGAGACAGAGTCATGTGAGAGAGATAGAGTCAGAGGGAGAGAGATACAGTCTAGGAAAAAGAAAATTAGAGGGTGGTAGACACTGAGAGACAGAGTCAGGGGCAGAGCGATAGAGTCAGGAGGAGAGAGCAAAAAAATTCAGGGGACAGATTACACAGAGATAGTTAAAGGGAGAGAGATAGAGTCAAGAAGAGAAAGCGATAGAGTTAGAGGGAGAGAGACAAAGTTTGATGGAGAGACAAAGTGAGACAGAGTCATGTGAGAGAGAGTCAGAGGGAGAGAGATAAAGTCTAGGAGAAAGAAAATCAAAGGGTGAGAGACAGAGTCAGGGGGAGAGCAATAGAGTTAGGAGGAGAGAGTGACAAATTCAGGGGACAGAGACATAGAGAGATAGTTAAGGGGAGAGAGATAGAGTCAAGGAGAGAGCGATAGAGTTATAGGGAGAGAGACAAAGTTTGAGGAGATACAGAGTCATGTGAGAGATAAATAGTCAGGGGGAGAGAGGTAAAGTCTAGGAGAAAGAAAATGAGCGTGTGGGAGACACTGAGAGACAGAGTCAGGGGGAGAGAGATAGAGTCAGGAGGAGATAGCAACAAATTCAGGGGACAGAGACACAGAGATAGTGAAGGGGAGAGATAGATTAAAGGAGAGAGAGCGATAGAGTTAGAGGTAGAGAGACAGTCAGATGGCGAGAGACACTGAGACAGAGTCATGTGAGAGAGACAGAGTCATGGGGAAGGAGATAAAGTCTAGGAGAAAAAAAATCAGAGGGTGGGAGACAAAGAGACAGAGTTAGGGGGAGAGCAATAGAGTCAGGAGGAGAGAATGACAAAGTCAGGGGACAGAGACATAGAGAGAAAGTTAAGGGGAGAGAGACAGAGTCAATGAGAGAGATAAAGTTAGAGGGAGAGAGAAAGTCAGATGGATAGAGACAGTGAGACAGAGTCATGTGAGAGAAATAGAGTCAGGGGAGAGAGATAAAGTCTACTAGAAAGACAATTAGATGGTGGGAGACACTGAGAGACAGAGTCAGGGAAGAGAGAGTCAGGAGGAAAGAGATACAGTAGAGTGAAAGGGAGAGAGTCAAACTTAGAGGGAGAGTTACACACAGAGACAGAGTTAGGAGAGAGACAGAGTCAGAGTTGGCTGGTTGGAACAATATCATTCAATGTACAGTATTGACAGCTTTAGCAATAAATTCAAAGCAGGTCTCTTCCTCCACACCCCCTCCCTGATCACAGCCAGCAGTGGCTCTGTGTGCCCCTCCCTCACCATAATCGAAGTGAAAGTAATCCCAATACCCTGTTTGCCATTCCTAAAAAAAAATTTCCTCTGAACAAAGCAGCTTATATTTAAATTACATTTTTAAGAATTAAAATTTATATAAAAGTAAAGCTGCTTTCCTGGGGTTCGAACCTGGGTACTTGGCTTACTAAATCAAAGCATTAGTCCACTAGACTACCTTGGTGTCTGGTAGTCATTCTTCATTTGTCCTCTTTCTGTAATTGGAAAAAATCTTTTCTAGACCAAATGTACTGTATGTGGAAAGCTACGTTACATGATGCACTGGCCACCCAGTGGTGAAACTATGAATTGTCATGGCTCAACATCACGGCAGAACAACACAATGAACTTATGTCCTGCCAAATTGACTGCCATGGCACTCTTTTCAGAAAGGTAATCGTGTACACATCTGTATGTATAAAAAAGAAAAGTTTTTGTCAATCAAGGAATTAAACTTTGTACTAAAATGCACCTGGTCCCACCGAGATTTTAACTCAATTTACTGGATTCAGAGTACAGAGTGCTAACCATAACAGCATGGAATCTCCCTTCTAATAACACATATAAAACTTTCTCTCAGAGTGTAAGATCTTTATTTCTACAAGATACAGAAATATTCATTCAGAGAGATATGTACTACATTGTATTTGCAAATAAAACCATTAGGACCTACCAATTTGTATATACAGATTATTAGTTTCAGAGTCCAGAATTGTTAACAGTACACCATGAAAGCTCATTCATATGGTGGCATATAAAAAATGTTCTCACAGTGTAAGATTCTTAGAGGTTACATTTTATTGGAATTATATTACCGAAAAACCTGTCTCTCAGTGTGTATGATTCTTAATTTATGCAATTTATAGATATTTTCTTTCTCAGAGATATGAACTGCATTTTACTTACAAAAAACAAAAGGACCTACCAAGATGTAAATACAAATCATGGATTCAGAGTCCAAAATGGTTACAAATACACCAGGAAACCTCATTCATGAGGAAGCATTTAAACAGTTTTTATTAGAATGTACGCTCAGAGACATATAAACTGAACAATACTTACAAAAAACCAATAGGACCTACCAAGATTTAAATACAGATCACTGGATTCAAAGATCAGAGTGGTTACCAATACACCAAGAAACTTCATTCATGAGGGAGAGCTAAACATTTTTTTCTAAAATGTTAGATTCTTAGAAGACACATTTTATTGCAATTATTTTACATAAATTTACATCAACGCTTATTTGGGTTATATAGTAAAATTCATATAATTACATACATTTCTATAACTACCTTTTTTTAGCTTTTAGTACATATGTACAAAAATCAGTGATTTAAAAAAATTATTATATGTATGAAAAAGTAGACTTTCTGTCAATCAAGAACTTAAACTGAAGGTACTAAAACACATCAGGTCCCACCGAGATTTGAACTCAGATCACTGGATTCAGAGTCCAGAGTGCTAACCATTACACCATGGAACCTCTCTTCTAACAAAACATATACAACTTTCTCTTAGAGTGTGAGATCTTATTTTCTACAAGTTACAGGAATAATAATCAGAGAGATAAGTATTGCATTGTATTTACAAAAAAAAGCCATTAGGACCTACCAAATTTTTATACAGATTATAGGTTTCAGAGTCCAGAATTGTTAACAGTACACAATGAAACCTTATTCATATGGTAGCATGTACATTTTTTTTTCAGAGTATAAGATTATTAGTGGATACATTTTATTGGAATTAAATGACAGATAAACCTGTCTCTCAGTGTGTAAGATTCTTAATTTATGCAATTTATAGATATTTTCTTTCTCAGAGATATTAACTGTATTGTACTTACAACAAAACCAATAGGACCTACCAAGATTTAAATACAGATCACTGTATTCAAAGATCAGAGTGGAGTGGTTACCAATACACCAAGAAACCACATTCATTAGGGAACATCTAAACCTTTTTTTTCTAAAATGTTAGATTCTTAGAAAACACATTTTATTGAAGTTATTGTACATATATTAACACCAATGCTTATTTGGATTACACAGTAACATTTATATAATTACAAACATTTCTATAACTACCTTTTTTAGATTTTAGTACATTTTTACAATAATCAGTGATTTAAAAAAAATGTATTATATGTATAAAAAAAGAAAAGTTTTTGTCAATCAAGGACTTAAACTGAAGGTACTAAAATACACCTGGTCCCACTGAGATTTGAACTCAGTTTACTGGATTCAGAGTACAGAGTGCTAACCATAACACCATGGAATCTCCCTTCTAATAACACATATAAAACTTTCTCTCAGAGTGTAAGATCTTATTTTCTACAAGTTACAGGAATAATAATCAGAGAGATAAGTATTGCATTGTATTTACAAAAAAAAGCCATTAGGACCTACCAAATTTTTATACAGATTATAGGTTTCAGAGTCCAGAATTGTTAACAGTACACAATGACACCTCATTCATATGGTAGCATGTACATTTTTTGTCAGAGTATAAGATTCTTAGTGGATACATTTTATTGGAATTAAATGACAGATAAACCTGTCTCTCAGTGTGTAAGATTCTTAATTTATGCAATTTATAGATATTTTCTTTCTCAGAGATATTAACAGTATTGTACTTACAACAAAACCAATAGAACCTACCTAGATGTAAATATAGATCATGGATTCAGAGTCCAAAATGTTTACCAATATACCATGAAACCTCATCCATTAGGGAGCATCTAAATATTTTTATAAGAATGTACTCTCAGAGAGATATGAACTGAATGGTACTTACAAAAAACCAATAGGACCTACCAAGATTTAAATACAGATCACTGTATTCAAAGATCAGAGTGGAGTGGTTACCAATACACCAAGAAACCACATTCATTAGGGAGCATCTAAACATTTTTTTCTAAAATGTTAGATTCTTAGGATTCTTAGAAGACACATTTTATTGAAGTTATTGTACATATATTAACATCAATGCTTATTTGGATTACACAGTAAAATTCATATAATTACAAACATTTCTATAACTACCTTTTTTTTAGATTTTAGTACATTTTTACAATAATCAGTGATTTTAAAAAAATGTATTATATGTATAAAAAAGAAAAGTTTTTTGTCAATCAAGGACTTAAACTGAAGGTACTAAAATGCACCTAGTCCCACTAAGATTTGAACTCAATTTACTTGATTCAGAGTACAGAGTGCTAACCATAACACCATGGAATCTCCCTTCTAATAACACATATAAACCTTTCTCTCAGAGTGTAAGATCTTAATTTCTACAAGATACAGAAATATTCATTCAGAGAGATATGTACTACATTGTATTTACAAATAAAACCATTTGGACCTATCAATTTGTATATACAGATTATTGGTTTCAGAGTCCAGAATTGTTAACAGTACACCATGAAAGCTCATTCATATGGTGGCATGTAAAAAAATTTCTCACAGTGTAAGATTCTTAGAGGTTACATTTTATTGGAATTATATTACAGATAAACCTGTCTCTCAGTGTGTATGATTCTTAATTTATGCAATTTATAGATATTTTCTTTCTCAGAGATATGATCTGCATAATACTTACAAAAAAACAATAGGACCTACCAAGATGTAAATACAAATAATGGATTCAGAGTCCAAAATGGTTACAAATACACCAGGAAACCTCATTCATGAGGAAGCATTTAAACAGTTTCTATTAGAATGTACTCTCAGAGAAATATAAACTGAACGGTACTTACAAAAAACCAATAGGACCTACCAAGATTTAAATACAGACCACTGGATTCAAAGATCAGAGTGGTTACCAATACACCAAGAAACTTCATTCATGAGGGAGAGCTAAACATTTTTTTCTAAAATGTTAGATTCTTAGAAGACACATTTTATTGCAATTATTTTACATAAATTTACATCAACGCTTATTTGGGTTATATAGTAAAATTCATATAATTACATTCATTTCTATAACTACCTTTTTTTAGCTTTTAGTACATATGTACAAAAATCAGTGATTTAAAAAAATTATTATATGTATGAAAAAGTAGACTTTCTGTCAATCAAGAACTTAAACTGAAGGTACTAAAACACATCAGGTCCCACCGAGATTTGAACTCAGATCACTGGATTCAGAGTCCAGAGTGCTAACCATTACACCATGGAACCTCTCTTCTAACAAAACATATACAACTTTCTCTTAGAGTGTGAGATCTTATTTTCTACAAGTTACAGGAATAATAATCAGAGAGATAAGTATTGCATTGTATTTACAAAAAAAAGCCATTAGGACCTACCAAATTTTTATACAGATTATAGGTTTCAGAGTCCAGAATTGTTAACAGTACACAATGAAACCTTATTCATATGGTAGCATGTACATTTTTTTTTCAGAGTATAAGATTATTAGTGGATACATTTTATTGGAATTAAATGACAGATAAACCTGTCTCTCAGTGTGTAAGATTCTTAATTTATGCAATTTATAGATATTTTCTTTCTCAGAGATATTAACTGTATTGTACTTACAACAAAACCAATAGGACCTACCAAGATTTAAATACAGATCACTGTATTCAAAGATCAGAGTGGAGTGGTTACCAATACACCAAGAAACCACATTCATTAGGGAACATCTAAACCTTTTTTTTCTAAAATGTTAGATTCTTAGAAAACACATTTTATTGAAGTTATTGTACATATATTAACACCAATGCTTATTTGGATTACACAGTAACATTTATATAATTACAAACATTTCTATAACTACCTTTTTTAGATTTTAGTACATTTTTACAATAATCAGTGATTTAAAAAAAATGTATTATATGTATAAAAAAAGAAAAGTTTTTGTCAATCAAGGACTTAAACTGAAGGTACTAAAATACACCTGGTCCCACTGAGATTTGAACTCAGTTTACTGGATTCAGAGTACAGAGTGCTAACCATAACACCATGGAATCTCCCTTCTAATAACACATATAAAACTTTCTCTCAGAGTGTAAGATCTTATTTTCTACAAGTTACAGGAATAATAATCAGAGAGATAAGTATTGCATTGTATTTACAAAAAAAAGCCATTAGGACCTACCAAATTTTTATACAGATTATAGGTTTCAGAGTCCAGAATTGTTAACAGTACACAATGACACCTCATTCATATGGTAGCATGTACATTTTTTGTCAGAGTATAAGATTCTTAGTGGATACATTTTATTGGAATTAAATGACAGATAAACCTGTCTCTCAGTGTGTAAGATTCTTAATTTATGCAATTTATAGATATTTTCTTTCTCAGAGATATTAACAGTATTGTACTTACAACAAAACCAATAGAACCTACCTAGATGTAAATATAGATCATGGATTCAGAGTCCAAAATGTTTACCAATATACCATGAAACCTCATCCATTAGGGAGCATCTAAATATTTTTATAAGAATGTACTCTCAGAGAGATATGAACTGAATGGTACTTACAAAAAACCAATAGGACCTACCAAGATTTAAATACAGATCACTGTATTCAAAGATCAGAGTGGAGTGGTTACCAATACACCAAGAAACCACATTCATTAGGGAGCATCTAAACATTTTTTTCTAAAATGTTAGATTCTTAGGATTCTTAGAAGACACATTTTATTGAAGTTATTGTACATATATTAACATCAATGCTTATTTGGATTACACAGTAAAATTCATATAATTACAAACATTTCTATAACTACCTTTTTTTTAGATTTTAGTACATTTTTACAATAATCAGTGATTTTAAAAAAATGTATTATATGTATAAAAAAGAAAAGTTTTTTGTCAATCAAGGACTTAAACTGAAGGTACTAAAATGCACCTAGTCCCACTAAGATTTGAACTCAATTTACTTGATTCAGAGTACAGAGTGCTAACCATAACACCATGGAATCTCCCTTCTAATAACACATATAAACCTTTCTCTCAGAGTGTAAGATCTTAATTTCTACAAGATACAGAAATATTCATTCAGAGAGATATGTACTACATTGTATTTACAAATAAAACCATTTGGACCTATCAATTTGTATATACAGATTATTGGTTTCAGAGTCCAGAATTGTTAACAGTACACCATGAAAGCTCATTCATATGGTGGCATGTAAAAAAATTTCTCACAGTGTAAGATTCTTAGAGGTTACATTTTATTGGAATTATATTACAGATAAACCTGTCTCTCAGTGTGTATGATTCTTAATTTATGCAATTTATAGATATTTTCTTTCTCAGAGATATGATCTGCATAATACTTACAAAAAAACAATAGGACCTACCAAGATGTAAATACAAATCATGGATTCAGAGTCCAAAATGGTTACAAATACACCAGGAAACCTCATTCATGAGGAAGCATTTAAACAGTTTCTATTAGAATGTACTCTCAGAGAAATATAAACTGAACGGTACTTACAAAAAACCAATAGGACCTACCAAGATTTAAATACAGACCACTGGATTCAAAGATCAGAGTGGTTACCAATACACCAAGAAACTTCATTCATGAGGGAGAGCTAAACATTTTTTTCTAAAATGTTAGATTCTTAGAAGACACATTTTATTGCAATTATTTTACATAAATTTACATCAACGCTTATTTGGGTTATATAGTAAAATTCATATAATTACATACATTTCTATAACTACCTTTTTTTAGCTTTTAGTACATATGTACAAAAATCAGTGATTTAAAAAAATTATTATATGTATGAAAAAGTAGACTTTCTGTCAATCAAGAACTTAAACTGAAGGTACTAAAACACATCAGGTCCCACCGAGATTTGAACTCAGATCACTGGATTCAGAGTCCAGAGTGCTAACCATTACACCATGGAACCTCTCTTCTAACAAAACATATACAACTTTCTCTTAGAGTGTGAGATCTTATTTTCTACAAGTTACAGGAATAATAATCAGAGAGATAAGTATTGCATTGTATTTACAAAAAAAAGCCATTAGGACCTACCAAATTTTTATACAGATTATAGGTTTCAGAGTCCAGAATTGTTAACAGTACACAATGAAACCTTATTCATATGGTAGCATGTACATTTTTTTTTCAGAGTATAAGATTATTAGTGGATACATTTTATTGGAATTAAATGACAGATAAACCTGTCTCTCAGTGTGTAAGATTCTTAATTTATGCAATTTATAGATATTTTCTTTCTCAGAGATATTAACTGTATTGTACTTACAACAAAACCAATAGGACCTACCAAGATTTAAATACAGATCACTGTATTCAAAGATCAGAGTGGAGTGGTTACCAATACACCAAGAAACCACATTCATTAGGGAACATCTAAACCTTTTTTTTCTAAAATGTTAGATTCTTAGAAAACACATTTTATTGAAGTTATTGTACATATATTAACACCAATGCTTATTTGGATTACACAGTAACATTTATATAATTACAAACATTTCTATAACTACCTTTTTTAGATTTTAGTACATTTTTACAATAATCAGTGATTTAAAAAAAATGTATTATATGTATAAAAAAAGAAAAGTTTTTGTCAATCAAGGACTTAAACTGAAGGTACTAAAATACACCTGGTCCCACTGAGATTTGAACTCAGTTTACTGGATTCAGAGTACAGAGTGCTAACCATAACACCATGGAATCTCCCTTCTAATAACACATATAAAACTTTCTCTCAGAGTGTAAGATCTTATTTTCTACAAGTTACAGGAATAATAATCAGAGAGATAAGTATTGCATTGTATTTACAAAAAAAAGCCATTAGGACCTACCAAATTTTTATACAGATTATAGGTTTCAGAGTCCAGAATTGTTAACAGTACACAATGACACCTCATTCATATGGTAGCATGTACATTTTTTGTCAGAGTATAAGATTCTTAGTGGATACATTTTATTGGAATTAAATGACAGATAAACCTGTCTCTCAGTGTGTAAGATTCTTAATTTATGCAATTTATAGATATTTTCTTTCTCAGAGATATTAACAGTATTGTACTTACAACAAAACCAATAGAACCTACCTAGATGTAAATATAGATCATGGATTCAGAGTCCAAAATGTTTACCAATATACCATGAAACCTCATCCATTAGGGAGCATCTAAATATTTTTATAAGAATGTACTCTCAGAGAGATATGAACTGAATGGTACTTACAAAAAACCAATAGGACCTACCAAGATTTAAATACAGATCACTGTATTCAAAGATCAGAGTGGAGTGGTTACCAATACACCAAGAAACCACATTCATTAGGGAGCATCTAAACATTTTTTTCTAAAATGTTAGATTCTTAGGATTCTTAGAAGACACATTTTATTGAAGTTATTGTACATATATTAACATCAATGCTTATTTGGATTACACAGTAAAATTCATATAATTACAAACATTTCTATAACTACCTTTTTTTTAGATTTTAGTACATTTTTACAATAATCAGTGATTTTAAAAAAATGTATTATATGTATAAAAAAGAAAAGTTTTTTGTCAATCAAGGACTTAAACTGAAGGTACTAAAATGCACCTAGTCCCACTAAGATTTGAACTCAATTTACTTGATTCAGAGTACAGAGTGCTAACCATAACACCATGGAATCTCCCTTCTAATAACACATATAAACCTTTCTCTCAGAGTGTAAGATCTTAATTTCTACAAGATACAGAAATATTCATTCAGAGAGATATGTACTACATTGTATTTACAAATAAAACCATTTGGACCTATCAATTTGTATATACAGATTATTGGTTTCAGAGTCCAGAATTGTTAACAGTACACCATGAAAGCTCATTCATATGGTGGCATGTAAAAAATTTTCTCACAGTGTAAGATTCTTAGAGGTTACATTTTATTGGAATTATATTACAGATAAACCTGTCTCTCAGTGTGTATGATTCTTAATTTATGCAATTTATAGATATTTTCTTTCTCAGAGATATGATCTGCATAATACTTACAAAAAAACAATAGGACCTACCAAGATGTAAATACAAATCATGGATTCAGAGTCCAAAATGGTTACAAATACACCAGGAAACCTCATTCATGAGGAAGCATTTAAACAGTTTCTATTAGAATGTACTCTCAGAGAAATATAAACTGAACGGTACTTACAAAAAACCAATAGGACCTACCAAGATTTAAATACAGACCACTGGATTCAAAGATCAGAGTGGTTACCAATACATCAAGAAACTTCATTCTTGAGGGAGAGCTAAACATTTTTTTCTAAAATGTTAGATTCTTAGAAGACACATTTTATTGCAATTATTGTACATATATTTACATCAACGCTTATTTGGGTTATATAGTAAAATTCATATAATTACATACATTTCTATAACTACCTTTTTTAGCTTTTAGTACATATTTACAAAAATCAGTGATTTAAAACAATTATTATAAGTATGAAAAAGAAGACTTTCTGTCAATAAAGAACTTAAACTGAAGGTACTAAAACACATCAGGTCCCACCGAGATTTGAACTCAGATCGCTGGATTCAGAGTCCAGAGTGCCAACCATTACACCATGGAACCTCTCTTCTAACACAACATATACAACTTTCTCTTAGAGTGTGAGATCTTATTTTCTACAAGTTACAGGAATAATAATCAGAGAGATAAGTATTGCATTGTATTTACAAAAAAAAGCCATTAGGACCTACCAAATTTTTATACAGATTACAGGTTTCAGAGTCAGAAATTGTTAACAGTACACAATGAAACCTCATTCATATGGTAGCATGTACATTTTTTGTCAGAGTATAAGATTCTTAGTGGATACATTTTATTGGAATTAAATGACAGATTAACCTGTCTCAGTGTGTAAGATTCTTAATTTATGCAATTTATAGATATTTTCTTTCTCAGAGATATTAACTGTATTGTACTTACAACAAAACCAATAGAACCTACCAAGATGTAAATATAGATCATGGATTCAGAGTCCAAAATGTTTACCAATATACCATGAAACCTCATCCATTAGGGAGCATCTAAATATTTTTATAAGAATGTACTCTCAGAGAGATATGAACTGAATGGTACTTACAAAAAACCAATAGGACCTACCAAGATTTAAATACAGATCACTGTATTCAAAGATCAGAGTGGAGTGGTTACCAATACACCAAGAAACCACATGCATTAGGGAACATCTAAACATTTTTTTCTAAAATGTTAGATTCTTAGAAGACACATTTTATTGAAGTTATTGTACATATATTAACATCAATGCTTATTTGGATTACACAGTAAAATTCATATCATTACAAACATTTCTATAACTACCTTTTTTTTAGATTTTAGTACATTTTTACAATAATCAGTGATTTAAAAAAATGTATTATATGTATAAAAAAGAAAAGTTTTTGTCAATCAAGGACTTAAACTGAAGGTACTAAAATGCACCTAGTCCCACTAAGATTTGAACTCAATTTACTTGATTCAGAGTACAGAGTGCTAACCATAACACCATGGAATCTCCCTTCTAATAACACATATAAACCTTTCTCTCAGAGTGTAAGATCTTAATTTCTACAAGATACAGAAATATTCATTCAGAGAGATATGTACTACATTGTATTTACAAATAAAACCATTTGGACCTATCAATTTGTATATACAGATTATTGGTTTCAGAGTCCAGAATTGTTAACAGTACACCATGAAAGCTCATTCATATGGTGGCATGTAAAAAATTTTCTCACAGTGTAAGATTCTTAGAGGTTACATTTTATTGGAATTATATTACAGATAAACCTGTCTCTCAGTGTGTATGATTCTTAATTTATGCAATTTATAGATATTTTCTTTCTCAGAGATATGATCTGCATAATACTTACAAAAAAACAATAGGACCTACCAAGATGTAAATACAAATCATGGATTCAGAGTCCAAAATGGTTACAAATACACCAGGAAACCTCATTCATGAGGAAGCATTTAAACAGTTTTTATTAGAATGTACTCTCAGAGAAATATAAACTGAACGGTACTATCAAAAAACCAATAGGACCTACCAAGATTTAAATACAGACCACTGGATTCAAAGATCAGAGTGGTTACCAATACATCAAGAAACTTCATTCATGAGGGAGAGCTAAACATTTTTTTCTAAAATGTTAGATTCTTAGAAGACACATTTTATTGCAATTATTGTACATATATTTACATCAACGCTTATTTGGGTTATATAGTAAAATTCATATAATTACATACATTTCTATAACTACCTTTTTTAGCTTTTAGTACATATTTACAAAAATCAGTGATTTAAAAAAAGTATTATATGTATGAAAAAGAAGACTTTCTGTCAATAAAGAACTTAAACTGAAGGTACTAAAACACATCAGGTCCCACCGAGATTTGAACTCAGATCGCTGGATTCAGAGTCCAGAGTGCTAACCATTAAACCATGGAACCTCTCTTCTAACACAACATATACAACTTTCTCTTAGAGTGTGAGATCTTATTTTCTACAAGTTACAGGAATAATAATCAGAGAGATAAGTATTGCATTGTATTTACAAAAAAAAGCCATTAGGACCTACCAAATTTTTATACAGATTATAGGTTTCAGAGTACAGAATTGTTAACAGTACACAATGACACCTCATTCATATGGTAGCATGTACATTTTTTGTCAGAGTATAAGATTCTTAGTGGATACATTTTATTGGAAAAAAATGACAGATAAACCTGTCTCTCAGTGTGTAAGATTCTTAATTTATGCAATTTATAGATATTTTCTTTCTCAGAGATATTAACTGTATTGTACTTACAACAAAACCAATAGAACCTACCAAGATGTAAATATAGATCATGGATTCAGAGTCCAAAATGTTTACCAATATACCATGAAACCTCATCCATTAGGGAGCATCTAAATATTTTTATAAGAATGTACTCTCAGAGAGATATGAACTGAATGGTACTTACAACAAAACCAATAGGACCTACTAAGATTTAAATACAGATCACTGTATTCAAAGATCAGAGTAAAGTGGTTACCAATACACCAAGAAACCACATTCATTAGGGAACATCTAAACATTTTTTTCTAAAATGTTAGATTCTTAGAAGACACATTTTATTGAAGTTATTGTACATATATTAACATCAATGCTTATTTGGATTACACAGTAAAATTCATATAATTACAAACATTTCTATAACTACCTTTTTTTTAGATTTTAGTACATTTTTACGATAATCAGTGATTTTAAAAAAATGTATTATATGTATAAAAAAGAAAAGTTTTTGTCAATCAAGGAATTAAACTTTGTACTAAAATGCACCTGGTCCCACCGAGATTTGAACTCAATTTACTGGATTCAGAGTACAGAGTGCTAACCATAACACCATGGAATCTCCCTTCTAATAACACATATAAAACTTTCTCTCAGAGTGTAAGATCTTTATTTCTACTAGATACAGAAATATTCATTCAGAGAGATATGTACTACATTGTATTTGCAAATAAAACCATTAGTACCTACCAATTTGTATATAAAGATTATTAGTTTCAGAGTCCAGAATTGTTAACAGTACACCATGAAAGCTCATTCATATGGTGGCATGTAAAAAATGTTCTCACAGTGTAAGATTCTTAGAGGTTACATTTTATTGGAATTATATTACCGATAAACCTGTCTCTCAGTGTGTATGATTCTTAATTTATGCAATTTATAGATATTTTCTTTCTCAGAGATATGAACTGCATTTTACTTACAAAAAAACAATAGGACCTACCAAGATGTAAATACAAATCATGGATTCAGAGTCCAAAATGGTTACAAATACACCAGGAAACCTCATTCATGAGGAAGCATTTAAACAGTTTTTATTAGAATGTACTCTCAGAGACATATAAACTGAACAATACTTACAAAAAACCAATAGGACCTACCAAGATTTAAATACAGATCACTGGATTCAAAGATCAGAGTGGTTACCAATACACCAAGAAACTTCATTCATGAGGGAGAGCTAAACATTTTTTTCTAAAATGTTAGATTCTTAGAAGACACATTTTATTGCAATTATTGTACATATATTTACATCAACGCTTATTTGGGTTATATAGTAAAATTCATATAATTACATACATTTCTATAACTACCTTTTTTTAGCTTTTAGTACATATGTACAAAAATCAGTGATTTAAAAAAATTATTATATGTATGAAAAAGTAGACTTTCTGTCAATCAAGAACTTAAACTAAAGGTACTAAAACACATCAGGTCCCACCGAGATTTGAACTCGGATCACTGGATTCAGAGTCCAGAGTGCTAACCATTACACCATGGAACCTCTCTTCTAACAAAACATATACAACTTTCTCTTAGAGTGTGAGATCTTATTTTCTACAAGTTACAGGAATAATAATCAGAGAGATAAGTATTGCATTGTATTTACAAAAAAAAGCCATTAGGACCTACCAAATTTTTATACAGATTATAGGTTTCAGAGTCCAGAATTGTTAACAGTACACAATGAAATCTTATTCATATGGTAGCATGTACATTTTTTTTTCAGAGTATAAGATTATTAGTGGATACATTTTATTGGAATTAAATGACAGATAAACCTGTCTCTCAGTGTGTAAGATTCTTAATTTATGCAATTTATAGATATTTTCTTTCTCAGAGATATTAACTGTATTGTACTTACAACAAAACCAATAGGACCTACCAAGATTTAAATACAGATCACTGTATTCAAAGATCAGAGTGGAGTGGTTACCAATACACCAAGAAACCACATTCATTAGGGAACATCTAAACATTTTTTTCTAAAATGTTAGATTCTTAGAAAACACATTTTATTGAAGTTATTGTACATATATTAACACCAATGCTTATTTGGATTACACAGTAACATTTATATAATTACAAACATTTCTATAACTACCTTTTTTAGATTTTAGTACATTTTTACAATAATCAGTGATTTAAAAAAATGTATTATATGTATAAAAAAAGAAAAGTTTTTGTCAATCAAGGACTTAAACTGAAGGTACTAAAATACACCTGGTCCCACTGAGATTTGAACTCAATTTACTGGATTCAGAGTACAGAGTGCTAACCATAACACCATGGAATCTCCCTTCTAATAACACATATAAAACTTTCTCTCAGAGTGTAAGATCTTATTTTCTACAAGTTACAGGAATAATAATCAGAGAGATAAGTATTACATTGTATTTACAAAAAAAAGCCATTAGGACCTACCAAATTTTTATACAGATTATAGGTTTCAGAGTCCAGAATTGTTAACAGTACACAATGAAACCTTATTCATATGGTAGCATGTACATTTTTTTTAGGAGTATAAGATTATTAGTGGATACATTTTATTGGAATTAAATGACAGATAAACCTGTCTCTTTGTGTGTAAGATTCTTAATTTATGCAATTTATAGATATTTTCTTTCTCAGAGATATTAACTGTATTGTACTTACAACAAAACCAATAGAACCTACCAAGATGTAAATATAGATCATGGATTCAGAGTCCAAAATGTTTACCAATACACCATGAAACCTCATCCATTAGGGAGCATCTAAATATTTTTATAAGAATGTACTCTCAGAGAGATATGAACTGAATGGTACTTACAAAAAACCAATAGGACCTACCAAGATTTAAATACAGATCACTGTATTCAAAGATCAGAGTGGAGTGGTTACCAATACACCAAGAAACCACATTCATTAGGGAACATCTAAACATTTTTTTCTAAAATGTTAGATTCTTAGAAGACACATTTTATTGAAGTTATTGTACATATATTAACATCAATGCTTATTTGGATTACACAGTAACATTTATATAATTACAAACATTTCTATAACTACCTTTTTTTTAGATTTTAGTACATTTTTACAATAATCAGTGATTTAAAAAAAATGTATTATATGTATAAAAAAGAAAAGTTTTTGTCAATCAAGGACTTAAACTGAAGGTACTAAAATGCACCTTGTCCCACTGATATTTGAACTCAATTTACTGCATTCAGAGTCCAGAGTGCTATCCATAACACCATGGAATCTCCCTTCTAATAACACATATAAAACTTTCTCTCAGAGTGTAAGATCTTAATTTCTACAAGATACAGAAATATTCATTCAGAGAGATATGTACTACATTGTATTTACAAATAAAACCATTAGGACCTATCAATTTGTATATACAGATTATTGGTTTCAGAGTCCAGAATTGTTAACAGTACACCATGAAAGCTCATTCATATGGTGGCATGTAAAAAATTTTCTCACAGTGTAAGATTCTTAGAGGTTACATTTTATTGGAATTATATTACAGATAAACCTGTCTCTGAGTGTGTATGATTCTTAATTTATGCAATTTATAGATATTTTCTTTCTCAGAGATATGATCTGCATAATACTTACAAAAAAACAATAGGACCTACCAAGATGTAAATACAAATCATGGATTCAGAGTACAAAATGGTTACAAATACACCAGGAAACCTCATTCATGAGGAAGCATTTAAACAGTTTTTATTAGAATGTACTCTCAGAGAAATATAAACTGAACGGTACTATCAAAAAACCAATAGGACCTACCAAGATTTAAATACAGACCACTGGATTCAAAGATCAGAGTGGTTACCAATACATCAAGAAACTTCATTCATGAGGGAGAGCTAAACATTTTTTTCTAAAATGTTAGATTCTTAGAAGACACATTTTATTGCAATTATTGTACATATATTTACATCAACGCTTATTTGGGTTATATAGTAAAATTCATATAATTACATACATTTCTATAACTACCTTTTTTAGCTTTTAGTACATATTTACAAAAATCAGTGATTTAAAAAAATTATTATATGTATGAAAAAGAAGACTTTCTGTCAATAAAGAACTTAAACTGAAGGTACTAAAACACATCAGGTCCCACCGAGATTTGAACTCAGATCGCTGGATTCAGAGTCCAGAGTGCTAAACATTACACCATGGAACCTCTCTTCTAACACAACATATACAACTTTCTCTTAGAGTGTGAGATCTTATTTTCTACAAGTTACAGGAATAATAATCAGAGAGATAAGTATTGCATTGTATTTAAAAAAAAAAGCCATTAGGACCTACCAAATTTTTATACAGATTATAGGTTTCAGAGTCCAGAATTGTTAACAGTACACAATGACACCTCATTCATATGGTAGCATGTACATTTTTTGTCAGAGTATAAGATTCTTAGTGGATACATTTTATTGGAATTAAATGACAGATAAACCTGTCTCTCAGTGTGTAAGATTCTTAATTTATGCAATTTATAGATATTTTCTTTCTCAGAGATATTAACTGTATTGTACTTACAACAAAACCAATAGAACCTACCAAGATGTAAATATAGATCATGGATTCAGAGTCCAAAATGTTTACCAATATACCATGAAACCTCATCCATTAGGGAGCATCTAAATATTTTTATAAGAATGTACTCTCAGAGAAATATAAACTGAATGGTACTATCAAAAAACCAATAGGACCTACTAAGATTTAAATACAGACCACTGGATTCAAAGATCAGAGTGGTTACCAATACATCAAGAAACTTCATTCATGAGGGAGAGCTAAACATTTTTTTCTAAAATGTTAGATTCTTAGAAGACACATTTTATTGCAATTATTGTACATATATTTACATCAACGCTTATTTGGGTTATATAGTAAAATTCATATAATTACATACATTTCTATAACTACCTTTTTTAGCTTTTAGTACATATTTACAAAAATCAGTGATTTAAAAAAATTATTATATGTATGAAAAAGAAGACTTTCTGTCAATAAAGAACTTAAACTGAAGTTACTAAAACACATTAGGTCCCACCGAGATTTGAACTCAGATCGCTGGATTCAGAGTCCAGAGTGCTAAACATTACACCATGGAACCTCTCTTCTAACACAACATATACAACTTTCTCTTAGAGTGTGAGATCTTATTTTCTACAAGTTACAGGAATAATAATCAGAGAGATAAGTATTGCATTGTATTTAAAAAAAAAAGCCATTAGGACCTACCAAATTTTTATACAGATTATAGGTTTCAGAGTCCAGAATTGTTAACAGTACACAATGACACCTCATTCATATGGTAGCATGTACATTTTTTGTCAGAGTATAAGATTCTTAGTGGATACATTTTATTGGAATTAAATGACAGATAAACCTGTCTCTCAGTGTGTAAGATTCTTAATTTATGCAATTTATAGATATTTTCTTTCTCAGAGATATTAACTGTATTGTACTTACAACAAAACCAATAGGACCTACCAAGATTTAAATACAGATCACTGTATTCAAAGATCAGAGTGGAGTGGTTACCAATACACCAAGAAACCACATTCATTAGGGAACATCTAAACATTTTTTTCTAAAATGTTAGATTCTTAGAAGACACATTTTATTGAAGTTATTGTACATATATTAACATCAATGCTTATTTGGATTACACAGTAAAATTCATATAATTACAAACATTTCTATAACTACCTTTTTTTTAGATTTTAGTACATTTTTACGATAATCAGTGATTTTAAAAAAATGTATTATACAGATGTGTCCACGATTACCTTTCTGAAAAAAGTATCATGGCCTGCCATTCATGGCATGAGATAAGCCTTCCTCCTAATATATACATGGCAGGCCGTGTGTAAGTCGTCTGAAATATAGTGCAGTACCACTTTTCAGACAGCAGGTGGCATTTTCAGATACTGAGTAAGCAGAAAGTCTGAGAGAAAGATTCTAGAGGGGTAATTCAGACCTGATCGAAGCATTTTTGTTAGCAGATAGGCAAAACCATGGGGGTCATTCCGACCTGATCGCATGCTAGGTTTTTTCGCTGCGGTGCGATCAGGACAAAACTGCGCGTGCGTATGCACTGCAATGCGCATGCGCGTCATACGGGTACAAAGCAGATCGTTGCTGAGCGTTGAATTTAATGAAGAGTCGATTCGCACAGCCGATCGCAAGGAGATTGACAGGAAGAAGGCGTTTGTGGGTGACAACTGACCGTTTTCTGGGAGTGTTTGGAAAAATGCAGGCGTGTCCAAGCGTTTGCAGGGCGGGTGTCTGACGTCAATTCCGGACACGAACAGGCTAAAGTGATCGCCCAAGTACACAGATGTTCAGATGTCGCTATCGCCCGGCGATTAAGATCCTGCATGCAGGATAAATCTAGTCAGATCGTCTGTCAGGGCCAGTGTTCACTTAGCACACATCGTTGACACATCGCTGTGCAGCGCTGTATGCTGAGCAATCTTGCTGAGCCAGCTGCATGTAATTGGAATGGGTCATATTGTCGACAATAAGAAGGTCAACAGTCATTAGGTCGACCAATATTGGTCGACAGGCCATATGTCGACACATCAGAAAGGTCAACATTGTTTAGGTAGACAGTATTGAAAGGTCGACACAAGTAAAAGGTCAATATAGAAAGGTTGACACAAAAAAGTCGCAATGAGTTTTTCATGATTTTTGGTGGCTATGTTGACATATGTCATCATGGACATCGTAAAAGTGTACGGCGTCCCCTCGCATGGGGGAAGCTTCAAGCTGCCAGCACCGTTGCCTGTCAAACAGTGTGACGCTTCTTCCAACCAATTTTTGATCATTCTCTGTTTTAAAGTGTGGTGACACTTTGGGAAGGAGCACAATTCAGGGCAGCTTTTCCAGGCGCCTGTGTGATAGGAGTCCCCTACACCCTTTTTTGTTCTGGTACAATGCTGCCTATGTGTTTGCAAAAATCTCTTTCCTTATGATTTATGATGGGCTGGTGGAGAGTTCATACAAACTCAACACAGAGATTTGATATGAAAATTATGATACTTATTAAAAGGCACTACCTGTCATTTTTTGCAATTGTTTGATGGTTAAGATGCGAGTATAGAGAAGCCAATTCTCTCAAAGTATTGTAACGAGGTAATACATCTTTGGGAGAGTTTTTTTATTTCAATATTGAGCCTAATTCAGATCTCCAATAATTTATACTAAAACACAGCACTTACAAACCACCAAAAACTGTTGAATATTTTCTGTATACCAGATTCCTGCAACTCCCACAGGTGGTACTGTCCCACCAATTAATTATTATAAACACAAAGTTAGCAATTACTATCAAGGGAGCGCTAATTCAGATCTGTTCGCTCGCTAGCTAATTTTTTGCAGCGCTGCGAACAGATAGACGCCGCCTATAGGGGAGTGTATTTTAGCTTTGCAAGTGTGCGAACTCGTGTGCGTCCGCCCTGTACAAAAACAGCTTGTGCAGTTTCTGAGTAGCTCTGATCTTACTCAGCTGCTGCGTTCACTTCAGCCTATTCAAGCCCGAAATCGACGTCAGACACCCGTCCTGCAAACGCCTCGACACGCCTGCGTTTTTCCAAACACTCCCAGAAAACGGTCAGTTGACACCCACAAACGCCCTCTTCCTGTCAATCTCCTTGCGATCGGCTGTGCGAATGGATTCTTCGCTAGAACCAGTGCACAGCAACGATCCGCTTTGTAACCGTACGACGTGCCTGCGCATTGCGGTGCATACGCATGCGCAGTAGTTACCTGATTGCTGCACAGCGAAAAACGCTAGCGAGCGAACAGATCTGAATTAGGCCCATATTTCGTTATGATATATTGGATTACCGTATCAAATAGTTTGTGATTACAAATTTTGATTACTGTACCAAAATTTTATGATTACAACTTTTACATGTTGCCATGTCGCTTTGTGAGATGATCTATTTTAATTGTGAATATTAAAAGTTATATTTTATTAATCATTTTTGACAAGTGTGCCCCAGGACAGACTTATAGGGGGTATATTTACTAAAAATCGTAAATTTTCGTATTTTGGTTGAAGGTTAAACACGAATGACATCGGGAGTGATCATTTGCAACTTTTGGGCTTTTTTACGCCTCATTTACTATGCTGTCGTATTCTGCATTGTCGTGTTTTCCGATGTCGATGTCATTCGTAATGTCTGGCAGTGTTTTACGGGAGTGATTAGTAAAACACTGCCGGACTTAACACAATGAATCCCGGCCAGATCAGCGTAATCCGTGCAGGGCTTCATTGTGTACCTTAAAAGAAGTGTGGACAGTGTTAAAAATCCCCCCAAAAAATTGCGTGGGGTCCCCCCTACTAAGCATAACCAGCCGCGGGCTCTTTGAGCCGATCCTGGTTGTAAAAAAAACTCAACACAGAGATTTGATATGAAAATTATGATACTTATTAAAAGGCACTACTTGTCATTTTTTGCCATTGTTTGGTGGTTAAGGTGTGAGTATAGAGAAGCCAATTCTCTCAAAGTATTGTAACGAGGTAATACACCTCTGAGAGATTTTTTGGTATTTCAATACCGCATACTGTATATTTCGCTATAATACATTGGATTACCGTATCAAAAAGTTTATGATTACAATTTTTACATGTCGCCATGTCGCTTTGTGAGATGATCTTTTTTAATTGTGAATATTAAAAGTTATATTTTATTAATAATTTTTGACAAGTGTGCCCCAGGGTAGACTTAAAGTCTCTTTTTGTCTTTACCTCCTATGTAAAGATTTTCCATTTATACAGTTTATTGTACTATTTTTTTCTGGGAGCACCACCAACCAGGTGCCAGGAGTAATTGACCCTTTACAGTGCATGTGCTACTTTGTGAGTAAGAGACTGAACAAAAGTCTCAATACAACATCAATTAGCATTAACATAAGGCAGGGGGGAGGGCAAATGGAAACCTAATTAGTTGTCTGTCTTGGGACGGTGCACTGGGCCTGATGTACTAAGCTTAAAGTTTATTGAACTATTTTTTCTGGGCGCACCACCAACCAAGTGCCAGGAGTATTTGGTCCTTTATTGCCTTTATGTTGTTTTTTTTGAATTTCTAACTAATCATAGTGTGAACCAAACACATGTCCTGTGCGGTTTTAAAAACCTCTCTTTTTACCTGTCTAATTAATATGCATGTGACCTGAGCATTGTGTCGCAATAAAGAACACTACAAATACACCATTGTACACTCATTATAATGTGCGGAATTTGTATATTCTCCCCGTACTTGAGTGGGCTTCCTCTGGTTACTCCGGTTTCCTCCCACAATCCCAAAATATAGTGATAGGTTAATTGGTTCCTAACAAAATTAACCCTTGTGCAAATGTGTGTGTTCATGTGGTAGGTAATATAGAGTGTAAGCTCCACTGGGACAGGGACTGATGTGAAAGGCTGAATATTCTCTGTAAAGCGCTGCGGAATATGTGTGCACTACATAAATTACTGGTAATAATGTAAGACACATACACCTAGACATCAGGTGAGCATAGATATCACCACCCCTGAAACTACATAATACTACCATGAGCCTGGAAAGCTCATTATATACCGGCTGCTCCCAAAAAAGGAAACAACTACTCACAGCAGCAAATGGTCGACATGGAAATGGTCAAAACACACATATGGTCAACACAAGGTTTTGGGAATTTTTTCATTTTTTTTTACTTTTTCCATCCTTGTCTATCCATGTCACAAATCATAACCTTTAGTATCCTTGTAGTGAGCAAAGCATTTAATGCACGTCTGAGCACCAGGCATTGGGGGTCATTCTCTGAGTTGATCGCTCGCTGGCTAATTTTAGCAGCCGTGCAAATGCTATGCCGCCGCCCACTGGGGAGTGTATTTTAGCTTAGCAGAAGTGCGAACGCATGTGCAGCCGAGCTCTGCAAAAACAGTTTGTGCAGTTTCAGTGCTTGCGATCACTTCAGCCTATTCGTGTCCGGATTTGACATCACACACCCGCCCAGCGAATGCCCGGCCACGCCTGCATTTTTTCAGACACGCCTGCGTTTTTCCAAACACTCCCTGAAAACGGTCAGTTGACACTCAGAAACGCCCCCTTCCTGTCAATTTTCTAGCGGGCGCCAGTGTGAAGGAAAACGTCAATAGAACCTGTGCAAAACCACAAAGGGCTATGTACCCGTACGTCGTGCGTGCGCATTGCGGGGCATATGCATGCACAGAAATGCAGATTTTTAGCCTGATCGCTGTGCTGTGAACAACGGCAGCTAGCGATCAACTTGGAATGACCCCCTTTATGCAGCTCTGTGTGTTCTCCCCTCCCCCAACAGAATGACAACAATCAGGCACAGTGCACACAGCTCAAGCAATTCCCATCCCCCTCCCTCCCCGATCACAGCAGTGGCAGCTCTGTGTGATAGCAATTACTTTACACAGTCACAGTGCACACAAAATAACTCATATTTTTTAAATGGACCAATGGGAAAGAATTATGCTGCGCTATGTAAGAAACTGTAAATAAATAGTTATGATGTAATATTTCTTAAACTGGAACCAGACTTCAACAGTGATTATGAGGGTGATAGGTACTGTATATCCCAAGTACATAGATGTTCAGTTGTCGCAATGGTGCGGCCAATAATATCCTGCATGCAGGATAAATCTAGTCAGATCTCCTGTCAGGGCCAGTGTTCACTGGCCCTGACAGATCGCTCAGCACACATCATTGACACATTGCTGTGCAGCGCTGTGTGCTGAGCAATCTTGCTGAGTGATCTAGCATCGCTCAGCACAGTCACCCCGTGTGTACTGTCTGTGTAGGCCCTTTTATACAGTAGGTGCTGTGATGCCCACTCCCTACTCTTCTCTAAAGCATGGCACAGGCTCCCCTCACAGCCAAGAGTGCATTTCCTGAGCATTTTACATTATTTGACCAGTTATGAAGGAAGCTGAATCAATTATATTTTTAAATACATACCATATTTGTTTATTGCAAGGAACAAGAAATGTATAAAAAAAACTTTTGATATTGTAGCTGCATAGACTAAAGTTAGAAGCTTAAAACACTTAAATTGGAATTGAATTATTCATTTCAAATCCCAGGCCATCCCCCAGACAGGATATATGCTATCTATACTCTCCAAGGAATCTACTTCAAAGGCCTCACACACTGAGACTTTCACACCTACTGTACACAATTAGGAATTGGACTCTAAAGCTATGGCATGATTGCTACTTTCCTGTGTTTAATTGGCCACTCACTGTAGTCTGTAAACAGATCTTTCTTAATATGGGGTAATATTTTCTTTATTGTGCAGCTCCTTTATGGAGAATGTTTTTTAGCTTGTGTTTTGCTGTGTGGCTGCTAACATTACAATAAACTATCATTGTAATAGTAAACCACGTTTTCAATGTCATTGTACAGTAATGGCTGTAAAAACCCACTGATCGCTGTAGGTCAGCAACAGACTTACTTTGTGATAGAAGCTAGATTTTTTTCAAAATTTGGAAGCACCCACCCATAGCCATGTTTTTGAAGTACCCAAGCACAGGGTTCTGTACAGGGAGGAAGGGAGTAGGGGGAAGGGAGAAATTTGTAATGGTTACTGATAGTCAGAGGGAGAGGGTTAGAGTCATATGGAAAGATAAAGTAAAAGGAAGCGAAACACTGAGAGACAGAGTTAGGGGGAGAGCGATAGAGTCAGGAGGAGAAAGCAACAAAATCAGGGGACAGAGACACAGAGAGAGATAAGGGGAGAGAGATAGAGTTAGATGGTGAGAGACAAAGTCAGATGGAGAGAGAAAGTGAGACAGTCATGTGAGAGAGATAAAGTCTAGGAGAAAGAAAATTAGAGGGTGGCAGACAATGAGAGACAGAGTTAGGGGAGTGCAATACAGTCAGGAGGAGAGAGCGACAAAGTCATGGGACAGAGACACAGAGAGATAGTTTAGGGGCGAGAGATAGAGTCAAGAAGAGAGCAATAGAGTTAGAGGGAGAAAGACAACGTTTGATAGAGAGACAAAGTGAGACAGAGTCATGTGAGAGAGATAGTCAGAGGGAGAGAGATAAAGTCTAGGAGAAAGAAAATTAGAGGGTGGTAGACACTGAGAGAGTCAGGGGGAGAGCGATAGAGTCAGGAGGAGAGAGTGACAAATTCAGGGGTCAGAGACACAGAGAGATAGTTAAAGGGAGAGAGATAGAGTCAAGGAGAGAGCGAGCGATAGAGTTAGAGGGAGAGAGACAAAGTTTGATGGAGAGACAAAGTGAGACAGAGTCATGTGAGAGAGATAGTCAGAGGGAGAGAGATAAAGTATAGGAGAAAGAAAATCAAATGGTGGGAGACACTGAGAGACAGAGTCAGGGGGAGAGTGATAGAGTTAGTCGGAGAGAGTGACAAATTCAGGGGACAGAGACATAGAGAGATAGTTAAGGTGAGAGAGATAGAGTCAAGGAGAGAGAGAGTGATAGAGTTATAGGGAGAGAGACAAAGTTTGATGGAGATAAAGAGTCATATGAAAAATAGTTAGGGAGAGAGAGATAAAGTCTAAGAGAAAGTAAATCAGAGGGTGGGAGACACAGAGACAGAGTCAGGGGGAGAGCGATAGAGTCAGGAGGAGATAGTGACAAATTCAGGGGACAGAGACACAGATAGTTAAGGGGAGAGAGATAGAGTAAAGGAGAGAGAGCGATAGAGTTAGAGGGAGAGAGACAGTCAGATGGAGAGAGACACTGAGACAGAGTCATGTGAGAGAGACAGAGTCAGGGGGAAGGAGATAAAGTCTAGGAGAAAGAAAATCAGAGGGTGGGAGACACAGAGACAGTTAGGGGGAGAGCAATAGAGTCAGGAGTAGAGAGTGACAAAGTCAGGGGACAGACACAGAGAGATAATTAAGGGGAGAGAGATAGAGTTAGAGGGAGAGAGAAAGTCAGATGGAGAGAGAAAGTGAGACAGAGTCATGTGAGAGAGATAGAGTCAGGGGAGAGAGATAAAGTCTACTTGAAAACCAAAATCAGAGGGTGGGAGACACAGAGAAAGAGTCAGGGGGAGAGCGATAGAGTCAGGATGATAGAGCGACAAAGTCATGGGACAGAGACACAGAGAGACAGTAAAGGGGAGAGAGATAGAGTCAAGGAGAGATAGAGTTAGATGGAGAGAGACAAAGTGAGACAGAGTCATGTGAGAGAGATAGAGTCAGAGGGAGAGAGATACAGTCTAGGAAAAAGAAAATTAGAGGGTGGTAGACACTGAGAGACAGAGTCAGGGGCAGAGCGATAGAGTCAGGAGGAGAGAGCAAAAAAATTCAGGGGACAGATTACACAGAGATAGTTAAAGGGAGAGAGATAGAGTCAAGAAGAGAAAGCGATAGAGTTAGAGGGAGAGAGACAAAGTTTGATGGAGAGACAAAGTGAGACAGAGTCATGTGAGAGAGAGTCAGAGGGAGAGAGATAAAGTCTAGGAGAAAGAAAATCAAAGGGTGAGAGACAGAGTCAGGGGGAGAGCAATAGAGTTAGGAGGAGAGAGTGACAAATTCAGGGGACAGAGACATAGAGAGATAGTTAAGGGGAGAGAGATAGAGTCAAGGAGAGAGCGATAGAGTTATAGGGAGAGAGACAAAGTTTGAGGAGATACAGAGTCATGTGAGAGATAAATAGTCAGGGGGAGAGAGGTAAAGTCTAGGAGAAAGAAAATGAGCGTGTGGGAGACACTGAGAGACAGAGTCAGGGGGAGAGCGATAGAGTCAGGAGGAGATAGCAACAAATTCAGGGGACAGAGACACAGAGATAGTGAAGGGGAGAGATAGATTAAAGGAGAGAGAGCGATAGAGTTAGAGGGAGAGAGACAGTTAGATGGCGAGAGACACTGAGACAGAGTCATGTGAGAGAGACAGAGTCATGGGGAAGGAGATAAAGTCTAGGAGAAAAAAAATCAGAGGGTGGGAGACAAAGAGACAGAGTTAGGGGGAGAGCAATAGAGTCAGGAGGAGAGAATGACAAAGTCAGGGGACAGAGACATAGAGAGAAAGTTAAGGGGAGAGAGACAGAGTCAATGAGAGAGATAAAGTTAGAGGGAGAGAGAAAGTCAGATGGATAGAGACAGTGAGACAGAGTCATGTGAGAGAAATAGAGTCAGGGGAGAGAGATAAAGTCTACTAGAAAGACAATTAGATGGTGGGAGACACTGAGAGACAGAGTCAGGGAAGAGAGAGTCAGGAGGAAAGAGATACAGTAGAGTGAAAGGGAGAGAGTCAAACTTAGAGGGAGAGTTACACACAGAGACAGAGTTAGGAGAGAGACAGAGTCAGAGTTGGCTGGTTGGAACAATATCATTCAATGTACAGTATTGACAGCTTTAGCAATAAATTCAAAGCAGGTCTCTTCCTCCACACCCCCTCCCTGATCACAGCCAGCAGTGGCTCTGTGTGCCCCTCCCTCACCATAATCGAAGTGAAAGTAATCCCAATACCCTGTTTGCCATTCCTAAAAAAAAATTTCCTCTGAACAAAGCAGCTTATATTTAAATTACATTTTTAAGAATTAAAATTTATATAAAAGTAAAGCTGCTTTCCTGGGGTTCGAACCTGGGTACTTGGCTTACTAAATCAAAGCATTAGTCCACTAGACTACCTTGGTGTCTGGTAGTCATTCTTCATTTGTCCTCTTTCTGTAATTGGAAAAAATCTTTTCTAGACCAAATGTACTGTATGTGGAAAGCTACGTTACATGATGCACTGGCCACCCAGTGGTGAAACTATGAATTGTCATGGCTCAACATCACGGCAGAACAACACAATGAACTTATGTCCTGCCAAATTGACTGCCATGGCACTCTTTTCAGAAAGGTAATCGTGGACACATCTGTATGTATAAAAAAGAAAAGTTTTTGTCAATCAAGGAATTAAACTTTGTACTAAAATGCACCTGGTCCCACCGAGATTTTAACTCAATTTACTGGATTCAGAGTACAGAGTGCTAACCATAACAGCATGGAATCTCCCTTCTAATAACACATATAAAACTTTCTCTCAGAGTGTAAGATCTTTATTTCTACAAGATACAGAAATATTCATTCAGAGAGATATGTACTACATTGTATTTGCAAATAAAACCATTAGGACCTACCAATTTGTATATACAGATTATTAGTTTCAGAGTCCAGAATTGTTAACAGTACACCATGAAAGCTCATTCATATGGTGGCATGTAAAAAATGTTCTCACAGTGTAAGATTCTTAGAGGTTACATTTTATTGGAATTATATTACCGATAAACCTGTCTCTCAGTGTGTATGATTCTTAATTTATGCAATTTATAGATATTTTCTTTCTCAGAGATATGAACTGCATTTTACTTACAAAAAACAAAAGGACCTACCAAGATGTAAATACAAATCATGGATTCAGAGTCCAAAATGGTTACAAATACACCAGGAAACCTCATTCATGAGGAAGCATTTAAACAGTTTTTATTAGAATGTACTCTCAGAGACATATAAACTGAACAATACTTACAAAAAACCAATAGGACCTACCAAGATTTAAATACAGATCACTGGATTCAAAGATCAGAGTGGTTACCAATACACCAAGAAACTTCATTCATGAGGGAGAGCTAAACATTTTTTTCTAAAATGTTAGATTCTTAGAAGACACATTTTATTGCAATTATTTTACATAAATTTACATCAACGCTTATTTGGGTTATATAGTAAAATTCATATAATTACATACATTTCTATAACTACCTTTTTTTAGCTTTTAGTACATATGTACAAAAATCAGTGATTTAAAAAAATTATTATATGTATGAAAAAGTAGACTTTCTGTCAATCAAGAACTTAAACTGAAGGTACTAAAACACATCAGGTCCCACCGAGATTTGAACTCAGATCACTGGATTCAGAGTCCAGAGTGCTAACCATTACACCATGGAATCTCTCTTCTAACAAAACATAAACAACTTTCTCTTAGAGTGTGAGATCTTATTTTCTACAAGTTACAGGAATAATAATCAGAGAGATAAGTATTGCATTGTATTTACAAAAAAAGCCATTAGGACCTACCAAATTTTTATACAGATTATAGGTTTCAGAGTCCAGAATTGTTAACAGTACACAATGAAACCTTATTCATATGGTAGCATGTACATTTTTTTTTCAGAGTATAAGATTATTAGTGGATACATTTTATTGGAATTAAATGACAGATAAACCTGTCTCTCAGTGTGTAAGATTCTTAATTTATGCAATTTATAGATATTTTCTTTCTCAGAGATATTAACTGTATTGTACTTACAACAAAACCAATAGGACCTACCAAGATTTAAATACAGATCACTGTATTCAAAGATCAGAGAGGAGTGGTTACCAATACACCAAGAAACCACATTCATTAGGGAACATCTAAACCTTTTTTTTCTAAAATGTTAGATTCTTAGAAAACACATTTTATTGAAGTTATTGTACATATATTAACACCAATGCTTATTTGGATTACACAGTAACATTTATATAATTACAAACATTTCTATAACTACCTTTTTTAGATTTTAGTACATTTTTACAATAATCAGTGATTTAAAAAAAATGTATTATATGTATAAAAAAAGAAAAGTTTTTGTCAATCAAGGACTTAAACTGAAGGTACTAAAATACACCTGGTCCCACTGAGATTTGAACTCAGTTTACTGGATTCAGAGTACAGAGTGCTAACCATAACACCATGGAATCTCCCTTCTAATAACACATATAAAACTTTCTCTCAGAGTGTAAGATCTTATTTTCTACAAGTTACAGGAATAATAATCAGAGAGATAAGTATTGCATTGTATTTACAAAAAAAAGCCATTAGGACCTACCAAATTTTTATACAGATTATAGGTTTCAGAGTCCAGAATTGTTAACAGTACACAATGACACCTCATTCATATGGTAGCATGTACATTTTTTGTCAGAGTATAAGATTCTTAGTGGATACATTTTATTGGAATTAAATGACAGATAAACCTGTCTCTCAGTGTGTAAGATTCTTAATTTATGCAATTTATAGATATTTTCTTTCTCAGAGATATTAACAGTATTGTACTTACAACAAAACCAATAGAACCTACCTAGATGTAAATATAGATCATGGATTCAGAGTCCAAAATGTTTACCAATATACCATGAAACCTCATCCATTAGGGAGCATCTAAATATTTTTATAAGAATGTACTCTCAGAGAGATATGAACTGAATGGTACTTACAAAAAACCAATAGGACCTACCAAGATTTAAATACAGATCACTGTATTCAAAGATCAGAGTGGAGTGGTTACCAATACACCAAGAAACCACTTTCATTAGGGAGCATCTAAACATTTTTTTCTAAAATGTTAGATTCTTAGGATTCTTAGAAGACACATTTTATTGAAGTTATTGTACATATATTAACATCAATGCTTATTTGGATTACACAGTAAAATTCATATAATTACAAACATTTCTATAACTACCTTTTTTTTAGATTTTAGTACATTTTTACAATAATCAGTGATTTTAAAAAAATGTATTATATGTATAAAAAAGAAAAGTTTTTTGTCAATCAAGGACTTAAACTGAAGGTACTAAAATGCACCTAGTCCCACTAAGATTTGAACTCAATTTACTTGATTCAGAGTACAGAGTGCTAACCATAACACCATGGAATCTCCCTTCTAATAACACATATAAACCTTTCTCTCAGAGTGTAAGATCTTAATTTCTACAAGATACAGAAATATTCATTCAGAGAGATATGTACTACATTGTATTTACAAATAAAACCATTTGGACCTATCAATTTGTATATACAGATTATTGGTTTCAGAGTCCAGAATTGTTAACAGTACACCATGAAAGCTCATTCATATGGTGGCATGTAAAAATTTTTCTCACAGTGTAAGATTCTTAGAGGTTACATTTTATTGGAATTATATTACAGATAAACCTGTCTCTCAGTGTGTATGATTCTTAATTTATGCAATTTATAGATATTTTCTTTCTCAGAGATATGATCTGCATAATACTTACAAAAAAACAATAGGACCTACCAAGATGTAAATACAAATCATGGATTCAGAGTCCAAAATGGTTACAAATACACCAGGAAACCTCATTCATGAGGAAGCATTTAAACAGTTTTTATTAGAATGTACTCTCAGAGAAATATAAACTGAACGGTACTTACAAAAAACCAATAGGACCTACCAAGATTTAAATACAGACCACTGGATTCAAAGATCAGAGTGGTTACCAATACATCAAGAAACTTCATTCATGAGGGAGAGCTAAACATTTTTTTCTAAAATGTTAGATTCTTAGAAGACACATTTTATTGCAATTATTGTACATATATTTACATCAACGCTTATTTGGGTTATATAGTAAAATTCATATAATTACATACATTTCTATAACTACCTTTTTTAGCTTTTAGTACATATTTACAAAAATCAGTGATTTAAAACAATTATTATATGTATGAAAAAGAAGACTTTCTGTCAATAAAGAACTTAAACTGAAGGTACTAAAACACATCAGGTCCCACCGAGATTTGAACTCAGATCGCTGGATTCAGAGTCCAGAGTGCCAACCATTACACCATGGAACCTCTCTTCTAACACAACATATACAACTTTCTCTTAGAGTGTGAGATCTTATTTTCTACAAGTTACAGGAATAATAATCAGAGAGATAAGTATTGCATTGTATTTACAAAAAAAAGCCATTAGGACCTACCAAATTTTTATACAGATTACAGGTTTCAGAGTCCAGAATTGTTAACAGTACACAATGAAACCTCATTCATATGGTAGCATGTACATTTTTTGTCAGAGTATAAGATTCTTAGTGGATACATTTTATTGGAATTAAATGACAGATTAACCTGTCTCAGTGTGTAAGATTCTTAATTTATGCAATTTATAGATATTTTCTTTCTCAGAGATATTAACTGTATTGTACTTACAACAAAACCAATAGAACCTACCAAGATGTAAATATAGATCATGGATTCAGAGTCCAAAATGTTTACCAATATACCATGAAACCTCATCCATTAGGGAGCATCTAAATATTTTTATAAGAATGTACTCTCAGAGAGATATGAACTGAATGGTACTTACAAAAAACCAATAGGACCTACCAAGATTTAAATACAGATCACTGTATTCAAAGATCAGAGTGGAGTGGTTACCAATACACCAAGAAACCACATGCATTAGGGAACATCTAAACATTTTTTTCTAAAATGTTAGATTCTTAGAAGACACATTTTATTGAAGTTATTGTACATATATTAACATCAATGCTTATTTGGATTACACAGTAAAATTCATATCATTACAAACATTTCTATAACTACCTTTTTTTAGATTTTAGTACATTTTTACAATAATCAGTGATTTAAAAAAATGTATTATATGTATAAAAAAGAAAAGTTTTTGTCAATCAAGGACTTAAACTGAAGGTACTAAAATGCACCTAGTCCCACTAATATTTGAACTCAATTTACTTGATTCAGAGTACAGAGTGCTAACCATAACACCATGGAATCTCCCTTCTAATAACACATATAAACCTTTCTCTCAGAGTGTAAGATCTTAATTTCTACAAGATACAGAAATATTCATTCAGAGAGATATGTACTACATTGTATTTACAAATAAAACCATTTGGACCTATCAATTTGTATATACAGATTATTGGTTTCAGAGTCCAGAATTGTTAACAGTACACCATGAAAGCTCATTCATATGGTGGCATGTAAAAAATTTTCTCACAGTGTAAGATTCTTAGAGGTTACATTTTATTGGAATTATATTACAGATAAACCTGTCTCTCAGTGTGTATGATTCTTAATTTATGCAATTTATAGATATTTTCTTTCTCAGAGATATGATCTGCATAATACTTACAAAAAAACAATAGGACCTACCAAGATGTAAATACAAATCATGGATTCAGAGTCCAAAATGGTTACAAATACACCAGGAAACCTCATTCATGAGGAAGCATTTAAACAGTTTTTATTAGAATGTACTCTCAGAGAAATATAAACTGAACGGTACTTACAAAAAACCAATAGGACCTACCAAGATTTAAATACAGACCACTGGATACAAAGATCAGAGTGGTTACCAATACATCAAGAAACTTCATTCATGAGGGAGAGCTAAACATTTTTTTCTAAAATGTTAGATTCTTAGAAGACACATTTTATTGCAATTATTGTACATATATTTACATCAACGCTTATTTGGGTTATATAGTAAAATTCATATAATTACATACATTTCTATAACTACCCTTTTTAGCTTTTAGTACATATTTACAAAAATCAGTGATTTAAAACAATTATTATATGTATGAAAAAGAAGACTTTCTGTCAATAAAGAACTTAAACTGAAGGTACTAAAACACATCAGGTCCCACCGAGATTTGAACTCGGATCACTGGATTCAGAGTCCAGAGTGCTAACCATTACACCATGGAAACTCTCTTCTAACAAAACATATACAACTTTCTATTAGAGTGTGAGATCTTATTTTCTACAAGTTACAGGAATAATAATCAGAGAGATAAGTATTACATTGTATTTATAAAAAAAAGCCATTAGGACCTACCAAATTTTTATACAGATTATAGGTTTCAGAGTCCAGAATTGTTAACAGTACACAATGAAACCTTATTCATATGGTAGCATGTACATTTTTTTTTCAGAGTATAAGATTATTAGTGGATACATTTTATTGGAATTAAATGACAGATAAACCTGTCTCTCAGTGTGTAAGATTCTTAATTTATGCAATTTATAGATATTTTCTTTCTCAGAGATATTAACTGTATTGTACTTACAACAAAACCAATAGGACCTACCAAGATTTAAATACAGATCACTGTATTCAAAGATCAGAGTGGAGTGGTTACCAATACACCAAGAAACCACATTCATTAGGGAACATCTAAACATTTTTTTCTAAAATGTTAGATTCTTAGAAGACACATTTTATTGAAGTTATTGTACATATATTAACATCAATGCTTATTTGGATTACACAGTAAAATTCATATCATTACAAACATTTCTATAACTACCTTTTTTTTAGATTTTAGTACATTTTTACAATAATCAGTGATTTTAAAAAATGTATTATATGTATAAAAAAGAAAAGTTTTTGTCAATCAAGGACTTAAACTGAAGGTACTAAAATGCACCTAGTCCCACTAAGATTTGAACTCAATTTACTTGATTCAGAGTACAGAGTGCTAACCATAACACCATGGAATCTCCCTTCTAATAACACATATAAACCTTTCTCTCAGAGTGTAAGATCTTAATTTCTACAAGATACAGAAATATTCATTCAGAGAGATATGTACTACATTGTATTTACAAATAAAACCATTTGGACCTATCAATTTGTATATACAGATTATTGGTTTCAGAGTCCAGAATTGTTAACAGTACACCATGAAAGCTCATTCATATGGTGGCATGTAAAAATTTTTCTCACAGTGTAAGATTCTTAGAGGTTACATTTTATTGGAATTATATTACAGATAAACCTGTCTCTCAGTGTGTATGATTCTTAATTTATGCAATTTATAGATATTTTCTTTCTCAGAGATATGATCTGCATAATACTTACAAAAAAACAATAGGACCTACCAAGATGTAAATACAAATCATGGATTCAGAGTCCAAAATGGTTACAAATACACCAGGAAACCTCATTCATGAGGAAGCATTTAAACAGTTTTTATTAGAATGTACTCTCAGAGAAATATAAACTGAACGGTACTTACAAAAAACCAATAGGACCTACCAAGATTTAAATACAGACCACTGGATACAAAGATCAGAGTGGTTACCAATACATCAAGAAACTTCATTCATGAGGGAGAGCTAAACATTTTTTTCTAAAATGTTAGATTCTTAGAAGACACATTTTATTGCAATTATTGTACATATATTTACATCAACGCTTATTTGGGTTATATAGTAAAATTCATATAATTACATACATTTCTATAACTACCTTTTTTAGCTTTTAGTACATATTTACAAAAATCAGTGATTTAAAACAATTATTATATGTATGAAAAAGAAGACTTTCTGTCAATAAAGAACTTAAACTGAAGGTACTAAAACACATCAGGTCCCACCGAGATTTGAACTCGGATCACTGGATTCAGAGTCCAGAGTGCTAACCATTACACCATGGAAACTCTCTTCTAACAAAACATATACAACTTTCTATTAGAGTGTGAGATCTTATTTTCTACAAGTTACAGGAATAATAATCAGAGAGATAAGTATTACATTGTATTTATAAAAAAAAGCCATTAGGACCTACCAAATTTTTATACAGATTATAGGTTTCAGAGTCCAGAATTGTTAACAGTACACAATGAAACCTTATTCATATGGTAGCATGTACATTTTTTTTTCAGAGTATAAGATTATTAGTGGATACATTTTATTGGAATTAAATGACAGATAAACCTGTCTCTCAGTGTGTAAGATTCTTAATTTATGCAATTTATAGATATTTTCTTTCTCAGAGATATTAACTGTATTGTACTTACAACAAAACCAATAGGACCTACCAAGATTTAAATACAGATCACTGTATTCAAAGATCAGAGTGGAGTGGTTACCAATACACCAAGAAACCACATTCATTAGGGAACATCTAAACATGTTTTTCTAAAATGTTAGATTTTTAGAAGACACATTTTATTGAAGTTATTGTACATATATTAACATCAATGCTTATTTGGATTACACAGTAACATTTATATAATTACAAACATTTCTATAACTACCTTTTTTGGATTTTAGTACATTTTTACAATAATCAGTGATTTAAAAAAATGTATTATATGTATAAAAAAGAAAAGTTTTTGTCAATCAAGGACTTAAACTGAAGGTACTAAAATGCACCTTGTCCCACTGAGATTTGAACTCAATTTACTGCATCCAGAGTCCAGAGTGCTAACCATAACACCATGGAATCTCCCTTCTAATAACACATATAAAACTTTCTCTCAGAGTGTAAGATCTTAATTTCTACAAGATACAGAAATATTCATTCAGAGAGATATGTACTACATTGTATTTACAAATAAAACCATTAGGACCTATCAATTTGTATATACAGATTATTGGTTTCAGAGTTCAGAATTGTTAACAGTACACCATGAAAGCTCATTCATATGGTGGCATGTAAAAAATTTTCTCACAGTGTAAGATTCTTAGAGGTTACATTTTATTGGAATTATATTACAGATAAACCTGTCTCTCAGTGTGTATGATTCTTAATTTATGCAATTTATAGATATTTTCTTTCTCAGAGATATGATCTGCATAATACTTACAAAAAAACAATAGGACCTACCAAGATGTAAATACAAATCATGGATTCAGAGTCCAAAAATGGTTACAAATACACCGGGAAACCTCATTCATGAGGAAGCATTTAAACAGTTTTTATTAGAATGTACTCTCAGAGAAATATAAACTGAACGGTACTTACAAAAAACCAATAGGACCTACCAAGATTTAAATACTGACCACTGGATTCAAAGATCAGAGTGGTTACCAATACATCAAGAAACTTCATTCATGAGGGAGAGCTAAACATTTTTTTCTAAAATGTTAGATTCTTAGAAGACACATTTTATTGCAATTATTGTACATATATTTACATCAACGCTTATTTGGGTTATATAGTAAAATTCATATAATTACATACATTTCTATAACTACCTTTTTGAGCTTTTAGTACATATTTACAAAAATCAGTGATTTAAAAAAATTATTATATGTATGAAAAAGAAGACTTTCTGTCAATAAAGAACTTAAACTGAAGGTACTAAAACACATCAGGTCCCACCGAGATTTGAACTCAGATCGCTGGATTCAGAGTCCAGAGTGCTAACCATTACACCATTGAACCTCTCTTCTAACACAACATATACAACTTTCTCTTAGAGTGTGAGATCTTATTTTCTACAAGTTACAGGAATAATAATCAGAGAGATAAGTATTGCATTGTATTTACAAAAAAAAGCCATTAGGACCTACCAAATTTTTATACAGATTATAGGTTTCAGAGTCCAGAATTGTTAACAGTACACAATGACACCTCATTCATATGGTAGCATGTACATTTTTTGTCAGAGTATAAGATTCTTAGTGGATACATTTTATTGGAATTAAATGACAGATAAATCTGTCTCTCAGTGTGTAAGATTCTTAATTTATGCAATTTATAGATATTTTCTTTCTCAGAGATATTAACAGTATTGTACTTACAACAAAACCAATAGAACCTACCAAGATGTAAATATAGATCATGGATTCAGAGTCCAAAATGTTTACCAATATACCATGAAACCTCATCCATTAGGGAGCATCTAAATATTTTTATAAGAATGTACTCTCAGAGAGATATGAACTGAATGGTACTTACAAAAAACCAATAGGACCTACCAAGATTTAAATACAGATCACTGTATTCAAAGATCAGAGTGGAGTGGTTACCAATACACCAAGAAACCACATTCATTAGGGAGCATCTAAACATTTTTTTCTAAAATGTTAGATTCTTAGAAGACACATTTTATTGAAGTTATTGTACATATATTAACATCAATGCTTATTTGGATTACACAGTAAAATTCATATAATTACTAGAGATGAGCGGGTTCGGTTTCTCTGAATCCGAACCCGCCCGAACTTCATGTTTTTTTACACGGGTCCGAGCAACTCGGATCTTCCCGCCTTTCTCGGTTAACCCGAGCGCGCCCGAACGTCATCATCACGCTGTCGGATTCTCGCGAGGCTCGGATTCTATCGCGAGACTCGGATTCTATATAAGGAGCCGCGCGTCGCGGCCATTTTCACACGTGCATTGAGATTGATAGGGAGAGGACGTAGCTGGCGTCCTCTCCGTTTAGAAATTAAAATAGATAGGAGAGTGAGAGTGAGACACTTCATTTACTTACTGGAGCTTAGGAGGAGTTATACTAGTGACTGATGACCAGTGACCTGACCACCAGTGCAGTTTGATAATTTATTATTATTTAATAATCCGTTCTGTTCTTGTTCTCTGCCTGAAAAAAACGATACACAGTGACTCAGTCACACTCACATACCATATCTGTGCTCAGCCCAGTGTGCTGCATCATCTATGTATAATATCTGACTGTGCTCACACAGCTTAATTGTGGGGGAGACTGGGGAGCAGTTATAGGTTATAGCAGGAGCCAGGAGTACATATTAAACAGTGCACACTTTTGCTGCCAGAGTGCCACTGCCAGTGTGACTGACCACTGACCACTGTGACCAGTGACCTGACCACACTGACCACCAGTATAGTATATATATTGTGATTGAATGTCTGCCTGAAAAAGTACACTCGTCGTGTGACTTGTGTGGTGTTTTTTTATTCTATAAAAATTAAAAAACTCATTATGCTGACAGACAGTGTCCAGCAGGTCCGTCATTATATAATATATACCTGTCCGGCTGCAGTAGTGATATATATACATTTTTTATATCATTATTTATCATCCAGTCTATACTAGCAGCAGACACAGTACGGTAGTTCACGGCTGTAGCTACCTCTGTGTCGGCACTCGGCAGTCCATCCATAATTGTATACCACCTACCCGTGGTTTTTTTTTTCTTTCTTCTTTATACATACTACATCTCATTATCATCCAGTCTATATTAGCAGCAGACACAGTACAGTACGGTAGTCCACGGCTGTAGCTATCTCTGTGTCGGCACTCGGCAGTCCATCCATAATTGTATACCACCTACCCGTGGTTTTTTTTTTCTTTCTTCTTTATACATACTACATCTCATTATCAACCAGTCTATATTAGCAGCAGACACAGTACAGTACGGTAGTCCACGGCTGTAGCTACCTCTGTGTCGGCACTCGGCAGTCCATCCATAATTGTATACCACCTACCCGTGTTTTTTTCTTTTCTTTCTTCTTTATACATACTACATCTCATTATCAACCAGTCTATATTAGCAGCAGACACAGTACGGTAGTTCACGGCTGTAGCTACCTCTGTGTCGGCACTCGGCAGTCCATCCATAATTGTATACCACCTACCCGTGGTTTTTTTTTTCTTTCTTCTTTATACATACATACTACATCTCATTATCATCCAGTCTATATTAGCAGCAGACACAGTACAGTACGGTAGTCCACGGTTGTAGCTACCTCTGTGTCGGCACTCGGCAGTCCATCCATAATTGTATACCACCTACCCGTGGTTTTTTTTTCTTTCTTCTTTATACATACTACATCTCATTATCATCCAGTCTATATTAGCAGCAGACACAGTACAGTACGGTAGTCCACGGCTGTAGCTACCTCTGTGTCGGCACTCGGCAGTCCATCCATAATTGTATACCACCTACCCGTGGTTTTTTTTTTCTTTCTTCTTTATACATACTACATCTCATTATCAACCAGTCTATATTAGCAGCAGACACAGTACAGTACGGTAGTCCACGGCTGTAGCTACCTCTGTGTCGGCACTCGGCAGTCCATCCATAATTGTATACCACCTACCCGTGGTTTTTTTTTCTTTCTTCTTTATACATACTACATCTCATTATCATCCAGTCTATATTAGCAGCAGACACAGTACAGTATGGTAGTCCACGGCTGTAGCTACCTCTGTGTCGGCACTCGGCAGTCCATCCATAATTGTATACCACCTACCCGTGGTTTTTTTTTTCTTTCTTCTTTATACATACTACATCTCATTATCATCCAGTCTATATTAGCAGCAGACACAGTACAGTACGGTAGTCCACGGCTGTAGCTACCTCTGTGTCGGCACTCGGCAGTCCATCCATAATTGTATACCACCTACCCGTGGTTTTTTTTTCTTTCTTCTTTATACATACTACATCTCATTATCATCCAGTCTATATTAGCAGCAGACACAGTACAGTACGGTAGTCCACGGCTGTAGCTATCTCTGTGTCGGCACTCGGCAGTCCATCCATAATTGTATACCACCTACCCGTGTTTTTTTTTTTCTCTTTCTTCTTTATACATACTACATCTCATTATCAACCAGTCTATATTAGCAGCAGACACAGTACAGTACGGTAGTCCACGGCTGTAGCTACCTCTGTGTCGGCACTCGGCAGTCCATCCATAATTGTATACCACCTACCCGTGGTTTTTTTTTTCTTTCTTCTTTATACATACTACATCTCATTATCATCCAGTCTATATTAGCAGCAGACCCAGTACAGTACGGTAGTCCACGGCTGTAGCTACCTCTGTGTCGGCACTCGGCAGTCCATCCATAATTGTATACCACCTACCCGTGGTTTTTTTTTCTTTCTTCTTTATACATACTACATCTCATTATCAACCAGTCTATATTAGCAGCAGACACAGTACAGTACGGTAGTCCACGGCTGTAGCTACCTCTGTGTCGGCACTCGGCAGTCCATCCATAATTGTATACCACCTACCCGTGTTTTTTTTTTCTTTCTTCTTTATACATACTACATCTCATTATCATCCAGTCTATATTAGCAGCAGACACAGTACAGTACGGTAGTCCATGGCTGTAGCTACCTCTGTGTCGGCACTCGGCAGTCCATCCATAATTGTATACCACCTACCCGTGGTTTTTTTTTTCTTTCTTCTTTATACATACTACATCTCATTATCAACCAGTCTATATTAGCAGCAGACACAGTACAGTACGGTAGTCCACGGCTGTAGCTACCTCTGTGTTGGCACTCGGCAGTCCATCCATAATTGTATACCACCTACCCGTGGTTTTTTTTTTCTTTCTTCTTTATACATACTACATCTCATTATCAACCAGTCTATATTAGCAGCAGACACAGTACGGTAGTTCACGGCTGTAGCTACCTCTGTGTCGGCACTCGGCAGTCCATCCATAATTGTATACCACCTACCCGTGGTTTTTTTTTTCTTTCTTCTTTATACATACTACATCTCATTATCATCCAGTCTATATTAGCAGCAGACACAGTACAGTACGGTAGTCCACGGCTGTAGCTACCTCTGTGTCGGCACTCGGCAGTCCATCCATAATTGTATACTAGTATCCATCCATCTCCATTGTTTACCTGAGGTGCCTTTTAGTTGTGCCTATTAAAATATGGAGAACAAAAATGTTGAGGTTCCAAAATTAGGGAAAGATCAAGATCCACTTCCACCTCGTGCTGAAGCTGCTGCCACTAGTCATGGCCGAGCCGATGAAATGCCAGCAACGTCGTCTGCCAAGGCCGATGCCCAATGTCATAGTACAGAGCATGTCAAATCCAAAACACCAAATATCAGTAAAAAAAGGACTCCAAAACCTAAAATAAAATTGTCGGAGGAGAAGCGTAAACTTGCCAATATGCCATTTACCACACGGAGTGGCAAGGAACGGCTGAGGCCCTGGCCTATGTTCATGGCTAGTGGTTCAGCTTTACATGAGGATGGAAGCACTCAGCCTCTCGCTAGAAAACTGAAAAGACTCAAGCTGGCAAAAGCACCGCAAAGAACTGTGCGTTCTTCGAAATCCCAAATCCACAAGGAGAGTCCAATTGTGTCGGTTGCGATGCCTGACCTTCCCAACACTGGACGTGAAGAGCATGCGCATTCCACCATTTGCATGCCCCCTGCAAGTGCTGGAAGGAGCACCCGCAGTCCAGTTCCTGATAGTCAGATTGAAGATGTCAGTGTTGAAGTACACCAGGATGAGGAGGATATGGGTGTTGCTGGCGCTGGGGAGGAAATTGACCAGGAGGATTCTGATGGTGAGGTGGTTTGTTTAAGTCAGGCACCCGGGGAGACACCTGTTGTCCGTGGGAGAAATATGGCCGTTGACATGCCTGGTGAAAATACCAAAAAAAATCAGCTCTTCAGTGTGGAGGTATTTCAACAGAAAAGCGGACAACAGGTGTCAAGCCGTGTGTTGCCTTTGTCAAGCTGTAATAAGTAGGGGTAAGGACGTTAACCACCTCGGAACATCCTCCCTTATACGTCACCTGCAGCGCATTCATAATAAGTCAGTGACAAGTTCAAAAACTTTGGGCGACAGCGGAAGCAGTCCACTGACCAGTAAATCCCTTCCTCTTGTAACCAAGCTCACGCAAACCACCCCACCAACTCCCTCAGTGTCAATTTCCTCCTTCCCCAGGAATGCCAATAGTCCTGCAGGCCATGTCACTGGCAATTCTGACGAGTCCTCTCCTGCCTGGGATTCCTCCGATGCATCCTTGCGTGTAGTGCCTACTGCTGCTGGCGCTGCTGTTGTTGCTGCTGGGAGTCGATGGTCATCCCAGAGGGGAAGTCGTAAGCCCACTTGTACTACTTCCAGTAAGCAATTGACTGTCCAACAGTCCTTTGCGAGGAAGATGAAATATCACAGCAGTCATCCTGCTGCAAAGCGGATAACTGAGGCCTTGACAACTATGTTGGTGTTAGACGTCCGTCCGGTATCCACCGTTAGTTCACAGGGAACTAGACAATTTATTGAGGCAGTGTGCCCCCGTTACCAAATACCATCTAGGTTCCACTTCTCTAGGCAGACGATACCGAGAATGTACACGGACGTCAGAAAAAGACTCACCAGTGTCCTAAAAAATGCAGTTGTACCCAATGTCCACTTAACCACGGACATGTGGACAAGTGGAGCAGGGCAGGGTCAGGACTATATGACTGTGACAGCCCACTGGGTAGATGTATGGACTCCCGCCGCAAGAACAGCAGCGGCGGCACCAGTAGCAGCATCTCGCAAACGCCAACTCTTTCCTAGGCAGGCTACGCTTTGTATCACCGCTTTCCAGAATACGCACACAGCTGAAAACCTCTTACGGCAACTGAGGAAGATCATCGCGGAATGGCTTACCCCAATTGGACTCTCCTGTGGATTTGTGGCATCGGACAACGCCAGCAATATTGGCCCTCATTCCGAGTTGTTCGCTCAGTATTTTTCATCGCATCGCAATGAAAATCCGCTTAGTACGCATGCGCAATGTTCACACTGCGACTGCGCCAAGTAACTTTGCTATGTAGAAAGTAATTTTACTCACGGCTTTTTCATCGCTCCGGCGATCGTAATGTGATTGACAGGAAATGGGTGTTACTGGGCGGAAACACGGCGTTTCAGGGGCGTGTGGCTGAAAACGCTACCGTTTCCGGAAAAAACGCAGGAGTGGCCGGAGAAACGGTGGGAGTGCCTGGGCGAACGCTGGGTGTGTTTGTGACGTCAACCAGGAACGACAAGCACTGAACTGATCGCACAGGCAGAGTAAGTCTGAAGCTACTCCAAAACTGCTACGAGGTTTGTGATCGCAATATTGCGATTACTTCGGTCGCACTTTTAAGAAGCTAAGATACACTCCCAGTAGGCGGCGGCTTAGCGTGTGTAACTCTGCTACATTCGCATTGCGACCGTTCAACTCGGAATGAGGGCCATTGTGTGTGCATTAAATATGGGCAAATTCCAGCACGTCCCATGTTTTGCACATACCTTGAATTTGGTGGTGCAGAATTTTTAAAAAAACGACAGGGGCGTGCAAGAGATGCTGTCGGTGGCCAGAAGAATTGCGGGACACTTTCGGCGTACAGGCACCACGTACAGAAGACTGGAGCACCACCAAAAACTACTGAACCTGCCCTGCCATCATCTGAAGCAAGAAGTGGTAACGAGGTGGAATTCAACCCTCTATATGCTTCAGAGGTTGGAGGAGCAGCAAAAGGCCATTCAAGCCTATACAATTGAGCACGATATAGGAGGTGGAATGCACCTGTCTCAAGTGCAGTGGAGAATGATTTCAACATTGTGCAAGGTTCTGATGCCCTTTGAACTTGCCACACGTGAAGTCAGTTCAGACACTGCCAGCCTGAGTCAGGTCATTCCCCTCATCAGGCTTTTGCAGAAGAAGCTGGAGACATTGAAGGAGGAGCTAACACGGAGCGATTCCGCTAGGCATGTGGGACTTGTGGATGGAGCCCTTAATTCGCTTAACAAGGATTCACGGGTGGTCAATCTGTTGAAATCAGAGCACTACATTTTGGCCACCGTGCTCGATCCTAGATTTAAAGCCTACCTTGGATCTCTCTTTCCGGCAGACACAAGTCTGCTGGGGTTGAAAGACCTGCTGGTGACAAAATTGTCAAGTCAAGCGGAACGCGACCTGTCAACATCTCCTCCTTCACATTCTCCCGCAACTGGGGGTGCGGGGAAAAGGCTCAGAATTCCGAGCCCACCCGCTGGCGGTGATGCAGGGCAGTCTGGAGCGACTGCTGATGCTGACATCTGGTCCGGACTGAAGGACCTGACAACGATTACGGACATGTCGTCTACTGTCACTGCATATGATTCTCTCTACATTGAAAGAATGGTGGAGGATTATATGAGTGACCGCATCCAAGTAGGCACGTCACACAGTCCGTACTTATACTGGCAGGAAAAAGAGGCAATTTGGAGGCCCTTGCACAAACTGGCTTTATTCTACCTAAGTTGCCCTCCCACAAGTGTGTACTCCGAAAGAGTGTTTAGTGCCGCCGCTCACCTTGTCAGCAATCGGCGTACGAGGTTACATCCAGAAAATGTGGAGAAGATGATGTTCATTAAAATGAATTATAATCAATTCCTCCGCGGAGACATTGACCAGCAGCAATTGCCTCCACAAAGTACACAGGGAGCTGAGATGGTGGATTCCAGTGGGGACGAATTGATAATCTGTGAGGAGTGGGATGTACACGGTGATATATCGGAGGATGATGATGAGGTGGACATCTTGCCTCTGTAGAGCCAGTTTGTGCAAGGAGAGATTAATTGCTTCTTTTTTGGTGGGGGTCCAAACCAACCCGTCATATCAGTCACAGTCGTGTGGCAGACCCTGTCACTGAAATGATGGGTTGGTTAAAGTGTGCATGTCCTGTTTATACAACATAAGGGTGGGTGGGAGGGCCCAAGGACAATTCCATCTTGCACCACTTTTTTCTTTAATTTTTCTTTGCGTCATGTGCTGTTTGGGGAGGGTTTTTTGGAAGGGACATCCTGCGTGACACTGCAGTGACACTCCTAGATGGGCCCGGTGTTTATGTCGGGCACTAGGGTTGCTTATCTTACTCACACAGCTACCTCATTGCGCCTCTTTTTTTCTTTGCGTCATGTGCTGTTTGGGGAGGGTTTTTTGGAAGGGACATCCTGCGTGACACTGCAGTGACACTCCAAGATGGGCCCGGTGTTTGTGTCGGCCACTAGGGTCGCTTATCTTACTCACACAGCTACCTCATTGCGCCTCTTTTTTTCTTTGTGTCATGTGCTGTTTGGGGAGGGTTTTTTGGAAGGGACATCCTGCGTGACACTGCAGTGACACTCCTAGATGGGCCCGGTGTTTGTGTCGGCCACTAGGGTCGCTTATCTTACTCACACAGCTACCTCATTGCGCCTCTTTTTTTCTTTGCGTCATGTGCTGTTTGGGGAGGGTTTTTTGGAAGGGACATCCTGCGTGACACTGCAGTGACACTCCTAGATGGGCCCGGTGTTTGTGTCGGCCACTAGGGTCGCTTATCTTACTCACACAGCTACCTCATTGCGCCTCTTTTTTTCTTTGCGTCATGTGCTGTTTGGGGAGGGTTTTTTGGAAGGGACATCCTGCGTGACACTGCAGTGACACTCCTAGATGGGCCCGGTGTTTGTGTCGGCCACTAGGGTCGCTTATCTTACTCACACAGCTACCTCATTGCGCCTCTTTTTTTCTTTGCGTCATGTGCTGTTTGGGGAGGGTTTTTTGGAAGGGACATCCTGCGTGACACTGCAGTGACACTCCTAGATGGGCCCGGTGTTTGTGTCGGCCACTAGGGTCGCTTATCTTACTCACACAGCTACCTCATTGCGCCTCTTTTTTTCTTTGCGTCATGTGCTGTTTGGGGAGGGTTTTTTGGAAGGGACATCCTGCGTGACACTGCAGTGACACTCCTAGATGGGCCCGGTGTTTGTGTCGGCCACTAGGGTCGCTTATCTTACTCACACAGCTACCTCATTGCGCCTCTTTTTTTCTTTGCGTCATGTGCTGTTTGGGGAGGGTTTTTTGGAAGGGACATCCTGCGTGACACTGCAGTGACACTCCTAGATGGGCCCGGTGTTTGTGTCGGCCACTAGGGTCGCTTATCTTACTCACACAGCTACCTCATTGCGCCTCTTTTTTTCTTTGCGTCATGTGCTGTTTGGGGAGGGTTTTTTGGAAGGGACATCCTGCGTGACACTGCAGTGACACTCCTAGATGGGCCCGGTGTTTGTGTCGGCCACTAGGGTCGCTTATCTTACTCACACAGCTACCTCATTGCGCCTCTTTTTTTCTTTGCGTCATGTGCTGTTTGGGGAGGGTTTTTTGGAAGGGACATCCTGCGTGACACTGCAGTGACACTCCTAGATGGGCCTGGTGTTTGTGTCGGCCACTAGGGTCGCTTATCTTACTCACACAGCTACCTCATTGCGCCTCTTTTTTTCTTTGCGTCATGTGCTGTTTGGGGAGGGTTTTTTGGAAGGGACATCCTGCGTGACACTGCAGTGACACTCCTAGATGGGCCCGGTGTTTGTGTCGGCCACTAGGGTCGCTTATCTTACTCACACAGCTACCTCATTGCGCCTCTTTTTTTCTTTGCGTCATGTGCTGTTTGGGGAGGGTTTTTTGGAAGGGACATCCTGCGTGACACTGCAGTGACACTCCTAGATGGGCCAGGTGTTTGTGTCATCCACTAGGGTCGCTTAGCTTAGTCATCCAGCGACCTCGGTGCAAATTTTAGGACTAAAAATAATATTGTGAGGTGTGAGGTATTCAGAATAGACTGAAAATGAGTGGAAATGATGGTTTTTGAGGTTAATAATACTTTGGGATCAAAATGACCCCCAAATTCTATGATTTAAGCTGTTTTTTAGGTTTTTTGGAAAAAAACACCCGAATCCAAAACACACCAGAATCCGACAAAAAAAATTCGGTTAGGTTTTGCCAAAACGCGGTCGAACCCAAAACACGGCCGCGGAACCGAACCCAAAACCAAAACACAAAACCCGAAAAATTTCCGGCTCTCATCTCTAATTATTACAAACATTTCTATAACTACCTTTTTTTAGATTTTAGTACATTTTTACAATAATCAGTGATTTTAAAAAAATGTATTATATGTATAAAAAAAGAAAAGTTTTTGTCAACCAAGGACTTAAACTTTGTACTAAAATGCACCTGGTCCCACCGAGATTTGAACTCAATTTACTGGATTCAGAGTACAGAGTGCTAACCATAACACCATGGAATCTCCCTTCTAATAACACATATAAAACTTTCTCTCAGAGTGTAAGATCTTTATTTCTACAAGATACAGAAATATTCATTCAGAGAGATATGTACTACATTGTATTTACAAATAAAACCATTAGGACCTACCAATTTGTGTATACAGATTATTAGTTTCAGAGTCCAGAATTGTTAACAGTACACCATGAAAGCTCATTCATATGGTGGCATGTAAAAAATGTTCTCACAGTGTAAGATTCTTAGAGGTTACATTTTATTGGAATTATATTACCGATAAACCTGTCTCTCAGTGTGTATGATTCTTAATTTATGCAATTTATAGATATTTTCTTTCTCAGAGATATGATCTGCATAATACTTACAAAAAAACAATAGGACCTACCAAGATGTAAATACAAATCATGGATTCAGAGTCCAAAATGGTTACAAATACACCAGGAAACCTCATTCATGAGGAAGCATTTAAACAGTTTTTATTAGAATGTACTCTCAGAGAAATATAAACTGAACGGTACTTACAAAAAACCAATAGGACCTACCAAGATTTAAATACAGACCACTGGATTCAAAGATCAGAGTGGTTACCAATACATCAAGAAACTTCATTTATGAGGGAGAGCTAAACATTTTTTTCTAAAATGTTAGATTCTTAGAAGACACATTTTATTGCAATTATTGTACATATATTTACATCAACGCTTATTTGGGTTATATAGTAAAATTCATATAATTACATACATTTCTATAACTACCTTTTTAAGCTTTTAGTACATATTTACAAAAATCAGTGATTTAAAAAAATTATTATATGTATGAAAAAGAAGACTTTCTGTCAATAAAGAACTTAAACTGAAGGTACTAAAACACATCAGGTCCCACCGAGATTTGAACTCAGATCGCTGGATTCAGAGTCCAGAGTGCTAACCATTACACCATGGAACCTCTCTTCTAACACAACATATACAACTTTCTCTTAGAGTGTGAGATCTTATTTTCTACAAGTTACAGGAATAATAATCAGAGAGATAAGTATTGCATTGTATTTACAAAAAAAAGCCATTAGGACCTACCAAATTTTTATACAGATTATAGGTTTCAGAGTCCAGAATTGTTAACAGTACACAATGACACCTCATTCATATGGTAGCATGTACATTTTTTGTCAGAGTATAAGATTCTTAGTGGATACATTTTATTGGAATTAAATGACAGATAAACCTGTCTCTCAGTGTGTAAGATTCTTAATTTATGCAATTTATAGATATTTTCTTTCTCAGAGATATTAACAGCATTGTACTTACAACAAAACCAATAGAACCTACCAAGATGTAAATATAGATCATGGATTCAGAGTCCAAAATGTTTACCAATACACCATGAAACCTCATCCATTAGGGAGCATCTAAATATTTTTATAAGAATGTACTCTCAGAGAGATTTGAACTGAATGGTACTTACAAAAACCAATAGGACCTACCAAGATTTAAATACAGATCACTGTATTCAAAGATCAGAGTGGAGTGGTTACCAATACACCAAGAAACCACATTCATTAGGGAACATCTAAAAAAAATTTCAAAAATGTTAGATTCTTAGAAGACACATTTTATTGAAGTTATTGTACATATATTAACATCAATGCTTATTGGATTACACAGTAAAATTCATATAATTACAAACATTTCTATAACTACCTTTTTTAGATTTTAGTAAATTTTTAAAATAATCAGTGATTTAAAAAAATGTATTATATGTATAAAAAAGAAAAGTTTTTGTCAATCAAGGACTTAAACTGAAGGTACTAAAATGCACCTGGTCCCACCGAGATTTGAACTCAATTTACTGGATTCAGAGTACAGAGTGCTAACCATAACACCATGGAATCTCCCTTCTAATAACACATATAAAACTTTCTCTCAGAGTGTAAGATCTTTATTTCTACATGATACAGAAATATTCATTCAGAGAGATATGTACTACATTGTATTTACAAATAAAACCATTAGGACCTACCAATTTGTATATACAGATTATTAGTTTCAGAGTTCAGAATTGTTAACAGTACACCATGAAAGCTCATTCATATGGTGGCATGTAAAAAATGTTCCCACAGTGTAAGATTCTTAGAGGTTACATTTTATTGGAATTATATTACCGATAAACCTGTCTCTCAGTGTGTATGATTCTTAATTTATGCAATTTATAGATATTTTCTTTCTCAGAGATATGAACTGCATAATACTTACAAAAAAACAATAGGACCTACCAAGATGTAAATACAAATCATGGATTCAGAGTCCAAAATGGTTACAAATACACCAAGAAACCTCATTCATGAGGAAGCATTTAAACAGTTTTTATTAGAATGTACTCTCAGAGAAATATAGACTGAACGGTACTTACAAAAAACCAATAGGACCTACCAAGATTTAAATACAGATCACTGGATTCAAAGATCAGAGTGGTTACCAATACACCAAGAAACTTCATTCATGAGGGACAGCTTAAAAAAATTTTCTAAAATGTTATATTCTTAGTAGACACATTTTATTGCAATTATTGTACATATATTTACATCAACGCTTATTTGGGTTATATAGTAAAATTCATATAATTACATACATTTCTATAACTACCTTTTTTTTAGCTTTAAGTACATATTTACAAAAATCAGTGATTTAAAAAAAATATTATATGTATGAAAAAGAAGACTTTCTGTCAATCAAGATCTTAAACTGAAGGTACTAAAACACATCAGGTCCCACCGAGATTTGAACTCGGGTCGCTGGATTCAGAGTCCAGAGTGCTAACCATTACACCATAGAACCTCTCTTTTAACACAACATATACAACTTTCTCTTAGAGTGTGAGATCTTATTTTCTACAAGTTGCAGGAATAATAATCAGAGAGATAAGTATTACATTGTATTTACAAAAAAAAGCCATTAGGACCTACCAAATTTTTATACAGATTATAGGTTTCAGAGTCCAGAATTGTTAACAGTACACAATAAAACCTCATTCATATGGTAGCATGTACATTTTTTTGTCAGAGTATAAGATTCTTAGTGGATACATTTTATTGGAATTAAATGACAGATAAACCTGTCTCTCAGTGTGTAAGATTCTTAATTTATGCAATTTATAGATATTTTTTTTCTCAGAGATATTAACTGTATTGTACTTACAACAAAACCAATAGAACCTACCAAGATGTAAATGTAGATCATGGATTCAGAGTCCAAAATGTTTACCAATATACCATTAAACCTCATCCATTAGGGAGCATCTAAATATTTTTATAAGAATGTACTCTCAGAGAGATATGAACTGAATGGTACTTACAAAAAACCAATAGGACCTACCAAGATTTAAATACAGATCACTGTATTCAAAGATCAGAGTGGAGTGGTTACCAATACACCAAGAAACCACATTCATTAGGGAACATCTAAACATTTTTTTCTAAAATGTTAGATTCTTAGAAGACACATTTTATTGAAGTTATTGTACATATATTAACATCAATGCTTATTTGGATTACACAGTAAAATTCATATAATTACAAACATTTCTATAACTACCTTTTTTTTAGATTTTAGTACATTTTTACAATAATCAGTGATTTAAAAAAATGTATTATATGTATAAAAAAGAAAAGTTTTTGTCAATCAAGGAATTAAACTTTGTACTAAAATGCGCCTGGTCCCACCGAGATTTGAACTCAATTTACTGGATTCAGAGTACAGAGTGCTAACCATAAAACCATGGAATCTCCCTTCTAATAACACATATAAAACTTTCTCTCAGAGAGTAAGTTCTTTATTTCTACAAGATACAGAAATATTCATTCAGAGAGATATGTACTACATTGTATTTGCAAATAAAACCATTAGGACCTACCAATTTGTATATACAGATTATTAGTTTCAGAGTCCAGAATTGTTAACAGTACACCATGAAAGCTCATTCCTATGGTGGCATGTAAAAAATGTTCTCACAGTGTAAGATTCTTAGAGGTTACATTTTATTGGAATTATATTACCGATAAACCTGTCTCTCAGTGTGTATGATTCTTAATTTATGCAATTTATAGATATTTTCTTTCTCAGAGTTATGAACTGCATAATACTTACAAAAAAACAATAGGACCTACCAAGATGTAAATACAAATCATGGATTCAGAGTCCAAAATGGTTACAAATACACCAGGAAACCTCATTCATGAGGAAGCATTTAAACAGTTTTTATTAGAATGTACTCTCAGAGAAATATAAACTGAACGGTACTTACAAAAAACCAATAGGACCTACCAAGATTTAAATACAGATCACTGGATTCAAAGATCAGAGTGGTTACCAATACACCAAGAAACTTCATTCATGAGGGAGAGCTAAACATTTTTTTCTAAAATGTTAGATTCTTAGAAGACACATTTTATTGCAATTATTGTGCATATATTTACATCAACGCTTATTTGGGTTATATAGTAAAATTCATATAATTACATACATTTCTATAACTACCTTTTTTTAGCTTTTAGTACATATTTACAAAAATCAGTGATTTAAAAAAATTATTATATGTATGAAAAAGTAGACTTTCTGTCAATCAAGAACTTAAACTGAAGGTACTAAAACACATCAGGTCCCACCGAGATTTGAACTCGGATCGCTGGATTCAGAGTCCAGAGTGCTAACCATTACACCATGGAACCTCTCTTCTAACACAACATATACAACTTTCTCTTAGAGTGTGAGATCTTATTTTCTACAAATTACAGGAATAATAATCAGAGAGATAAGTATTACATTGTATTTACAAAAAAAAGCCATTAGGACCTACCAAATTTTTATACAGATTATAGGTTTCAGAGTCCAGAATTGTTAACAGTACACAATGAAACCTTATTCATATGGTAGCATGTACATTTTTTTGTCAGAGTATAAGATTCTTAGTGGATACATTTTATTGGAATTAAATGACAGATAAACCTGTCTCTCAGTGTGTAAGATTCTTCATTTATGCAATTTATAGATATTTTCTTTCTCAGAGATATTAACTGTATTGTACTTACAACAAAACCAATAGAACCTACCAAGATGTAAATATAGATCATGGATTCAGAGTCCAAAATGTTTACCAATACACCATGAAACCCCATCCATTAGGGAGCATCTAAATATTTTTATAAGAATGTACTCTCAGAGAGATATGAACTGAATGGTACTTACAAAAAACCAATAAGACCTACCAAGATTTAAATACAGGTCACTGTATTCAAAGATCAGAGTGGAGTGGTTACCAATACACCAAGAAACCACATTCATTAGGGAACATCTAAAAAAAAATTCAAAAATGTTAGATTCTTAGAAGACACATTTTATTGAAGTTATTGTACATATATTAACATCAATGCTTATTGGATTACACAGTAAAATTCATATAATTACAAACATTTCTATAACTACCTTTTTTAGATTTTAGTAAATTTTTAAAATAATCAGTGATTTAAAAAAATGTATTATATGTATAAAAAAGAAAAGTTTTTGTCAATCAAGGACTTAAACTGAAGGTACTAAAATGCACCTGGTCCCACCGAGATTTGAACTCAATTTACTGGATTCAGAGTACAGAGTGCTAACCATAACACCATGGAATCTCCCTTCTAATAACACATATAAAACTTTCTCTCAGAGTGTAAGATCTTTATTTCTACATGATACAGAAATATTCATTCAGAGAGATATGTACTACATTGTATTTACAAATAAAACCATTAGGACCTACCAATTTGTATATACAGATTATTAGTTTCAGAGTTCAGAATTGTTAACAGTACACCATGAAAGCTCATTCATATGGTGGCATGTAAAAAATGTTCCCACAGTGTAAGATTCTTAGAGGTTACATTTTATTGGAATTATATTACCGATAAACCTGTCTCTCAGTGTGTATGATTCTTAATTTATGCAATTTATAGATATTTTCTTTCTCAGAGATATGAACTGCATAATACTTACAAAAAAACAATAGGACCTACCAAGATGTAAATACAAATCATGGATTCAGAGTCCAAAATGGTTACAAATACACCAGGAAACCTCATTCATGAGGAAGCATTTAAACAGTTTTTATTAGAATGTACTCTCAGAGAAATATAAACTGAATGGTACTTACAAAAAACCAATAGGACCTACCAAGATTTAAATACAGATCACTGGATTCAAAGATCAGAGTGGTTACCAATACACCAAGAAACTTCATTCATGAGGGAGAGCTAAACATTTTTTTCTAAAATGTTAGATTCTTAGAAGACACATTTTATTGCAATTATTGTGCATATATTTACATCAACGCTTATTTGGGTTATATAGTAAAATTCATATAATTACATACATTTCTATAACTACCTTTTTTTAGCTTTTAGTACATATTTACAAAAATCAGTGATTTAAAAAAATTATTATATGTATGAAAAAGTAGACTTTCTGTCAATCAAGAACTTAAACTGAAGGTACTAAAACACATCAGGTCCCACCGAGATTTGAACTCGGATCGCTGGATTCAGAGTCCAGAGTGCTAACCATTACACCATGGAACCTCTCTTCTAACACAACATATACAACTTTCTCTTAGAGTGTGAGATCTTATTTTCTACAAATTACAGGAATAATAATCAGAGACATAAGTATTACATTGTATTTACAAAAAAAAGCCATTAGGACCTACCAAATGTTTATACAGATTATAGGTTTCAGAGTCCAGAATTGTTAACAGTACACAATGAAACCTTATTCATATGGTAGCATGTACATTTTTTTGTCAGAGTATAAGATTCTTAGTGGATACATTTTATTGGAATTAAATGACAGATAAACCTGTCTCTCAGTGTGTAAGATTCTTAATTTATGCAATTTATAGATATTTTCTTTCTCAGAGATATTAACTGTATTGTACTTACAACAAAACCAATAGAACCTACCAAGATGTAAATATAGATCATGGATTCAGAGTCCAAAATGTTTACCAATACACCATGAAACCTCATCCATTAGGGAGCATCTAAATATTTTTATAAGAATGTACTCTCAGAGAGATATGAACTGAATGGTACTTACAAAAAACCAATAAGACCTACCAAGATTTAAATACAGATCACTGTATTCAAAGATCAGAGTGGAGTGGTTACCAATACACCAAGAAACCACATTCATTAGGGAACATCTAAACATTTTTTTCTAAAATGTTAGATTCTTAGAAGACACATTTTATTGAAGTTATTGTACATATATTAACATCAATGCTTATTTGGATTACACAGTAACATTTATATAATTACAAACATTTCTATAACTACCTTTTTTTAGATTTTAGTACATTTTTACAATAATCAGTGATTTAAAAAAATGTATTATATGTATAAAAAAGAAAAGTTTTTGTCAATCAAGGACTTAAACTGAAGGTACTAAAATGCAACTGGTCCCACTGAGATTTGAACTCAATTTACTGGATTCAGAGTACAGAGTGCTAACCATAACACCATGGAATCTCCCTTCTAATAACACATATAAAACTTTCTCTCAGAGTGTAAGATCTTTATTTCTACAAGATACAGAAATATTCATTCAGAGAGATATGTACTTCATTGTATTTACAAATAAAACCATTAGGACCTACCAATTTGTATATACAGATTATTAGTTTCAGAGTCCAGAATTGTTAACAGTACACCATGAAAGCTCATTCATATGGTGGCATGTAAAAAATGTTCTCACAGTGTAAGATTCTTAGAGGTTACATTTTATTGGAATTATATTACCGATAAACCTGTCTCTCAGTGTGTATGATTCTTAATTTATGCAATTTATAGATATTTTCTTTCTCAGAGATATGAACTGCATAATACTTACAAAAAAACAATAGGACCTACCAAGATGTAAATACAAATCATGGATTCAGAGTCCAAAATGGTTACAAATACACCAGGAAACCTCATTCATGAGGAAGCATTTAAACAGTTTTATTAGAATGTACTCTCAGAGAAATATAAACTGAACGGTACTTACAAAAAACCAATAGGACCTACCAAGATTTAAATCCAGATCACTGGATTCAAAGATCAGTGGTTACCAATACACCAAGAAACTTCATTCATGAGGGACAGCTAAACATTTTTTTCAAAAATGTTAGATTCTTAGAAGACACATTTTATTGCAATTATTGTACATATATTTACATCAACGCTTATTTGGGTTATATAGTAAAATTCATATAATTACATACATTTCTATAACTACCTTTTTTAGATTTTAGTACATATTTACAAAAATCAGTGATTTAAAACAATTATTATATGTATGAAAAAGTAGACTTTCTGTCAATCAAGAACTTAAACTGAAGGTACTAAAACACATCAGGTCCCACCGAGATTTGAACTCGGATCGCTGGATTCAGAGTCCAGAGTGCTAACCATTACACCATGGAACCTCTCTTCTAACACAACATATACAACTTTCTCTTAGAGTGTGAGATCTTATTTTCTACAAGTTACAGGAATAATAATCAGAGAGATAAGTATTACATTGTATTTACAAAAAAAAAGCCATTAGGACCTACCAAATTTTTATACAGATTATAGGTTTCAGAGTCCAGAATTGTTAACAGTACACAATGAAACCTTATTCATATGGTAGCATGTACATTTTTTTTTTCAGAGTATAAGATTCTTAGTGGATACATTTTATTGGAATTAAATGACAGATAAACCTGTCTCTCAGTGTGTAAGATTCTTAATTTATGCAATTTATAGATATTTTCTTTCTCAGAGATATTAACTGTATTGTACTTACAACAAAACCAATAGAACCTACCAAGATGTAAATATAGATCATGGATTCAGAGTCCAAAATGTTTACCAATACACCAAGAAACCTCATCCATTAGGGAGCATCTAAATATTTTTATAAGAATGTACTCTCAGAGAGATATGAACTGAATGGTACTTACAAAAAACCAATAGGACCTACCAAGATTTAAATACAGATCACTGTATTCAAAGACCAGAGTGGAGTGGTTACCAATACACCAAGAAACCACATTCATTAGGGAACATCTAAACATTTTTTTCAAAAATGTTAGATTCTTAGAAGACACATTTTATTGAAGTTATTGTACATATATTAACATCAATGCTTATTTGGATTACACAGTAACATTTATATAATTACAAACATTTCTATAACTACCTTTTTTAGATTTTAGTACATTTTTACAATAATCAGTGATTTAAAAAAATGTATTATATGTATAAAAAAGAAAAGTTTTTGTCAATCAAGGACTTAAACTGAAGGTACTAAAATGCACCTTGTCCCACTGATATTTGAACTCAATTTACTGCATTCAGAGTCCAGAGTGCTAACCATAACACAATGGAATCTCCCTTCTAATAACACATATAAAACTTTCTCTCAGAGTGTAAGATCTTAATTTCTACAAGATACAGAAATATTCATTCAGAGAGATATGTACTACATTGTATTTACAAATAAAACCATTAGGACCTATCAATTTGTATATACAGATTATTGGTTTCAGAGTCCAGAATTGTTAACAGTACACCATGAAAGCTCATTCATATGGTGGCATGTAAAAAATTTTCTCACAGTGTAAGATTCTTAGAGGTTAAATTTTATTGGAATTATATTACAGATAAACCTGTCTCTCAGTGTGTATGATTCTTAATTTATGCAATTTATAGATATTTTCTTTCTCAGAGATATGAACTGCATAATACTTACAAAAAAACAATAGGACCTACCAAGATGTAAATACAAATCATGGATTCAGAGTCCAAAATGGTTACAAATACACCAGGAAACCTCATTCATGAGGAAGCATTTAAACAGTTTTTATTAAAATGTACTCTCAGAGAAATATAAACTGAACGGTACTTAATAAAAAACCAGTAGGACATACCTAGATTTAAATACAGACCACTGGATTCAAAGATCCGAGTGGTTACCAATACATCAAGAAACTTCATTCATGAGGGAGAGCTAAACATTTTTTTCTAAAATGTTAGATTCTTAGAAGACACATTTTATTGCAATTATTGTACATATATTTACATCAACGCTTATTTGGGTTATATAGTAAAATTCATATAATTACATACTTTTCTATAACTACCTTTTTAAGCTTTTAGTACATATTTACAAAAATCAGTGATTTAAAAAAATTATTATATGTATGAAAAAGAAGACTTTCTGTCAATAAAGAACTTAAACTGAAGGTACTAAAACACATCAGGTCCCACCGAGATTTGAACTCAGATCACTGGATTCAGAGTCCAGAGTGCTAACCATTACACCATGGAACCTCTCTTCTAACACAACATATACAACTTTCTCTTAAAGTGTGAGATCTTATTTTCTACAAGTTACAGGAATAATAATCAGAGAGATAAGTATTGCATTGTATTTACAAAAAAAAGCCATTAGGACCTACCAAATTTTTATACAGATTATAGGTTTCAGAGTCCAGAATTGTTAACAGTACACAATGACACCTCATTCATATGGTAGCATGTACATTTTTTGTCAGAGTATAAGATTCTTAGTGGATACATTTTATTGGAATTAAATGACAGATAAACCTGTCTCTCAGTGTGTAAGATTCTTAATTTATGCAATTTATAGATATTTTCTTACTCAGAGATATTAACAGCATTGTACTTACAACAAAACCAATAGAACCTACCAAGATGTAAATATAGACCATGGATTCAGAGTCCAAAATGTTTACCAATATACCATGAAACCTCATCCATTAGGGAGCATCTAAATATTTTTATAAGAATGTACTCTCAGAGAGATATGAACTGAATGGTACTTACAAAAAACTAATAGGACCTACCAAGATTTAAATACAGATCACTGTATTCAAAGATCAGAGTGGAGTGGTTACCAATACACCAAGAAACCACATTCATTAGGGAGCATCTAAACATTTTTTTCTAAAATGTTAGATTCTTAGAAGACACATTTTATTAAAGTTATTGTACATATATTAACATCAATGCTTATTTGGATTACACAGTAAAATTCATATAATTACAAACATTTCTATAACTACCTTTTTTTAGATTTTAGTACATTTTTACAATAATCAGTGATTTAAAAAAAAATGTATTATATGTATAAAAAAGAAAAGTTTTTGTCAATCAAGGACTTAAACTTTGTACTAAAATGCACCTGGTCCCACCGATATTTGAACTCAATTTACTGGATTCAGAGTACAGAGTGCTAACCATAACACCTTGGAATCTCCCTTCTAATAACACATATAAAACTTTCTCTCAGAGTGTAAGATCTTTATTTCTACATGATACAGAAATATTCATTCAGAGAGATATGTACTACATTGTATTTACAAATAAAACCATTAGGACCTACCAATTTGTATATACAGATTATTAGTTTCAGAGTCCAGAATTGTTAACAGTACACCATGAAAGCTCATTCATATGGTGGCATGTAAAAAATGTTCTCACAGTGTAAGATTCTTAGAGGTTACATTTTATTGGAATTATATTACCGATAAACCTGTCTCTCAGTGTGTATGATTCTTAAATTATGCAATTTATAGATATTTTCTTTCTCAGAGATATGAACTGCATAATACTTACAAAAAAACAATAGCACCTACCAAGATGTAAATACAAATCATGGATTCAGAGTCCAAAATGGTTACAAATACACCAGGAAACCTCATTCATGAGGAAGCATTTAAACAGTTTTTATTAGAATGTACTCTCAGAGAAATATAAACTGAACGGTACTTACAAAAAACCAATAGGACCTACCAACATAATAATACAGATAACTGGATTCAAAGATCAGAGTGGTTACCAATACACCAAGAAACTTCATTCATGAGGGAGAGCTAAACATTTTTTTCTAAAATGTTAGATTCTTAGAAGACACATTTTATTGCAATTATTGTACATATATTTACATCAACGCTTATTTGGGTTATATAGTAAAATTCATATAATTACATACATTTCTATAACTACCTTTTTTAAGCTTTTAGTACATATTTACAAAAATCAGTGACTTAAAAAAATTATTATATGTATGAAAAAGAAGACTTTCTGTCAATCAAGAACTTAAACTGAAGGTACTAAAACACATCAGGTTCCACTGAGATTTGAACTCGGATCACTGGATTCAGAGTCCAGAGTGCTAACCATTATACCACGGAACCTCTCTTCTAACAGCACATATACAACTTTCTCTTAGAGTGTGAGATCTTATTTTCTACAAGTTACAGGAATAATAATCAGAGAGATAAATATTACATTGTATTTACAAAAAAAGCAATTAGGACCTACCAAATTTTTATACAGATTATAGGTTTCAGAGTCCAGAATTGTTAACAGTACACAATGAAACCTCATTCATATGGTAGCATGTACATTTTTTTGTCAGAGTAAAAGATTCTTAGTGGATACATTTTATTGGAATTAAATGACAGATAAACCTGTCTCTCAGTGTGTAAGATTCTTAATTTATGCAATTTATAGATATTTTCTTTCTCAGAGATATTAACTGTATTGTACTTACAACAAAACCAATAGAACCTACCAAGATGTAAATATAGATCATGGATTCAGAGTCCAAAATGTTTACCAATACACCATGAAACCTCATCCATTAGGGAGCATCTAAATATTTTTATAAGAATGTACTCTCAGAGAGATTTGAACTGAATGGTACTTACAAAAACCAATAGGACCTACCAAGATTTAAATACAGATCACTGTATTCAAAGATCAGAGTGGAGTGGTTACCAATACACCAAGAAACCACATTCATTAGGGAACATCTAAAAAAAATTTCTAAAATGTTAGATTCTCAGAAGACACATTTTATTGAAGTTATTGTACATATATTAACATCAATGCTTATTGGATTACACAGTAAAATTCATATAATTACAAACATTTCTATAACTACCTTTTTTAGATTTTAGTAAATTTTTAAAATAATCAGTGATTTAAAAAAATGTATTATATGTATAAAAAAGAAAAGTTTTTGTCAATCAAGGACTTAAACTGAAGGTACTAAAATGCACCTGGTCCCACCGAGATTTGAACTCAATTTACTGGATTCAGAGTACAGAGTGCTAACCATAACACCATGGAATCTCCCTTCTAATAACACATATAAAACTTTCTCTCAGAGTGTAAGATCTTTATTTCTACATGATACAGAAATATTCATTCAGAGAGATATGTACTACATTGTATTTACAAATAAAACCATTAGGACCTACCAATTTCTATATACAGATTATTAGTTTCAGAGTTCAGAATTGTTAACAGTACACCATGAAAGCTCATTCATATGGTGGCATGTAAAAAATGTTCCCACAGTGTAAGATTCTTAGAGGTTACATTTTATTGGAATTATATTACCGATAAACCTGTCTCTCAGTGTGTATGATTCTTAATTTATGCAATTTATAGATATTTTCTTTCTCAGAGATATGAACTGCATAATACTTACAAAAAAACAATAGGACCTACCAAGATGTAAATACAAATCATGGATTCAGAGTCCAAAATGGTTACAAATACACCAGGAAACCTCATTCATGAGGAAGCATTTAAACAGTTTTTATTAGAATGTACTCTCAGAGAAATATAGACTGAACGGTACTTACAAAAAACCAATAGGACCTACCAAGATTTAAATACAGATCACTGGATTCAAAGATCAGAGTGGTTACCAATACACCAAGAAACTACATTCATGAGGGAGAGCTAAACATTTTTTTCTAAAATGTTAGATTCTTAGAAGACACATTTTATTGCAATTATTGTACATATATTTACATCAACGCTTATTTGGGTTATATAGTAAAATTCATATAATTACATATATTTCTATAACTACCTTTTTAAGCTTTTAGTACATATTTACAAAAATCAGTGATTTAAAAAAATTATTATATGTATGAAAAAGAAGACTTTCTGTCAATAAAGAACTTAAACTGAAGGTACTAAAACACATCAGGTCCCACCGAGATTTGAACTCAGATCGCTGGATTCAGAGTCCAGAGTGCTAACCATTACACCATGGAACCTCTCTTCTAACACAATATATACAACTTTCTCTTAGAGTGTGAGATCTTATTTTCTACAAGTTACAGGAATAATAATCAGAGAGATAAGTATTGCATTGTATTTACAAAAAAAAGCCATTAGGACCTACCAAATTTTTATACAGATTATAGGTTTCAGAGTCCAGAATTGTTAACAGTACACAATGACACCTCATTCATATGGTAGCATGTACATTTTTTGTCAGAGTATAAGATTCTTAGTGGATACATTTTATTGGAATTAAATGACAGATAAACCTGTCTCTCAGTGTGTAAGATTCTTAATTTATGCAATTTATAGATATTTTCTTTCTGAGAGATATTAACAGCATTGTACTTACAACAAAACCAATAGAACCTACCAAGATGTAAATATAGATCATGGATTCAGAGTCCAAAATGTTTACCAATATACCATGAAACCTCATCCATTAGGGAGCATCTAAATATTTTTATAAGAATGTACTCTCAGAGAGATATGAACTGAATGGTACTTACAAAAAACCAATAGGACCTACCAAGATTTAAATACAGATCACTGTATTCAAAGATCAGAGTGGAGTGGTTACCAATACACCAAGAAACCACATTCATTAGGGAGCATCTAAACATTTTTTTCTAAAATGTTAGATTCTTAGAAGACACAATTTATTGAAGTTATTGTACATATATTAACATCAATGCTTATTTGGATTACACAGTAAAATTCATATAATTACAAACATTTCTATAACTACCTTTTTTTAGATTTTAGTACATTTTTACAATAATCAGTGATTTTAAAAAAATGTATTATATGTATAAAAAAGAAAAGTTTTTGTCAATCAAGGACTTAAACTTTGTACTAAAATGCACCTGGTCCCACCGAGATTTGAACTCAATTTACTGGATTCAGAGTACAGAGTGCTAACCATAACACCATGGAATCTCCCTTCTAATAACACATATAAAACTTTCTCTCAGAGTGTAAGATCTTTATTTCTACAAGATACAGAAATATTCATTCAGAGAGATATGTACTACATTGTATTTACAAATAAAACCATTAGGACCTACCAATTTGTATATACAGATTATTAGTTTCAGAGTCCAGAATTGTTAACAGTACACCATGAAAGCTCATTCATATGGTGGCATGTAAAAAATGTTCTCACAGTGTAAGATTCTTAGAGGTTACATTTTATTGGAATTATATTACCGATAAACCTGTTTCTCAGTGTGTATGATTCTTAATTTATGCAATTTATAGATATTTTCTTTCTCAGAGATATGAACTGCATAATACTTACAAAAAAACAATAGGACCTACCAAGATGTAAATACAAATCATGGATTCAGAGTCCAAAATGGTTACAAATACACCAGGAAACCTCATGCATGAGGAAGCATTTAAACAGTTTTTATTAGAATGTACTCTCAGAGAAATATAGACTTAACGGTACTTACAAAAAACCAATAGGACCTACCAAGATTTAAATACAGATCACTGGATTCAAAGATCAGAGTGGTTACCAATACACCAAGAAACTTCATTCATGAGGGAGAGCTAAACATTTTTTTCTAAAATGTTAGATTCTTAAAAGACACATTTTATTGCAATTATTGTAGATATATTTACATCAACGCTTATTTGGGTTATATAGTAAAATTCATATAATTACATACATTTCTATAACTACCTTTTTTTAGCTTTTAGTATATATTTACAAAAATCAGTAATTTAAACAAATTATTATATGTATGAAAAAGAAGACTTTCTGTCAATCAAGAACTTAATCATCAGGTCCCAAGGAAATTTGAACTCGGATCGCTGGATTCAGAGTCCAAAGTGTTAACCATTACACCATGGAACCTCTCTTCTAACACAACATATGCAACTTTCTCTTAGCGTGTGAGATCTTATTTTCTACAAGTTACAGAAATAATAATCAGAGAGACAAGTATTACATTGTATTTAAAAAAAAAAGCCATTAGGACCTACCAAATTTTTATACAGGTTATAGGTTTCAGAGTCCAGAATTGTTAACAGTACACAATGAAATCTTATTCATATGGTAGCATGTACATTTTTTTTAGAGTATAAGACTATTAGTGGATACATTTTATTGGAATTAAATGACAGATAAACCTGTCTCTCAGTGTGTAAGATTCTTAATTTATGCAATTTATAGATATTTTCTTTCTCAGAGATATTAACAGCATTGTACTTACAACAAAACCAATAGAACCTACCAAGATGTAAATATAGATCATGGATTCAGAGTCCAAAATGTTTACCAATATACCATGAAACCTCATCCATTAGGGAGCATCTAAATATTTTTATAAGAATGTACTCTCAGAGAGATATGAACTGAATGGTACTTACAAAAAACCAATAGGACCTACCAAGATTTAAATACAGATCACTGTATTCAAAGATCAGAGTGGAGTGGTTACCAATACACCAAGAAACCACATTCATTAGGGAGCATCTAAACATTTTTTTCTAAAATGTTAGATTCTTAGAAGACACATTTTATTGAAGTTATTGTACATATATTAACATCAATGCTTATTTGGATTACACAGTAAAATTCATATAATTACAAACATTTCTATAACTACCTTTTTTTAGATTTTAGTACATTTTTACAATAATCAGTGATTTTAAAAAAATGTATTATATGTATAAAAAAGAAAAGTTTTTGTCAATCAAGGACTTAAACTTTGTACTAAAATGCACCTGGTCTCACCGATATTTGAACTCAATTTACTGGATTCAGAGTACAGAGTGCTAACCATAACACCTTGGAATCTCCCTTCTAATAACACATATAAAACTTTCTCTCAGAGTGTAAGATCTTTATTTCTACATGATACAGAAATATTCATTCAGAGAGATATGTACTACATTGTATTTACAAATAAAACCATTAGGACCTACCAATTTGTATATACAGATTATTAGTTTCAGAGTCCAGAATTGTTAACAGTACACCATGAAAGCTCATTCATATGGTGGCATGTAAAAAATGTTCTCACAGTGTAAGATTCTTAGAGGTTACATTTTATTGGAATTATATTACCGATAAACCTGTCTCTCAGTGTGTATGATTCTTAATTTATGCAATTTATAGATATTTTCTTTCTCAGAGATATGAACTGCATAATACTTACAAAAAAACAATAGGACCTACCAAGATGTAAATACAAATCATGGATTCAGAGTCCAAAATGGTTACAAATACACCAGGAAACCTCATTCATGAGGAAGCATTTAAACAGTTTTTATTAGAATGTACTCTCAGAGAAATATAAACTGAACGGTACTTACAAAAAACCAATAGGACCTACCAACATAATAATACAGATCACTGGATTCAAAGATCAGAGTGGTTACCAATACACCAAGAAACTTCATTCATGAGGGAGAGCTAAACATTTTTTTCTAAAATGTTAGATTCTTAGAAGACACATTTTATTGCAATTATTGTACATATATTTACATCAACGCTTATTTGGGTTATATAGTAAAATTCATATAATTACATATATTTCTATAACTACCTTTTTAAGCTTTTAGTACATATTTACAAAAATCAGTGATTTAAAAAAATTATTATATGTATGAAAAAGAAGACTTTCTGTCAATAAAGAACTTAAACTGAAGGTACTAAAACACATCAGGTCCCACCGAGATTTGAACTCAGATCGCTGGATTCAGAGTCCAGAGTGCTAACCATTACACCATGGAACCTCTCTTCTAACACAATATATACAACTTTCTCTTAGAGTGTGAGATCTTATTTTCTACAAGTTACAGGAATAATAATCAGAGAGATAAGTATTGCATTGTATTTACAAAAAAAAGCCATTAGGACCTACCAAATTTTTATACAGATTATAGGTTTCAGAGTCCAGAATTGTTAACAGTACACAATGACACCTCATTCATATGGTAGCATGTACATTTTTTGTCAGAGTATAAGATTCTTAGTGGATACATTTTATTGGAATTAAATGACAGATAAACCTGTCTCTCAGTGTGTAAGATTCTTAATTTATGCAATTTATAGATATTTTCTTTCTCAGAGATATTAACAGCATTGTACTTACAACAAAACCAATAGAACCTACCAAGATGTAAATATAGATCATGGATTCAGAGTCCAAAATGTTTACCAATATACCATGAAACCTCATCCATTAGGGAGCATCTAAATATTTTTATAAGAATGTACTCTCAGAGAGATATGAACTGAATGGTACTTACAAAAAACCAATAGGACCTACCAAGATTTAAATACAGATCACTGTATTCAAAGATCAGAGTGGAGTGGTTACCAATACACCAAGAAACCACATTCATTAGGGAGCATCTAAACATTTTTTTCTAAAATGTTAGATTCTTAGAAGACACAATTTATTGAAGTTATTGTACATATATTAACATCAATGCTTATTTGGATTACACAGTAAAATTCATATAATTACAAACATTTCTATAACTACCTTTTTTTAGATTTTAGTACATTTTTACAATAATCAGTGATTTTAAAAAAATGTATTATATGTATAAAAAAGAAAAGTTTTTGTCAATCAAGGACTTAAACTTTGTACTAAAATGCACCTGGTCCCACCGAGATTTGAACTCAATTTACTGGATTCAGAGTACAGAGTGCTAACCATAACACCATGGAATCTCCCTTCTAATAACACATATAAAACTTTCTCTCAGAGTGTAAGATCTTTATTTCTACAAGATACAGAAATATTCATTCAGAGAGATATGTACTACATTGTATTTACAAATAAAACCATTAGGACCTACCAATTTGTATATACAGATTATTAGTTTCAGAGTCCAGAATTGTTAACAGTACACCATGAAAGCTCATTCATATGGTGGCATGTAAAAAATGTTCTCACAGTGTAAGATTCTTAGAGGTTACATTTTATTGGAATTATATTACCGATAAACCTGTTTCTCAGTGTGTATGATTCTTAATTTATGCAATTTATAGATATTTTCTTTCTCAGAGATATGAACTGCATAATACTTACAAAAAAACAATAGGACCTACCAAGATGTAAATACAAATCATGGATTCAGAGTCCAAAATGGTTACAAATACACCAGGAAACCTCATGCATGAGGAAGCATTTAAACAGTTTTTATTAGAATGTACTCTCAGAGAAATATAGACTTAACGGTACTTACAAAAAACCAATAGGACCTACCAAGATTTAAATACAGATCACTGGATTCAAAGATCAGAGTGGTTACCAATACACCAAGAAACTTCATTCATGAGGGAGAGCTAAACATTTTTTTCTAAAATGTTAGATTCTTAAAAGACACATTTTATTGCAATTATTGTAGATATATTTACATCAACGCTTATTTGGGTTATATAGTAAAATTCATATAATTACATACATTTCTATAACTACCTTTTTTTAGCTTTTAGTATATATTTACAAAAATCAGTAATTTAAACAAATTATTATATGTATGAAAAAGAAGACTTTCTGTCAATCAAGAACTTAATCATCAGGTCCCAAGGAAATTTGAACTCGGATCGCTGGATTCAGAGTCCAAAGTGTTAACCATTACACCATGGAACCTCTCTTCTAACACAACATATGCAACTTTCTCTTAGCGTGTGAGATCTTATTTTCTACAAGTTACAGAAATAATAATCAGAGAGACAAGTATTACATTGTATTTAAAAAAAAAAGCCATTAGGACCTACCAAATTTTTATACAGGTTATAGGTTTCAGAGTCCAGAATTGTTAACAGTACACAATGAAATCTTATTCATATGGTAGCATGTACATTTTTTTTAGAGTATAAGACTATTAGTGGATACATTTTATTGGAATTAAATGACAGATAAACCTGTCTCTCAGTGTGTAAGATTCTTAATTTATGCAATTTATAGATATTTTCTTTCTCAGAGATATTAACAGCATTGTACTTACAACAAAACCAATAGAACCTACCAAGATGTAAATATAGATCATGGATTCAGAGTCCAAAATGTTTACCAATATACCATGAAACCTCATCCATTAGGGAGCATCTAAATATTTTTATAAGAATGTACTCTCAGAGAGATATGAACTGAATGGTACTTACAAAAAACCAATAGGACCTACCAAGATTTAAATACAGATCACTGTATTCAAAGATCAGAGTGGAGTGGTTACCAATACACCAAGAAACCACATTCATTAGGGAGCATCTAAACATTTTTTTCTAAAATGTTAGATTCTTAGAAGACACATTTTATTGAAGTTATTGTACATATATTAACATCAATGCTTATTTGGATTACACAGTAAAATTCATATAATTACAAACATTTCTATAACTACCTTTTTTTAGATTTTAGTACATTTTTACAATAATCAGTGATTTTAAAAAAATGTATTATATGTATAAAAAAGAAAAGTTTTTGTCAATCAAGGACTTAAACTTTGTACTAAAATGCACCTGGTCTCACCGATATTTGAACTCAATTTACTGGATTCAGAGTACAGAGTGCTAACCATAACACCTTGGAATCTCCCTTCTAATAACACATATAAAACTTTCTCTCAGAGTGTAAGATCTTTATTTCTACATGATACAGAAATATTCATTCAGAGAGATATGTACTACATTGTATTTACAAATAAAACCATTAGGACCTACCAATTTGTATATACAGATTATTAGTTTCAGAGTCCAGAATTGTTAACAGTACACCATGAAAGCTCATTCATATGGTGGCATGTAAAAAATGTTCTCACAGTGTAAGATTCTTAGAGGTTACATTTTATTGGAATTATATTACCGATAAACCTGTCTCTCAGTGTGTATGATTCTTAATTTATGCAATTTATAGATATTTTCTTTCTCAGAGATATGAACTGTATAATACTTACAAAAAAACAATAGGACCTACCAAGATGTAAATACAAATCATGGATTCAGAGTCCAAAATGGTTACAAATACACCAGGAAACCTCATTCATGAGGAAGCATTTAAACAGTTTTTATTAGAATGTACTCTCAGAGAAATATAAACTGAACGGTACTTACAAAAAACCAATAGGACCTACCAACATAATAATACAGATCACTGGATTCAAAGATCAGAGTGGTTACCAATACACCAAGAAACTTCATTCATGAGGGAGAGCTAAACATTTTTTTCTAAAATGTTAGATTCTTAGAAGACACATTTTATTGCAATTATTGTACATATATTTACATCAACGCTTATTTGGGTTATATAGTAAAATTCATATAATTACATACATTTCTATAACTACCTTTTTTTAGCTTTTAGTATATATTTACAAAAATCAGTGATTTAAACAAATTATTATATGTATGAAAAAGAAGACTTTCTGTCAATCAAGAACTTAAACTGATGGTACTAAAACACATCAGGTCCCACCGAGATTTGAACTCGGATCACTGGATTCAGAGTCCAGAGTGCTAACCATTATACCACGGAACCTCTCTTCTAACAGCACATATACAACTTTCTCTTAGAGTGTGAGATCTTATTTTCTACAAGTTACAGGAATAATAATCAGAGAGATAAATATTACATTGTATTTACAAAAAAAGCAATTAGGACCTACAAATTTTTATACAGATTATAGGTTTCAGAGTCCAGAATTGTTAACAGTACACAATGAAACCTCATTCATATGGTAGCATGTACATTTTTTTGTCAGAGTATAAGATTCTTAGTGGATACATTTTATTGGAATTAAATGACAGATAAACCTGTCTCTCAGTGTGTAAGATTCTTAATTTATGCAATTTATAGATATTTTCTTTCTCAGAGATATTAACTGTATTGTACTTACAACAAAACCAATAGAACCTACCAAGATGTAAATATAGATCATGGATTCAGAGTCCAAAATGTTTACCAATACACCATGAAACCTCATCCATTAGGGAGCATCTAAATATTTTTATAAGAATGTACTCTCAGAGAGATTTGAACTGAATGGTACTTACAAAAACCAATAGGACCTACCAAGATTTAAATACAGATCACTGTATTCAAAGATCAGAGTGGAGTGGTTACCAATACACCAAGAAACCACATTCATTAGGGAACATCTAAAAAAAATTTCTAAAATGTTAGATTCTTAGAAGACACATTTTATTGAAGTTATTGTACATATATTAACATCAATGCTTATTGGATTACACAGTAAAATTCATATAATTACAAACATTTCTATAACTACCTTTTTTAGATTTTAGTAAATTTTTAAAATAATCAGTGATTTAAAAAAATGTATTATATGTATAAAAAAGAAAAGTTTTTGTCAATCAAGGACTTAAACTGAAGGTACTAAAATGCACCTGGTCCCACCGAGATTTGAACTCAATTTACTGGATTCAGAGTACAGAGTGCTAACCATAACACCATGGAATCTCCCTTCTAATAACACATATAAAACTTTCTCTCAGAGTGTAAGATCTTTATTTCTACATGATACAGAAATATTCATTCAGAGAGATATGTACTACATTGTATTTACAAATAAAACCATTAGGACCTACCAATTTGTATATACAGATTATTAGTTTCAGAGTTCAGAATTGTTAACAGTACACCATGAAAGCTCATTCATATGGTGGCATGTAAAAAATGTTCCCACAGTGTAAGATTCTTAGAGGTTACATTTTATTGGAATTATGTTACCGATAAACCTGTCTCTCAGTGTGTATGATTCTTAATTTATGCAATTTATAGATATTTTCTTTCTCAGAGATATGAACTGCATAATACTTACAAAAAAACAATAGGACCTACCAAGATGTAAATACAAATCATGGATTCAGAGTCCAAAATGGTTACAAATACACCAGGAAACCTCATTCATGAGGAAGCATTTAAACAGTTTTTATTAGAATGTACTCTCAGAGAAATATAGACTGAACGGTACTTACAAAAAACCAATAGGACCTACCAAGATTTAAATACAGATCACTGGATTCAAAGATCAGAGTGGTTACCAATACACCAAGAAATTTCATTCATGAGGGAGAGCTAAACATTTTTTTCTAAAATGTTAGATTCTTAGAAGACACATTTTATTGCAATTATTGTACATATATTTACATCAACGCTTATTTGGGTTATATAGTAAAATTCATATAATTACATACATTTCTATAACTACCTTTTTAAGCTTTTAGTACATATTTACAAAAATCAGTGATTTAAAAAAATTATTATATGTATGAAAAAGAAGACTTTCTGTCAATAAAGAACTTAAACTGAAGGTACTAAAACACATCAGGTCCCACCGAGATTTGAACTCAGATCGCTGGATTCAGAGTCCAGAGTGCTAACCATTACACCATGGAACCTCTCTTCTAACACAACATATACAACTTTCTCTTAGAGTGTGAGATCTTATTTTCTACAAGTTACAGGAATAATAATCAGAGAGATAAGTATTGCATTGTATTTACAAAAAAAAGCCATTAGGACCTACCAAATTTTTATACAGATTATAGGTTTCAGAGTCCAGAATTGTTAACAGTACACAATGACACCTCATTCATATGGTAGCATGTACATTTTTTGTCAGAGTATAAGATTCTTAGTGGATACATTTTATTGGAATTAAATGACAGATAAACCTGTCTCTCAGTGTGTAAGATTCTTAATTTATGCAATTTATAGATATTTTCTTTCTCAGAGATATTAACTGTATTGTACTTACAACAAAACCAATAGAACCTACCAAGATGTAAATATAGATCATGGATTCAGAGTCCAAAATGTTTACCAATATACCATGAAACCTCATCCATTAGGGAGCATCTAAATATTTTTATAAGAATGTACTCTCAGAGAGATATGAACTGAATGGTACTTACAAAAAACCAATAGGACCTACCAAGATTTAAATACAGATCACTGTATTCAAAGATCAGAGTGGAGTGGTTACCAATACACCAAGAAACCACATTCATTAGGGAGCATCTAAACATTTTTTTCTAAAATGTTAGATTCTTAGAAGACACAATTTATTGAAGTTATTGTACATATATTAACATCAATGCTTATTTGGATTACACAGTAAAATTCATATAATTACAAACATTTCTATAACTACCTTTTTTTAGATTTTAGTACATTTTTACAATAATCAGTGATTTTAAAAAAATGTATTATATGTATAAAAAAGAAAAGTTTTTGTCAATCAAGGACTTAAACTTTGTACTAAAATGCACCTGGTCCCACCGAGATTTGAACTCAATTTACTGGATTCAGAGTACAGAGTGCTAACCATAACACCTTGGAATCTCCCTTCTAATAACACATATAAAACTTTCTCTCAGAGTGTAAGATCTTTATTTCTACATGATACAGAAATATTCATTCAGAGAGATATGTACTACATTGTATTTACAAATAAAACCATTAGGACCTACCAATTTGTATATACAGATTATTAGTTTCAGAGTCCAGAATTGTTAACAGTACACCATGAAAGCTCATTCATATGGTGGCATGTAAAAAATGTTCTCACAGTGTAAGATTCTTAGAGGTTACATTTTATTGGAATTATATTACCGATAAACCTGTCTCTCAGTGTGTATGATTCTTAATTTATGCAATTTATAGATATTTTCTTTCTCAGAGATATAAACTGCATAATACTTACAAAAAAACAATAGGACCTACCAAGATGTAAATACAAATCATGGATTCAGAGTCCAAAATGGTTACAAATACACCAGGAAACCTCATGCATGAGGAAGCATTTAAACAGTTTTTATTAGAATGTACTCTCAGAGAAATATAGACTGAACGGTACTTACAAAAAACCAATAGGACCTACCAAGATTTAAATACAGATCACTGGATTCAAAGATCAGAGTGGTTACCAATACACCAAGAAACTTCATTCATGAGGGAGAGCTAAACATTTTTTTCTAAAATGTTAGATTCTTAAAAGACACATTTTATTGCAATTATTGTACATATATTTACATCAACGCTTATTTGGGTTATATAGTAAAATTCATATAATTACATACATTTCTATAACTACCTTTTTTTAGCTTTTAGTATATATTTACAAAAATCAGTAATTTAAACAAATTATTATATGTATGAAAAAGAAGACTTTCTGTCAATCAAGAACTTAATCATCAGGTCCCAACGAAATTTGAACTCGGATCGCAGGATTCAGAGTCCAGAGTGCTAACCATTACACCATGGAACCTCTCTTCTAACACAACATATACAACTTTCTCTTAGCGTGTGAGATCTTATTTTCTACAAGTTACAGGAATAATAATCAGAGAGATAAGTATTACATTGTATTTAAAAAAAAAAGCCATTAGGACCTACCAAATTTTTATACAGGTTATAGGTTTCAGAGTCCAGAATTGTTAACAGTACACAATGAAACCTTATTCATATGGTAGCATGTACATTTTTTTTTCAGAGTATAAGACTATTAGTGGATACATTTTATTGGAATTAAATGACAGATAAACCTGTCTCTCAGTGTGGAAGATTCTTAATTTATGCAATTTGTAGATATTTTCTTTCTCAGAGATATTAACTGTATTGTACTTACAACAAAACCAATAGAACCTACCAAGATGTAAATATAGATCATGGATTCAGAGTCCAAAATGTTTACCAATACACCATGAAACCTCATCCATTAGGGAGCATCTAAATATTTTTATTAGAATGTACTCTCAGAGAGATATGAACTGAATGGTACTTACAAAAAACCAATAGGACCTACCAAGATTTAAATACAGATCACTGTATTCAAAGATCAGAGTGGAGTGGTTACCAATACACCAAGAAACCACATTCATTAGGGAACATCTAAACATTTTTTTCTAAAATGTTAGATTCTTAGAAGACACATTTTATTGAAGTTATTGTACATATATTAACATCAATGCTTATTTGGATTACACAGTAACATTTATATAATTACAAACATTTCTATAACTACCTTTTTTAGATTTTAGTACATTTTTACAATAATCAGTGATTTAAAAAAATGTATTATATGTATAAAAAAGAAAAGTTTTTGTCAATCAAGGACTTAAACTGAAGGTACTAAAATGCACCTGGTCCCACTGAGATTTGAACTCAATTTACTGGATGCAGAGTACAGAGTGCTAACCATAACACCATGGAATCTCCCTTCTAATAACACATATAAAACTTTCTCTCAGCGTGTAAGATCTTTATTTCTACAAGATACAGAAATATTCATTCAGAGAGATATGTACTACATTGTATTTACAAATAAAACCATTAGGACCTACCAATTTGTATATACAGATTATTAGTTTCAGAGTCCAGAATTGTTAACAGTACACCATGAAAGCTCATTCATATGGTGGCATGTAAAAAATGTTCTCACAGTGTAAGATTCTTAGAGTTTACATTTTATTGGAATTATATTACCGATAAACCTGTCTTTCAGTGTGTATGATTCTTAATTTATGCAATTTATAGATATTTTCTTTCTCAGAGATATGAACTGCATAATACTTACAAAAAAACAATAGGACCTACCAAGATGTAAATACAAATCATGGATTCAGAGTCCAAAATGGTTACAAATACACCAGGAAACCTCATTCATGAGGAAGCATTTAAACAGTTTTTATTAGAATGTACTCTCAGAGAAATATAAACTGAACGGTACTTACAAAAAACCAATAGGACCTACCAAGATTTAAATCCAGATCACTGGATTCAAAGATCAGAGTGGTTACCAGTACACCAAGAAACTTCATTCATGAGGGACAGCTAAAAAAAATTTTTCTAAAATGTTATATTCTTAGAAGACACATTTTATTGCAATTATTGTACATATATTTACATCAACGCTTATTTGGGTTATATAGTAAAATTCATATAATTACATACATTTCTATAACTACCTTTTTTTAGCTTTTAGTACATATTTACAAAAATCAGTGATTTAAAAAAATTATTATATGTATGAAAAAGAAGACTTTCTGTCAATCAAGAACTTAAACTGAAGGTACTAAAACACATCAGGTCCCACTGAGATTTGAACTCGGATCACTGGATTCAGCGTCCAGAGTGCTAACCATTATACCACGGAACCTCTCTTCTAACAGCACATATACAACTTTCTCTTAGAGTGTGAGATCTTATTTTCTACAAGTTACAGGAATAATAATCAGAGAGATAAATATTACATTGTATTTACAAAAAAAGCAATTAGGACCTACCAAATTTTTATACAGATTATAGGTTTCAGAGTCCAGAATTGTTAACAGTACACAATGAAACCTCATTCATATGGTAGCATGTAAATTTTTTTGTCAGAGTATAAGATTCTTAGTGGATACATTTTATTGGAATTAAATGACAGATAAACCTGTCTCTCAGTGTGTAAGATTCTTAATTTATGCAATTTATAGATATTTTCTTTCTCAGAGATATTAACTGTATTGTACTTACAACAAAACCAATAGAACCTACCAAGATGTAAATATAGATCATGGATTCAGAGTCCAAAATGTTTACCAATACACCATGAAACCTCATCCATTAGGGAGCATCTAAATATTTTTATAAGAATGTACTCTCAGAGAGATTTGAACTGAATGGTACTTACAAAAACCAATAGGACCTACCAAGATTTAAATACAGATCACTGTATTCAAAGATCAGAGTGGAGTGGTTACCAATACACCAAGAAACCACATTCATTAGGGAACATCTAAAAAAAATTTCTAAAATGTTAGATTCTTAGAAGACACATTTTATTGAGGTTATTGTACATATATTAACATCAATGCTTATTGGATTACACAGTAAAATTCATATAATTACAAACATTTCTATAACTACCTTTTTTAGATTTTAGTAAATTTTTAAAATAATCAGTGATTTAAAAAAATGTATTATATGTATAAAAAAGAAAAGTTTTTGTTAATCAAGGACTTAAACTGAAGGTACTAAAATGCACCTGGTCCCACCGAGATTTGAACTCAATTTACTGGATTCAGAGTACAGAGTGCTAACCATAACACCATGGAATCTCCCTTCTAATAACACATATAAAACTTTCTCTCAGAGTGTAAGATCTTTATTTCTACATGATACAGAAATATTCATTCAGAGAGATATGTACTACATTGTATTTACAAATAAAACCATTAGGACCTACCAATTTGTATATACAGATTATTCGTTTCAGAGTTCAGAATTGTTAACAGTACACCATGAAAGCTCATTCATATGGTGGCATGTAAAAAATGTTCCCACAGTGTAAGATTCTTAGAGGTTACATTTTATTGGAATTATATTACCGATAACCTGTCTCTCAGTGTGTATGATTCTTAATTTATGCAATTTATAGATATTTTCTTTCTCAGAGATATGAACTGCATAATACTTACAAAAAAACAATAGGACCTACCAAGATGTAAATACAAATCATGGATTCAGAGTCCAAAATGGTTACAAATACACCAGGAAACCTCATTCATGAGGAAGCATTTAAACAGTTTTTATTAGAATGTACTCTCAGAGAAATATAGACTGAACGGTACTTACAAAAAACCAATAGGACCTACCAAGATTTAAATACAGATCACTGGATTCAAAGATCAGAGTGGTTACCAATACACCAAGAAACTTCATTCATGAGGGAGAGCTAAAAAAATTTTTCTAAAATGTTAGATTCTTAGAAGACACATTTTATTGCAATTATTGTACATATATTTACATCAACGCTTATTTGGGTTATATAGTAAAATTCATATAATTACATATATTTCTATAACTACCTTTTTAAGCTTTTAGTACATATTTACAAAAATCAGTGATTTAAAAAAATTATTATATGTATGAAAAAGAAGACTTTCTGTCAATAAAGAACTTAAACTGAAGGTACTAAAACACAACAGGTCCCACCGAGATTTGAACTCAGATCGCTGGATTCAGAGTCCAGAGTGCTAACCATTACACCATGGAACCTCTCTTCTAACACAACATATACAACTTTCTCTTAGAGTGTGAGATCTTATTTTCTACAAGTTACAGGAATAATAATCAGAGAGATAAGTATTGCATCTTATTTACAAAAAAAAAGCCATTAGGACCTACCAAATTTTTATACAGATTATAGGTTTCAGAGTCCAGAATTGTTAACAGTACACAATGACACCTCATTCATATGGTAGCATGTACATTTTTTGTCAGAGTATAAGATTCTTAGTGGATACATTTTATTGGAATTAAATGACAGATAAACCTGTCTCTCAGTGTGTAAGATTCTTAATTTATGCAATTTATAGATATTTTCTTTCTCAGAGATATTAACAGCATTGTACTTACAACAAAACCAATAGAACCTACCAAGATGTAAATATAGATCATGGATTCAGAGTCCAAAATGTTTACCAATATACCATGAAACCTCATCCATTAGGGAGCATCTAAATATTTTTATAAGAATGTACTCTCAGAGAGATATGAACTGAATGGTACTTACAAAAAACCAATAGGACCTACCAAGATTTAAATACAGATCACTGTATTCAAAGATCAGAGTGGAGTGGTTACCAATACACCAAGAAACCACATTCATTAGGGAGCATCTAAACATTTTTTTCTAAAATGTTAGATTCTTAGAAGACACAATTTATTGAAGTTATTGTACATATATTAACATCAATGCTTATTTGGATTACACAGTAAAATTCATATAATTACAAACATTTCTATAACTACCTTTTTTTAGATTTTAGTACATTTTTACAATAATCAGTGATTTTAAAAAAATGTATTATATGTATAAAAAAGAAAAGTTTTTGTCAATCAAGGACTTAAACTTTGTACTAAAATGCACCTGGTCCCACCGAGATTTGAACTCAATTTACTGGATTCAGAGTACAGAGTGCTAACCATGACACCTTGGAATCTCCCTTCTAATAACACATATAAAACTTTCTCTCAGAGTGTAAGATCTTTATTTCTACATGATACAGAAATGTTCATTCAGAGAGATATGTACTACATTGTATTTACAAATAAAACCATTAGGACCTACCAATTTGTATATACAGATTATTAGTTTCAGAGTCTAGAATTGTTAACAGTACACCATGAAAGCTCATTCATATGGTGGCATGTAAAAAATGTTCTCACAGTGTAAGATTCTTAGAGGTTACATTTTATTGGAATTATATTACCGATAAACCTGTCTCTCAGTGTGTATGATTCTTAATTTATGCAATTTATAGATATTTTCTTTCTCAGAGATATGAACTGCATAATACTTACAAAAAAACAATAGGACCTACCAAGATGTAAATACAAATCATGGATTCAGAGTCCAAAATGGTTACAAATACACCAGGAAACCTCATGCATGAGGAAGCATTTAAACAGTTTTTATTAGAATGTACTCTCAGAGAAATATAGACTGAACGGTACTTACAAAAAACCAATAGGACCTACCAAGATTTAAATACAGATCACTGGATTCAAAGATCAGAGTGGTTACCAATACACGAAGAAACTTCATTCATGAGGGAGAGCTAAACATTTTTTTCTAAAATGTTAGATTCTTAAAAGACACATTTTATTGCAATTATTGTACATATATTTACATCAACGCTTATTTGGGTTATATAGTAAAATTCATATAATTACATACATTTCTATAACTACCTTTTTTTAGCTTTTAGTATATATTTACAAAAATCAGTAATTTAAACAAATTATTATATGTATGAAAAAGAAGACTTTCTGTCAATCAAGAACTTAATCATCAGGTCCCAATGAAATTTGAACTCGGATCGCTGGATTCAGAGTCCAGAGTGCTAACCATTACACCATGGAACCTCTCTTCTAACACAACATATACAACTTTCTCTTAGCGTGTGAGATCTTATTTTCTACAAGTTACAGGAATAATAATCAGAGAGATAAGTATTACATTGTATTTAAAAAAAAAAGCCATTAGGACCTACCAAATTTTTATACAGGTTATAGGTTTCAGAGTCCAGAATTGTTAACAGTACACAATGAAATCTTATTCATATGGTAGCATGTACATTTTTTTTTCAGAGTATAAGACTATTAGTGGATACATTGTATTGGAATTAAATGACAGATAAACCTGTCTCTCAGTGTGTAAGATTCTTAATTTATGCAATTTAAAGATATTTTCTTTCTCAGAGATATTAACAGCATTGTACTTACAACAAAACCAATAGAACCTACCAAGATGTAAATATAGATCATGGATTCAGAGTCCAAAATGTTTACCAATATACCATGAAACCTCATCCATTAGGGAGCATCTAAATATTTTTATAAGAATGTACTCTCAGAGAGATATGAACTGAATGGTACTTACAAAAAACCAATAGGACCTACCAAGATTTAAATACAGATCACTGTATTCAAAGATCAGAGTGGAGTGGTTACCAATACACCAAGAAACCACATTCATTAGGGAGCATCTAAACATTTTTTTCTAAAATGTTAGATTCTTAGAAGACACATTTTATTGAAGTTATTGTACATATATTAACATCAATGCTTATTTGGATTACACAGTAAAATTCATATAATTACAAACATTTCTATAACTACCTTTTTTTAGATTTTAGTACATTTTTACAATAATCAGTGATTTTAAAAAATTGTATTATATGTATAAAAAAGAAAAGTTTTTGTCAATCAAGGACTTAAACTTTGTACTAAAATGCACCTGGTCCCACCGATATTTGAACTCAATTTACTGGATTCAGAGTACAGAGTGCTAACCATAACACCTTGGAATCTCCCTTCTAATAACACATATAAAACTTTCTCTCAGAGTGTAAGATCTTTATTTCAACATGATACAGAAATATTCATTCAGAGAGATATGTACTACATTGTATTTACAAATAAAACCATTAGGACCTACCAATTTGTATATAAAGATTATTAGTTTCAGAGTCCAGAATTGTTAACAGTACACCATGAAAGCTCATTCATATGGTGGCATGTAAAAAATGTTCTCACAGTGTAAGATTCTTAGAGGTTACATTTTATTGGAATTATATTACCGATAAACCTGTCTCTCAGTGTGTATGATTCTTAATTTATGCAATTTATAGATATTTTCTTTCTCAGAGATATGAACTGCATAATACTTACAAAAAAACAATAGGACCTACCAAGATGTAAATACAAATCATGGATTCAGAGTCCAAAATGGTTACAAATACACCAGGAAACCTCATTCATGAGGAAGCATTTAAACAGTTTTTATTAGAATGTACTCTCAGAGAAATATAAACTGAACGGTACTTACAAAAAACCAATAGGACCTACCAACATAATAATACAGATCACTGGATTCAAAGATCAGAGTGGTTACCAATACACCAAGAAACTTCATTCATGAGGGAGAGCTAAACATTTTTTTCTAAAATGTTAGATTCTTAGAAGACACATTTTATTGCAATTATTGTACATATATTTACATCAACGCTTATTTGGGTTATATAGTAAAATTCATATAATTACATACATTTCTATAACTACCTTTTTTTAGCTTTTAGTACATATTTACAAAAATCAGTGATTTAAAAAAATTATTATATGTATGAAAAAGAAGACTTTCTGTCAATCAAGAACTTAAACTGAAGGTACTAAAACACATCAGGTCCCACCGAGATTTGAACTCGGATCACTGGATTCAGAGTCCAGAGTGCTAACCATTATACCACGGAACCTCTCTTCTAACAGCACATATACAACTTTCTCTTAGAGTGTGAGATCTTATTTTCTACAAGTTACAGGAATAATAATCAGAGAGATAAATATTACATTGTATTTACAAAAAAAGCAATTAGGACCTACCAAATTTTTATACAGATTATAGGTTTCAGAGTCCAGAATTGTTAACAGTACACAATGAAACCTCATTCATATGGTAGCATGTACATTTTTTTTGTCAGAGTATAAGATTCTTAGTGGATACATTTTATTGGAATTAAATGACAGATAAACCTGTCTCTCAGTGTGTAAGATTCTTAATTTATGCAATTTATAGATATTTTCTTTCTCAGAGATATTAACTGTATTGTACTTACAACAAAACCAATAGAACCTACCAAGATGTAAATATAGATCATGGATTCAGAGTCCAAAATGTTTACCAATATACCATGAAACCTCATCCATTAGGGAGCATCTAAATATTTTTATAAGAATGTACTCTCAGAGAGATATGAACTGAATGGTACTTACAAAAAACCAATTGGACCTACCAAGATTTAAATACAGATCACTGTATTCAAAGAACAGAGTGGAGTGGTTACCAATACACCAAGAAACCACATTCATTAGGGAGCATCTAAACATTTTTTTCTAAAATGTTAGATTCTTAGAAGACACAATTTATTGAAGTTATTGTACATATATTAACATCAATGCTTATTTGGATTACACAGTAAAATTCATATAATTACAAACATTTCTATAACTACCTTTTTTTAGATTTTAGTACATTTTTACAATAATCAGTGATTTTAAAAAATGTATTATATGTATAAAAAAGAAAAGTTTTTGTCAATCAAGGACTTAAACTTTGAACTAAAATGCACCTGGTCCCACCGAGATTTGAACTCAATTTACTGGATTCAGAGTACAGAGTGCTAACCATAACACCTTGGAATCTCCCTTCTAATAACACATATAAAACTTTCTCTCAGAGTGTAAGATCTTTATTTCTACATGATACAGAAATATTCATTCAGAGAGATATGTACTACATTGTATTTACAAATAAAACCATTAGGACCTACCAATTTGTATATACAGATTATTAGTTTCAGAGTCCAGAATTGTTAACAGTACACCATGAAAGCTCATTCATATGGTGGCATGTAAAAAATGTTCTCACAGTGTAAGATTCTTAGAGGTTACATTTTATTGGAATTATATTACCGATAAACCTGTCTCTCAGTGTGTATGATTCTTAATTTATGCAATTTATAGATATTTTCTTTCTCAGAGATATAAATTGCATAATACTTACAAAAAAACAATAGGACCTACCAAGATGTAAATACAAATCATGGATTCAGAGTCCAAAATGGTTACAAATACACCAGGAAACCTCATGCATGAGGAAGCATTTAAACAGTTTTTATTAGAATGTACTCTCAGAGAAATATAGACTGAACGGTACTTACAAAAAACCAATAGGACCTACAAAGATTTAAATACAGATCACTGGATTCAAAGATCAGAGTGGTTACCAATACACCAAGAAACTTCATTCATGAGGGAGAGCTAAACATTTTTTTCTAAAATGTTAGATTCTTAAAAGACACATTTTATTGCAATTATTGTACATATATTTACATCAACGCTTATTTGGGTTATATAGTAAAATTCATATAATTACATACATTTCTATAACTACCTTTTTTTAGCTTTTAGTATATATTTACAAAAATCAGTAATTTAAACAAATTATTATATGTATGAAAAAGAAGACTTTCTGTCAATCAAGAACTTAATCATCAGGTCCCAACGAAATTTGAACTCGGATCGCTGGATTCAGAGTCCAGAGTGCTAACCATTACACCATGGAACCTCTCTTCTAACACAACATATACAACTTTCTCTTAGCGTGTGAGATCTTATTTTCTACAAGTTACAGGAATAATAATCAGAGAGATAAGTATTACATTGTATTTAAAAAAAAAAGCCATTAGGACCTACCAAATTTTTATACAGGTCATAGGTTTCAGAGTCCAGAATTGTTAACAGTACACAATGAAACCTTATTCATATGGTAGCATGTACATTTTTTTTTCAGAGTATAAGACTATTAGTGGATACATTTTATTGGAATTAAATGACAGATAAACCTGTCTCTCAGTGTGGAAGATTCTTAATTTATGCAATTTGTAGATATTTTCTTTCTCAGAGATATTAACTGTATTGTACTTACAACAAAACCAATAGAACCTACCAAGATGTAAATATAGATCATGGATTCAGAGTCCAAAATGTTTACCAATACACCATGAAACCTCATCCATTAGGGAGCATCTAAATATTTTTATAAGAATGTACTCTCAGAGAGATATGAACTGAATGGTACTTACAAAAAACCAATAGGACCTACCAAGATTTAAATACAGATCACTGTATTCAAGATCAGAGTGGAGTGGTTACCAATACACCAAGAAACCACATTCATTAGGGAACATCTAAACATTTTTTTCTAAAATGTTAGATTCTTAGAAGACACATTTTATTGAAGTTATTGTACATATATTAACATCAATGCTTATTTGGATTACACAGTAACATTTATATAATTACAAACATTTCTATAACTACCTTTTTTAGAATTTAGTACATTTTTACAATAATCAGTGATTTAAAAAAATGTATTATATGTATAAAAAAGAAAAGTTTTTGTCAATCAAGGACTTAAACTGAAGGTACTAAAATGCACCTGGTCCCACTGAGATTTGAACTCAATTTACTGGATGCAGAGTACAGAATGCTAACCATAACACCATGGAATCTCCCTTCTAATAACACATATAAAACTTTCTCTCAGCGTGTAAGATCTTTATTTCTACAAGATATAGAAATATTCATTCAGAGAGATATGTACTACATTGTATTTACAAATAAAACCATTAGGACCTACCAATTTGTATATACAGATTATTAGTTTCAGAGTCCAGAATTGTTAACAGTACACCATGAAAGCTCATTCATATGGTGGCATGTAAAAATGTTCTCACAGTGTAAGATTCTTAGAGTTTACATTTTATTGGAATTATATTACCGATAAACCTGTCTCTCAGTGTGTATGATTCTTAATTTATGCAATTTATAGATATTTTCTTTCTCAGAGATATGAACTGCATAATACTTACAAAAAAACAATAGGACCTACCAAGATGTAAATACAAATCATGGATTCAGAGTCCAAAATGGTTACAAATACACCAGGAAACCTCATTCATGAGGAAGCATTTAAACAGTTTTTATTCGAATGTACTCTCAGAGAAATATAAACTGAACGGTACTTACAAAAAACCAATAGGACCTACCAAGATTTAAATCCAGATCACTGGATTCAAAGATCAGAGTGGTTACCAATACACCAAGAAACTTCATTCATGAGGGACAGCTAAAAAAAAATTTCTAAAATGTTATATTCTTAGAAGACACATTTTATTGCAATTATTGTACATATATTTACATCAACGCTTATTTGGGTTATATAGTAAAATTCATATAATTACATACATTTCTATAACTACCTTTTTTTAGCTTTTAGTACATATTTACAAAAATCAGTGATTTAAAAAAATTATTATATGTATGAAAAAGTAGACTTTCTGTCAATCAAGAACTTAAACTGAAGGTACTAAAACACATCAGGTCCCACCGAGATTTGAACTCGGATCGCTGGATTCAGAGTCCAGAGTGCTAAACATTACACCATGGAACCTCTCTTCTAACGCAACATATACAACTTTCTATTAGAGTGTGAGATCTTATTTTCTACAAGTTACAGGAATAATAATCAGAGAGATAAGTATTATATTGTATTTACAAAAAAAGGCCATTAGGACCTACCAAATTTTTATACAGATTATAGGTTTCAGAGTCCAGAATTGTTAACAGTACACAATGACACCTCATTCATATGGTAGCATGTACATTTTTTGTCAGAGTATAAGATTCTTAGTGGATACATTTTATTGGAATTAAATGACAGATAAACCTGTCTCTCAGTGTGTAAGATTCTTAATTTTTGCAATTTATAGATATTTTCTTTCTCAGAGATATTAACAGTATTGTACTTACAACAAAACCAATAGAACCTACCAAGATGTAAATATAGATCATGGATTCAGAGTCCAAAATGTTTACCAATATACCATGAAACCTCATCCATTAGGGAGCATCTAAATATTTTTATAAGAATGTACTCTCAGAGAGATATGAACTGAATGGTACTTACAAAAAACCAATAGGACCTACCAAGATTTAAATACAGATCACTGTATTCAAAGATCAGAGTGGAGTGGTTACCAATACACCAAGAAACCACATTCATTAGGGAGCATCTAAACATTTTTTTCTAAAATGTTAGATTCTTAGAAGACACATTTTAATGAAGTTATTGTACATATATTAACATCAATGCTTATTTGGATTACACAGTAAAATTCATATAATTACAAACATTTCTATAACTACCTTTTTTTTAGATTTTAGTACATTTTTACAATAATCAGTGATTTTAAAAAAAATGTTTTATATGTATAAAAAATAAATGTTTTTGTCAATCAAGGAATTAAACTTTGTACTAAAATGCACCTGGTCCCACTGAGATTTGAACTCAATTTACTGAATTCAGAGTACAGAGTGCTAACCATAACACCATGGAATCTCCCTTCTAATAACACATATAAAACTTTCTCTCAGAGTGTAAGATCTTTATTTCTACAAGATACAGAAATATTCATTCAGAGAGATATGTACTACATTGTATTTACAAATAAAACCATTAGGACCTACCAATTTGTATATACAGATTATTAGTTTCAGAGTACAGAATTGTTAATAGTACACCATGAAAGCTCATTCATATGGTGGCATGTAAAAAATGTTCTCACAGTGTAAGATTCTTAGAGGTTACATTTTATTGGAATTATATTACCGATAAACCTGTCTCTCAGTGTGTATGATTCTTAATTTATGCAATTTATAGATATTTTCTTTCTCAGAGATATGAACTGCATAATACTTACAAAAAAACAATAGGACCTACCAAGATGTAAATACAAATCATGGATTCAGAGTCCAAAATGGTTACAAATACACCAGGAAACCTCATTCATGAGGAAGCATTTAAACAGTTTTTATTAGAATGTACTCTCAGAGAAATATAAACTGAACGGTACTTACAAAAAACCAATAGGACCTACCAAGATTTAAATACAGATCACTGGATTCAAAGATCAGAGTGGTTACCAATACACCAAGAAACTTCATTCATGAGGGAGAGCTAAACATTTTTTTCTAAAATGTTAGATTCTTAGAAGACACATTTTATTGCAATTATTGTACATATATTTACATCAACGCTTATTTGGGTTATATAGTAAAATTCATATAATTACATACATTTCTATAACTACCTTTTTTTTAGCTTTAAGTACATATTTACAAAAATCAGTGATTAAAAAAATTATTATATGTATGAAAAAGAAGACTTTCTGTCAATCAAGATCTTAAACTGAAGGAACTAAAACACATCAGGTCCCACCAAGATTTGAACTCGGGTCACTGGATTCAGAGTCTGGAGTGCTAACCATTACACCATGGAACCTCTCTTCTAACACAACATATACAACTTTCTCTTAGAGTGTGAGATCTTATTTTCTACAGGTTACAGGAATAATAATCAGAGAGATAAGTATTACATTGTATTTACAAAAAAAAGCCATTAGGACCTACCAAATTTTTATACAGATTATAGGTTTCAGAGTCCAGAATTGTTAACAGTACACAATGACACCTCATTCATATGGTAGCATGTACATTTTTTGTCAGAGTATAAGATTCTTAGTGGATACATTTTATTGGAATTAAATGACAGATAAACCTGTCTCTCAGTGTGTAAAATTCTTAATTTATGCAATTTATAGATATTTTCTTTCTCAGAGATATTAACAGTATTGTACTTACAACAAAACCAATAGAACCTACCAAGATGTAAATATAGATCATGGATTCAGAGTCCAAAATGTTTACCAATATACCATGAAACCTCATCCATTAGGGAGCATCTAAATATTTTTATAAGAATGTACTCTCAGAGAGATATGAACTGAATGGTACTTACAAAAAACCAATAGGACCTACCAAGATTTAAATACAGATCACTGTATTCAAAGATCAGAGTGGAGTGGTTACCAATACACCAAGAAACCACATTCATTAGGGAACATCTAAACATTTTTTTCTAAAATGTTAGATTCTTAGAAGACACATTTTATTGAAGTTATTGTACATATATTAACATCAATGCTTATTTGGATTACACAGTAAAATTCATATAATTACAAACATTTCTATAACTACCTTTTTTTTAGATTTTAGTACATTTTTACAATAATCAGTGATTTAAAAAAATGTATTATATGTATAAAAAAGAAAAGTTTTTGTCAATCAAGGAATTAAACTTTGTACTAAAATGCGCCTGGTCCCACCGAGATTTGAACTCAATTTACTGGATTCAGAGTACAGAGTGCTAACCATAAAACCATGGAATCTCCCTTCTAATAACACATATAAAACTTTCTCTCAGAGAGTAAGATCTTTATTTCTACAAGATACAGAAATATTCATTCAGAGAGATATGTACTACATTGTATTTGCAAATAAAACCATTAGGACCTACCAATTTGTATATACAGATTATTAGTTTCAGAGTCCAGAATTGTTAACAGTACACCATGAAAGCTCATTCATATGGTGGCATGTAAAAAATGTTCTCACAGTGTAAGATTCTTAGAGGTTACATTTTATTGGAATTATATTACCGATAAACCTGTCTCTCAGTGTGCATGATTCTTAATTTATGCAATTTATAGATATTTTCTTTCTCAGAGATATGAACTGCATAATACTTACAAAAAAACAATAGGACCTACCAAGATGTAAATACAAATCATGGATTCAGAGTCCAAAATGGTTACAAATACACCAGGAAACCTCATTCATGAGGAAGCATTTAAACAGTTTTTATTAGAATGTACTCTCAGAGAAATATAAACTGAACGGTACTTACAAAAAACCAATAGGACCTACCAAGATTTAAATACAGATCACTGGATTCAAAGATCAGAGTGGAGTGGTTACCAATACACCAAGAAACCACATTCATTAGGGAGCATCTAAACATTTTTTTCTAAAATGTTAGATTCTTAGAAGACACATTTTATTGAAGTTATTGTACATATATTAACATCAATGCTTATTTGGATTACACAGTAAAATTCATATAATTACAAACATTTCTATAACTACCTTTTTTAGATTTTAGTAAATTTTTACAATAATCAGTGATTTAAAAAAATGTATTATATGTATGAAAAAGAAAAGTTTTTGTCAATCAAGGACTTAAACTGAAGGTACTAAAATGCACCTGGTCCCACCGAGATTTGAACTCAATTTACTAGATTCAGAGTATAGAGTGCTAACCATAACACCATGGAATCTCCCTTCTAATAACACATATAAAACTTTCTCTCAGAGTGTAAGATCTTTATTTCTACATGATACAGAAATATTCATTCAGAGAGATATGTACTACATTGTATTTACAAATAAAACCATTAGGACCTACCAATTTGTATATACAGATTATTAGTTTCAGAGTCCAGAATTGTTAATAGTACACCATGAAAGCTCATTCATATGGTGGCATGTAAAAAATGTTCTCACAGTGTAAGATTCTTAGAGGTTACATTTTATTGGAATTATATTACCGATAAACCTGTCTCTCAGTGTGTATGATTCTTAATTTATGCAATTTATAGATATTTTCTTTCTCAGAGATATGAACTGCATAATACTTACAAAAAAACAATAGGACCTACCAAGATGTAAATACAAATCATGGATTCAGAGTCCAAAATGGTTACAAATACACCAGGAAACCTCATTCATGAGGAAGCATTTAAACAGTTTTTATTAGAATGTACTCTCAGAGAAATAATAGACTGAACGGTACTTACAAAAAACCAATAGGACCTACCAAGATTTAAATACAGATCACTGGATTCAAAGATCAGAGTGGTTACCAATACACCAAGAAACTTCATTCATGAGGGAGAGCTAAACATTTTTTTCTAAAATGTTAGATTCTTAAAAGACACATTTTATTGCAATTATTGTGCATATATTTACATCAACGCTTATTTGGGTTATATAGTAAAATTCATATAATTACATACATTTCTATAACTACCTTTTTTTAGCTTTTAGTACATATTTACAAAAATCAGTGATTTAAAAAAATTATTATATGTATGAAAAAGTAGACTTTCTGTCAATCAAGAACTTAAACTGAAGGTACTAAAACACATCAGGTCCCACCGAGATTTTAACTCGGATCACTGGATTCAGAGTCCAGAGTGCTAACCATTACACCATGGAACCTCTCTTCTAACACAACATATACAACTTTCTCTTAGAGTGTGAGATCTTATTTTCTACAAGTTACAGGAATAATAATCAGAGAGATAAGTATTACATTGTATTTACAAAAAAAAGCCATTAGGACCTACCAAATTTTTATACAGATTATAGGTTTCAGAGTCCAGAATAGTTAACAGTACACAATGAAACCTTATTCATATGGTAGCATGTACATTTTTTTGTCAGAGTATAAGATTCTTAGTGGATACATTTTATTGGAATTAAATGACAGATAAACCTGTCTCTCAGTGTGTAAGATTCTTAATTTATGCAATTTATAGATATTTTCTTTCTCAGAGATATTAACTGTATTGTACTTACAACAAAACCAATAGAACCTACCAAGATGTAAATATAGATCATGGATTCAGAGTCCAAAATGTTTACCAATACACCATGAAACCTCATCCATTAGGGAGCATCTAAATATTTTTATAAGAATGTACTCTCAGAGAGATATGAACTGAATGGTACTTACAAAAAACCAATAGGACCTACCAAGATTTAAATACAGATCACTGTATTCAAAGATCAGAGTGGAGTGGTTACCAATACACCAAGAAACCACATTCATTAGGGAACATCTAAACATTTTTTCTAAAATGTTAGATTCTTAGAAGACACATTTTATTGAAGTTATTGTACATATATTAACATCGTGGCTTATTTGGATTACACAGTAACATTTATATAATTACAAACATTTCTATAACTACCTTTTTTTAGATTTTAGTACATTTTTACAATAATCAGTGATTTAAAAAAAAATGTATCATATGTATAAAAAAGAAAAGTTTTTGTCAATCAAGGACATAAACTGAAGGTACTAAAATGCACCTGGTCCCACTGAGATTTGAACTCAATTTACTGGATTCAGAGTACAGAGTGCTAACCATAACACCATGGAATCTCCCTTCTAATAACACATATAAAGCTTTCTCTCAGAGTGTAAGATCTTTATTTCTACAAGATACAGAAATATTCATTCAGAGAGATATGTACTACATTGTATTTACAAATAAAACCATTAGGACCTACCAATTTGTATATACAGATTATTAGTTTCAGAGTCCAGAATTGTTAACAGTACACCATGAAAGCTCAATCATATGGTGGCATGTAAAAAATGTTCTCACAGTGTAAGATTCTTAGAGGTTACATTTTATTGGAATTATATTACCGATAAACCTGTCTCTCAGTGTGTATGATTCTTAATTTATGCAATTTATAGATATTTTCTTTCTCAGAGATATGAACTGCATAATACTTACAAAAAAACAATAGGACCTACCAAGATGTAAATACAAATCATGGATTCAGAGTCCAAAATGGTTACAAATGCACCAGGAAACCTCATTCATGAGGAAGCATTTAAACAGTTTTTATTAGAATGTACTCTCAGAGAAATATAAACTGAACGGTACTTACAAAAAACCAATAGGACCTACCAAGATTTAAATCTAGATCACTGGATTCAAAGATCAGAGTGGTTACCAATACACCAAGAAACTTCATTCATGAGGGAGAGCTAAACATTTTTTTCTAAAATGTTAGATTCTTAGAAGACACATTTTATTGCAATTATTGTACATATATTTACATCAACGCTTATTTGGGTTATATAGTAAAATTCATATAATTACATACATTTCTATAACTACCTTTTTTTAGCTTTTAGTACATATTTACAAAAATCAGTGATTTAAAAAAATTATTATATGTATGAAAAAGTAGACTTTCTGTCAATCAAGAACTTAAACTGAAGGTACTAAAACACATCAGGTCCCACCGAGATTTGAACTCGGATCGCTGGATTCAGAGTCCAGAGTGCTAACCATTACACCATGGAACCTCTCTTCTAACACACCATATACAACTTTCTCTTAGAGTGTGAGATCTTATTTTCTACAAGTTACAGGAATAATAATCAGAGAGATAAGTATTACATTGTATTTACAAAAAAAAGGCCATTAGGACCTACCAAATTTTTATACAGATTATAGGTTTCAGAGTCCATAATTGTTACAGTACACAATGAAACCTTATTCATATGGTAGCATGTACATTTTTTTGTCAGAGTATAAGATTCTTAGTGGATACATTTTATTGGAATTAAATGACAGATAAACCTGTCTATCAGTGTGTAAGATTCTTAATTTATGCAATTTATAGATATTTTCTTTCTCAGAGATATTAACTGTATTGTACTTACAACAAAACCAATAGAACCTACCAAGATGTAAATATAGATCATGGATTCAGAGTCCAAAATGTTTACCAATACACCATGAAACCTCATCCATTAGGGAGCATCTAAATATTTTTATAAGAATGTACTCTCAGAGAGATATGAACTGAATGGTACTTACAAAAAACCAATAGGACCTACCAAGATTTAAATACAGATCACTGTATTCAAAGATCAGAGTGGAGTGGTTACCAATACACCAAGAAACCACATTCATTAGGGAACATCTAAACATTTTTTTCTAAAATGTTAGATTCTTAGAAGACACATTTTATTGAAGTTATTGTACATATATTAACATCAATGCTTATTTGGATTACACAGTAACATTTAAAAAATTACAAACATTCCTATAACTACCTTTTTTAGATTTTAGTACATTTTTACAATAATCAGTGATTTAAAAAAATGTATTATATGTATAAAAAAGAAAAGTTTTTGTCAATCAAGGACTTAAACTGAAGGTAATAAAATGCACCTGGTCCCACTGAGATTTGAACTCAATTTACTGGATTCAGAGTACAGAGTGCTAACCATAACACCATGGAATCTCCCTTCTAATAACACATATAAAACTTTCTCTCAGAGTGTAAGATCTTTATTTCTACAAGATACAGAAATATTCATTCAGAGAGATATGTACTACATTGTATTTACAAATAAAACCATTAGGACCTATCAATTTGTATATACAGATTATTGGTTTCAGAGTCCAGAATTGTTAACAGTACACCATGAAAGCTCATTCATATGGTGGCATGTAAAAAATGTTCTCACAGTGTAAGATTCTTAGAGGTTACATTTTATTGGAATTATATTACAGATAAACCTGTCTCTCAGTGTGTATGATTCTTAAATTATGCAATTTATAGATATTTTCTTTCTCAGAGATATGATCTGCATAATACTTACAAAAAAACAATAGGACCTACCAAGACGTAAATACAAATCATGGATTCAGAGTCCAAAATGGTTACAAATACACCAGGAAACCTCATTCATGAGGAAGCATTTAAACAGTTTTTATTAGAATGTACTCTCAGAGAAATATAAACTGAACGGTACTTACAAAAAACCAATAGGACCTACCAAGATTTAAATCCAGATCACTGGATTCAAAGATCAGAGTGGTTACCAATACACCAAGAAACTTCATTCATGAGGGACAGCTAAACATTTTTTTCTAAAATGTTAGATTCTTAGAAGACACATTTTATTGCAATTATTGTACATATATTTACATCAACGCTTATTTGGGTTATATAGTAAAATTCATATAATTACATACATTTCTATAACTACCTTTTTTTAGCTTTTAGTACATATTTACAAAAATCAGTGATTTAAAAAAATTATTATATGTATGAAAAAGTAGACTTTCTGTCAATCAAGAACTTAAACTGAAGGTACTAAAACACATCAGGTCCCACCGAGATTTGAACTCGGATAGTTGGATTCAGAGTCCAGAGTGCTAACCATTACACCATGGAACGTCTCTTCTAACACAACATATACAACTTTCTCTTAGAGTGTGAGATCTTATTTTCTACAAGTTACAGGAATAATAATCAGAGAGATAAGTATTACATTGTATTTACAAAAAAAAAGCCATTAGGACGTACCAAATTTTTATACAGATTATAGGTTTCAGAGTCCAGAATTGTTAACAGTACACAATGAAACCTTATTCATATGGTAGCATGTACATTTTTTTTTCAGAGTATAAGATTATTAGTGGATACATTTTATTGGAATTAAATGACAGATAAACCTGTCTCTCAGTGTGTAAGATTCTTAATGTATGCAATTTATAGATATTTTCTTTCTCAGAGATATTAACTGTATTGTACTTACAACAAAACCAATAGAACCTACCAAGATGTAAATATAGATCATGGATTCAGAGTCCAAAATGTTTACCAATACACCATGAAACCTCATCCATTAGGGAGCATCTAAATATTTTTATAAGAATGTACTCTCAGAGAGATATGAACTGAATGGTACTTACAAAAAACCAATAGGACCTACCAAGATTTAAATACAGATCACTGTATTCAAAGATCAGAGTGGAGTGGTTACCAATACACCAAGAAACCACATTCATTAGGGAACATCTAAACATTTTTTTCTAAAATGTTAGATTCTTAGAAGACACATTTTATTGAAGTTATTGTACATATATTAACATCAATGCTTATTTGGATTACACAGTAACATTTATATAATTACAAACATTCCTATAACTACCTTTTTTAGATTTTATTACATTTTTACAATAATCAGTGATTTAAAAAAATGTATTATATGTATAAAAAAGAAAAGTTTTTGTCAATCAAGGACTTAAACTGAAGGTACTAAAATGCACCTGGTCCCACTGAGATTTGAACTCAATTTACTGGATTCAGAGTACAGAGTGCTAACCATAACACCATGGAATCTCCCTTCTAATAACACATATAAAACTTTCTCTCAGAGTGTAAGATCTTTATTTCTACAAGATACAGAAATATTCATTCAGAGAGATATATACTACATTGTATTTACAAATAAAACCATTAGGACCTACCAATTTGTATATACAGATTATTAGTTTCAGAGTCCAGAATTGTTAACAGTACACCATGAAAGCTCATTCATATGGTGGCATGTAAAAAATGTTCTCACAGTGTAAGATTCTTAGAGGTTACATTTTATTGGAATTATATTACCGATAAACCTGTCTCTCAGTGTGTATGATTCTTAATTTATGCAATTTATAGATATTTTCTTTCTCAGAGATATGAACTGCATAATACTTACAAAAAAACAATAGGACCTACCAAGATGTAAATACAAATCATGGATTCAGAGTCCAAAATGGTTACAAATACACCAGGAAACCTCATTCATGAGGAAGCATTTAAACAGTTTTTATTAGAATGTACTCTCAGAGAAATATAAACTGAACGGTACTTACAAAAAACCAATAGGACCTACCAAGATTTAAATCCAGATCACTGGATTCAAAGATCAGAGTGGTTACCAATACACCAAGAAACTTCATTCATGAGGGAGAGCTAAACATTTTTTTCTAAAATGTTTGATTCTTAGAAGACACATTTTATTGCAATTATTGTACATATATTTACATCAACGCTTATTTGGGTTATATAGTAAAATTCATATAATTACATACATTTCTATAACTACCTTTTTTTAGCTTTTAGTACATATTTACAAAAATCAGTGATTTAAAAAAATTATTATATGTATGAAAAAGTAGACTTTCTGTCAATCAAGAACTTAAACTGAAGGTACTAAAACACATCAGGTCCCACCGAGATTTGAACTCGGATCGCTGGATTCAGAGTCCAGAGTGCTAACCATTACACCATGGAACCTCTCTTCTAACACAACATATACAACTTTCTCTTAGAGTGTGAGATCTTATTTTCTACAAGTTACAGGAATAATAATCAGAGAGATAAGTATTACATTGTATTTACAAAAAAAGGCCATTAGGACCTACCAAATTTTTATACAGATTATAGGTTTCAGAGTCCAGAATTGTTAACAGTACACAATGAAACCTTATTCATATGGTAGCATGTACATTTTTTTGTCAGAGTATAAGATTATTAGTGGATACATTTTATTGGAATTAAATGACAGATAAACCTGTCTCTCAGTGTGTAAGATTCTTAATGTATGCAATTTATAGATATTTTCTTTCTCAGAGATATTAACTGTATTGTACTTACAACAAAACCAATAGAACCTACCAAGATGTAAATATAGATCATGGATTCAGAGTCCAAAATGTTTACCAATACACCATGAAACCTCATCCATTAGGGAGCATCTAAATATTTTTATAAGAATGTACTCTCAGAGAGATATGAACTGAATGGTACTTACAAAAAACCAATAGGACCTACCAAGATTTAAATACAGATCACTGTATTCAAAGATCAGAGTGGAGTGGTTACCAATACACCAAGAAACCACATTCATTAGGGAACATCTAAACATTTTTTTCTAAAATGTTAGATTCTTAGAAGACACATTTTATTGAAGTTATTGTACATATATTAACATCAATGCTTATTTGGATTACACAGTAACATTTATATAATTACAAACATTCCTATAACTACCTTTTTTAGATTTTAGTACATTTTTACAATAATCAGTGATTTAAAAAAATGTATTATATGTATAAAAAAGAAAAGTTTTTGTCAATCAAGGACTTAAACTGAAGGTACTAAAATGCACCTGGTCCCACTGAGATTTGAACTCAATTTACTGGATTCAGAGTACAGAGTGCTAACCATAACACCATGGAATCTCCCTTCTAATAACACATATAAAACTTTCTCTCAGAGTGTAAGATCTTTATTTCTACAAGATACAGAAATATTCATTCAGAGAGATATGTACTACATTGTATTTACAAATAAAACCATTAGGACCTACCAATTTGTATATACAGATTATTAGTTTCAGAGTCCAGAATTGTTAACAGTACACCATGAAAGCTCATTCATATGGTGGCATGTAAAAAATGTTCTCACATTGTAAGATTCTTAGAGGTTACATTTTATTGGAATTATATTACCGATAAACCTGTCTCTCAGTGTGTATGATTCTTAATTTATGCAATTTATAGATATTTTCTTTCTCAGAGATATGAACTGCATAATACTTACAAAAAAACAATAGGACCTACCAAGATGTAAATACAAATCATGGATTCAGAGTCCAAAATGGTTACAAATACACCAGGAAACCTCATTCATGAGGAAGCATTTAAACAGTTTTTATTAGAATGTACTCTCAGAGAAATATAAACTGAACGGTACTTACAAAAAACCAATAGGACCTACCAAGATTTAAATCCAGATCACTGGATTCAAAGATCAGAGTGGTTACCAATACACCAAGAAACTTCATTCATGAGGGAGAGCTAAACATTTTTTTCTAAAATGTTAGATTCTTAGAAGACACATTTTATTGCAATTATTGTACATATATTTACATCAACGCTTATTTGGGTTATATAGTAAAATTCATATAATTACATACATTTCTATAACTACCTTTTTTTAGCTTTTAGTACATATTTACAAAAATCAGTGATTTAAAAAAATTATTATATGTATGAAAAAGTAGACTTTCTGTCAATCAAGAACTTAAACTGAAGGTACTAAAACACATCAGGTCCCACCGAGATTTGAACTCGGATCGCTGGATTCAGAGTCCAGAGTGCTAACCATTACACCATGGAACCTCTCTTCTAACACAACATATACAACTTTCTCTTAGAGTGTGAGATCTTATTTTCTACAAGTTACAGGAATAATAATCAGAGAGATAAGTATTACATTGTATTTACAAAAAAAGGCCATTAGGACCTACCAAATTTTTATACAGATTATAGGTTTCAGAGTCCAGAATTGTTAACAGTACACAATGAAACCTTATTCATATGGTAGCATGTACATTTTTTTGTCAGAGTATAAGATTCTTAGTGGATACATTTTATTGGAATTAAATGACAGATAAACCTGTCTCTCAGTGTGTAAGATTCTTAATGTATGCAATTTATAGATATTTTCTTTCTCAGAGATATTAACTGTATTGTACTTACAACAAAACCAATAGAACCTACCAAGATGTAAATATAGATCATGGATTCAGAGTCCAAAATGTTTACCAATACACCATGAAACCTCATCCATTAGGGAGCATCTAAATATTTTTATAAGAATGTACTCTCAGAGAGATATGAACTGAATGGTACTTACAAAAAACCAATAGGACCTACCAAGATTTAAATACAGATCACTGTATTCAAAGATCAGAGTGGAGTGGTTACCAATACACCAAGAAACCACATTCATTAGGGAACATCTAAACATTTTTTTCTAAAATGTTAGATTCTTAGAAGACACATTTTATTGAAGTTATTGTACATATATTAGCATCAATGCTTATTTGGATTACACAGTAACATTTATATAATTACAAACATTCCTATAACTACCTTTTTTAGATTTTAGTACATTTTTACAATAATCAGTGATTTAAAAAAATGTATTATATGTATAAAAAAGAAAAGTTTTTGTCAATCAAGGACTTAAACTGAAGGTACTAAAATGCACCTGGTCCCACTGAGATTTGAACTCAATTTACTGGATTCAGAGTACAGAGTGCTAACCATAACACCATGGAATCTCCCTTCTAATAACACATATAAAACTTTCTCTCAGAGTGTAAGATCTTAATTTCTACAAGATACAGAAATATTCATTCAGAGAGATATGTACTACATTGTATTTACAAATAAAACCATTAGGACCTACCAATTTGTATATACAGATTATTAGTTTCAGAGTCCAGAATTGTTAACAGTACACCATGAAAGCTCATTCATATGGTGGCATGTAAAAAATGTTCTCACAGTGTAAGATTCTTAGAGGTTACATTTTATTGGAATTATATTACCGATAAACCTGTCTCTCAGTGTGTATGATTCTTAATTTATGCAATATATAGATATTTTCTTTCTCAGAGATATGAACTGCATAATACTTACAAAAAAACAATAGGACCTACCAAGATGTAAATACAAATCATGGATTCAGAGTCCAAAATGGTTACAAATACACCAGGAAACCTCATTCATGAGGAAGCATTTAAACAGTTTTTATTAGAATGTACTCTCAGAGAAATATAAACTGAACGGTACTTACAAAAAACCAATAGGACCTACCAAGATTTAAATCCAGATCACTGGATTCAAAGATCAGAGTGGTTACCAATACACCAAGAAACTTCATTCATGAGGGAGAGCTAAACATTTTTTTCTAAAATGTTAGATTCTTAGAAGACACATTTTATTGCAATTATTGTACATATATTTACATCAACGCTTATTTGGGTTATATAGTAAAATTCATATAATTACATACATTTCTATAACTACCTTTTTTTAGCTTTTAGTACATATTTACAAAAATCAGTGATTTAAAAAAATTATTATATGTATGAAAAAGTAGACTTTCTGTCAATCAAGAACTTAAACTGAAGGTACTAAAACACATCAGGTCCCACCGAGATTTGAACTCGGATCGCTGGATTCAGAGTCCAGAGTGCTAACCATTACACCATGGAACCTCTCTTCTAACACAACATATACAACTTTCTCTTAGAGTGTGAGATCTTATTTTCTACAAGTTACAGGAATAATAATCAGAGAGATAAGTATTACATTGTATTTACAAAAAAAGGCCATTAGGACCTACCAAATTTTTATACAGATTATAGGTTTCAGAGTCCAGAATTGTTAACAGTACACAATGAAACCTTATTCATATGGTAGCATGTACATTTTTTTGTCAGAGTATAAGATTCTTAGTGGATACATTTTATTGGAATTAAATGACAGATAAACCTGTCTCTCAGTGTGTAAGATTCTTAATGTATGCAATTTATAGATATTTTCTTTCTCAGAGATATTAACTGTATTGTACTTACAACAAAACCAATAGAACCTACCAAGATGTAAATATAGATCATGGATTCAGAGTCCAAAATGTTTACCAATACACCATGAAACCTCATCCATTAGGGAGCATCTAAATATTTTTATAAGAATGTACTCTCAGAGAGATATGAACTGAATGGTACTTACAAAAAACCAATAGGACCTACCAAGATTTAAATACAGATCACTGTATTCAAAGATCAGAGTGGAGTGGTTACCAATACACCAAGAAACCACATTCATTAGGGAACATCTAAACATTTTTTTCTAAAATGTTAGATTCTTAGAAGACACATTTTATTGAAGTTATTGTACATATATTAGCATCAATGCTTATTTGGATTACACAGTAACATTTATATAATTACAAACATTCCTATAACTACCTTTTTTAGATTTTAGTACATTTTTACAATAATCAGTGATTTAAAAAAATGTATTATATGTATAAAAAAGAAAAGTTTTTGTCAATCAAGGACTTAAACTGAAGGTACTAAAATGCACCTGGTCCCACTGAGATTTGAACTCAATTTACTGGATTCAGAGTACAGAGTGCTAACCATAACACCATGGAATCTCCCTTCTAATAACACATATAAAACTTTCTCTCAGAGTGTAAGATCTTAATTTCTACAAGATACAGAAATATTCATTCAGAGAGATATGTACTACATTGTATTTACAAATAAAACCATTAGGACCTACCAATTTGTATATACAGATTATTAGTTTCAGAGTCCAGAATTGTTAACAGTACACCATGAAAGCTCATTCATATGGTGGCATGTAAAAAATGTTCTCACAGTGTAAGATTCTTAGAGGTTACATTTTATTGGAATTATATTACCGATAAACCTGTCTCTCAGTGTGTATGATTCTTAATTTATGCAATATATAGATATTTTCTTTCTCAGAGATATGAACTGCATAATACTTACAAAAAAACAATAGGACCTACCAAGATGTAAATACAAATCATGGATTCAGAGTCCAAAATGGTTACAAATACACCAGGAAACCTCATTCATGAGGAAGCATTTAAACAGTTTTTATTAGAATGTACTCTCAGAGAAATAATAGACTGAACGGTACTTACAAAAAACCAATAGGACCTACCAAGATTTAAATACAGATCACTGGATTCAAAGATCAGAGTGGTTACCAATACACCAAGAAACTTCATTCATGAGGGAGAGCTAAACATTTTTTTCTAAAATGTTAGATTCTTAAAAGACACATTTTATTGCAATTATTGTGCATATATTTACATCAACGCTTATTTGGGTTATATAGTAAAATTCATATAATTACATACATTTCTATAACTACCTTTTTTTAGCTTTTAGTACATATTTACAAAAATCAGTGATTTAAAAAAATTATTATATGTATGAAAAAGTAGACTTTCTGTCAATCAAGAACTTAAACTGAAGGTACTAAAACACATCAGGTCCCACCGAGATTTTAACTCGGATCACTGGATTCAGAGTCCAGAGTGCTAACCATTACACCATGGAACCTCTCTTCTAACACAACATATACAACTTTCTCTTAGAGTGTGAGATCTTATTTTCTACAAGTTACAGGAATAATAATCAGAGAGATAAGTATTACATTGTATTTACAAAAAAAAGCCATTAGGACCTACCAAATTTTTATACAGATTATAGGTTTCAGAGTCCAGAATAGTTAACAGTACACAATGAAACCTTATTCATATGGTAGCATGTACATTTTTTTGTCAGAGTATAAGATTCTTAGTGGATACATTTTATTGGAATTAAATGACAGATAAACCTGTCTCTCAGTGTGTAAGATTCTTAATTTATGCAATTTATAGATATTTTCTTTCTCAGAGATATTAACTGTATTGTACTTACAACAAAACCAATAGAACCTACCAAGATGTAAATATAGATCATGGATTCAGAGTCCAAAATGTTTACCAATACACCATGAAACCTCATCCATTAGGGAGCATCTAAATATTTTTATAAGAATGTACTCTCAGAGAGATATGAACTGAATGGTACTTACAAAAAACCAATAGGACCTACCAAGATTTAAATACAGATCACTGTATTCAAAGATCAGAGTGGAGTGGTTACCAATACACCAAGAAACCACATTCATTAGGGAACATCTAAACATTTTTTCTAAAATGTTAGATTCTTAGAAGACACATTTTATTGAAGTTATTGTACATATATTAACATCGTGGCTTATTTGGATTACACAGTAACATTTATATAATTACAAACATTTCTATAACTACCTTTTTTTAGATTTTAGTACATTTTTACAATAATCAGTGATTTAAAAAAAAATGTATCATATGTATAAAAAAGAAAAGTTTTTGTCAATCAAGGACATAAACTGAAGGTACTAAAATGCACCTGGTCCCACTGAGATTTGAACTCAATTTACTGGATTCAGAGTACAGAGTGCTAACCATAACACCATGGAATCTCCCTTCTAATAACACATATAAAGCTTTCTCTCAGAGTGTAAGATCTTTATTTCTACAAGATACAGAAATATTCATTCAGAGAGATATGTACTACATTGTATTTACAAATAAAACCATTAGGACCTACCAATTTGTATATACAGATTATTAGTTTCAGAGTCCAGAATTGTTAACAGTACACCATGAAAGCTCAATCATATGGTGGCATGTAAAAAATGTTCTCACAGTGTAAGATTCTTAGAGGTTACATTTTATTGGAATTATATTACCGATAAACCTGTCTCTCAGTGTGTATGATTCTTAATTTATGCAATTTATAGATATTTTCTTTCTCAGAGATATGAACTGCATAATACTTACAAAAAAACAATAGGACCTACCAAGATGTAAATACAAATCATGGATTCAGAGTCCAAAATGGTTACAAATGCACCAGGAAACCTCATTCATGAGGAAGCATTTAAACAGTTTTTATTAGAATGTACTCTCAGAGAAATATAAACTGAACGGTACTTACAAAAAACCAATAGGACCTACCAAGATTTAAATCTAGATCACTGGATTCAAAGATCAGAGTGGTTACCAATACACCAAGAAACTTCATTCATGAGGGAGAGCTAAACATTTTTTTCTAAAATGTTAGATTCTTAGAAGACACATTTTATTGCAATTATTGTACATATATTTACATCAACGCTTATTTGGGTTATATAGTAAAATTCATATAATTACATACATTTCTATAACTACCTTTTTTTAGCTTTTAGTACATATTTACAAAAATCAGTGATTTAAAAAAATTATTATATGTATGAAAAAGTAGACTTTCTGTCAATCAAGAACTTAAACTGAAGGTACTAAAACACATCAGGTCCCACCGAGATTTGAACTCGGATCGCTGGATTCAGAGTCCAGAGTGCTAACCATTACACCATGGAACCTCTCTTCTAACACACCATATACAACTTTCTCTTAGAGTGTGAGATCTTATTTTCTACAAGTTACAGGAATAATAATCAGAGAGATAAGTATTACATTGTATTTACAAAAAAAAGGCCATTAGGACCTACCAAATTTTTATACAGATTATAGGTTTCAGAGTCCATAATTGTTACAGTACACAATGAAACCTTATTCATATGGTAGCATGTACATTTTTTTGTCAGAGTATAAGATTCTTAGTGGATACATTTTATTGGAATTAAATGACAGATAAACCTGTCTATCAGTGTGTAAGATTCTTAATTTATGCAATTTATAGATATTTTCTTTCTCAGAGATATTAACTGTATTGTACTTACAACAAAACCAATAGAACCTACCAAGATGTAAATATAGATCATGGATTCAGAGTCCAAAATGTTTACCAATACACCATGAAACCTCATCCATTAGGGAGCATCTAAATATTTTTATAAGAATGTACTCTCAGAGAGATATGAACTGAATGGTACTTACAAAAAACCAATAGGACCTACCAAGATTTAAATACAGATCACTGTATTCAAAGATCAGAGTGGAGTGGTTACCAATACACCAAGAAACCACATTCATTAGGGAACATCTAAACATTTTTTTCTAAAATGTTAGATTCTTAGAAGACACATTTTATTGAAGTTATTGTACATATATTAACATCAATGCTTATTTGGATTACACAGTAACATTTAAAAAATTACAAACATTCCTATAACTACCTTTTTTAGATTTTAGTACATTTTTACAATAATCAGTGATTTAAAAAAATGTATTATATGTATAAAAAAGAAAAGTTTTTGTCAATCAAGGACTTAAACTGAAGGTAATAAAATGCACCTGGTCCCACTGAGATTTGAACTCAATTTACTGGATTCAGAGTACAGAGTGCTAACCATAACACCATGGAATCTCCCTTCTAATAACACATATAAAACTTTCTCTCAGAGTGTAAGATCTTTATTTCTACAAGATACAGAAATATTCATTCAGAGAGATATGTACTACATTGTATTTACAAATAAAACCATTAGGACCTATCAATTTGTATATACAGATTATTGGTTTCAGAGTCCAGAATTGTTAACAGTACACCATGAAAGCTCATTCATATGGTGGCATGTAAAAAATGTTCTCACAGTGTAAGATTCTTAGAGGTTACATTTTATTGGAATTATATTACAGATAAACCTGTCTCTCAGTGTGTATGATTCTTAAATTATGCAATTTATAGATATTTTCTTTCTCAGAGATATGATCTGCATAATACTTACAAAAAAACAATAGGACCTACCAAGACGTAAATACAAATCATGGATTCAGAGTCCAAAATGGTTACAAATACACCAGGAAACCTCATTCATGAGGAAGCATTTAAACAGTTTTTATTAGAATGTACTCTCAGAGAAATATAAACTGAACGGTACTTACAAAAAACCAATAGGACCTACCAAGATTTAAATCCAGATCACTGGATTCAAAGATCAGAGTGGTTACCAATACACAAAGAAACTTCATTCATGAGGGACAGCTAAACATTTTTTTCTAAAATGTTAGATTCTTAGAAGACACATTTTATTGCAATTATTGTACATATATTTACATCAACGCTTATTTGGGTTATATAGTAAAATTCATATAATTACATACATTTCTATAACTACCTTTTTTTAGCTTTTAGTACATATTTACAAAAATCAGTGATTTAAAAAAATTATTATATGTATGAAAAAGTAGACTTTCTGTCAATCAAGAACTTAAACTGAAGGTACTAAAACACATCAGGTCCCACCGAGATTTGAACTCGGATAGTTGGATTCAGAGTCCAGAGTGCTAACCATTACACCATGGAACGTCTCTTCTAACACAACATATACAACTTTCTCTTAGAGTGTGAGATCTTATTTTCTACAAGTTACAGGAATAATAATCAGAGAGATAAGTATTACATTGTATTTACAAAAAAAAAGCCATTAGGACGTACCAAATTTTTATACAGATTATAGGTTTCAGAGTCCAGAATTGTTAACAGTACACAATGAAACCTTATTCATATGGTAGCATGTACATTTTTTTTTCAGAGTATAAGATTATTAGTGGATACATTTTATTGGAATTAAATGACAGATAAACCTGTCTCTCAGTGTGTAAGATTCTTAATGTATGCAATTTATAGATATTTTCTTTCTCAGAGATATTAACTGTATTGTACTTACAACAAAACCAATAGAACCTACCAAGATGTAAATATAGATCATGGATTCAGAGTCCAAAATGTTTACCAATACACCATGAAACCTCATCCATTAGGGAGCATCTAAATATTTTTATAAGAATGTACTCTCAGAGAGATATGAACTGAATGGTACTTACAAAAAACCAATAGGACCTACCAAGATTTAAATACAGATCACTGTATTCAAAGATCAGAGTGGAGTGGTTACCAATACACCAAGAAACCACATTCATTAGGGAACATCTAAACATTTTTTTCTAAAATGTTAGATTCTTAGAAGACACATTTTATTGAAGTTATTGTACATATATTAACATCAATGCTTATTTGGATTACACAGTAACATTTATATAATTACAAACATTCCTATAACTACCTTTTTTAGATTTTATTACATTTTTACAATAATCAGTGATTTAAAAAAATGTATTATATGTATAAAAAAGAAAAGTTTTTGTCAATCAAGGACTTAAACTGAAGGTACTAAAATGCACCTGGTCCCACTGAGATTTGAACTCAATTTACTGGATTCAGAGTACAGAGTGCTAACCATAACACCATGGAATCTCCCTTCTAATAACACATATAAAACTTTCTCTCAGAGTGTAAGATCTTTATTTCTACAAGATACAGAAATATTCATTCAGAGAGATATATACTACATTGTATTTACAAATAAAACCATTAGGACCTACCAATTTGTATATACAGATTATTAGTTTCAGAGTCCAGAATTGTTAACAGTACACCATGAAAGCTCATTCATATGGTGGCATGTAAAAAATGTTCTCACAGTGTAAGATTCTTAGAGGTTACATTTTATTGGAATTATATTACCGATAAACCTGTCTCTCAGTGTGTATGATTCTTAATTTATGCAATTTATAGATATTTTCTTTCTCAGAGATATGAACTGCATAATACTTACAAAAAAACAATAGGACCTACCAAGATGTAAATACAAATCATGGATTCAGAGTCCAAAATGGTTACAAATACACCAGGAAACCTCATTCATGAGGAAGCATTTAAACAGTTTTTATTAGAATGTACTCTCAGAGAAATATAAACTGAACGGTACTTACAAAAAACCAATAGGACCTACCAAGATTTAAATCCAGATCACTGGATTCAAAGATCAGAGTGGTTACCAATACACCAAGAAACTTCATTCATGAGGGAGAGCTAAACATTTTTTTCTAAAATGTTTGATTCTTAGAAGACACATTTTATTGCAATTATTGTACATATATTTACATCAACGCTTATTTGGGTTATATAGTAAAATTCATATAATTACATACATTTCTATAACTACCTTTTTTTAGCTTTTAGTACATATTTACAAAAATCAGTGATTTAAAAAAATTATTATATGTATGAAAAAGTAGACTTTCTGTCAATCAAGAACTTAAACTGAAGGTACTAAAACACATCAGGTCCCACCGAGATTTGAACTCGGATCGCTGGATTCAGAGTCCAGAGTGCTAACCATTACACCATGGAACCTCTCTTCTAACACAACATATACAACTTTCTCTTAGAGTGTGAGATCTTATTTTCTACAAGTTACAGGAATAATAATCAGAGAGATAAGTATTACATTGTATTTACAAAAAAAGGCCATTAGGACCTACCAAATTTTTATACAGATTATAGGTTTCAGAGTCCAGAATTGTTAACAGTACACAATGAAACCTTATTCATATGGTAGCATGTACATTTTTTTGTCAGAGTATAAGATTATTAGTGGATACATTTTATTGGAATTAAATGACAGATAAACCTGTCTCTCAGTGTGTAAGATTCTTAATGTATGCAATTTATAGATATTTTCTTTCTCAGAGATATTAACTGTATTGTACTTACAACAAAACCAATAGAACCTACCAAGATGTAAATATAGATCATGGATTCAGAGTCCAAAATGTTTACCAATACACCATGAAACCTCATCCATTAGGGAGCATCTAAATATTTTTATAAGAATGTACTCTCAGAGAGATATGAACTGAATGGTACTTACAAAAAACCAATAGGACCTACCAAGATTTAAATACAGATCACTGTATTCAAAGATCAGAGTGGAGTGGTTACCAATACACCAAGAAACCACATTCATTAGGGAACATCTAAACATTTTTTTCAAAAATGTTAGATTCTTAGAAGACACATTTTATTGAAGTTATTGTACATATATTAACATCAATGCTTATTTGGATTACACAGTAACATTTATATAATTACAAACATTCCTATAACTACCTTTTTTAGATTTTAGTACATTTTTACAATAATCAGTGATTTAAAAAAATGTATTATATGTATAAAAAAGAAAAGTTTTTGTCAATCAAGGACTTAAACTGAAGGTACTAAAATGCACCTGGTCCCACTGAGATTTGAACTCAATTTACTGGATTCAGAGTACAGAGTGCTAACCATAACACCATGGAATCTCCCTTCTAATAACACATATAAAACTTTCTCTCAGAGTGTAAGATCTTTATTTCTACAAGATACAGAAATATTCATTCAGAGAGATATGTACTACATTGTATTTACAAATAAAACCATTAGGACCTACCAATTTGTATATACAGATTATTAGTTTCAGAGTCCAGAATTGTTAACAGTACACCATGAAAGCTCATTCATATGGTGGCATGTAAAAAATGTTCTCACATTGTAAGATTCTTAGAGGTTACATTTTATTGGAATTATATTACCGATAAACCTGTCTCTCAGTGTGTATGATTCTTAATTTATGCAATTTATAGATATTTTCTTTCTCAGAGATATGAACTGCATAATACTTACAAAAAAACAATAGGACCTACCAAGATGTAAATACAAATCATGGATTCAGAGTCCAAAATGGTTACAAATACACCAGGAAACCTCATTCATGAGGAAGCATTTAAACAGTTTTTATTAGAATGTACTCTCAGAGAAATATAAACTGAACGGTACTTACAAAAAACCAATAGGACCTACCAAGATTTAAATCCAGATCACTGGATTCAAAGATCAGAGTGGTTACCAATACACCAAGAAACTTCATTCATGAGGGAGAGCTAAACATTTTTTTCTAAAATGTTAGATTCTTAGAAGACACATTTTATTGCAATTATTGTACATATATTTACATCAACGCTTATTTGGGTTATATAGTAAAATTCATATAATTACATACATTTCTATAACTACCTTTTTTTAGCTTTTAGTACATATTTACAAAAATCAGTGATTTAAAAAAATTATTATATGTATGAAAAAGTAGACTTTCTGTCAATCAAGAACTTAAACTGAAGGTACTAAAACACATCAGGTCCCACCGAGATTTGAACTCGGATCGCTGGATTCAGAGTCCAGAGTGCTAACCATTACACCATGGAACCTCTCTTCTAACACAACATATACAACTTTCTCTTAGAGTGTGAGATCTTATTTTCTACAAGTTACAGGAATAATAATCAGAGAGATAAGTATTACATTGTATTTACAAAAAAAGGCCATTAGGACCTACCAAATTTTTATACAGATTATAGGTTTCAGAGTCCAGAATTGTTAACAGTACACAATGAAACCTTATTCATATGGTAGCATGTACATTTTTTTGTCAGAGTATAAGATTCTTAGTGGATACATTTTATTGGAATTAAATGACAGATAAACCTGTCTCTCAGTGTGTAAGATTCTTAATGTATGCAATTTATAGATATTTTCTTTCTCAGAGATATTAACTGTATTGTACTTACAACAAAACCAATAGAACCTACCAAGATGTAAATATAGATCATGGATTCAGAGTCCAAAATGTTTACCAATACACCATGAAACCTCATCCATTAGGGAGCATCTAAATATTTTTATAAGAATGTACTCTCAGAGAGATATGAACTGAATGGTACTTACAAAAAACCAATAGGACCTACCAAGATTTAAATACAGATCACTGTATTCAAAGATCAGAGTGGAGTGGTTACCAATACACCAAGAAACCACATTCATTAGGGAACATCTAAACATTTTTTTCTAAAATGTTAGATTCTTAGAAGACACATTTTATTGAAGTTATTGTACATATATTAGCATCAATGCTTATTTGGATTACACAGTAACATTTATATAATTACAAACATTCCTATAACTACCTTTTTTAGATTTTAGTACATTTTTACAATAATCAGTGATTTAAAAAAATGTATTATATGTATAAAAAAGAAAAGTTTTTGTCAATCAAGGACTTAAACTGAAGGTACTAAAATGCACCTGGTCCCACTGAGATTTGAACTCAATTTACTGGATTCAGAGTACAGAGTGCTAACCATAACACCATGGAATCTCCCTTCTAATAACACATATAAAACTTTCTCTCAGAGTGTAAGATCTTAATTTCTACAAGATACAGAAATATTCATTCAGAGAGATATGTACTACATTGTATTTACAAATAAAACCATTAGGACCTACCAATTTGTATATACAGATTATTAGTTTCAGAGTCCAGAATTGTTAACAGTACACCATGAAAGCTCATTCATATGGTGGCATGTAAAAAATGTTCTCACAGTGTAAGATTCTTAGAGGTTACATTTTATTGGAATTATATTACCGATAAACCTGTCTCTCAGTGTGTATGATTCTTAATTTATGCAATATATAGATATTTTCTTTCTCAGAGATATGAACTGCATAATACTTACAAAAAAACAATAGGACCTACCAAGATGTAAATACAAATCATGGATTCAGAGTCCAAAATGGTTACAAATACACCAGGAAACCTCATTCATGAGGAAGCATTTAAACAGTTTTTATTAGAATGTACTCTCAGAGAAATATAAACTGAACGGTACTTACAAAAAACCAATAGGACCTACCAAGATTTAAATCCAGATCACTGGATTCAAAGATCAGAGTGGTTACCAATACACCAAGAAACTTCATTCATGAGGGAGAGCTAAACATTTTTTTCTAAAATGTTAGATTCTTAGAAGACACATTTTATTGCAATTATTGTACATATATTTACATCAACGCTTATTTGGGTTATATAGTAAAATTCATATAATTACATACATTTCTATAACTACCTTTTTTTAGCTTTTAGTACATATTTACAAAAATCAGTGATTTAAAAAAATTATTATATGTATGAAAAAGTAGACTTTCTGTCAATCAAGAACTTAAACTGAAGGTACTAAAACACATCAGGTCCCTCCGAGATTTGAACTCGGATCGCTGGATTTAGAGTCCAGAGTGCTAACCATTACACCATGGAACCTCTCTTCTAACACAACATATACAACTTTCTCTTAGAGTGTGAGATCTTATTTTCTACAAGTTACAGGAATAATAATCAGAGAGATAAGTATTACATTGTATTTACAAAAAAAGGCCATTAGGACCTACCAAATTTTTATACAGATTATAGGTTTCAGAGTCCAGAATTGTTAACAGTACACAATGAAACCTTATTCATATGGTAGCATGTACATTTTTTTGTCAGAGTATAAGATTCTTAGTGGATACATTTTATTGGAATTAAATGACAGATAAACCTGTCTCTCAGTGTGTAAGATTCTTAATGTATGCAATTTATAGATATTTTCTTTCTCAGAGATATTAACTGTATTGTACTTACAACAAAACCAATAGAACCTACCAAGATGTAAATATAGATCATGGATTCAGAGTCCAAAATGTTTACCAATACACCATGAAACCTCATCCATTAGGGAGCATCTAAATATTTTTATAAGAATGTACTCTCAGAGAGATATGAACTGAATGGTACTTACAAAAAACCAATAGGACCTACCAAGATTTAAATACAGATCACTGTATTCAAAGATCAGAGTGGAGTGGTTACCAATACACCAAGAAACCACATTCATTAGGGAACATCTAAACATTTTTTTCTAAAATTTTAGATTCTTAGAAGACACATTTTATTGAAGTTATTGTACATATATTAACATCAATGCTTATTTGGATTACACAGTAACATTTATATAATTACAAACATTTCTATAACTACCTTTTTTAGGTTTTAGTACATTTTTACAATAAGCAGTTATTTAAAAAAATGTATTATATGTATAAAAAAGAAAAGTTTTTGTCAATCAAGGACTCAAACTGAAGGTACTAAAATGCACCTGGTCCCACTGAGATTTGAACTCAATTTACTGGATTCAGAGTACAGAGTGCTAACCATAACACCATGGAATCTCCCTTCTAATAACACATATAAAACTTTCTCTCAGAGTGTAAGATCTTAATTTCTACAAGATACAGAAATATTCATTCAGAGAGATATGTACTACATTGTATTTACAAATAAAACCATTAGGACCTATCAATTTGTATATACAGATTATTGGTGTCAGAGTCCAGAATTGTTAACAGTACACCATGAAAGCTCATTCATATGGTGGCATGTAAAAAATGTTCTCACAGTGTAAGATTCTTAGAGGTTACATTTTATTGGAATTATATTACAGATAAACCTGTCTCTCAGTGTGTATGATTCTTAAATTATGCAATTTATAGATATTTTCTTTCTCAGAGATATGATCTGCATAATACTTACAAAAAAACAATAGGACCTACCAAGACGTAAATACAAATCATGGATTCAGAGTCCAAAAGGGTTACAAATACACCAGGAAACCTCATTCATGAGGAAGCATTTAAACAGTTTTTATTAGAATGTACTCTCAGAGAAATATAAACTGAACGGTACTTACAAAAAACCAATAGGACCTACCAAGATTTAAATCCAGATCACTGGATTCAAAGATCAGAGTGGTTACCAATACACCAAGAAACTTCATTCATGAGGGACAGCTAAACATTTTTTTCTAAAATGTTAGATTCTTAGAAGACACATTTTATTGCAATTATTGTACATATATTTACATCAACGCTTATTTGGGTTATATAGTAAAATTCATATAATTACATACATTTCTATAACTACCTTTTTTTAGCTTTTAGTACATATTTACAAAAATCAGTGATTTAAAAAAATTATTATATGTATGAAAAAGTCGACTTTCTGTCAATCAAGAACTTAAACTGAAGGTACTAAAACACATCAGGTCCCACCAAGATTTGAACTCGGATAGTTGGATTCAGAGTCCAGAGTGCTAACCATTACACCATGGAACATCTCTTCTAACACAACATATACAACTTTCTCTTAGAGTGTGAGATCTTATTTTCTACAAGTTACAGGAATAATAATCAGAGAGATAAGTATTACATTGTATTTACAAAAAAAGGCCATTAGGACCTACCAAATTTTTATACAGATTATAGGTTTCAGAGTCCAGAATTGTTAACAGTACACAATGAAACCTTATTCATATGGTAGCATGTACATTTTTTTGTCAGAGTATAAGATTCTTAGTGGATACATTTTATTGGAATTAAATGACAGATAAACCTGTCTCTCAGTGTGTAAGATTCTTAATGTATGCAATTTATAGATATTTTCTTTCTCAGAGATATTAACTGTATTGTACTTACAACAAAACCAATAGAACCTACCAAGATGTAAATATAGATCATGGATTCAGAGTCCAAAATGTTTACCAATACACCATGAAACCTCATCCATTAGGGAGCATCTAAATATTTTTATAAGAATGTACTCTCAGAGAGATATGAACTGAATGGTACTTACAAAAAACCAATAGGACCTACCAAGATTTAAATACAGATCACTGTATTCAAAGATCAGAGTGGAGTGGTTACCAATACACCAAGAAACCACATTCATTAGGGAACATCTAAACATTTTTTTCTAAAATGTTAGATTCTTAGAAGACACATTTTATTGAAGTTATTGTACATATATTAGCATCAATGCTTATTTGGATTACACAGTAACATTTATATAATTACAAACATTCCTATAACTACCTTTTTTAGATTTTAGTACATTTTTACAATAATCAGTGATTTAAAAAAATGTATTATATGTATAAAAAAGAAAAGTTTTTGTCAATCAAGGACTTAAACTGAAGGTACTAAAATGCACCTGGTCCCACTGAGATTTGAACTCAATTTACTGGATTCAGAGTACAGAGTGCTAACCATAACACCATGGAATCTCCCTTCTAATAACACATATAAAACTTTCTCTCAGAGTGTAAGATCTTAATTTCTACAAGATACAGAAATATTCATTCAGAGAGATATGTACTACATTGTATTTACAAATAAAACCATTAGGACCTACCAATTTGTATATACAGATTATTAGTTTCAGAGTCCAGAATTGTTAACAGTACACCATGAAAGCTCATTCATATGGTGGCATGTAAAAAATGTTCTCACAGTGTAAGATTCTTAGAGGTTACATTTTATTGGAATTATATTACCGATAAACCTGTCTCTCAGTGTGTATGATTCTTAATTTATGCAATATATAGATATTTTCTTTCTCAGAGATATGAACTGCATAATACTTACAAAAAAACAATAGGACCTACCAAGATGTAAATACAAATCATGGATTCAGAGTCCAAAATGGTTACAAATACACCAGGAAACCTCATTCATGAGGAAGCATTTAAACAGTTTTTATTAGAATGTACTCTCAGAGAAATATAAACTGAACGGTACTTACAAAAAACCAATAGGACCTACCAAGATTTAAATCCAGATCACTGGATTCAAAGATCAGAGTGGTTACCAATACACCAAGAAACTTCATTCATGAGGGAGAGCTAAACATTTTTTTCTAAAATGTTAGATTCTTAGAAGACACATTTTATTGCAATTATTGTACATATATTTACATCAACGCTTATTTGGGTTATATAGTAAAATTCATATAATTACATACATTTCTATAACTACCTTTTTTTAGCTTTTAGTACATATTTACAAAAATCAGTGATTTAAAAAAATTATTATATGTATGAAAAAGTAGACTTTCTGTCAATCAAGAACTTAAACTGAAGGTACTAAAACACATCAGGTCCCTCCGAGATTTGAACTCGGATCGCTGGATTTAGAGTCCAGAGTGCTAACCATTACACCATGGAACCTCTCTTCTAACACAACATATACAACTTTCTCTTAGAGTGTGAGATCTTATTTTCTACAAGTTACAGGAATAATAATCAGAGAGATAAGTATTACATTGTATTTACAAAAAAAGGCCATTAGGACCTACCAAATTTTTATACAGATTATAGGTTTCAGAGTCCAGAATTGTTAACAGTACACAATGAAACCTTATTCATATGGTAGCATGTACATTTTTTTGTCAGAGTATAAGATTCTTAGTGGATACATTTTATTGGAATTAAATGACAGATAAACCTGTCTCTCAGTGTGTAAGATTCTTAATGTATGCAATTTATAGATATTTTCTTTCTCAGAGATATTAACTGTATTGTACTTACAACAAAACCAATAGAACCTACCAAGATGTAAATATAGATCATGGATTCAGAGTCCAAAATGTTTACCAATACACCATGAAACCTCATCCATTAGGGAGCATCTAAATATTTTTATAAGAATGTACTCTCAGAGAGATATGAACTGAATGGTACTTACAAAAAACCAATAGGACCTACCAAGATTTAAATACAGATCACTGTATTCAAAGATCAGAGTGGAGTGGTTACCAATACACCAAGAAACCACATTCATTAGGGAACATCTAAACATTTTTTTCTAAAATTTTAGATTCTTAGAAGACACATTTTATTGAAGTTATTGTACATATATTAACATCAATGCTTATTTGGATTACACAGTAACATTTATATAATTACAAACATTTCTATAACTACCTTTTTTAGGTTTTAGTACATTTTTACAATAAGCAGTTATTTAAAAAAATGTATTATATGTATAAAAAAGAAAAGTTTTTGTCAATCAAGGACTCAAACTGAAGGTACTAAAATGCACCTGGTCCCACTGAGATTTGAACTCAATTTACTGGATTCAGAGTACAGAGTGCTAACCATAACACCATGGAATCTCCCTTCTAATAACACATATAAAACTTTCTCTCAGAGTGTAAGATCTTAATTTCTACAAGATACAGAAATATTCATTCAGAGAGATATGTACTACATTGTATTTACAAATAAAACCATTAGGACCTATCAATTTGTATATACAGATTATTGGTGTCAGAGTCCAGAATTGTTAACAGTACACCATGAAAGCTCATTCATATGGTGGCATGTAAAAAATGTTCTCACAGTGTAAGATTCTTAGAGGTTACATTTTATTGGAATTATATTACAGATAAACCTGTCTCTCAGTGTGTATGATTCTTAAATTATGCAATTTATAGATATTTTCTTTCTCAGAGATATGATCTGCATAATACTTACAAAAAAACAATAGGACCTACCAAGACGTAAATACAAATCATGGATTCAGAGTCCAAAAGGGTTACAAATACACCAGGAAACCTCATTCATGAGGAAGCATTTAAACAGTTTTTATTAGAATGTACTCTCAGAGAAATATAAACTGAACGGTACTTACAAAAAACCAATAGGACCTACCAAGATTTAAATCCAGATCACTGGATTCAAAGATCAGAGTGGTTACCAATACACCAAGAAACTTCATTCATGAGGGACAGCTAAACATTTTTTTCTAAAATGTTAGATTCTTAGAAGACACATTTTATTGCAATTATTGTACATATATTTACATCAACGCTTATTTGGGTTATATAGTAAAATTCATATAATTACATACATTTCTATAACTACCTTTTTTTAGCTTTTAGTACATATTTACAAAAATCAGTGATTTAAAAAAATTATTATATGTATGAAAAAGTCGACTTTCTGTCAATCAAGAACTTAAACTGAAGGTACTAAAACACATCAGGTCCCACCAAGATTTGAACTCGGATAGTTGGATTCAGAGTCCAGAGTGCTAACCATTACACCATGGAACATCTCTTCTAACACAACATATACAACTTTCTCTTAGAGTGTGAGATCTTATTTTCTACAAGTTACAGGAATAATAATCAGAGAGATAAGTATTACATTGTATTTACAAAAAAAAAGCCATTAGGACCTACCAAATTTTTATACAGATTATAGGTTTCAGAGTCCAGAATTGTTAACAGTACACAATGAAACCTTATTCATATGGTAGCATGTACATTTTTTTTTCAGAGTATAAGATTATTAGTGGATACATTTTATTGGAATTAAATGACAGATACACCTGTCTCTCAGTGTGTAAGATTCTTAATGTATGCAATTTATAGATATTTTCTTTCTCAGAGATATTAACTGTATTGTACTTACAACAAAACCAATAGAACCTACCAAGATGTAAATATAGATCATGGATTCAGAGTCCAAAATGTTTACCAATACACCATGAAACCTCATCCATTAGGGAGCATCTAAATATTTTTATAAGAATGTACTCTCAGAGAGATATGAACTGAATGGTACTTACAAAAAACCAATAGGACCTACCAAGATTTAAATACAGATCACTGTATTCAAAGATCAGAGTGGAGTGGTTACCAATACACCAAGAAACCACATTCATTAGGGAACATCTAAACATTTTTTTCTAAAATGTTAGATTCTTAGAAGACACATTTTATTGAAGTTATTGTACATATATTAACATCAATGCTTATTTGGATTACACAGTAACATTTATATAATTACAAACATTCCTATAACTACCTTTTTTAGATTTTAGTACATTTTTACAATAATCAGTGATTTAAAAAAATGTATTATATGTATAAAAAAGAAAAGTTTTTGTCAATCAAGGACTTAAACTGAAGGTACTAAAATGCACCTGGTCCCACTGAGATTTGAACTCAGTTTACTGGATTCAGAGTACAGAGTGCTAACCATAACACCATGGAATCTCCCTTCTAATAACACATATAAAACTTTCTCTCAGAGTGTAAGATCTTTATTTCTACAAGATACAGAAATATTCATTCAGAGAGATATGTACTACATTGTATTTACAAATAAAACCATTAGGACCTACCAATTTGTATATACAGATTATTAGTTTCAGAGTCCAGAATTGTTAACAGTACACCATGAAAGCTCATTCATATGGTGGCATGTAAAAAATGTTCTCACAGTGTAAGATTCTTAGAGGTTACATTTTATTGGAATTATATTACCGATAAACCTGTCTCTCAGTGTGTATGATTCTTAATTTATGCAATTTATAGATATTTTCTTTCTCAGAGATATGAACTGCATAATACTTACAAAAAAACAATAGGACCTACCAAGATGTAAATACAAATCATGGATTCAGAGTCCAAAATGGTTACAAATACACCAGGAAACCTCATTCATGAGGAAGCATTTAAACAGTTTTTATTAGAATGTACTCTCAGAGAAATATAAACTGAACGGTACTTACAAAAAACCAATAGGACCTACCAAGATTTAAATCCAGATCACTGGATTCAAAGATCAGAGTGGTTACCAATACACCAAGAAACTTCATTCATGAGGGAGAGCTAAACATTTTTTTCTAAAATGTTAGATTCTTAGAAGACACATTTTATTGCAATTATTGTACATATATTTACATCAACGCTTATTTGGGTTATATAGTAAAATTCATATAATTACATACATTTCTATAACTACCTTTTTTTAGCTTTTAGTACATATTTACAAAAATCAGTGATTTAAAAAAATTATTATATGTATGAAAAAGTAGACTTTCTGTCAATCAAGAACTTAAACTGAAGGTACTAAAACACATCAGGTCCCACCGAGATTTGAACTCTGATCGCTGGATTCAGAGTCCAGAGTGCTAACCATTACACCATGGAACCTCTCTTCTAACACAACATATACAACTTTCTCTTAGAGTGTGAGATCTTATTTTCTACAAGTTACAGGAATAATAATCAGAGAGATAAGTATTACATTGTATTTACAAAAAAAGGCCATTAGGACCTACCAAATTTTTATACAGATTATAGGTTTCAGAGTCCAGAATTGTTAACAGGACACAATGAAACCTTATTCATATGGTAGCATGTACATTTTTTTGTCAGAGTATAAGATTCTACATTTATTGGAATTAAATGACAGATAAACCTGTCTCTCAGTGTGTAAGATTCTTAATGTATGCAATTTATAGATATTTTCTTTCTCAGAGATATTAACTGTATTGTACTTACAACAAAACCAATAGAACCTACCAAGATGTAAATATAGATCATGGATTCAGAGTCCAAAATGTTTACCAATACACCATGAAACCTCATCCATTAGGGAGCATCTAAATATTTTTATTAGAATGTACTCTCAGAGAGATATGAACTGAATGGTACTTACAAAAAACCAATAGGACCTACCAAGATTTAAATACAGATCACTGTATTCAAAGATCAGAGTGGAGTGGTTACCAATACACCAAGAAACCACATTCATTAGGGAACATCTAAACATTTTTTTCTAAAATGTTAGATTCTTAGAAGACACATTTTATTGAAGTTATTGTACATATATTAACATCAATGCTTATTTGGATTACACAGTAACATTTATATAATTACAAACATTTCTATAACTACCTTTTTTAGATTTTAGTACATTTTTACAATAATCAGTGATTTAAAAAAATGTATTATATGTATAAAAAAGAAAAGTTTTTGTCAATCAAGGACTTAAACTGAAGGTACTAAAATGCACCTGGTCCCACTGAGATTTGAACTCAATTTACTGGATTCAGAGTACAGAGTGCTAACCATAACACCATTTAATCTCCCTTCTAATAACACATATAAAACTTTCTCTCAGAGTGTAAGATCTTTATTTCTACAAGAAACAGAAATATTCATTCAGAGAGATATGTACTACATTGTATTTACAAATAAAACCATTAGGACCTACCAATTTGTATATACAGATTATTAGTTTCAGAGTCCAGAATTGTTAACAGTACACCATGAAAGCTCATTCATATGGTGGCATGTAAAAAATGTTCTCACAGTGTAAGATTCTTAGAGGTTACATTTTATTGGAATTATATTACCGATAAACCTGACTCTCAGTGTGTATGATTCTTAATTTATGCAATTTATAGATATTTTCTTTCTCAGAGATATGAACTGCATAATACTTACAAAAAAACAATAGGACCTACCAAGATGTAAATACAAATCATGGATTCAGAGTCCAAAATGGTTACAAATACACCAGGAAACCTCATTCATGAGGAAGCATTTAAACAGTTTTTATTAGAATGTACTCTCAGAGAAATATAAACTGAACGGTACTTACAAAAAACCAATAGGACCTACCAAGATTTAAATACAGATCACTGGATTCAAAGATCAGAGTGGTTACCAATACAACAAGAAACTTCATTCATGAGGGACAGCTAAACATTTTTTTCTAAAATGTTAGATTCTTAGAAGACACATTTTATTGCAATTATTGTACATATATTTAAATCAACGCTTATTTGGGTTATATAGTAAAATTCATATAATTACATACATTTCTATAACTACCTTTTTTTAGCTTTTAGTACATATTTACAAAAATCAGTGATTTAAAAAAATTATTATATGTATGAAAAAGTAGACTTTCTGTCAATCAAGAACTTAAACTGAAGGTACTAAAATATATCAGGTCCCACCGAGATTTGAACTCGGATCACTGGATTCAGAGTCCAGAGTGCTAACCATTACACCATGGAACCTCTCTTCTAACACAACATATACAACTTTCTCTTAGAGTGTGAGATCTTATTTTCTACAAGTTACAGGAATAATAATCAGAGAGATAAGTATTACATTGTATTTACAAAAAAAGGCCCTTAGGACCTACCAAATTTTTATACAGATTATAGGTTTCAGAGTCCAGAATTGTTAACAGTACACAATGAAACCTTATTCATATGGTAGCATGTACATTTTTTTTAAGAGTATAAGATTCTTAGTGGATACATTTTATTGGAATTAAATGACAGATAAACCTGTCTCTCAGTGTGTAAGATTCTTAATGTATGCAATTTATAGATATTTTCTTTCTCAGAGATATTAACTGTATTGTACTTACAACAAAACCAATAGAACCTACCAAGATGTAAATATAGATCATGGATTCAGAGTCCAAAATGTTTACCAATACACCATGAAACCTCATCCATTAGGGAGCATCTAAATATTTTTATAAGAATGTACTCTCAGAGAGATATGAACTGAATGGTACTTACAAATAACCAATAGGACCTACCAAGATTTAAATACAGATCACTGTATTCAAAGATCAGAGTGGAGTGGTTACCAATACACCAAGAAACCACATTCATTAGGGAACATCTAAACATTTTTTTCTAAAATGTTAGATTCTTAGAAGACACATTTTATTGAAGTTATTGTACATATATTAACATCGTGGCTTATTTGGATTACACAGTATCATTTATATAATTACAAACATTTCTATATCTACCTTTTTTAGATTTTAGTACATTTTTACAATAATCAGTGATTTAAAAAAATGTATTATATGTATAAAAAAGAAAAGTTTTTGTCAATCAAGGACTTAAACTGAAGGTACTAAAATGCACCTGGTCCCACTGAGATTTGAACTCAATTTACTGGATTCAGAGTACAGAGTGCTAACCATAACACCATGGAATCTCCCTTCTAATAACACATATAAAACTTTCTCTCAGAGTGTAAGATCTTAATTTCTACAAGATACAGAAATATTCATTCAGAGAGATATGTACTACATTGTATTTACAAATAAAACCATTAGGACCTATCAATTTGTATATACAGATTATTGGTTTCAGAGTCCAGAATTGTTAACAGTACACCATGAAAGCTCATTCATATGGTGGCATGTAAAAAATGTTCTCACAGTGTAAGATTCTTAGAGGTTACATTTTATTGGAATTATATTACAGATAAACCTGTCTCTCAGTGTGTATGATTCTTAAATTATGCAATTTATAGATATTTTCTTTCTCAGAGATATGATCTGCATAATACGTACAAAAAAACAATAGGACCTACCAAGACGTAAATACAAATCATGGATTCAGAGTCCAAAATGGTTACAAATACACCAGGAAACCTCATTCATGAGGAAGCATTTAAACAGTTTTTATTAGAATGTACTCTCAGAGAAATATAAACTGAACGGTACTTACAAAAAACCAATAGGACCTACCAAGATTTAAATCCAGATCACTGGATTCAAAGATCAGAGTGGTTACCAATACACCAAGAAACTTCATTCATGAGGGACAGCTAAACATTTTTTTCTAAAATGTTAGATTCTTAGAAGACACATTTTATTGCAATTATTGTACATATATTTACATCAACGCTTATTTGGGTTATATAGTAAAATTCATATAATTACATACATTTCTATAACTACCTTTTTTTAGCTTTTAGTACATATTTACAAAAATCAGTGATTTAAAAAAATTATTATATGTATGAAAAAGTAGACTTTCTGTCAATCAAGAACTTAAACTGAAGGTACTAAAACACATCAGGTCCCACCGAGATTTGAACTCGGATCGCTGGATTCAGAGTCCAGAGTGCTAACCATTACACCATGGAACCTCTCTTCTAGCACAACATATACAACTTTCTCTTAGAGTGTGAGATCTTATTTTCTACAAGTTACAGGAATAATAATCAGAGAGATAAGTATTACATTGTATTTACAAAAAAAGGCCATTAGGACCTACCAAATTTTTATACAGATTATAGGTTTCAGAGTCCAGAATTGTTAACAGTACACAATGAAACCTTATTCATATGGTAGCATGTACATTTTTTTGTCAGAGTATAAGATTCTTAGTGGATACATTTTATTGGAATTAAATGACAGATAAACCTGTCTCTCAGTGTGTAAGATTCTTAATGTATGCAATTTATAGATATTTTCTTTCTCAGAGATATTAACTGTATTGTACTTACAACAAAACCAATAGAACCTACCAAGATGTAAATATAGATCATGGATTCAGAGTCCAAAATGTTTACCAATACACCATGAAACCTCATCCATTAGGGAGCATCTAAATATTTTTATAAGAATGTACTCTCAGAGAGATATGAACTGAATGGTACTTACAAAAAACCAATAGGACCTACCAAGATTTAAATACAGATCACTGTATTCAAAGATCAGAGTGGAGTGGTTACCAATACACCAAGAAACCACATTCATTAGGGAACATCTAAACATTTTTTTCTAAAATGTTAGATTCTTAGAAGACACATTTTATTGAAGTTATTGTACATATATTAACATCGTGGCTTATTTGGATTACACAGTAACATTTATATAATTACAAACATTTCTATATCTACCTTTTTTAGATTTTAGTACATTTTTACAATAATCAGTGATTTAAAAAAATGTATTATATGTATAAAAAAGAAAAGTTTTTGTCAATCAAGGACTTAAACTGAAGGTACTAAAATGCACCTGGTCCCACTGAGATTTGAACTCAATTTACTGGATTCAGAGTACAGAGTGCTAACCATAACACCATGGAATCTCCCTTCTAATAACACATATAAAACTTTCTCTCAGAGTGTAAGATCTTTATTTCTACAAGATACAGAAATATTCATTCAGAGAGATATGTACTACATTGTATTTACAAATAAAACCATTAGGACCTACCAATTTGTATATACAGATTATTAGTTTCAGAGTCCAGAATTGTTAACAGTACACCATGAAAGCTCATTCATATGGTGGCATGTAAAAAATGTTCTCACAGTGTAAGATTCTTAGAGGTTACATTTTATTGGAATTATATTACCGATAAACCTGTCTCTCAGTGTGTATGATTCTTAATTTATGCAATATATAGATATTTTCTTTCTCAGAGATATGAACTGCATAATACTTACAAAAAAACAATAGGACCTACCAAGATGTAAATACAAATCATGGATTCAGAGTCCAAAATGGTTACAAATACACCAGGAAACCTCATTCATGAGGAAGCATTTAAACAGTTTTTATTAGAATGTACTCTCAGAGAAATATAAACTGAACGGTACTTACAAAAAACCAATAGGACCTACCAAGATTTAAATCCAGATCACTGGATTCAAAGATCAGAGTGGTTACCAATACACCAAGAAACTTCATTCATGAGGGAGAGCTAAACATTTTTTTCTAAAATGTTAGATTCTTAGAAGACACATTTTATTGCAATTATTGTACATATATTTAAATCAACGCTTATTTGGGTTATATAGTAAAATTCATATAATTACATACATTTCTATAACTACCTTTTTTTAGCTTTTAGTACATATTTACAAAAATCAGTGATTTAAAAAAATTATTATATGTATGAAAAAGTAGACTTTCTGTCAATCAAGAACTTAAACTGAAGGTACTAAAATATATCAGGTCCCTCCGAGATTTGAACTCGGATCACTGGATTCAGAGTCCAGAGTGCTAACCATTACACCATGGAACCTCTCTTCTAACACAACATATACAACTTTCTCTTAGAGTGTGAGATCTTATTTTCTACAAGTTACAGGAATAATAATCAGAGAGATAAGTATTACATTGTATTTACAAAAAAAGGCCCTTAGGACCTACCAAATTTTTATACAGATTATAGGTTTCAGAGTCCAGAATTGTTAACAGTACACAATGAAACCTTATTCATATGGTAGCATGTACATTTTTTTTAAGAGTATAAGATTCTTAGTGGATACATTTTATTGGAATTAAATGACAGATAAACCTGTCTCTCAGTGTGTAAGATTCTTAATGTATGCAATTTATAGATATTTTCTTTCTCAGAGATATTAACTGTATTGTACTTACAACAAAACCAATAGAACCTACCAAGATGTAAATATAGATCATGGATTCAGAGTCCAAAATGTTTACCAATACACCATGAAACCTCATCCATTAGGGAGCATCTAAATATTTTTATAAGAATGTACTCTCAGAGAGATATTAACTGAATGGTACTTACAAATAACCAATAGGACCTACCAAGATTTAAATACAGATCACTGTATTCAAAGATCAGAGTGGAGTGGTTACCAATACACCAAGAAACCACATTCATTAGGGAACATCTAAACATTTTTTTCTAAAATGTTAGATTCTTAGAAGACACATTTTATTGAAGTTATTGTACATATATTAACATCGTGGCTTATTTGGATTACACAGTATCATTTATATAATTACAAACATTTCTATATCTACCTTTTTTAGATTTTAGTACATTTTTACAATAATCAGTGATTTAAAAAAATGTATTATATGTATAAAAAAGAAAAGTTTTTGTCAATCAAGGACTTAAACTGAAGGTACTAAAATGCACCTGGTCCCACTGAGATTTGAACTCAATTTACTGGATTCAGAGTACAGAGTGCTAACCATAACACCATGGAATCTCCCTTCTAATAACACATATAAAACTTTCTCTCAGAGTGTAAGATCTTAATTTCTACAAGATACAGAAATATTCATTCAGAGAGATATGTACTACATTGTATTTACAAATAAAACCATTAGGACCTATCAATTTGTATATACAGATTATTGGTTTCAGAGTCCAGAATTGTTAACAGTACACCATGAAAGCTCATTCATATGGTGGCATGTAAAAAATGTTCTCACAGTGTAAGATTCTTAGAGGTTACATTTTATTGGAATTATATTACAGATAAACCTGTCTCTCAGTGTGTATGATTCTTAAATTATGCAATTTATAGATATTTTCTTTCTCAGAGATATGATCTGCATAATACGTACAAAAAAACAATAGGACCTACCAAGACGTAAATACAAATCATGGATTCAGAGTCCAAAATGGTTACAAATACACCAGGAAACCTCATTCATGAGGAAGCATTTAAACAGTTTTTATTAGAATGTACTCTCAGAGAAATATAAACTGAACGGTACTTACAAAAAACCAATAGGACCTACCAAGATTTAAATCCAGATCACTGGATTCAAAGATCAGAGTGGTTACCAATACACCAAGAAACTTCATTCATGAGGGACAGCTAAACATTTTTTTCTAAAATGTTAGATTCTTAGAAGACACATTTTATTGCAATTATTGTACATATATTTACATCAACGCTTATTTGGGTTATATAGTAAAATTCATATAATTACATACATTTCTATAACTACCTTTTTTTAGCTTTTAGTACATATTTACAAAAATCAGTGATTTAAAAAAATTATTATATGTATGAAAAAGTAGACTTTCTGTCAATCAAGAACTTAAACTGAAGGTACTAAAACACATCAGGTCCCACCGAGATTTGAACTCGGATCGCTGGATTCAGAGTCTAGAGTGCTAACCATTACACCATGGAACCTCTCTTCTAACACAACATATACAACTTTCTCTTAGAGTGTGAGATCTTATTTTCTACAAGTTACAGGAATAATAATCAGAGAGATAAGTATTACATTGTATTTACAAAAAAAGGCCATTAGGACCTACCAAATTTTTATACAGATTATAGGTTTCAGAGTCCAGAATTGTTAACAGTACACAATGAAACCTTATTCATATGGTAGCATGTACATTTTTTTGTCAGAGTATAAGATTCTTAGTGGATACATTTTATTGGAATTAAATGACAGATAAACCTGTCTCTCAGTGTGTAAGATTCTTAATGTATGCAATTTATAGATATTTTCTTTCTCAGAGATATTAACTGTATTGTACTTACAACAAAACCAATAGAACCTACCAAGATGTAAATATAGATCATGGATTCAGAGTCCAAAATGTTTACCAATACACCATGAAACCTCATCCATTAGGGAGCATCTAAATATTTTTATAAGAATGTACTCTCAGAGAGATATGAACTGAATGGTACAGATGTAGCCACCTTTATCTTGACTGTTTCTCCGCCGAGACGGGCGTCTAGCCACGCTAATGCGATAGCTGAGTTTCATCACAGGCAGGCGCGTTGAGACGATCTAGATACTCATCATGCATTACACATCTCCACCACTGTGTCGCTAATGCTCCACTAATCCAGTACTTTCGATCGTACAGTATAGCGGCGGATTGATCTACAGCTCTGGCAATACTGTAGGCGTAACGGGAGGCGGTGGAAAAAAGTATGGAGTACTGTACAGTATGTGTATGGAGACGCAACTACAGTAATTGTGTAAAAGGAAGAATGTACAGTACAATGTATAAACACCGTGCTTTTAAAATATATGAGCGTCTGAGTTCGCTAATGCATAATGGGAATGGAGGACTAGCAAATGCGAGCGTCCGAGTCCTCTAAGGCATAAACCAACAGCAATGGGGCGGGGGCCGGGCGCTGTTTGCAGTACTTTCACACATGAAATTGGAAATCTCTCATGAGGCGTCGTGGGCTAGGGGTGAAGGCTCCCACCTCCCTCGCTGGGAGTCCAGGGTTCGAGACCTGATGTGCTTTCTTTCTTTTTTTTTTTTTTTTCTGTAATAATGCACTGTATTATTTTATTTACATTGTAAGACAGTCAATGGAAGGATGCACACAGGTTTCACATAAATCAAAGTACATCTGCAGGAGCGATTCTTTACGCTAAATGCACCTAAACAGCGGGAATGAAATGAGTGTATTCTGACGCTACCAACTGAGCAAAACAGTACTGTACAGTAGATCTTCAGCGTTTGTGTATTGCACAGGACCTGAATTTCCTCCCTGTGCAGGCCCCCAGGGGGGAAGGGCGATGGGGGTAGGGGGGAGACGATGGAAAATACTGTGCCTTTGAAATGCAATTACATGAGCGTCCGAGTACACTACGGCATACTGTAAACCAACACCAATGGGAAGGAAGTGCCAACCTTATTTTTAATGTGTTCCCGTGACATTCACTTTAAAAAAAAAAAAATTATCTCCAATACAGTACATCCAATGGAAGGATGCACACAGGTTTCACATAAATCAAAGTACATCTGCAGGAGCGATTCTTTACGCTAAATGCAACCTACAGTACAGTACGGTACTGTAAGTGAGCAAAATAGTACTACAGTGGGCGTTTGTGTATTGCACATGACCTGCATTCCCTCCCTGTCTACTGCATGATCTGTGCAGGCTCCCATGGGGGAAGGGCAACAGGCTAGCAGGAGGCGGAGGAAAACACCGTGCTTTACAAATGCGAGCGTCCGAGTCCTCTAAGGCATAAACCAACAGCAATGGGGCGGGGGCCGGGCGCTGTTTGCAGTACTTTCACACATGAAATTGGAAATCTCTCATGAGGCGTCGTGGGCTAGGGGTGAAGGCTCCCACCTCCCTCGCTGGGAGTCCAGGGTTCGAGACCTGATGTGCTTTCTTTCTTTTTTTTTTTTTTTTCTGTAATAATGCACTGTATTATTTTATTTACATTGTAAGACAGTCAATGGAAGGATGCACACAGGTTTCACATAAATCAAAGTACATCTGCAGGAGCGATTCTTTACGCTAAATGCACCTAAACAGCGGGAATGAAATGAGTGTATTCTGACGCTACCAACTGAGCAAAACAGTACTGTACAGTAGATCTTCAGCGTTTGTGTATTGCACAGGACCTGAATTTCCTCCCTGTGCAGGCCCCCAGGGGGGAAGGGCGATGGGGGTAGGGGGGAGACGATGGAAAATACTGTGCCTTTGAAATGCAATTACATGAGCGTCCGAGTACACTACGGCATACTGTAAACCAACACCAATGGGAAGGAAGTGCCAACCTTATTTTTAATGTGTTCCCGTGACATTCACTTTAAAAAAAAAAAAATTATCTCCAATACAGTACATCCAATGGAAGGATGCACACAGGTTTCACATAAATCAAAGTACATCTGCAGGAGCGATTCTTTACGCTAAATGCAACCTACAGTACAGTACGGTACTGTAAGTGAGCAAAATAGTACTACAGTGGGCGTTTGTGTATTGCACATGACCTGCATTCCCTCCCTGTCTACTGCATGATCTGTGCAGGCTCCCATGGGGGAAGGGCAACAGGCTAGCAGGAGGCGGAGGAAAACACCGTGCTTTACAAATGCGAGCGTCCGAGTCCTCTAAGGCATAAACCAACAGCAATGGGGCGGGGGCCGGGCGCTGTTTGCAGTACTTTCACACATGAAATTGGAAATCTCTCATGAGGCGTCGTGGGCTAGGGGTGAAGGCTCCCACCTCCCTCGCTGGGAGTCCAGGGTTCGAGACCTGATGTGCTTTCTTTCTTTTTTTTTTTTTTTTCTGTAATAATGCACTGTATTATTTTATTTACATTGTAAGACAGTCAATGGAAGGATGCACACAGGTTTCACATAAATCAAAGTACATCTGCAGGAGCGATTCTTTACGCTAAATGCACCTAAACAGCGGGAATGAAATGAGTGTATTCTGACGCTACCAACTGAGCAAAACAGTACTGTACAGTAGATCTTCAGCGTTTGTGTATTGCACAGGACCTGAATTTCCTCCCTGTGCAGGCCCCCAGGGGGGAAGGGCGATGGGGGTAGGGGGGAGACGATGGAAAATACTGTGCCTTTGAAATGCAATTACATGAGCGTCCGAGTACACTACGGCATACTGTAAACCAACACCAATGGGAAGGAAGTGCCAACCTTATTTTTAATGTGTTCCCGTGACATTCACTTTAAAAAAAAAAAAATTATCTCCAATACAGTACATCCAATGGAAGGATGCACACAGGTTTCACATAAATCAAAGTACATCTGCAGGAGCGATTCTTTACGCTAAATGCAACCTACAGTACAGTACGGTACTGTAAGTGAGCAAAATAGTACTACAGTGGGCGTTTGTGTATTGCACATGACCTGCATTCCCTCCCTGTCTACTGCATGATCTGTGCAGGCTCCCATGGGGGAAGGGCAACAGGCTAGCAGGAGGCGGAGGAAAACACCGTGCTTTACAAATGCGAGCGTCCGAGTCCTCTAAGGCATAAACCAACAGCAATGGGGCGGGGGCCGGGCGCTGTTTGCAGTACTTTCACACATGAAATTGGAAATCTCTCATGAGGCGTCGTGGGCTAGGGGTGAAGGCTCCCACCTCCCTCGCTGGGAGTCCAGGGTTCGAGACCTGATGTGCTTTCTTTCTTTTTTTTTTTTTTTTCTGTAATAATGCACTGTATTATTTTATTTACATTGTAAGACAGTCAATGGAAGGATGCACACAGGTTTCACATAAATCAAAGTACATCTGCAGGAGCGATTCTTTACGCTAAATGCACCTAAACAGCGGGAATGAAATGAGTGTATTCTGACGCTACCAACTGAGCAAAACAGTACTGTACAGTAGATCTTCAGCGTTTGTGTATTGCACAGGACCTGAATTTCCTCCCTGTGCAGGCCCCCAGGGGGGAAGGGCGATGGGGGTAGGGGGGAGACGATGGAAAATACTGTGCCTTTGAAATGCAATTACATGAGCGTCCGAGTACACTACGGCATACTGTAAACCAACACCAATGGGAAGGAAGTGCCAACCTTATTTTTAATGTGTTCCCGTGACATTCACTTTAAAAAAAAAAAAATTATCTCCAATACAGTACATCCAATGGAAGGATGCACACAGGTTTCACATAAATCAAAGTACATCTGCAGGAGCGATTCTTTACGCTAAATGCAACCTACAGTACAGTACGGTACTGTAAGTGAGCAAAATAGTACTACAGTGGGCGTTTGTGTATTGCACATGACCTGCATTCCCTCCCTGTCTACTGCATGATCTGTGCAGGCTCCCATGGGGGAAGGGCAACAGGCTAGCAGGAGGCGGAGGAAAACACCGTGCTTTACAAATGCGAGCGTCCGAGTCCTCTAAGGCATAAACCAACAGCAATGGGGCGGGGGCCGGGCGCTGTTTGCAGTACTTTCACACATGAAATTGGAAATCTCTCATGAGGCGTCGTGGGCTAGGGGTGAAGGCTCCCACCTCCCTCGCTGGGAGTCCAGGGTTCGAGACCTGATGTGCTTTCTTTCTTTTTTTTTTTTTTTTCTGTAATAATGCACTGTATTATTTTATTTACATTGTAAGACAGTCAATGGAAGGATGCACACAGGTTTCACATAAATCAAAGTACATCTGCAGGAGCGATTCTTTACGCTAAATGCACCTAAACAGCGGGAATGAAATGAGTGTATTCTGACGGACTGTGCATCTTCGGTATTTGTGTATTGCATAAGAACTGTGAAGGCTCCCAGGAGGGAAGGGCGTAGGGCAAGACAGTGGAAAATACTGTGGTCAAAGAAAGGGCATATTTAAAACTAAGGGAAACTGTCACAAAGTACAGTAACTACAGTACTGTACGTTGAATGCCTGGACCGCACGACATCTGAGACGCACGACGTCTGAGGCGCACGACGTCTGAGACGCTCATTGAGCATAAGGACGGTTATGGCTGCTGCACGGGACCGTCCCTATGCTCTTGGTGAGCTGCGTCTCCTCGTTCGCTGGCGGGACAGAACTCTCGCCAGCAACGAGGAGAAAGTGAGGGCATACCGGAGGGCCAGCAGGGATATCCTCCGGACCTACAACCGGAGGAGAACGGTGAGGTCTCTCCAGAGGAGGTGGAGTGACCTCGTGAGGCGGACCCCACGACGCCTGCAGGCCATAAGGGATTGTAAGTACAGTACATTACTGTAGATTACTGTACTTTAAGTTACTGTAGTTACAGGTACAGTACATTATAGCAGGGGCTGCTGTAGCAGCAGGTATCCGGTCTATACAGCACTGTACAGTATTTGTGGTAAACAAATGGTTAAACAAGGACCAAACGTTAACCCGGGTCAAAAGGTCAATTTGTTTTTTTGCGTCGACCTAGATGGTGCGGCTTTTGAAATTGGTTGACACCAGTTACTGTAGGTTGACATGGTCGTTAAGTTGACATGGAAAAAGATCGACATGCGTTTTACAAAAACAATTGTTATTTTTTTAAACTTGTGTATATACAGTACAGTAGTTCTTTACAATCCAGGTGGTCTACGATTGTGCAGTGTACAGTATCATGCAGTGTACAGTATATGCAATGTATCACAGTGTATCGTGCTGCGTAATTGCAGCGTGTCATGCAGTGTACATTCAGAATATGGTATTGTGCAGTGAGTGTAATACATAGTGAATCACATCGTGCAGCAGAGCAGGCCTTAGGCATAGGCAAACTACAGTAGGCAAATGCCTAGGGCATTTGCTATGCTTAGGGGCACCAGCAGCTTCTGCTGATTAAAATGATATGCGGCATGCCTATATTTTGCGTGACTGCGGCTGTATCTGTACCTGGCTAGGGCCAGCACTGTCGTGCAGTGTACTGTATACACATGTGGTAATTGCAGTTTTTTGTGTAGTGTACATTGTATCATATTTTGCAGGGAAATGTGCAGTTTGTCATATCACGCAGTCGTGCAGTGCATTGTGTGGTTTAATTGCAGTGTGCCGAAATTTGTGTTTCAGATATGTAGTACAGTGTTCTAAGGGATGTTACTTTGGCAGAAATTATTCTAAGGGATGTTACAGTGGCCTAATGTGTTCTGACGTGCATTACTCTTGCATAAGGTTCATGACTGGCAGATCTCTACTTTGTGACGTAATGTGGATATACTACTGCACTACTGTGACGTACAGTAACGTGAATAAGGTGCTCTACTGTGTGACACAACGTGAATCAAGGACAGTACTGTGACGTGAATACGGTGCTCTACTGTGTGACACAACGTGAATCAAGGACAGTACTGTGACGTGAATAAGGTGCTCTACTGTGTGACACAACGTGAATCAAGGACAGTACTGTGACGTGAATACGGTGCTCTACTGTGTGACACAACGTGAATCAAGGACAGTACTGTGACGTGAATACGGTGCTCTACTGTGTGACACAACGTGAATCAAGGACAGTACTGTGACGTGAATAAACTGCACTACTGTGACATGACGTGAATAAGATGAATTCAGGTGAGTACTGCATCATCTGTCATGAAATCAATTTGTAATGTAATGAACAGTACTGAGATGGTTAAGGGTGGGAGGGCTGCATGCTGATGTGTGTCATAATGTTTATAAGGGCAATGCTTATGTGTGTTACAATGTCTATAAAGGTAGTGTTCTGTCTAATACCCTGGACCTACTGTACTGTAGCGATACTGTAAGTGTACTGTTTGTCACATTTAGAAATGTGCCCCTTAAGTTTTGAAGACAGTACAGTACACTATGCCCTCCTGAGTGATTAGGTGCAGGGTACTAGAATGAACAATTCCATTTATTGTGATGTCATAAAGATGCTGTCAATGTTGAATTTCATTGGCTGTACAGTATGCTGCCATTATACTGTATATATATTTTTACAGGGCTGGTAGCACGACGTCACAGGAGGCGGGACAGGCGCCGCCAAGCTGGTAAGTATTGTCAAATACAGTAGTGTACAGTACATAGTGATTTCTATAGTCCCAACCCCCTGTCCTGACCATCACAGATAACTCGCTGCAATCCGTTAATGTTAAGAATGTCTGTTTACAAAACTAAATGTAAATATTAAACACAAAGTATAAATAACATTGTAGATAGCTGAATACCCGTGCTTCGCTACGGGATGAGGATGGTAAATTCCAGTGATAGTTGTTTGTTAATTTACGTTTGTTGGCGATCTACTGTAGTATATAGTACTGTATACTTTAAGCATACTGTATCTTGCTTCTCTGATGCAGATTGTTTATTGGCCGGACCCCTTTTTGGTCCTGGATACTGTGCAGTACATGTTTCAAATTGACAGCTTCACTTACAGTACTGTTATTTTTTTTCCCACAGTACCACCACCACCACCACCACCACCACCACCACCTGCTGCTGCGCTGCCAGGTATTGTGTAACGAGAATTCTGGTGCTACTGTCATCGTTGTTACACTACTGTACATGTGTCCTGGATACTGTGCAGTACATGTTTCCAATTGACAGCTTCACTTACAGTACTGTTATTTTTTTTCCCACAGTACCACCACCACCACCACCACCACCACCACCACCTGCTGCTGCGCTGCCAGGTATTGTGTAACGAGAATTCTGGTGCTACTGTCATCGTTGTTACACTACTGTACATGTGTCCTGGATACTGTGCAGTACATGTTTCCAATTGACAGCTTCACTTACAGTACTGTTATTTTTTTTCCCACAGTACCACCACCACCACCACCACCACCACCACCACCACCACCACCACCTGCTGCTGCGCTGCCAGGTATTGTGTAACGAGAATTCTGGTGCTACTGTCATCGTTGTTACACTACTGTACATGTGTCCTGGATACTGTGCAGTACATGTTTCCAATTGACAGCTTCACTTACAGTACTGTTATTTTTTTTCCCACAGTACCACCACCACCACCACCACCACCACCACCTGCTGCTGCGCTGCCAGGTATTGTGTAACGAGAATTCTGGTGCTACTGTCATCGTTGTTACACTACTGTACATGTGTCCTGGATACTGTGCAGTACATGTTTCCAATTGACAGCTTCACTTACAGTACTGTTATTTTTTTTCCCACAGTACCACCACCACCACCACCACCACCACCACCTGCTGCTGCGCTGCCAGGTATTGTGTAACGAGAATTCTGGTGCTACTGTCATCGTTGTTACACTACTGTACATGTGTCCTGGATACTGTACAGTACATGTTTCAAATTGACACCTTCACTTACAGCACTGTTGTTTTTTCTCACAGTACCACCACCACCACCACCACCACCACCACCACCACCACCAACACCGTCTGACCAGCAGAGCTCTGGAAGTGGTAATCATTATTTTTGTTACAGACACACTAGTTTCCTACAGTATTACTGTAATTTTTTTATTTTACAATACTTGTTATCTTGTACACACAGACCGCCTCGTTATTGATACAGAGGAGGAGGAAATGGGGGAGCCTTCAGGCCAGCCTGGTAAGAATTGTAATCTACTGTACAGTACTCTACATTCTACATTCATTGATTTATTAACAGTACCAATGGCTTGGGTTTGCGTGACCAGTGGTCAGGATTCCAGCAGTCAAGTGACCGACAGCGGTATCCTGATTGCAGAAATCCCATTGACTTTTCTTTTTGTTTTTTTTATATTCAACACAGATGTCACTTGCGTGGACTCTGAGTCGTCGGAGCCGCCACAGTATAGTAAGTACAGTAGGATTTTCACAAGCCCATTCTTAAAAGTATTGACCAAGTCCACTTTTATTACTTTTCAGGCAGGGAATTCCAAACATGTACTGTACAGTATTTCCCTCACTGTGAAGACCCCTTTTCGCCTCTGTGTGCGAAATCGCCTCTCCTCCAACACGAGTTAAATACAGGCACAGTACAGTACTGTATGTCCCCTACCACTGGACAGTCATTCTGCTCCTACTGTATTATGAATATATCTCTGCCTCCTGTAGCACTGTACTACTGTGCAATTTTGTAGTAACTGTACTCTACTGTATTTTGTTTATAATATTTTTTTATTTTCCACTCAGTGATTATTGACAGTGATGAGGAAGGGGATGAGGAAGGGGAGAAAAAGCCCTCTCCCCAACTTGGTAAGTAAACTAAAGTATTGTACTGTACTGTACATTGTGTTAAACCAATGGGTTGGGTTTGCATGACCAGCAGTCAGGATTCTAGCGGTTAGGTGTAAAGTAGTGTATTTCCTGGAATGAACCTTTTTTTTCGCATTAATGTTTTTTCATAGTTCCTACACTGGAACAGGCCGCCGAGGAGGATGATGCATATGATGAGGCGGCATTTAGTGGTAAGAATTATCACTGACATTGATTTGATTCCACCAGAGTAGCACTTTTCATCAGATTTTTCTGGAAAATGCGTAGAAATCGGATAAAAATTGCACAAATCGGAATAGTGGATGGGGGACTTTAGATGATTGTTTTTGTTTGAACTGGTGATATTGCCCATACAGTAGCAACCAATCACATTCCACATTAACATTTATCTACAGTAGTTACACTTACAGACGATAATGCAGTACAGTAGGTAATATTTGTAATTGTCAGAGAAGTATCTTCATATACTGTAGTTAGAATTCTCATATTTGCCACTACAAATTACCACTACAGTAACTGCTAAATATTTTAAGTGTACTGTACAATATGCACATACAGTACAGTACTGTACAGTATGCATAATTCAAAGCAAAAAAGAGTTGCTACCTTAGTCTAGTCATAATCACCGGCATACGGGCCACTCACAAATTTTCTGATGGTCTCGGTGGGGTCCCTTGGAATCACCATGCCTGTCACAAGCATACCTTTTTTTTACCCACCTGTCACTAGGCCTGGACACTAGTTTACTATTACTATACTTTTTACTGTATACTGTATCTTATAATATTCTTCTCTTTTACCCACAGACGACGAGCCAGAATACCATTTTGGTAAATAAATATACTGTACAGTAGCAATAGTTGGTACTGCAATTACAGTATTTTTTTTCTCCAACATTACTTTAAGTCCAACTGATATGACTAACTGTATTTTATCTTTTTACAGTCCGTCGCCAACCAGTGGAGGAGACACCTGGTAATAAAATAGAAATACATAATGCACTGTACTGTATTCTAACTTACTGTAACATGTATAACACTGAGCTGATCATCTTCACACCCTCTGACATAACCTTACAGTACAAACTGTACTTTCTCTCCTTTTTCACCCTCTTCACTCCACAAATGCATGCTGCGTTTCCTGACTACTGATATAATAGTGTGTAGAGCGTAGCGAGGCACCGTGCCCACCGCGTGGCGAGCGAAGCAAGCATGCAAGGGGCTGCTTTCCGCTCGCCGCCCCTGTCGGGATTGTGTGGTCGGGATTCCGGCGTCTGTATTTTGACTGCCGGGATCCCGTCCAGCGGGATTACGTACTGATCTCCAGTCTGAGCCTGCCCTAGGCATAGGCATACTTGCCAAATGCCCAGGGGCACAAGCAGCTTCTGCTGATTAATATGATATGCAGCATGCCTACAGTATATTCTGTGCATACAAAATGCATTACTAATGTGCAGCATTATGTGTATACAGTACTTTGTTGTGTAACATATACTGTAGCAAGGGCACTACTGTGTGGTCTAATGTGAACAAAGAGCAATATGATGTGATGCAATGTGAATAAGTGGGAATACTTTGAGGAGTAATGTGGTACTATCATATGATGTAACGAGAAAAAGAGACACTATTGCATGATATGTTGTGAATAAAGTTGCAGTACTGTGTGGCGTCATTTCAGATTGGGGAATTACTGTGTGGCCTTGCCCCTTCCCAGCAAGAACATGCACCGTTTTGGGATGCACACCGAATGTGCACACTGTTGCTATTTTAAACATACAGTACAGTAAGTTGGAGGAGCACCAAAATGACGACTGCTATGGTTGAGGGGTGATGGTGCTGGGAAAGGGGTACAGGCTCAGAGGCGGAAATAGCATCTGTGCAAGGGGGCAGCATCCAAAAACTTGACTAGGGAATCATATTATTTATGGCTGGCTCTGAGTACAGTCCACTATTATGGATAGTACTCCCTACAACACCACCTACAGTACTGTAACCCTCTTTTTTCTGAAGCGGTCATGAAATGTCATGACTGCTAATACATACAGTAAATGTCTACAGTATTTGTACTGTGGTGTTTAATTCCTTTGACAATTTGTTTATGACCTATTGAAGCTAAACTCTTGTACAGTACTTTATATTTTGAATACCAGCAATACAGTATAATACTGTACCTACAGTATACAGTAATAATTGTTTACTATTTGAATGTGACTAAATGTTTTTTTTTCTCCAATATAGTGCCAATTATTTATGGGGGCCCCAGACAGGGGCAAGATAGGTGGGCTGGCCCAGAAGCGGGCAGGCAGCAGCCCACTTATACAAGAGGTAAACTAAAGCAATGTTTAAATTACCTCGACAGCATACAGTAGTGTTTGATTTACTGTACTGACAATACAGTACTGTACATTGTAAATAACAATATTGTCTAATATAGAGTAAAGTACAGTACTGTATTGCCATTACTACACTGTAAAGTATTCAGTATTTGTTTTGTAATACTGTCCTTTTTTTCCCACAGAACAGTTGCGGCGTGCCATCCAGCTCCAGCGGGTGGTGGTCCACCTCCTAGTGGACCACTATTTTAATATTTTATTAAGTTTTATTTAATTTTATTTAATAAAAAATTTTGTTCTTGTACTCCATTGTATAGTATCTTTTTCTACTGTATAAGATAGGCATACTGTACACCATACAATTATCTGGCAGATAATCTGCAAGATCTGGCTGTTTGTAATGAAATTCTCTCCTAATTTAGCTGTGGTGTACAGTACCTCCTGAGTGTGCTGGGGTGCTTTCTGGCCAGTTTGGGGTGATTTGGAGCAAGTTTGGTCGGCCATCTTGCCGACATGTGCTGTCGACTGTTTGGCAAACATGTGTTTTCACTCCAGCATGTGTGTGTCAGGCATTTTGTGTGTGTCAGGCATTTTGTGTGTGTCAGGCATTTTGTGTGTGTCAGGCATTTTGTGTGTGTCAGGCATTTTGTGTGTGTCAGCCATTTTGTGTGTGTCAGCCATTGCTGTGTGGTTCCACAAATGTTAGCGTGTCAAAGTGCTGACCACTGACACCACTATTTCACTTTGTACCGCATGCCTTTTGTGGAACCACACAGCCCAGCATGACTTATTGCTGGGCTGTGTGGTTCCACAAATTTTCTTGGAAAACAAATGAACATGAGTGTCTTTACTTTAATACTTTTTTTTTTTTTTTCCCCACAGATATCTATATACACAAGAAAAGAATGTAACGAAGAACAAACTACTTTTTTGTTTTAATTAACTTTCAAACTTTATTTAAAAAAAAAAACACCTTTTTTTTCTTCAATAAACTTTTAAAAATAGAAGTTTCCTGTGGTTTTTATTAAAATATGAAATGCAAGATGCCTAACCAAGTTGTTTTACATACAGTATACCACTCTTAATTGAATTCCCATCATACAGTAGTACTAATTTATACAGTACAGGAAGTTGGGAATACAAACATTGGAAACCACGTCATGTTTATTTTAAGAAACACTTTATTTACGGACAAAGTCATTTGGAACATGTAACATCACACATACTGTACTGTATTGTAATAAAGCCAACATCACACATACTGTACGGTACTTTAATCAAAAGGTAACAGCACAAATACAGTAACAATATCAACTTTAACATTTTTATAATTTATTTTTTTGTGGTGGTGGTGCGGGGTAATGGTTTTTGTACTTTATTTTTAGGTTTTGCTTTTTTGAATTATTTTTCGTTTTTGTCTTTTGCTTTTTAACACTGTCGCATACGGACACCAGAATAGAGGACTGACAACAGCAGCCCCTGGATGGAAACGCAGCCCAAGGCCCCAGATGGACACAGCACAATGGACTCGGCTGCTACTGGATAGATACAGCAGCGCCGAAAAAATCAACAGGAATAAAAGGGGCAACTTGTAACAGGCCCTTACATTACCAGGAATGTGGTGAGCCAAGTTCATGCACTCCCCTTTGAGTAACCGAGCTGCTCCAAGTGGATTCAGCACAGTGCATGCAGCCCCAGAAAATGTACAGGTAATACAGGTACATTGACACAATTTTTTAACTTCAGCTGTGTGAAGCTGATGTGCAGAAGCTAGGAGTTAGGTAATGATCTGGTTTCATCATAGTCGAGCTTCCAAGTCATTTTCCTCTTCGTTCTCAGCACAGAGTTTATGGTATCCCTTATCTTCCTCTTTTCTGGATCACCAATCCTCACGCGGCGTTCACACCTAGCCATGATGTCATGTACCAGATTTTTGGGCAGCGGAAGTTTGCCCTTGGAACCATCAAAGTTCACACGATTGGCCCACGTCAAGTATTTGTCGTACCGTACATGGTGCTGGAACAGAGAATATGCATATTTCTGAATATGTCCATTTGAAGCTCTGTACAGATGGTCGTCCAGGGAAGTTGAGATGACAGCCAGGGCAATATTGTTCAGAGAGCCTCCGAATGTATTGCGAAGTGGCCTGTGAGCAGGTGTGCTGGTCATCATTGGTGTTCCTGGCAACAGCACACTTGAATCCAGGCCTCTGCGGTCGTCCAGCCCTCTGCGGTCCTCCAGGCCTCCTCTGCGGTCCTCCAGGCCTCCTCTGCGGTCCTCCAGGTCTCTTCTGCGGTCCTCCAGGTCTCTTCTGCGGTCCTCCAGGTCTCTTCTGCGGTCCTCCAGGCCTCCTCTGCGGTCGTCCAAGTCGCTGACTTCGTCCAGTCCGCTGCTGTGGTCCAGGCCTCTGCGGTCCTCCAGGCCTCCTCTGCGGTCCTCCAGGCCTCCTCTGCGGTCCTCCAGGCCTCCTCTGCGGTCCTCCAGGTCTCTTCTGCGGTCCTCCAGGTCTCTTCTGCGGTCCTCCAGGCCTCCTCTGCGGTCGTCCAAGTCGCTGACTTCGTCCAGTCCGCTGCTGTGGTCCAGGCCTCTGCGGTCCTCCAGGCCTCCTCTGCGGTCCTCCAGGCCTCCTCTGCGGTCCTCCAGGCCTCCTCTGCGGTCCTCCAGGCCTCCTCTGCGGTCCTCCAGGTCTCCTCTGCGGTCCTCCAGGCCTCCTCTGCGGTCCTCCAGGTCTCTTCTGCGGTCCTCCAGGCCTCCTCTGCGGTCCTCCAGGCCTCCTCTGCGGTCCTCCAGGCCTCCTCTGCGGTCCTCCAGGCCTCCTCTGCGGTCCTCCAGGCCTCCTCTGCGGTCCTCCAGGTCTCTTCTGCGGTCCTCCAGGCCTCCTCTGCGGTCCTCCAGGCCTCCTCTGCGGTCCTCCATGCCTCCTCTGCGGTCCTCCAGGCCTCCTCTGCGGTCCTCCATGCCGCTGACTTCGTCCAGTCCGCTGCGGTCGTCCAGGCCTCCTCTGCGGTCGTCCAGGCCTCCTCTGCGGTCCTCCAGGCCTCCTCTGCGGTCCTCCAGGCCTCCTCTGCGGTCCTCCAGGCCTCCTCTGCGGTCCTCCAGGCCTCCTCTGCGGTCCTCCATGCCGCTGACTTCGTCCAGTCCGCTGCGGTCGTCCAGGCCTCCTCTGCGGTCCTCCAGGCCTCCTCTGCGGTCCTCCAGGCCTCCTCTGCGGTCCTCCAGGCCTCCTCTGCGGTCCTCCAGGCCTCCTCTGCGGTCCTCCAGGCCTCCTCTGCGGTCCTCCAGGTCTCCTCTGCGGTCCTCCAGGCCTCCTCTGCGGTCCTCCAGGTCTCTTCTGCGGTCCTCCAGGCCTCCTCTGCGGTCCTCCAGGCCTCCTCTGCGGTCCTCCAGGCCTCCTCTGCGGTCCTCCAGGCCTCCTCTGCGGTCCTCCAGGTCTCTTCTGCGGTCCTCCAGGCCTCCTCTGCGGTCCTCCATGTTTCCTCTGCGGTCCTCCAGGTCTCTTCTGCGGTCCTCCAGGCCTCCTCTGCGTTCGCCCAAGTCGCTGACTTCGTCCAGTCCGCTGCTGTGGTCCAGGCCTCTGCGGTCCTCCAGGTCTCTTCTGCGGTCCTCCAGGCCTCCTCTGCGGTCCTCCATGCCGCTGACTTCGTCCAGTCCGCTGCGGTCGTCCAGGCCTCCTCTGCGGTCCTCCATGCCGCTGACTTCGTCCAGTCCGCTGCGGTCGTCCAGGTCTCTTCTGCGGTCCTCCAGGCCTCCTCTGCGGTCGTCCAGCCCTCTGCGGTCCTCCAGGCCTCCTCTGCGGTCCTCCAGGCCTCCTCTGCGGTCCTCCAGGTCTCTTCTGCGGTCCTCCTGGTCTCTTCTGCGGTCCTCCAGGTCTCTTCTGCGGTCCTCCAGGCCTCCTCTGCGGTCGTCCAAGTCGCTGACTTCGTCCAGTCCGCTGCTGTGGTCCAGGCCTCTGCGGTCCTCCATGCCGCTGACTTCGTCCAGTCCGCTGCGGTCGTCCAGGTCTCTTCTGCGGTCCTCCAGGCCTCCTCTGCGGTCGTCCAGCCCTCTGCGGTCCTCCAGGCCTCCTCTGCGGTCCTCCAGGCCTCCTCTGCGGTCCTCCAGGCCTCCTCTGCGGTCCTCCAGGTCTCTTCTGCGGTCCTCCTGGTCTCTTCTGCGGTCCTCCAGGTCTCTTCTGCGGTCCTCCAGGCCTCCTCTGCGGTCGTCCAAGTCGCTGACTTCGTCCAGTCCGCTGCTGTGGTCCAGGCCTCTGCGGTCCTCCAGGCCTCCTCTGCGGTCCTCCAGGCCTCCTCTGCGGTCCTCCAGGCCTCCTCTGCGGTCCTCCATGCCGCTGACTTCGTCCAGTCCGCTGCGGTCGTCCAGGCCTCCTCTGCGGTCGTCCAGGCCTCCTCTGCGGTCCTCCAGGCCTCCTCTGCGGTCCTCCAGGCCTCCTCTGCGGTCCTCCAGGCCTCCTCTGCGGTCCTCCAGGCCTCGGTCGTCCAGGCCGCTGACTTGAACCGCTTGGTGGTGTGTTGCAATGATGGTGCGGCAAACTCCAACTTGCCATTCTTCCCTCGTTTGTTCAATGACTTTCTTCATGGCTTCTACCATCTGTTCCTTTATGCCTTCTTTAAGGCCAGCCACATCGGTCTGCAGCTGATTGATCTGTCCACCAACTTCTGACTCCATATTGGTCACCTTACTGAGTAGCTCCTTTAGTAAAACAGGACAGGTACACTGGCAGTCCTGCACTTTGGTGTTCACATCTGTGAAATGCAACCTTCTTCGTGGTGAATGTGTCATGTCTTCTTGTCCAGGGGTGGCTACATGGTCCAAAAAAGAAGCTTCCTGATGCAGCGTGTTTGTCACGTCCTCTAGCACCGGTATTTCCAGATTCATTGGCTGAACACTGTGATCTGCAGGAGATGGAACAATTACATCATTTGCCACACCACATATCATCTCCAACGTATTATTCTTTGCCTTGGCATTTTTTCGTGGTTTCACCACATTTTCTTTCTGAGCCGCCTTGGCAGTTTTCTTCTTCTTTTGTGGGACTACTGCAGCAAGTTTCTGTGCCACTGATGGGTGGGTTTTGGCACTCCCGTAAAATCTGGTAGTCTGCATTCTTTGTCTTTTGTCTAAAAATATAAAAACCACAATAAGAAAACATGTAAAGCACAGCATGCTAAAAATAGCAAACAACTGTACATTTTCAAATAAAGTGCACAACAGTAAAGTGCAAATACAGTACTGTACAGTATTTGCCTTTTTTCCCTGTGCCTCCCAACAAGAACCTCTGCAGGAGGGACAGAATGCTCTGTTACGGACTTCAGTTTAAATATACAGTATGATTACCATCACCTGTGCGAACAACTATACTGTACAGTAGTTACTGTATTTGATAAGATAGGTGTTTCACCACAAGTGATAGCAATCATTCAGTACTACTGCACATACCTGTAGTACACCGGGATAAGCAAGGTCTATGTACATTACGTTATACCGAGCTGGATCGCTTAGCAACCTGACAAAATGGCCACCGACCGTGAACTCCCAGCACGTGGCAGCGCTTGGATATGGAGTGAGATACAGTATGGTACAGTCCAGGGGCAATGCTGAAGGAGCGTCACAATCCCCTAGCTCAATTACTAGAGCCATCTTAACAGCAGTGTGGGCCCCTGGACACAGCAATGCACTGGGGCCCCTACCCACTCACCAGCGGAAGGGGTGGGGGGAGCTATCAGCGGCAGCTTTGATGCTCCGCGGGGGATAGGGGGGGTTCTATCTTTCGCTCAGTATGTACAGTAGGACCTGGAGAAATAATTTCTGCTAATTATTCCTTTACTGCACAGATGGGGCAGGAAGGAGAACACTAAACTGTAGAAGGGGGCATTGTGCTGAATGAAGGGGCCCTGGTACATGACTTCCAGGGTGGTAGGGGGTGTTTAATACACAGGGGAGGAGTGGATAATGGAGTGGGCTTAATATTAGTGTTATGGACTGCAATTAGTTTCCTGTATGAAACAGATACAGTACAGTAAATAACCGTCCTTGGAAGTGCATGGGCCCTGTGAGACTTACAGTAGTGTACAGCATAAGGGTCGACTGACATGATGTACAAGCATTACATACAGTACATGTCAGTACTGTATGTAAATTCTTCAATTACTGCCTAACAACAATGCTGCTTACTGTATATTAAATACTGTAGGCCTAGAAATGTGCATCTCAATATAGTAGTTAAAAACACAGGGGCCTATGTGGATAAGCGAGTTCTATGCACACTAAAAATGGCCACCGACCGTGAACTCCCAGCACGTGGCAGCGCTCGGATATGTAGTGAGAGATGGTATACATTTTAAAATACAGTACACCGGGATAAGTTGTACAGGCCATGGAGCAATGCACAGGGACATTCATCATTTACGTACAGTATATAAATAATTGTAAACCGTAAATGAAAGAATTACCGGTCAAATACTGTATGACGAAACTGTGTCAATGAGCTGGAACAGTATGGCCTGTGAAGAAGTTTTCGAAGGCAGAAACGGAGAGCAAATTATCAGGAGATTTCTGAAAGGTCGGAGAAGATCCACACAGCAAGTCTGCCTACGAGGAAACAGATTTGCAAAGTGGGTAGCGTAAAGCCTAACAACAATGCTGCTTACTGTATATTAAATACTGTAGGCCTAGAAATGTGCATCTCAATATAGTAGTTAAAAACACAGGGGCCTATGTGGATAAGCGAGTTCTATGCACACTAAAAATGGCCACCGACCGTGAACTCCCAGCACGTGGCAGCGCTCGGATATGTAGTGAGATACAATATGGCATACATTTCACAGTTCAGGGGGCAATGCTGAAGGAGCGTCACAATCCCCTAGCTCAATTACAGTACATTGGGATAAGCGAGGTCTATGCACATTACGGTATACCGAGCTGGATCGCTTAGCAACCTGACAACATGGCCGCCGACCGTGAACTCCCAGCACGTGGCAGCGCTCGGATATGTAGTGAGATACAATATGGCATACATTTCACAGTTCAGGGGGCAATGCTGAAGGAGCGTCACAATCCCCTAGCTCAATTACATTGGGATAAGCGAGGTCTATGCACATTACGGTATACCGAGCTGGATCGCTTAGCAACCTGACAACATGGCCGCCGACCGTGAACTCCCAGCACGTGGCAGCGCTCGGATATGTAGTGAGATACAATATGGCATACATTTCACAGTTCAGGGGGCAATGCTGAAGGAGCGTCACAATCCCCTAGCTCAATTACATTGGGATAAGCGAGGTCTATGCACATTACGGTATACCGAGCTGGATCGCTTAGCAACCTGACAACATGGCCGCCGACCGTGAACTCCCAGCACGTGGCAGCGCTCGGATATGTAGTGAGATACAATATGGCATACATTTCACAGTTCAGGGGGCAATGCTGAAGGAGCGTCACAATCCCCTAGCTCAATTACATTGGGATAAGCGAGGTCTATGCACATTACGGTATACCGAGCTGGATCGCTTAGCAACCTGACAACATGGCCGCCGACCGTGAACTCCCAGCACGTGGCAGCGCTCGGATATGTAGTGAGATACAATATGGCATACATTTCACAGTTCAGGGGGCAATGCTGAAGGAGCGTCACAATCCCCTAGCTCAATTACATTGGGATAAGCGAGGTCTATGCACATTACGGTATACCGAGCTGGATCGCTTAGCAACCTGACAAAATGGCCGCCGACCGTGAACTCCCAGCACGTGGCAGCGCTCAAATATGGAGTGAGAGATGGTATACATTTTAAAATACACCGGGATAAGTTGTACAGGCCATGGAGCAATGTACAGGGACATTCATCATTTACGTACAGTATATAAATAATTGTAAACCGTAAATGAAAGAATTACCGGTCAAATACTGTATGACGAAACTGTGTCAATGAGCTGGAACAGTATGGCCTGTGAAGAAGTTTTTGAAGGCAGAAACGGAGAGCAACTTATCAGGAGATTTCTGAAAGGTCGGAGAAGATCCACACAGCAAGTCTGCCTACGAGGAAACAGATTTGCAAAGTGGGTAGCGGGCGGTGACTGAGACGCTCTTTTATTCACATTCAAAAGTACAGTATGCTCTGTGATTGGTGTAAGGATGAATGCGCCTATATTGGCACCAATCACAGCGATAAGAATTCCTTTTGTGTGAATGTGAATAAAAGAGCGTCTCAGTCACCGCCCAGCTACCCACTTTGCAAAGCTGTTTCCTCGTAAGCAGACTTGCTGTGTGGATCTTCTCCGACCTTTCAGAAATCTCCTGATAATTTGCTCTCCGTTTCTGCCTTCGAAAACTTCTTCACAGGCCATACTGTTCCAGCTCATTGACACAGTTTCGTCATACAGTATTTGACCGGTAATTCTTTCATTTACGGTTTACAATTATTTATATACGTAAATGATGAATGTCCCTGTACATTGCTCCATGGCCTGTACAACTTATCCCGGTGTATTTTAAAATGTATACCATCTCTCACTCCATATTTGAGCGCTGCCACGTGCTGGGAGTTCACGGTCGGCGGCCATTTTGTCAGGTTGCTAAGCGATCCAGCTCGGTATACCGTAATGTGCATAGACCTCGCTTATCCCAATGTAATTGAGCTAGGGGATTGTGACGCTCCTTCAGCATTGCCCCCTGGAGTGTGAAATGTATGCCATACTGTATCTCACTACATATCCGAGCGCTGCCACGTGCTGGGAGTTCACGGGCGGCGGCCATTTTGTCAGGTTGCTAAGCGATCCAGCTCGGTATACCGTAATGTGCATAGACCTCGCTTATCCCAATGTAATTGAGCTAGGGGATTGTGACGCTCCTTCAGCATCGCCCCGTAGCCTGCACAGCTTATGCCATTTCTCATTCCATACCCAACTGCTGCCTGCCACGAGGTGGGGGTTCAGGAGGTGGGGGTTCATGGGTAGTGGTCGTTTTGACAGTGTGCTATGCGATTGAGTCCGGTGTACCGTAATACTGTATGCAATCCTACAGTAGCTTATCCCTCCCCTGTGTATTTTGGCTAGGGGATTGTGACGCTCCTTCAGCATTGCCCCCTGAACTGTGAAATGTATGCCATATTGTATCTCACTACATATCCGAGCGCTGCCACGTGCTGGGAGTTCACGGTCGGCGGCCATTTTGTCAGGTTGCTAAGCGATCCAGCTCGGTATACCGTAATGTGCATAGACCTCGCTTATCCCAATGTAATTGAGCTAGGGGATTGTGACGCTCCTTCAGCATTGCCCCCTGAACTGTGAAATGTATGCCATATTGTATCTCACTACATATCCGAGCGCTGCCACGTGCTGGGGGTTCACGGTCGGTGGCCATTTTTAGTGTGCATAGAACTCGCTTATCCACATAGGCCCCTGTGTTTTTAACTACTATATTGAGATGCACATTTCTAGGCCTACAGTATTTAATATACAGTAAGCAGCATTGTTGTTAGGCAATAATTGAAGAATTTACATACAGTACTGACATGTACTGTATGTAATGCTTGTACATCATGTCAGTCGACCCTTATGCTGTACACTACTGTAAGTCTCACAGGGCCCATGCACTTCCAAGGAGGGTTATTTACTGTACTGTATCTGTTTCATACAGGAAACTAATTGCAGTCCATAACACTGAAGTTGTATTTTCAGTACTGTACAGTATACAATACTTAAATTTGAACATCAGGTACTGGATAGTAAACATGTACAGTATTAACTTCTATCATAAAACTCTTATGCATTTTCAGATGTGTAAATTTTAGACTACAGTATTCACAAATGTTTTCTCTCCATACAGGAATTATAGTTGGACAACATGCCAGTAACTATCAACAAAACGATGAGCAAGATAATCGCCAACATGAAAAAAGAAAATAAAACCATCAAAGAGATCCATGCATGGCTCAAGGAAAGTGGCATTATAGTCACTTTAGAAACAGTGCGCTATCATGCATTCGAGAGAACAACGCCCAGATTTGTATTTCCTACAAAATGCACATGGTACGTACTGTACACTACTGTAATGTTTAAATGACTTGCTTTATACCATAAACAATTTTTTTGAAATAAAATAAAAACTTCATCAATTGTAACTGTGATTGTGCTGTTCATGAATTCATATTTTTCATACTGTATTGTACTGTAGGAGAGTGCAACAAATTGTGGAGGAACTAACTCGTGAGGATGATGAGCGTACTGCTCTGCAAATAAAACGAATTCTCCATTCCAAGTATGACCTGGACATATCGGCCACCAGCATCAGAAGGATGCGACGGAAAATGGGATGGACCTTTGGCGCAACAAGGTAAAATACTGAAAGCAGTATAAACCATACAGTAAATGCACTGTTAATAATCCCTTGATACGTGATATAATAATGCCATAAATCATTATACAGAGTGTGTACTTTATACTATATACAGTATGTGTGTGTGTATATACTGTATATACAGTATTCTATCCCAAAAGAGATACCTACTGTATAGGCACTCAGAGACAGCAATGAAGCATTGCCGGCTTATTGTGATGATTACATACTGTATACTGTATACTGTGTTTGTGTGTATGTACAGTATGTATATATATATTACTCTGTATGTAACTTAATGTACTGTATGTACAGTTTAATGTATACAGTAGGTATATAATACAGTATACTGCACATACAGTCTACTGTATATACAGTAATCTGTAAATCTGTAATTTCATAACTGTATCTGATTTCATTATTTTTGGCTCTTCACAGGATATCTCCAATGATAAGAGATGTGAATAAAGAAAAGAGAGTGGAACAGGCACGGCGATGGATTGAGAGTGGTGAAACATTTGATGATGTCATTTTCACAGATGAATCGTCTGTTGCCCTTGAGCGGTTCTCCAGAATGTCATTCAGGAAACGTAACCATATCTCTTTAAAACCACGCCCAAAGCATCCATTGAAAATCCATGTATGGGGAGGCATATCACGATTAGGAGCTGGTCCCCTATTATTTTTCGAAGGTACAGTACAGTACTATACTTTATTCTGTGCCTGTGTTCTGTAAAAATACATGTTGTACTGTAGAGTACGTGTAACTGCACAATAAAAGGAGTTGCTTATTAATGAACAACATTTTTTGATTTCTGTAGGAATCATGGATAAGAAATATTTCCAAGAAACAATAGTAGAGAAATGTATGGTGCCATTTGTGAATAAATATTACCCAACTCACCATAGGATATTCCAAGACAATGATCCTAAACACTCCGCCTCAGCCAAATTTATGGAAGAGAAAGGTATGAATTGGGAACGCACACCACCAGAGTGAGTATTCTTTCAACAGTGTACAAGTAAAATTTTGGATAGCACTCTAGTACTGTAAAAAAAAATTTTGTTTAATAAACAGTACAATATTGTATGTTTAATTTTCTCTATTTACTGTAATGTAATTAATTTTTTCTATACGCTTTTTTTTTTTTTAATTAGATCACCAGACATGAACCCAATCGAATTAGTGTGGGCTCAATTGAAGAGGTACGTTAGGAGTGTTGCAAAGCCAACAACAAAACAGCAACTGGTGGATGGGATAAAGAAATTTTGGCTAGAAGTACTCACACCTGAACATTGTAATAATTATATAAATCACCTGTATAAAGTATTACCTGTTGTAGTTGAAAGAAATGGTCAAGCCACAAATATGTAGTTCTGTATTTTCTGTTTAAAATTTTAAATTGGTGCATTATTAAAAAAAATGATAAAATTGCCTTTGTCTGATTATTGCATAAACTAATGTAGAATATTACACAGTAGTAATGTTATTGATGTGTACTGTATGAACAGTCATTTTCAGTTTTATAAGTCCTGAATAAGAGTACTGTACATTTTGATCAGTGCAGTACATGGAATCGGATGTTGTAATACTTTATTTTTACATTAATATTGATGTTTTTCCAATAAATATTCAATTTTACAGTATGGTACGGTACAGTACATGAGGGTACCTGTACAGTATGATACGTCATTATGGGGGAGAAATACTGTATCCACTAAATGTACAGTAAAATGTTTTTTTCTTATTACAAACACACAAATGCATCTCAGATGGAAATATGCTATACACAGCAGACAGCTTATGGTGACAGAACTTCCCTACTGTATCCCCACCCATACTCGTGGTATATTTTAGATTGCCTAATGAGACACTCCTGCAGCATTGCCAATGATTCATGTAAAACCTGTGTGCAAACAGTATCTGTATTGAATGCAAAGTACAGTAAGAGTACAGTATACAGTATTATCAGAGCCAAACCTGACCAACATGATGCCCTAGGCTAGATTTTGGCTGATGCCCTCTTGCACAGATGCTACGTAGTTCCGCCTCTAACCCTGCACCCCTTTCCCAGCACCATCACCCATTTTGGCGCTCCTACCCCCTATAATCTAAATAAGAACAATGTGCACATTTAGTGCCAGCCCAAAACAGTGTACAGTATGTTCTTGCTGGGAAGGGGCATGGTAACACAATAATACCCGAAGATGAAATGACACAACACAGTACTGCAACTTTATTCACATTATATCATGCAGTGGTGTCTCTTATTCTCATGACATCATATCATAGTACCACATTACTCCTAACAGTAATGCCCCTTATTCACATTACACCCCACCACATTCATCTTTATTTACATTAGACCACAGGTTCTCAAACTCAGTCCTCAGGACCCCACACAGTGCAGGTTTTGCAGGTCTCACAGAATCACAAGTGAAAAAATTAGCTCCACCTACTGTATGGACCTTCTAAAATGTGTCAGTTAGTAATGAATACATCTGTGCACTTGCTGGTTTACCTGCAAAACATGCACTGTGTGGGGTCCTGAGGACCAAGTTTGAGAACCACTGCATTAGACCATGCAGTAGTGCCCTTTCCTTATGTTACACCAGAAAATATTGTAGTACACCTTATACAGTACACATACAGTACAGTAATGCCACACATTAGTAATACATTTCATATTTAAATTTTCTGATTTAATTTCATAGAGCCGCAGTCACTCACAGAATATAGGCATGTACTGTAGCATCTCATTTTATTCTGCAGAAGCTGATTATTCCCGTTTCGCTAGTTTGCCGCCTCTGTACAGTATATCACAATAGAAAAAAGTTATAGTGTCAGTGAAAAAAGCACCTCATGACAGATACTGTACACAAGCTCATGTCTAAATACTGTATACTGTAAGCAGTGACATTAAGGGGTACAGTACTGTATATGCAATTGCAGTCGAATTCCGGCAGGAATACGGAAAAAATGGACACGGGATCCCCCATCTTTTTAGAACCAGCACCGGGCTCTGCGCCTGGTCCTGGTGCAAAAAATAAGGGGGACAAAAAAAGCGTAGGGGTTCCCCATATTTTTTGAATCAGCACTGGGCTCCACTAGCTGGACAGATAATGCACAGCCGGGGGAGACTTTTATACCGGTCCCTGCGGCCATGGAATTAAATACCCAACTAGTCACACCTGGCCGGAGTACCCTGGAGGAGTGGGGGCCCCTTAAATCAAGGGGACCCCCCTCCAGCCACTCGATTATCTCTATCACCCCTGTGTATTGTAGCTAGGGGATTGTGACGCTCCTTCAGCATTGCCCCGTACCCTGCACAAAGTGGTCGTTTTGACAGTGTGCTATGCGATTGAGTCCGGTGTACCGTAATACTGTATGCAATCCTACAGTAGCTTATCCCTCCCCTGTGTATTTTGGCTAGGGGATTGTGACGCTCCTTCAGCATTGCCCCATAACCTGCACAAGGGTTCAGGGGCGGCGGCCATTTTGCCAGTGTGCTACAGTATGTCATCGAGTCCGGTGTACCATAATATGCATACTGTGTATTTTAGCTAGGGGATTGTGACGCTCCTTCAGCATTGCCCCATAGTCTGTACAATCTGGACTATTACTTGCTCCGTAGCCTAGGGCCTCTGTGGTCGTCCATGCCGCTGACTTCGTCCAGTCCGCTGTGGTCCTCCAGGCCTCCTCTGCGGTCCTCCAGGCCTCCTCTGCGGTCCTCCAGGCCTCGGTCGTCCAGGCCGCTGACTTGAACCGCTTGGTGGTGTGTTGCAATGATGGTGCGGCAAACTCCAACTTGCCATTCTTCCCTCGTTTGTTCAATGACTTTCTTCATGGCTTCTACCATCTGTTCCTTTATGCCTTCTTTAAGGCCAGCCACATCGGTCTGCAGCTGATTGACCTGTCCACCAACTTCTGACTCCATATTGGTCACCTTACTGAGTAGCTCCTTTAGTAAAACAGGACAGGTACACTGGCAGTCCTGCACTTTGGTGTTCACATCTGTGAAATGCAACCTTCTTCGTGGTGAATGTGTCATGTCTTCTTGTCCAGGGGTGGCTACATGGTCCAAAAAAGAAGCTTCCTGATGCAGCGTGTTTGTCACGTCCTCTAGCACCGGTATTTCCAGATTCATTGGCTGAACACTGTGATCTGCAGGAGATGGAACAATTACATCATTTGCCACACCACATATCAGCTCCAACGTATTATTCTTTGCCTTGGCATTTTTTCGTGGTTTCACCACATTTTCTTTCTGAGCCGCCTTGGCAGTTTTCTTCTTCTTTTGTGGGACTACTGCAGCAAGTTTCTGTGCCACTGATGGGTGGGTTTTGGCACTCCCGTAAAATCTGGTAGTCTGCATTCTTTGTCTTTTGTCTAAAAATATAAAAACCACAATAAGAAAACATGTAAAGCACAGCATGCTAAAAATAGCAAACAACTGTACATTTTCAAATAAAGTGCACAACAGTAAAGTGCAAATACAGTACTGTACAGTATTTGCCTTTTTTCCCTGTGCCTCCCAACAAGAACCTCTGCAGGAGGGACAGAATGCTCTGTTACGGACTTCAGTTTAAATATACAGTATGATTACCATCACCTGTGCGAACAACTATACTGTACAGTAGTTACTGTATTTGATAAGATAGGTGTTTCACCACAAGTGATAGCAATCATTCAGTACTACTGCACATAGTACACCGGGATAAGCGAGGTCTATGCACATTACGTTATACCGAGCTGGATCGCTTAGCAACCTGACAAAATGGCCACCGACCGTGAACTCCCAGCACATGGCAGCGCTTGGATATGGAGTGAGATACAGTATGGTACAGTCCAGGGGCAATGCTGAAGGAGCGTCACAATCCCCTAGCTCAATTACTAGAGCCATCTTAACAGCAGTGTGGGCCCCTGGACACAGCAATGCACTGGGGACCCTACCCACTCACCAGCGGAAGGGGTGGGGGGAGCTATCAGCGGCAGCTTTGATGCTCCGCGGGGGATAGGGGGGTTCTATCTTTCGCTCAGTATGTACAGTAGGACCTGGAGAAATAATTTCTGCTAATTATTCCTTTACTGCACAGATGGGGCAGGAAGGAGAACACTAAACTGTAGAAGGGGGCATTGTGCTGAATGAAGGGGCCCTGGTACATGACTTCCAGGGTGGTAGGGGGTGTTTAATACACAGGGGAGGAGTGGATAATGGAGTGGGCTTAATATTAGTGTTATGGACTGCAATTAGTTTCCTGTATGAAACAGATACAGTACAGTAAATAACCCTCCTTGGAAGTGCATGGGCCCTGTGAGACTTACAGTAGTGTACAGCATAAGGGTCGACTGACATGATGTACAAGCATTACATACAGTACATGTCAGTACTGTATGTAAATTCTTCAATTATTGCCTAACAACAATGCTGCTTACTGTATATTAAATACTGTAGGCCTAGAAATGTGCATCTCAATATAGTAGTTAAAAACACAGGGGCCTATGTGGATAAGCGAGTTCTATGCACACTAAAAATGGCCACCGACCGTGAACCCCCAGCACGTGGCAGCGCTCGGATATGTAGTGAGATACAATATGGCATACATTTCACAGTTCAGGGGGCAATGCTGAAGGAGCGTCACAATCCCCTAGCTCAATTACATTGGGATAAGCGAGGTCTATGCACATTACGGTATACCGAGCTGGATCGCTTAGCAACCTGACAAAATGGCCGCCGACCGTGAACTCCCAGCACGTGGCAGCGCTCGGATATGTAGTGAGATACAATATGGCATACATTTCACAGTTCAGGGGGCAATGCTGAAGGAGCGTCACAATCCCCTAGCCAAAATACACAGGGGAGGGATAAGCTACTGTAGGATTGCATACAGTATTACGGTACACCGGACTCAATCGCATAGCACACTGTCAAAACGACCACTACCCATGAACCCCCACCTCCTGAACCCCCACCTCGTGGCAGGCAGCAGTTGGGTATGGAATGAGAAATGGCATAAGCTGTGCAGGCTACGGGGCGATGCTGAAGGAGCGTCACAATCCCCTAGCTCAATTACATTGGGATAAGCGAGGTCTATGCACATTACGGTATACCGAGCTGGATCGCTTAGCAACCTGACAAAATGGCCGCCGACCGTGAACTCCCAGCACGTGGCAGCGCTCGGATATGTAGTGAGATACAATATGGCATACTGTACATTTCACAGTTCAGGGGGCAATGCTGAAGGAGCGTCACAATCCCCTAGCTCAATACAGTATCTCACGCTTACAGTATCTTACAGTATACGCTTACAGTATCTGTGTATTTTGGCTAGGGGATTGTGACGCTCCTTCAGCATCGCCCCGTAGCCTGCACAGCTTATGCCATTTCTCATTCCATACCCAACTGCTGCCTGCCACGAGGTGGGGGTGAATAAAAAAAATAATAAAGTGTGAAAAAAACTACAGTAACATGCATTAGTACTTAAGGAATCGAACCCTGGACTCTGAGTATAGGAAGCGAAACACTTCACCACTTCGCCGCAGACAAATGTATAAATCCGTTGGTTTTGATTATGCTGTAATGGCTACGGGATTAAGACGATAACATACTGTAGAAAATTCCTAATCTTGAGAGGCAATAGTGAACTTGTAACACACATCCATTTGCGACAGTGTACACTACTGGTTTTACAGTACTGTGTTTTGTCTGCGGGACTCGGACGCTCACATACAGTATTCATAAAGTATTGTAGATGGATCATATACTGTATGCTGTACTACTGTATTTGCGTCGGTGTCGTACTGTATATACTGTACAGTACTGTATTAAATAATGCAGCGTAATGAGTACAGTATTTGCTGTATGCAGCGTAATGAGACGCCTTAGTAAAGTAGTCCTTATTATGTATGTCAGTATTGTATTTTACGGGAGACCACACGCATGCGCAGTGGTGATTGTAAAAAGCGACATCTGGTGGCTGATCGCAGGTATTACACGTAAAGGTAACGCCAAACGTCAAATGTCTGTCTCCGTGCGATTAGATAGCCTCTCTGTGGCTATGCGCGCCTCGCTACGCCACAGTGCGCTGCGTATGGTCGAACGGGCCAACCGCCGCGGCCACTCAAGATAAAGGTGGCTACATCTGTACTTACAAAAAACCAATAGGACCTACCAAGATTTAAATACAGATCACTGTATTCAAAGATCAGAGTGGAGTGGTTACCAATACACCAAGAAACCACATTCATTAGGGAACATCTAAACATTTTTTTCTAAAATGTTAGATTCTTAGAAGACACATTTTATTGAAGTTATTGTACATATATTAACATCGTGGCTTATTTGGATTACACAGTAACATTTATATAATTACAAACATTTCTATATCTACCTTTTTTAGATTTTAGTACATTTTTACAATAATCAGTGATTTAAAAAAATGTATTATATGTATAAAAAAGAAAAGTTTTTGTCAATCAAGGACTTAAACTGAAGGTACTAAAATGCACCTGGTCCCACTGAGATTTGAACTCAATTTACTGGATTCAGAGTACAGAGTGCTAACCATAACACCATGGAATCTCCCTTCTAATAACACATATAAAACTTTCTCTCAGAGTGTAAGATCTTTATTTCTACAAGATACAGAAATATTCATTCAGAGAGATATGTACTACATTGTATTTACAAATAAAACCATTAGGACCTACCAATTTGTATATACAGATTATTAGTTTCAGAGTCCAGAATTGTTAACAGTACACCATGAAAGCTCATTCATATGGTGGCATGTAAAAAATGTTCTCACAGTGTAAGATTCTTAGAGGTTACATTTTATTGGAATTATATTACCGATAAACCTGTCTCTCAGTGTGTATGATTCTTAATTTATGCAATATATAGATATTTTCTTTCTCAGAGATATGAACTGCATAATACTTACAAAAAAACAATAGGACCTACCAAGATGTAAATACAAATCATGGATTCAGAGTCCAAAATGGTTACAAATACACCAGGAAACCTCATTCATGAGGAAGCATTTAAACAGTTTTTATTAGAATGTACTCTCAGAGAAATATAAACTGAACGGTACTTACAAAAAACCAATAGGACCTACCAAGATTTAAATCCAGATCACTGGATTCAAAGATCAGAGTGGTTACCAATACACCAAGAAACTTCATTCATGAGGGAGAGCTAAACATTTTTTTCTAAAATGTTAGATTCTTAGAAGACACATTTTATTGCAATTATTGTACATATATTTACATCAACGCTTATTTGGGTTATATAGTAAAATTCATATAATTACATACATTTCTATAACTACCTTTTTTTAGCTTTTAGTACATATTTACAAAAATCAGTGATTTAAAAAAATTATTATATGTATGAAAAAGTAGACTTTCTGTCAATCAAGAACTTAAACTGAAGGTACTAAAACACATCAGGTCCCACCGAGATTTGAACTCGGATCGCTGGATTCAGAGTCCAGAGTGCTAACCATTACACCATGGAACCTCTCTTCTAACACAACATATACAACTTTCTCTTAGAGTGTGAGATCTTATTTTCTACAAGTTACAGGAATAATAATCAGAGAGATAAGTATTACATTGTATTTACAAAAAAAGGCCATTAGGACCTACCAAATTTTTATACAGATTATAGGTTTCAGAGTCCAGAATTGTTAACAGGACACAATGAAACCTTATTCATATGGTAGCATGTACATTTTTTTGTCAGAGTATAAGATTCTACATTTATTGGAATTAAATGACAGATAAACCTGTCTCTCAGTGTGTAAGATTCTTAATGTATGCAATTTATAGATATTTTCTTTCTCAGAGATATTAACTGTATTGTACTTACAACAAAACCAATAGAACCTACCAAGATGTAAATATAGATCATGGATTCAGAGTCCAAAATGTTTACCAATACACCATGAAACCTCATCCATTAGGGAGCATCTAAATATTTTTATAAGAATGTACTCTCAGAGAGATATGAACTGAATGGTACTTACAAAAAACCAATAGGACCTACCAAGATTTAAATACAGATCACTGTATTCAAAGATCAGAGTGGAGTGGTTACCAATACACCAAGAAACCACATTCATTAGGGAACATCTAAACATTTTTTTCTAAAATGTTAGATTCTTAGAAGACACATTTTATTGAAGTTATTGTACATATATTAACATCGTGGCTTATTTGGATTACACAGTAACATTTATATAATTACAAACATTTCTATATCTACCTTTTTTAGATTTTAGTACATTTTTACAATAATCAGTGATTTAAAAAAATGTATTATATGTATAAAAAAGAAAAGTTTTTGGCAATCAAGGACTTAAACTGAAGGTACTAAAATGCACCTGGTCCCACTGAGATTTGAACTCAATTTACTGAATTCAGAGTACAGAGTGCTAACCATAACACCATGGAATCTCCCTTCTAATAACACATATAAAACTTTCTCTCAGAGTGTAAGATCTTTATTTCTACAAGATACAGAAATATTCATTCAGAGAGATATGTACTACATTGTATTTACAAATAAAACCATTAGGACCTACCAATTTGTATATACAGATTATTAGTTTCAGAGTCCAGAATTGTTAACAGTACACCATGAAAGCTCATTCATATGGTGGCATGTAAAAAATGTTCTCACAGTGTAAGATTCTTAGAGGTTACATTTTATTGGAATTATATTACCGATAAACCTGTCTCTCAGTGTGTATGATTCTTAATTTATGCAATTTATAGATATTTTCTTTCTCAGAGATATGAACTGCATAATACTTACAAAAAAACAATAGGACCTACCAAGATGTAAATACAAATCATGGATTCAGAGTCCAAAATGGTTACAAATACACCAGGAAACCTCATTCATGAGGAAGCATTTAAACAGTTTTTATTAGAATGTACTCTCAGAGAAATATAAACTGAACGGTACTTACAAAAAACCAATAGGACCTACCAAGATTTAAATCCAGATCACTGGATTCAAAGATCAGAGTGGTTACCAATACACCAAGAAACTTCATTCATGAGGGAGAGCTAAACATTTTTTTCTAAAATGTTAGATTCTTAGAAGACACATTTTATTGCAATTATTGTACATATATTTACATCAACGCTTATTTGGGTTATATAGTAAAATTCATATAATTACATACATTTCTATAACTACCTTTTTTTAGCTTTTAGTACATATTTACAAAAATCAGTGATTTAAAAAAATTATTATATGTATGAAAAAGTAGACTTTCTGTCAATCAAGAACTTAAACTGAAGGTACTAAAACACATCAGGTCCCACCGAGATTTGAACTCGGATCGCTGGATTCAGAGTCCAGAGTGCTAACCATTACACCATGGAACCTCTCTTCTAACACAACATATACAACGTTCTCTTAGAGTGTGAGATCTTATTTTCTACAAGTTACAGGAATAATAATCAGAGAGATAAGTATTACATTGTATTTACAAAAAAAGGCCATTAGGACCTACCAAATTTTTATACAGATTATAGGTTTCAGAGTCCAGAATTGTTAACAGGACACAATGAAACCTTATTCATATGGTAGCATGTACATTTTTTTGTCAGAGTATAAGATTCTGCATTTATTGGAATTAAATGACAGATAAACCTGTCTCTCAGTGTGTAAGATTCTTAATTTATGCAATTTATAGAAATTTTCTTTCTCAGAGATATTAACTGTATTGTACTTACAACAAAACCAATAGAACCTACCAAGATGTAAATTTAGATCATGGATTCAGAGTCCAAAATGTTTACCAATACACCATGAAACCTCATCCATTAGGGAGCATCTAAATATTTTTATTAGAATGTACTCTCAGAGAGATATGAACTGAATGGTACTTACAAAAAACCAATAGGACCTACCAAGATTTAAATACAGATCACTGTATTCAAAGATCAGAGTGGAGTGGTTACCAATACACCAAGAAACCACATTCATTAGGGAACATCTAAACATTTTTTTCTAAAATGTTAGATTCTTAGAAGACACATTTTATTGAAGTTATTGTACATATATTAACATCGTGGCTTATTTGGATTACACAGTAACATTTATATAATTACAAACATTTCTATATCTACCTTTTTTAGATTTTAGTACATTTTTACAATAATCAGTGATTTAAAAAAATGTATTATATGTATAAAAAAGAAAAGTTTTTGGCAATCAAGGACTTAAACTGAAGGTACTAAAATGCACCTGGTCCCACTGAGATTTGAACTCAATTTACTGAATTCAGAGTACAGAGTGCTAACCATAACACCATGGAATCTCCCTTCTAATAACACATATAAAACTTTCTCTCAGAGTGTAAGATCTTTATTTCTACAAGATACAGAAATATTCATTCAGAGAGATATGTACTACATTGTATTTACAAATAAAACCATTAGGACCTACCAATTTGTATATACAGATTATTAGTTTCAGAGTCCAGAATTGTTAACAGTACACCATGAAAGCTCATTCATATGGTGGCATGTAAAAAATGTTCTCACAGTGTAAGATTCTTAGAGGTTACATTTTATTGGAATTATATTACCGATAAACCTGTCTCTCAGTGTGTATGATTCTTAATTTATGCAATTTATAGATATTTTCTTTCTCAGAGATATGAACTGCATAATACTTACAAAAAAACAATAGGACCTACCAAGATGTAAATACAAATCATGGATTCAGAGTCCAAAATGGTTACAAATACACCAGGAAACCTCATTCATGAGGAAGCATTTAAACAGTTTTTATTAGAATGTACTCTCAGAGAAATATAAACTGAACGGTACTTACAAAAAACCAATAGGACCTACCAAGATTTAAATCCAGATCACTGGATTCAAAGATCAGAGTGGTTACCAATACACCAAGAAACTTCATTCATGAGGGAGAGCTAAACATTTTTTTCTAAAATGTTAGATTCTTAGAAGACACATTTTATTGCAATTATTGTACATATATTTACATCAACGCTTATTTGGGTTATATAGTAAAATTCATATAATTACATACATTTCTATAACTACCTTTTTTAGCTTTTAGTACATATTTACAAAAATCAGTGATTTAAAAAAATTATTATATGTATGAAAAAGTAGACTTTCTGTCAATCAAGAACTTAAACTGAAGGTACTAAAACACATCAGGTCCCACCGAGATTTGAACTCGGATCGCTGGATTCAGAGTCCAGAGTGCTAACCATTACACCATGGAACCTCTCTTCTAACACAACATATACAACGTTCTCTTAGAGTGTGAGATCTTATTTTCTACAAGTTACAGGAATAATAATCAGAGAGATAAGTATTACATTGTATTTACAAAAAAAGGCCATTAGGACCTACCAAATTTTTATACAGATTATAGGTTTCAGAGTCCAGAATTGTTAACAGGACACAATGAAACCTTATTCATATGGTAGCATGTACATTTTTTTGTCAGAGTATAAGATTCTACATTTATTGGAATTAAATGACAGATAAACCTGTCTCTCAGTGTGTAAGATTCTTAATTTATGCAATTTATAGAAATTTTCTTTCTCAGAGATATTAACTGTATTGTACTTACAACAAAACCAATAGAACCTACCAAGATGTAAATTTAGATCATGGATTCAGAGTCCAAAATGTTTACCAATACACCATGAAACCTCATCCATTAGGGAGCATCTAAATATTTTTATTAGAATGTACTCTCAGAGAGATATGAACTGAATGGTACTTACAAAAAACCAATAGGACCTACCAAGATTTAAATACAGATCACTGTATTCAAAGATCAGAGTGGAGTGGTTACCAATACACCAAGAAACCACATTCATTAGGGAACATCTAAACATTTTTTTCTAAAATGTTAGATTCTTAGAAGACACATTTTATTGAAGTTATTGTACATATATTAACATCAATGCTTATTTGGATTACACAGTAACATTTATATAATTACAAACATTTCTATAACTACCTTTTTTAGATTTTAGTACATTTTTACAATAATCAGTGATTTAAAAAAATGTATTATATGTATAAAAAAGAAAAGTTTTTGTCAATCAAGGACTTAAACTGAAGGTACTAAAATGCACCTGGTCCCACTGAGATTTGAACTCAATTTACTGGATTCAGAGTACAGAGTGCTAACCATAACACCATTTAATCTCCCTTCTAATAACACATATAAAACTTTCTCTCAGAGTGTAAGATCTTTATTTCTACAAGAAACAGAAATATTCATTCAGAGAGATATGTACTACATTGTATTTACAAATAAAACCATTAGGACCTACCAATTTGTATATACAGATTATTAGTTTCAGAGTCCAGAATTGTTAACAGTACACCATGAAAGCTCATTCATATGGTGGCATGTAAAAAATGTTCTCACAGTGTAAGATTCTTAGAGGTTACATTTTATTGGAATTATATTACCGATAAACCTGTCTCTCAGTGTGTATGATTCTTAATTTATGCAATTTATAGATATTTTCTTTCTCAGAGATATGAACTGCATAATACTTACAAAAAAACAATAGGACCTACCAAGATGTAAATACAAATCATGGATTCAGAGTCCAAAATGGTTACAAATACACCAGGAAACCTCATTCATGAGGAAGCATTTAAACAGTTTTTATTAGAATGTACTCTCAGAGAAATATAAACTGAACGGTACTTACAAAAAACCAATAGGACCTACCAAGATTTAAATACAGATCACTGGATTCAAAGATCAGAGTGGTTACCAATACAACAAGAAACTTCATTCATGAGGGACAGCTAAACATTTTTTTCTAAAATGTTAGATTCTTAGAAGACACATTTTATTGCAATTATTGTACATATATTTAAATCAACGCTTATTTTGGTTATATAGTAAAATTCATATAATTACATACATTTCTATAACTACCTTTTTTTAGCTTTTAGTACATATTTACAAAAATCAGTGATTTAAAAAAATTATTATATGTATGAAAAAGTAGACTTTCTGTCAATCAAGAACTTAAACTGAAGGTACTAAAATATATCAGGTCCCACCGAGATTTGAACTCGGATCACTGGATTCAGAGTCCAGAGTGCTAACCATTACACCATGGAACCTCTCTTCTAACACAACATATACAACTTTCTCTTAGAGTGTGAGATCTTATTTTCTACAAGTTACAGGAATAATAATCAGAGAGATAAGTATTACATTGTATTTACAAAAAAAGGCCCTTAGGACCTACCAAATTTTTATACAGATTATAGGTTTCAGAGTCCAGAATTGTTAACAGTACACAATGAAACCTTATTCATATGGTAGCATGTACATTTTTTTTAAGAGTATAAGATTCTTAGTGGATACATTTTATTGGAATTAAATGACAGATAAACCTGTCTCTCAGTGTGTAAGATTCTTAATGTATGCAATTTATAGATATTTTCTTTCTCAGAGATATTAACTGTATTGTACTTACAACAAAACCAATAGAACCTACCAAGATGTAAATATAGATCATGGATTCAGAGTCCAAAATGTTTACCAATACACCATGAAACCTCATCCATTAGGGAGCATCTAAATATTTTTATAAGAGTGTACTCTCAGAGAGATATGAACTGAATGGTACTTACAAAAAACCAATAGGACCTACCAAGATTTAAATACAGATCACTGTATTCAAAGATCAGAGTGGAGTGGTTACCAATACACCAAGAAACCACATTCATTAGGGAACATCTAAACATTTTTTTCTAAAATGTTAGATTCTTAGAAGACACATTTTATTGAAGTTATTGTACATATATTAACATCGTGGCTTATTTGGATTACACAGTAACATTTATATAATTACAAACATTTCTATATCTACCTTTTTTAGATTTTAGTACGTTTTTACAATAATCAGTGATTTAAAAAAATGTATTATATGTATAAAAAAGAAAAGTTTTTGTCAATCAAGGACTTAAACTGAAGGTACTAAAATGCACCTGGTCCCACTGAGATTTGAACTCAATTTACTGGATTCAGAGTACAGAGTGCTAACCATAACACCATGGAATCTCCCTTCTAATAACACATATAAAACTTTCTCTCAGAGTGTAAGATCTTTATTTCTACAAGATACAGAAATATTCACTCAGAGAGATATGTACTACATTGTATTTACAAATAAAACCATTAGGACCTACCAATTTGTATATACAGATTATTAGTTTCAGAGTCCAGAATTGTTAACAGTACACCATGAAAGCTCATTCATATGGTGGCATGTAAAAAATGTTCTCACAGTGTAAGATTCTTAGAGGTTACATTTTATTGGAATTATATTACCGATAAACCTGTCTCTCAGTGTGTATGATTCTTAATTTATGCAATATATAGATATTTTCTTTCTCAGAGATATGAACTGCATAATACTTACAAAAAAACAATAGGACCTACCAAGATGTAAATACAAATCATGGATTCAGAGTCCAAAATGGTTACAAATACACCAGGAAACCTCATTCATGAGGAAGCATTTAAACAGTTTTTATTAGAATGTACTCTCAGAGAAATATAAACTGAACGGTACTTACAAAAAACCAATAGGACCTACCAAGATTTAAATCCAGATCACTGGATTCAAAGATCAGAGTGGTTACCAATACACCAAGAAACTTCATTCATGAGGGAGAGCTAAACATTTTTTTCTAAAATGTTAGATTCTTAGAAGACACATTTTATTGCAATTATTGTACATATATTTACATCAACGCTTATTTGGGTTATATAGTAAAATTCATATAATTACATACATTTCTATAACTACCTTTTTTTAGCTTTTAGTACATATTTACAAAAATCAGTGATTTAAAAAAATTATTATATGTATGAAAAAGTAGACTTTCTGTCAATCAAGAACTTAAACTGAAGGTACTAAAACACATCAGGTCCCACCGAGATTTGAACTCGGATCGCTGGATTCAGAGTCCAGAGTGCTAACCATTACACCATGGAACCTCTCTTCTAACACAACATATACAACTTTCTCTTAGAGTGTGAGATCTTATTTTCTACAAGTTACAGGAATAATAATCAGAGAGATAAGTATTACATTGTATTTACAAAAAAAGGCCATTAGGACCTACCAAATTTTTATACAGATTATAGGTTTCAGAGTCCAGAATTGTTAACAGGACACAATGAAACCTTATTCATATGGTAGCATGTACATTTTTTTGTCAGAGTATAAGATTCTGCATTTATTGGAATTAAATGACAGATAAACCTGTCTCTCAGTGTGTAAGATTCTTAATTTATGCAATTTATAGAAATTTTCTTTCTCAGAGATATTAACTGTATTGTACTTACAACAAAACCAATAGAACCTACCAAGATGTAAATTTAGATCATGGATTCAGAGTCCAAAATGTTTACCAATACACCATGAAACCTCATCCATTAGGGAGCATCTAAATATTTTTATTAGAATGTACTCTCAGAGAGATATGAACTGAATGGTACTTACAAAAAACCAATAGGACCTACCAAGATTTAAATACAGATCACTGTATTCAAAGATCAGAGTGGAGTGGTTACCAATACACCAAGAAACCACATTCATTAGGGAACATCTAAACATTTTTTTCTAAAATGTTAGATTCTTAGAAGACACATTTTATTGAAGTTATTGTACATATATTAACATCGTGGCTTATTTGGATTACACAGTAACATTTATATAATTACAAACATTTCTATATCTACCTTTTTTAGATTTTAGTACATTTTTACAATAATCAGTGATTTAAAAAAATGTATTATATGTATAAAAAAGAAAAGTTTTTGGCAATCAAGGACTTAAACTGAAGGTACTAAAATGCACCTGGTCCCACTGAGATTTGAACTCAATTTACTGAATTCAGAGTACAGAGTGCTAACCATAACACCATGGAATCTCCCTTCTAATAACACATATAAAACTTTCTCTCAGAGTGTAAGATCTTTATTTCTACAAGATACAGAAATATTCATTCAGAGAGATATGTACTACATTGTATTTACAAATAAAACCATTAGGACCTACCAATTTGTATATACAGATTATTAGTTTCAGAGTCCAGAATTGTTAACAGTACACCATGAAAGCTCATTCATATGGTGGCATGTAAAAAATGTTCTCACAGTGTAAGATTCTTAGAGGTTACATTTTATTGGAATTATATTACCGATAAACCTGTCTCTCAGTGTGTATGATTCTTAATTTATGCAATTTATAGATATTTTCTTTCTCAGAGATATGAACTGCATAATACTTACAAAAAAACAATAGGACCTACCAAGATGTAAATACAAATCATGGATTCAGAGTCCAAAATGGTTACAAATACACCAGGAAACCTCATTCATGAGGAAGCATTTAAACAGTTTTTATTAGAATGTACTCTCAGAGAAATATAAACTGAACGGTACTTACAAAAAACCAATAGGACCTACCAAGATTTAAATCCAGATCACTGGATTCAAAGATCAGAGTGGTTACCAATACACCAAGAAACTTCATTCATGAGGGAGAGCTAAACATTTTTTTCTAAAATGTTAGATTCTTAGAAGACACATTTTATTGCAATTATTGTACATATATTTACATCAACGCTTATTTGGGTTATATAGTAAAATTCATATAATTACATACATTTCTATAACTACCTTTTTTAGCTTTTAGTACATATTTACAAAAATCAGTGATTTAAAAAAATTATTATATGTATGAAAAAGTAGACTTTCTGTCAATCAAGAACTTAAACTGAAGGTACTAAAACACATCAGGTCCCACCGAGATTTGAACTCGGATCGCTGGATTCAGAGTCCAGAGTGCTAACCATTACACCATGGAACCTCTCTTCTAACACAACATATACAACGTTCTCTTAGAGTGTGAGATCTTATTTTCTACAAGTTACAGGAATAATAATCAGAGAGATAAGTATTACATTGTATTTACAAAAAAAGGCCATTAGGACCTACCAAATTTTTATACAGATTATAGGTTTCAGAGTCCAGAATTGTTAACAGGACACAATGAAACCTTATTCATATGGTAGCATGTACATTTTTTTGTCAGAGTATAAGATTCTACATTTATTGGAATTAAATGACAGATAAACCTGTCTCTCAGTGTGTAAGATTCTTAATTTATGCAATTTATAGAAATTTTCTTTCTCAGAGATATTAACTGTATTGTACTTACAACAAAACCAATAGAACCTACCAAGATGTAAATTTAGATCATGGATTCAGAGTCCAAAATGTTTACCAATACACCATGAAACCTCATCCATTAGGGAGCATCTAAATATTTTTATTAGAATGTACTCTCAGAGAGATATGAACTGAATGGTACTTACAAAAAACCAATAGGACCTACCAAGATTTAAATACAGATCACTGTATTCAAAGATCAGAGTGGAGTGGTTACCAATACACCAAGAAACCACATTCATTAGGGAACATCTAAACATTTTTTTCTAAAATGTTAGATTCTTAGAAGACACATTTTATTGAAGTTATTGTACATATATTAACATCAATGCTTATTTGGATTACACAGTAACATTTATATAATTACAAACATTTCTATAACTACCTTTTTTAGATTTTAGTACATTTTTACAATAATCAGTGATTTAAAAAAATGTATTATATGTATAAAAAAGAAAAGTTTTTGTCAATCAAGGACTTAAACTGAAGGTACTAAAATGCACCTGGTCCCACTGAGATTTGAACTCAATTTACTGGATTCAGAGTACAGAGTGCTAACCATAACACCATTTAATCTCCCTTCTAATAACACATATAAAACTTTCTCTCAGAGTGTAAGATCTTTATTTCTACAAGAAACAGAAATATTCATTCAGAGAGATATGTACTACATTGTATTTACAAATAAAACCATTAGGACCTACCAATTTGTATATACAGATTATTAGTTTCAGAGTCCAGAATTGTTAACAGTACACCATGAAAGCTCATTCATATGGTGGCATGTAAAAAATGTTCTCACAGTGTAAGATTCTTAGAGGTTACATTTTATTGGAATTATATTACCGATAAACCTGTCTCTCAGTGTGTATGATTCTTAATTTATGCAATTTATAGATATTTTCTTTCTCAGAGATATGAACTGCATAATACTTACAAAAAAACAATAGGACCTACCAAGATGTAAATACAAATCATGGATTCAGAGTCCAAAATGGTTACAAATACACCAGGAAACCTCATTCATGAGGAAGCATTTAAACAGTTTTTATTAGAATGTACTCTCAGAGAAATATAAACTGAACGGTACTTACAAAAAACCAATAGGACCTACCAAGATTTAAATACAGATCACTGGATTCAAAGATCAGAGTGGTTACCAATACAACAAGAAACTTCATTCATGAGGGACAGCTAAACATTTTTTTCTAAAATGTTAGATTCTTAGAAGACACATTTTATTGCAATTATTGTACATATATTTAAATCAACGCTTATTTTGGTTATATAGTAAAATTCATATAATTACATACATTTCTATAACTACCTTTTTTTAGCTTTTAGTACATATTTACAAAAATCAGTGATTTAAAAAAATTATTATATGTATGAAAAAGTAGACTTTCTGTCAATCAAGAACTTAAACTGAAGGTACTAAAATATATCAGGTCCCACCGAGATTTGAACTCGGATCACTGGATTCAGAGTCCAGAGTGCTAACCATTACACCATGGAACCTCTCTTCTAACACAACATATACAACTTTCTCTTAGAGTGTGAGATCTTATTTTCTACAAGTTACAGGAATAATAATCAGAGAGATAAGTATTACATTGTATTTACAAAAAAAGGCCCTTAGGACCTACCAAATTTTTATACAGATTATAGGTTTCAGAGTCCAGAATTGTTAACAGTACACAATGAAACCTTATTCATATGGTAGCATGTACATTTTTTTTAAGAGTATAAGATTCTTAGTGGATACATTTTATTGGAATTAAATGACAGATAAACCTGTCTCTCAGTGTGTAAGATTCTTAATGTATGCAATTTATAGATATTTTCTTTCTCAGAGATATTAACTGTATTGTACTTACAACAAAACCAATAGAACCTACCAAGATGTAAATATAGATCATGGATTCAGAGTCCAAAATGTTTACCAATACACCATGAAACCTCATCCATTAGGGAGCATCTAAATATTTTTATAAGAGTGTACTCTCAGAGAGATATGAACTGAATGGTACTTACAAAAAACCAATAGGACCTACCAAGATTTAAATACAGATCACTGTATTCAAAGATCAGAGTGGAGTGGTTACCAATACACCAAGAAACCACATTCATTAGGGAACATCTAAACATTTTTTTCTAAAATGTTAGATTCTTAGAAGACACATTTTATTGAAGTTATTGTACATATATTAACATCGTGGCTTATTTGGATTACACAGTAACATTTATATAATTACAAACATTTCTATATCTACCTTTTTTAGATTTTAGTACGTTTTTACAATAATCAGTGATTTAAAAAAATGTATTATATGTATAAAAAAGAAAAGTTTTTGTCAATCAAGGACTTAAACTGAAGGTACTAAAATGCACCTGGTCCCACTGAGATTTGAACTCAATTTACTGGATTCAGAGTACAGAGTGCTAACCATAACACCATGGAATCTCCCTTCTAATAACACATATAAAACTTTCTCTCAGAGTGTAAGATCTTTATTTCTACAAGATACAGAAATATTCACTCAGAGAGATATGTACTACATTGTATTTACAAATAAAACCATTAGGACCTACCAATTTGTATATACAGATTATTAGTTTCAGAGTCCAGAATTGTTAACAGTACACCATGAAAGCTCATTCATATGGTGGCATGTAAAAAATGTTCTCACAGTGTAAGATTCTTAGAGGTTACATTTTATTGGAATTATATTACCGATAAACCTGTCTCTCAGTGTGTATGATTCTTAATTTATGCAATATATAGATATTTTCTTTCTCAGAGATATGAACTGCATAATACTTACAAAAAAACAATAGGACCTACCAAGATGTAAATACAAATCATGGATTCAGAGTCCAAAATGGTTACAAATACACCAGGAAACCTCATTCATGAGGAAGCATTTAAACAGTTTTTATTAGAATGTACTCTCAGAGAAATATAAACTGAACGGTACTTACAAAAAACCAATAGGACCTACCAAGATTTAAATCCAGATCACTGGATTCAAAGATCAGAGTGGTTACCAATACACCAAGAAACTTCATTCATGAGGGAGAGCTAAACATTTTTTTCTAAAATGTTAGATTCTTAGAAGACACATTTTATTGCAATTATTGTACATATATTTACATCAACGCTTATTTGGGTTATATAGTAAAATTCATATAATTACATACATTTCTATAACTACCTTTTTTTAGCTTTTAGTACATATTTACAAAAATCAGTGATTTAAAAAAATTATTATATGTATGAAAAAGTAGACTTTCTGTCAATCAAGAACTTAAACTGAAGGTACTAAAACACATCAGGTCCCACCGAGATTTGAACTCGGATCGCTGGATTCAGAGTCCAGAGTGCTAACCATTACACCATGGAACCTCTCTTCTAACACAACATATACAACTTTCTCTTAGAGTGTGAGATCTTATTTTCTACAAGTTACAGGAATAATAATCAGAGAGATAAGTATTACATTGTATTTACAAAAAAAGGCCATTAGGACCTACCAAATTTTTATACAGATTATAGGTTTCAGAGTCCAGAATTGTTAACAGTACACAATGAAACCTTATTCATATGGTAGCATGTACATTTTTTTGTCAGAGTATAAGATTCTTAGTGGATACATTTTATTGGAATTAAATGACAGATAAACCTGTCTCTCAGTGTGTAAGATTCTTATTGTATGCAATTTATAGATATTTTCTTTCTCAGAGATATTAACTGTATTGTACTTACAACAAAACCAATAGAACCTACCAAGATGTAAATATAGATCATGGATTCAGAGTCCAAAATGTTTACCAATACACCATGAAACCTCATCCATTAGGGAGCATCTAAATATTTTTATAAGAATGTACTCTCAGAGAGATATGAACTGAATGGTACTTACAAAAAACCAATAGGACCTACCAAGATTTAAATACAGATCACTGTATTCAAAGATCAGAGTGGAGTGGTTACCAATACACCAAGAAACCACATTCATTAGGGAACATCTAAACATTTTTTTCTAAAATGTTAGATTCTTAGAAGACACATTTTATTGAAGTTATTGTACATATATTAACATCGTGGCTTATTTGGATTACACAGTAACATTTATATAATTACAAACATTTCTATATCTACCTTTTTTAGATTTTAGTACATTTTTACAATAATCAGTGATTTAAAAAAATGTATTATATGTATAAAAAAGAAAAGTTTTTGTCAATCAAGGACTTAAACTGAAGGTACTAAAATGCACCTGGTCCCACTGAGATTTGAACTCAATTTACTGGATTCAGAGTACAGAGTGCTAACCATAACACCATGGAATCTCCCTTCTAATAACACATATAAAACTTTCTCGCAGAGTGTAAGATCTTTATTTCTACAAGATACAGAAATATTCATTCAGAGAGATATGTACTACATTGTATTTACAAATAAAACCATTAGGACCTACCAATTTGTATATACAGATTATTAGTTTCAGAGTCCAGAATTGTTAACAGTACACCATGAAAGCTCATTCATATGGTGGCATGTAAAAATTTTTCTCACAGTGTAAGATTCTTAGAGGTTACATTTTATTGGAATTATATTACCGATAAACCTGTCTCTCAGTGTGTATGATTCTTAAATTATGCAATTTATAGATATTTTCTTTCTCAGACATATGAACTGCATAATACTTACAAAAAAACAATAGGACCTACCAAGATGTAAATACAAATCATGGATTCAGAGTCCAAAATGGTTACAAATACACCAGGAAACCTCATTCATGAGGAAGCATTTAAACAGTTTTTATTAGAATGTACTCTCAGAGAAATATAAACTGAACGGTACTTACAAAAAACCAATAGGACCTACCAAGATTTAAATCCAGATCACTGGATTCAAAGATCAGAGTGGTTACCAATACACCAAGAAACTTCATTCATGAGGGAGAGCTAAACATTTTTTTCTAAAATGTTAGATTCTTAGAAGACACATTTTATTGCAATTATTGTACATATATTTACATCAACGCTTATTTGGGTTATATAGTAAAATTCATATAATTACATACATTTCTATAACTACCTTTTTTTAGCTTTTAGTACATATTTACAAAAATCAGTGATTTAAAAAAATTATTATATGTATGAAAAAGTAGACTTTCTGTCAATCAAGAACTTAAACTGAAGGTACTAAAACACATCAGGTCCCACCGAGATTTGAACTCGGATCGCTGGATTCAGAGTCCAGAGTGCTAACCATTACACCATGGAACCTCTCTTCTAACACAACATATACAACGTTCTCTTAGAGTGTGAGATCTTATTTTCTACAAGTTACAGGAATAATAATCAGAGAGATAAGTATTACATTGTATTTACAAAAAAAGGCCATTAGGACCTACCAAATTTTTATACAGATTATAGGTTTCAGAGTCCAGAATTGTTAACAGGACACAATGAAACCTTATTCATATGGTAGCATGTACATTTTTTTGTCAGAGTATAAGATTCTACATTTATTGGAATTAAATGACAGATAAACCTGTCTCTCAGTGTGTAAGATTCTTAATTTATGCAATTTATAGAAATTTTCTTTCTCAGAGATATTAACTGTATTGTACTTACAACAAAACCAATAGAACCTACCAAGATGTAAATATAGATCATGGATTCAGAGTCCAAAATGTTTACCAATACACCATGAAACCTCATCCATTAGGGAGCATCTAAATATTTTTATAAGAATGTACTCTCAGAGAGATATGAACTGAATGGTACTTACAAAAAACCAATAGGACCTACCAAGATTTAAATACAGATCACTGTATTCAAAGATCAGAGTGGAGTGGTTACCAATACACCAAGAAACCACATTCATTAGGGAACATCTAAACATTTTTTTCTAAAATGTTAGATTCTTAGAAGACACATTTTATTGAAGTTATTGTACATATATTAACATCGTGGCTTATTTGGATTACACAGTAACATTTATATAATTACAAACATTTCTATATCTACCTTTTTTAGATTTTAGTACATTTTTACAATAATCAGTGATTTAAAAAAATGTATTATATGTATAAAAAAGAAAAGTTTTTGTCAATCAAGGACTTAAACTGAAGGTACTAAAATGCACCTGGTCCCACTGAGATTTGAACTCAATTTACTGGATTCAGAGTACAGAGTGCTAACCATAACACCATGGAATCTCCCTTCTAATAACACATATAAAACTTTCTCGCAGAGTGTAAGATCTTTATTTCTACAAGATACAGAAATATTCATTCAGAGAGATATGTACTACATTGTATTTACAAATAAAACCATTAGGACCTACCAATTTGTATATACAGATTATTAGTTTCAGAGTCCAGAATTGTTAACAGTACACCATGAAAGCTCATTCATATGGTGGCATGTAAAAATTTTTCTCACAGTGTAAGATTCTTAGAGGTTACATTTTATTGGAATTATATTACCGATAAACCTGTCTCTCAGTGTGTATGATTCTTAAATTATGCAATTTATAGATATTTTCTTTCTCAGACATATGAACTGCATAATACTTACAAAAAAACAATAGGACCTACCAAGATGTAAATACAAATCATGGATTCAGAGTCCAAAATGGTTACAAATACACCAGGAAACCTCATTCATGAGGAAGCATTTAAACAGTTTTTATTAGAATGTACTCTCAGAGAAATATAAACTGAACGGTACTTACAAAAAACCAATAGGACCTACCAAGATTTAAATCCAGATCACTGGATTCAAAGATCAGAGTGGTTACCAATACACCAAGAAACTTCATTCATGAGGGAGAGCTAAACATTTTTTTCTAAAATGTTAGATTCTTAGAAGACACATTTTATTGCAATTATTGTACATATATTTACATCAACGCTTATTTGGGTTATATAGTAAAATTCATATAATTACATACATTTCTATAACTACCTTTTTTTAGCTTTTAGTACATATTTACAAAAATCAGTGATTTAAAAAAATTATTATATGTATGAAAAAGTAGACTTTCTGTCAATCAAGAACTTAAACTGAAGGTACTAAAACACATCAGGTCCCACCGAGATTTGAACTCGGATCGCTGGATTCAGAGTCCAGAGTGCTAACCATTACACCATGGAACCTCTCTTCTAACACAACATATACAACGTTCTCTTAGAGTGTGAGATCTTATTTTCTACAAGTTACAGGAATAATAATCAGAGAGATAAGTATTACATTGTATTTACAAAAAAAGGCCATTAGGACCTACCAAATTTTTATACAGATTATAGGTTTCAGAGTCCAGAATTGTTAACAGGACACAATGAAACCTTATTCATATGGTAGCATGTACATTTTTTTGTCAGAGTATAAGATTCTACATTTATTGGAATTAAATGACAGATAAACCTGTCTCTCAGTGTGTAAGATTCTTAATTTATGCAATTTATAGAAATTTTCTTTCTCAGAGATATTAACTGTATTGTACTTACAACAAAACCAATAGAACCTACCAAGATGTAAATATAGATCATGGATTCAGAGTCCAAAATGTTTACCAATACACCATGAAACCTCATCCATTAGGGAGCATCTAAATATTTTTATTAGAATGTACTCTCAGAGAGATATGAACTGAATGGTACTTACAAAAAACCAATAGGACCTACCAAGATTTAAATACAGATCACTGTATTCAAAGATCAGAGTGGAGTGGTTACCAATACACCAAGAAACCACATTCATTAGGGAACATCTAAACATTTTTTTCTAAAATGTTAGATTCTTAGAAGAAACATTTTATTGAAGTTATTGTACATATATTAACATCAATGCTTATTTGGATTACACAGTAACATTTATATAATTACAAACATTTCTATAACTACCTTTTTTAGATTTTAGTACATTTTTACAATAATCAGTGATTTAAAAAAATGTATTATATGTATAAAAAAGAAAAGTTTTTGTCAATCAAGGACTTAAACTGAAGGTACTAAAATGCACCTGGTCCCACTGAGATTTGAACTCAATTTACTGGATTCAGAGTACAGAGTGCTAACCATAACACCATTTAATCTCCCTTCTAATAACACATATAAAACTTTCTCTCAGAGTGTAAGATCTTTATTTCTACAAGAAACAGAAATATTCATTCAGAGAGATATGTACTACATTGTATTTACAAATAAAACCATTAGGACCTACCAATTTGTATATACAGATTATTAGTTTCAGAGTCCAGAATTGTTAACAGTACACCATGAAAGCTCATTCATATGGTGGCATGTAAAAAATGTTCTCACAGTGTAAGATTCTTAGAGGTTACATTTTATTGGAATTATATTACCGATAAACCTGTCTCTCAGTGTGTATGATTCTTAATTTATGCAATTTATAGATATTTTCTTTCTCAGAGATATGAACTGCATAATACTTACAAAAAAACAATAGGACCTACCAAGATGTAAATACAAATCATGGATTCAGAGTCCAAAATGGTTACAAATACACCAGGAAACCTCATTCATGAGGAAGCATTTAAACAGTTTTTATTAGAATGTACTCTCAGAGAAATATAAACTGAACGGTACTTACAAAAAACCAATAGGACCTACCAAGATTTAAATACAGATCACTGGATTCAAAGATCAGAGTGGTTACCAATACAACAAGAAACTTCATTCATGAGGGACAGCTAAACATTTTTTTCTAAAATGTTAGATTCTTAGAAGACACATTTTATTGCAATTATTGTACATATATTTAAATCAACGCTTATTTGGGTTATATAGTAAAATTCATATAATTACATACATTTCTATAACTACCTTTTTTTAGCTTTTAGTACATATTTACAAAAATCAGTGATTTAAAAAAATTATTATATGTATGAAAAAGTAGACTTTCTGTCAATCAAGAACTTAAACTGAAGGTACTAAAATATATCAGGTCCCACCGAGATTTGAACTCGGATCACTGGATTCAGAGTCCAGAGTGCTAACCATTACACCATGGAACCTCTCTTCTAACACAACATATACAACTTTCTCTTAGAGTGTGAGATCTTATTTTCTACAAGTTACAGGAATAATAATCAGAGAGATAAGTATTACATTGTATTTACAAAAAAAGGCCCTTAGGACCTACCAAATTTTTATACAGATTATAGGTTTCAGAGTCCAGAATTGTTAACAGTACACAATGAAACCTTATTCATATGGTAGCATGTACATTTTTTTTAAGAGTATAAGATTCTTAGTGGATACATTTTATTGGAATTAAATGACAGATAAACCTGTCTCTCAGTGTGTAAGATTCTTAATGTATGCAATTTATAGATATTTTCTTTCTCAGAGATATTAACTGTATTGTACTTACAACAAAACCAATAGAACCTACCAAGATGTAAATATAGATCATGGATTCAGAGTCCAAAATGTTTACCAATACACCATGAAACCTCATCCATTAGGGAGCATCTAAATATTTTTATAAGAATGTACTCTCAGAGAGATATGAACTGAATGGTACTTACAAATAACCAATAGGACCTACCAAGATTTAAATACAGATCACTGTATTCAAAGATCAGAGTGGAGTGGTTACCAATACACCAAGAAACCACATTCATTAGGGAACATCTAAACATTTTTTTCTAAAATGTTAGATTCTTAGAAGACACATTTTATTGAAGTTATTGTACATATATTAACATCGTGGCTTATTTGGATTACACAGTAACATTTATATAATTACAAACATTTCTATATCTACCTTTTTTAGATTTTAGTACATTTTTACAATAATCAGTGATTTAAAAAAATGTATTATATGTATAAAAAAGAAAAGTTTTTGTCAATCAAGGACTTAAACTGAAGGTACTAAAATGCACCTGGTCCCACTGAGATTTGAACTCAATTTACTGGATTCAGAGTACAGAGTGCTAACCATAACACCATGGAATCTCCCTTCTAATAACACATATAAAACTTTCTCTCAGAGTGTAAGATCTTAATTTCTACAAGATACAGAAATATTAATTCAGAGAGATATGTACTACATTGTATTTACAAATAAAACCATTAGGACCTATCAATTTGTATATACAGATTATTGGTTTCAGAGTCCAGAATTGTTAACAGTACACCATGAAAGCTCATTCATATGGTGGCATGTAAAAAATGTTCTCACAGTGTAAGATTCTTAGAGGTTACATTTTATTGGAATTATATTACAGATAAACCTGTCTCTCAGTGTGTATGATTCTTAAATTATGCAATTTATAGATATTTTCTTTCTCAGAGATATGATCTGCATAATACTTACAAAAAAACAATAGGACCTACCAAGACGTAAATACAAATCATGGATTCAGAGTCCAAAATGGTTACAAATACACCAGGAAACCTCATTCATGAGGAAGCATTTAAACAGTTTTTATTAGAATGTACTCTCAGAGAAATATAAACTGAACGGTACTTACAAAAAACCAATAGGACCTACCAAGATTTAAATCCAGATCACTGGATTCAAAGATCAGAGTGGTTACCAATACACCAAGAAACTTCATTCATGAGGGACAGCTAAACATTTTTTTCTAAAATGTTAGATTCTTAGAAGACACATTTTATTGCAATTATTGTACATATATTTACATCAACGCTTATTTGGGTTATATAGTAAAATTCATATAATTACATACATTTCTATAACTACCTTTTTTTAGCTTTTAGTACATATTTACAAAAATCAGTGATTTAAAAAAATTATTATATGTATGAAAAAGTAGACTTTCTGTCAATCAAGAACTTAAACTGAAGGTACTAAAACACATCAGGTCCCACCGAGATTTGAACTCGGATCGCTGGATTCAGAGTCCAGAGTGCTAACCATTACACCATGGAACCTCTCTTCTAACACAACATATACAACTTTCTCTTAGAGTGTGAGATCTTATTTTCTACAAGTTACAGGAATAATAATCAGAGAGATAAGTATTACATTGTATTTACAAAAAAAGGCCATTAGGACCTACCAAATTTTTATACAGATTATAGGTTTCAGAGTCCAGAATTGTTAACAGTACACAATGAAACCTTATTCATATGGTAGCATGTACATTTTTTTTAAGAGTATAAGATTCTTAGTGGATACATTTTATTGGAATTAAATGACAGATAAACCTGTCTCTCAGTGTGTAAGATTCTTAATGTATGCAATTTATAGATATTTTCTTTCTCAGAGATATTAACTGTATTGTACTTACAACAAAACCAATAGAACCTACCAAGATGTAAATATAGATCATGGATTCAGAGTCCAAAATGTTTACCAATACACCATGAAACCTCATCCATTAGGGAGCATCTAAATATTTTTATAAGAGTGTACTCTCAGAGAGATATGAACTGAATGGTACTTACAAAAAACCAATAGGACCTACCAAGATTTAAATACAGATCACTGTATTCAAAGATCAGAGTGGAGTGGTTACCAATACACCAAGAAACCACATTCATTAGGGAACATCTAAACATTTTTTTCTAAAATGTTAGATTCTTAGAAGACACATTTTATTGAAGTTATTGTACATATATTAACATCGTGGCTTATTTGGATTACACAGTAACATTTATATAATTACAAACATTTCTATATCTACCTTTTTTAGATTTTAGTACGTTTTTACAATAATCAGTGATTTAAAAAATGTATTATATGTATAAAAAAGAAAAGTTTTTGTCAATCAAGGACTTAAACTGAAGGTACTAAAATGCACCTGGTCCCACTGAGATTTGAACTCAATTTACTGGATTCAGAGTACAGAGTGCTAACCATAACACCATGGAATCTCCCTTCTAATAACACATATAAAACTTTCTCTCAGAGTGTAAGATCTTTATTTCTACAAGATACAGAAATATTCACTCAGAGAGATATGTACTACATTGTATTTACAAATAAAACCATTAGGACCTACCAATTTGTATATACAGATTATTAGTTTCAGAGTCCAGAATTGTTAACAGTACACCATGAAAGCTCATTCATATGGTGGCATGTAAAAAATGTTCTCACAGTGTAAGATTCTTAGAGGTTACATTTTATTGGAATTATATTACCGATAAACCTGTCTCTCAGTGTGTATGATTCTTAATTTATGCAATATATAGATATTTTCTTTCTCAGAGATATGAACTGCATAATACTTACAAAAAAACAATAGGACCTACCAAGATGTAAATACAAATCATGGATTCAGAGTCCAAAATGGTTACAAATACACCAGGAAACCTCATTCATGAGGAAGCATTTAAACAGTTTTTATTAGAATGTACTCTCAGAGAAATATAAACTGAACGGTACTTACAAAAAACCAATAGGACCTACCAAGATTTAAATCCAGATCACTGGATTCAAAGATCAGAGTGGTTACCAATACACCAAGAAACTTCATTCATGAGGGAGAGCTAAACATTTTTTTCTAAAATGTTAGATTCTTAGAAGACACATTTTATTGCAATTATTGTACATATATTTACATCAACGCTTATTTGGGTTATATAGTAAAATTCATATAATTACATACATTTCTATAACTACCTTTTTTTAGCTTTTAGTACATATTTACAAAAATCAGTGATTTAAAAAAATTATTATATGTATGAAAAAGTAGACTTTCTGTCAATCAAGAACTTAAACTGAAGGTACTAAAACACATCAGGTCCCACCGAGATTTGAACTCGGATCGCTGGATTCAGAGTCCAGAGTGCTAACCATTACACCATGGAACCTCTCTTCTAACACAACGTATACAACTTTCTCTTAGAGTGTGAGATCTTATTTTCTACAAGTTACAGGAATAATAATCAGAGAGATAAGTATTACATTGTATTTACAAAAAAAGGCCATTAGGACCTACCAAATTTTTATACAGATTATAGGTTTCAGAGTCCAGAATTGTTAACAGTACACAATGAAACCTTATTCATATGGTAGCATGTACATTTTTTTGTCAGAGTATAAGATTCTTAGTGGATACATTTTATTGGAATTAAATGACAGATAAACCTGTCTCTCAGTGTGTAAGATTCTTAATGTATGCAATTTATAGATATTTTCTTTCTCAGAGATATTAACTGTATTGTACTTACAACAAAACCAATAGAACCTACCAAGATGTAAATATAGATCATGGATTCAGAGTCCAAAATGTTTACCAATACACCATGAAACCTCATCCATTAGGGAGCATCTAAATATTTTTATAAGAATGTACTCTCAGAGAGATATGAACTGAATGGTACTTACAAAAAACCAATAGGACCTACCAAGATTTAAATACAGATCACTGTATTCAAAGATCAGAGTGGAGTGGTTACCAATACACCAAGAAACCACATTCATTAGGGAACATCTAAACATTTTTTTCTAAAATGTTAGATTCTTAGAAGACACATTTTATTGAAGTTATTGTACATATATTAACATCGTGGCTTATTTGGATTACACAGTAACATTTATATAATTACAAACATTTCTATATCTACCTTTTTTAGATTTTAGTACATTTTTACAATAATCAGTGATTTAAAAAAATGTATTATATGTATAAAAAAGAAAAGTTTTTGTCAATCAAGGACTTAAACTGAAGGTACTAAAATGCACCTGGTCCCACTGAGATTTGAACTCAATTTACTGGATTCAGAGTACAGAGTGCTAACCATAACACCATGGAATCTCCCTTCTAATAACACATATAAAACTTTCTCTCAGAGTGTAAGATCTTTATTTCTACAAGATACAGAAATATTCATTCAGAGAGATATGTACTACATTGTATTTACAAATAAAACCATTAGGACCTACCAATTTGTATATACAGATTATTAGTTTCAGAGTCCAGAATTGTTAACAGTACACCATGAAAGCTCATTCATATGGTGGCATGTAAAAAATGTTCTCACAGTGTAAGATTCTTAGAGGTTACATTTTATTGGAATTATATTACCGATAAACCTGTCTCTCAGTGTGTATGATTCTTAATTTATGCAATATATAGATATTTTCTTTCTCAGAGATATGAACTGCATAATACTTACAAAAAAACAATAGGACCTACCAAGATGTAAATACAAATCATGGATTCAGAGTCCAAAATGGTTACAAATACACCAGGAAACCTCATTCATGAGGAAGCATTTAAACAGTTTTTATTAGAATGTACTCTCAGAGAAATATAAACTGAACGGTACTTACAAAAAACCAATAGGACCTACCAAGATTTAAATCCAGATCACTGGATTCAAAGATCAGAGTGGTTACCAATACACCAAGAAACTTCATTCATGAGGGAGAGCTAAACATTTTTTTCTAAAATGTTAGATTCTTAGAAGACACATTTTATTGCAATTATTGTACATATATTTACATCAACGCTTATTTGGGTTATATAGTAAAATTCATATAATTACATACATTTCTATAACTACCTTTTTTTAGCTTTTAGTACATATTTACAAAAATCAGTGATTTAAAAAAATTATTATATGTATGAAAAAGTAGACTTTCTGTCAATCAAGAACTTAAACTGAAGGTACTAAAACACATCAGGTCCCACCGAGATTTGAACTCGGATCGCTGGATTCAGAGTCCAGAGTGCTAACCATTACACCATGGAACCTCTCTTCTAACACAACATATACAACTTTCTCTTAGAGTGTGAGATCTTATTTTCTACAAGTTACAGGAATAATAATCAGAGAGATAAGTATTACATTGTATTTACAAAAAAAGGCCATTAGGACCTACCAAATTTTTATACAGATTATAGGTTTCAGAGTCCAGAATTGTTAACAGTACACAATGAAACCTTATTCATATGGTAGCATGTACATTTTTTTTAAGAGTATAAGATTCTTAGTGGATACATTTTATTGGAATTAAATGACAGATAAACCTGTCTCTCAGTGTGTAAGATTCTTAATGTATGCAATTTATAGATATTTTCTTTCTCAGAGATATTAACTGTATTGTACTTACAACAAAACCAATAGAACCTACCAAGATGTAAATATAGATCATGGATTCAGAGTCCAAAATGTTTACCAATACACCATGAAACCTCATCCATTAGGGAGCATCTAAATATTTTTATAAGAGTGTACTCTCAGAGAGATATGAACTGAATGGTACTTACAAAAAACCAATAGGACCTACCAAGATTTAAATACAGATCACTGTATTCAAAGATCAGAGTGGAGTGGTTACCAATACACCAAGAAACCACATTCATTAGGGAACATCTAAACATTTTTTTCTAAAATGTTAGATTCTTAGAAGACACATTTTATTGAAGTTATTGTACATATATTAACATCGTGGCTTATTTGGATTACACAGTAACATTTATATAATTACAAACATTTCTATATCTACCTTTTTTAGATTTTAGTACGTTTTTACAATAATCAGTGATTTAAAAAAATGTATTATATGTATAAAAAAGAAAAGTTTTTGTCAATCAAGGACTTAAACTGAAGGTACTAAAATGCACCTGGTCCCACTGAGATTTGAACTCAATTTACTGGATTCAGAGTACAGAGTGCTAACCATAACACCATGGAATCTCCCTTCTAATAACACATATAAAACTTTCTCTCAGAGTGTAAGATCTTTATTTCTACAAGATACAGAAATATTCACTCAGAGAGATATGTACTACATTGTATTTACAAATAAAACCATTAGGACCTACCAATTTGTATATACAGATTATTAGTTTCAGAGTCCAGAATTGTTAACAGTACACCATGAAAGCTCATTCATATGGTGGCATGTAAAAAATGTTCTCACAGTGTAAGATTCTTAGAGGTTACATTTTATTGGAATTATATTACCGATAAACCTGTCTCTCAGTGTGTATGATTCTTAATTTATGCAATATATAGATATTTTCTTTCTCAGAGATATGAACTGCATAATACTTACAAAAAAACAATAGGACCTACCAAGATGTAAATACAAATCATGGATTCAGAGTCCAAAATGGTTACAAATACACCAGGAAACCTCATTCATGAGGAAGCATTTAAACAGTTTTTATTAGAATGTACTCTCAGAGAAATATAAACTGAACGGTACTTACAAAAAACCAATAGGACCTACCAAGATTTAAATCCAGATCACTGGATTCAAAGATCAGAGTGGTTACCAATACACCAAGAAACTTCATTCATGAGGGAGAGCTAAACATTTTTTTCTAAAATGTTAGATTCTTAGAAGACACATTTTATTGCAATTATTGTACATATATTTACATCAACGCTTATTTGGGTTATATAGTAAAATTCATATAATTACATACATTTCTATAACTACCTTTTTTTAGCTTTTAGTACATATTTACAAAAATCAGTGATTTAAAAAAATTATTATATGTATGAAAAAGTAGACTTTCTGTCAATCAAGAACTTAAACTGAAGGTACTAAAACACATCAGGTCCCACCGAGATTTGAACTCGGATCGCTGGATTCAGAGTCCAGAGTGCTAACCATTACACCATGGAACCTCTCTTCTAACACAACATATACAACTTTCTCTTAGAGTGTGAGATCTTATTTTCTACAAGTTACAGGAATAATAATCAGAGAGATAAGTATTACATTGTATTTACAAAAAAAGGCCATTAGGACCTACCAAATTTTTATACAGATTATAGGTTTCAGAGTCCAGAATTGTTAACAGTACACAATGAAACCTTATTCATATGGTAGCATGTACATTTTTTTGTCAGAGTATAAGATTCTTAGTGGATACATTTTATTGGAATTAAATGACAGATAAACCTGTCTCTCAGTGTGTAAGATTCTTAATGTATGCAATTTATAGATATTTTCTTTCTCAGAGATATTAACTGTATTGTACTTACAACAAAACCAATAGAACCTACCAAGATGTAAATATAGATCATGGATTCAGAGTCCAAAATGTTTACCAATACACCATGAAACCTCATCCATTAGGGAGCATCTAAATATTTTTATAAGAATGTACTCTCAGAGAGATATGAACTGAATGGTACTTACAAAAAACCAATAGGACCTACCAAGATTTAAATACAGATCACTGTATTCAAAGATCAGAGTGGAGTGGTTACCAATACACCAAGAAACCACATTCATTAGGGAACATCTAAACATTTTTTTCTAAAATGTTAGATTCTTAGAAGACACATTTTATTGAAGTTCTTGTACATATATTAACATCGTGGCTTATTTGGATTACACAGTAACATTTATATAATTACAAACATTTCTATATCTACCTTTTTTAGATTTTAGTACATTTTTACAATAATCAGTGATTTAAAAAAATGTATTATATGTATAAAAAAGAAAAGTTTTTGTCAATCAAGGACTTAAACTGAAGGTACTAAAATGCACCTGGTCCCACTGAGATTTGAACTCAATTTACTGGATTCAGAGTACAGAGTGCTAACCATAACACCATGGAATCTCCCTTCTAATAACACATATAAAACTTTCTCTCAGAGTGTAAGATCTTTATTTCTACAAGATACAGAAATATTCATTCAGAGAGATATGTACTACATTGTATTTACAAATAAAACCATTAGGACCTACCAATTTGTATATACAGATTATTAGTTTCAGAGTCCAGAATTGTTAACAGTACACCATGAAAGCTCATTCATATGGTGGCATGTAAAAAATGTTCTCACAGTGTAAGATTCTTAGAGGTTACATTTTATTGGAATTATATTACCGATAAACCTGTCTCTCAGTGTGTATGATTCTTAATTTATGCAATATATAGATATTTTCTTTCTCAGAGATATGAACTGCATAATACTTACAAAAAAACAATAGGACCTACCAAGATGTAAATACAAATCATGGATTCAGAGTCCAAAATGGTTACAAATACACCAGGAAACCTCATTCATGAGGAAGCATTTAAACAGTTTTTATTAGAATGTACTCTCAGAGAAATATAAACTGAACGGTACTTACAAAAAACCAATAGGACCTACCAAGATTTAAATCCAGATCACTGGATTCAAAGATCAGAGTGGTTACCAATACACCAAGAAACTTCATTCATGAGGGAGAGCTAAACATTTTTTTCTAAAATGTTAGATTCTTAGAAGACACATTTTATTGCAATTATTGTACATATATTTACATCAACGCTTATTTGGGTTATATAGTAAAATTCATATAATTACATACATTTCTATAACTACCTTTTTTTAGCTTTTAGTACATATTTACAAAAATCAGTGATTTAAAAAAATTATTATATGTATGAAAAAGTAGACTTTCTGTCAATCAAGAACTTAAACTGAAGGTACTAAAACACATCAGGTCCCACCGAGATTTGAACTCGGATCGCTGGATTCAGAGTCCAGAGTGCTAACCATTACACCATGGAACCTCTCTTCTAACACAACATATACAACGTTCTCTTAGAGTGTGAGATCTTATTTTCTACAAGTTACAGGAATAATAATCAGAGAGATAAGTATTACATTGTATTTACAAAAAAAGGCCATTAGGACCTACCAAATTTTTATACAGATTATAGGTTTCAGAGTCCAGAATTGTTAACAGGACACAATGAAACCTTATTCATATGGTAGCATGTACATTTTTTTGTCAGAGTATAAGATTCTACATTTATTGGAATTAAATGACAGATAAACCTGTCTCTCAGTGTGTAAGATTCTTAATGTATGCAATTTATAGATATTTTCTTTCTCAGAGATATTAACTGTATTGTACTTACAACAAAACCAATAGAACCTACCAAGATGTAAATATAGATCATGGATTCAGAGTCCAAAATGTTTACCAATACACCATGAAACCTCATCCATTAGGGAGCATCTAAATATTTTTATTAGAATGTACTCTCAGAGAGATATGAACTGAATGGTACTTACAAAAAACCAATAGGACCTACCAAGATTTAAATACAGATCACTGTATTCAAAGATCAGAGTGGAGTGGTTACCAATACACCAAGAAACCACATTCATTAGGGAACATCTAAACATTTTTTTCTAAAATGTTAGATTCTTAGAAGACACATTTTATTGAAGTTATTGTACATATATTAACATCGTGGCTTATTTGGATTACACAGTAACATTTATATAATTACAAACATTTCTATAACTACCTTTTTTAGATTTTAGTACATTTTTACAATAATCAGTGATTTAAAAAAATGTATTATATGTATAAAAAAGAAAAGTTTTTGTCAATCAAGGACTTAAACTGAAGGTACTAAAATGCACCTGGTCCCACTGAGATTTGAACTCAATTTACTGGATTCAGAGTACAGAGTGCTAACCATAACACCATTTAATCTCCCTTCTAATAACACATATAAAACTTTCTCTCAGAGTGTAAGATCTTTATTTCTACAAGAAACAGAAATATTCATTCAGAGAGATATGTACTACATTGTATTTACAAATAAAACCATTAGGACCTACCAATTTGTATATACAGATTATTAGTTTCAGAGTCCAGAATTGTTAACAGTACACCATGAAAGCTCATTCATATGGTGGCATGTAAAAAATGTTCTCACAGTGTAAGATTCTTAGAGGTTACATTTTATTGGAATTATATTACCGATAAACCTGTCTCTCAGTGTGTATGATTCTTAATTTATGCAATTTATAGATATTTTCTTTCTCAGAGATATGAACTGCATAATACTTACAAAAAAACAATAGGACCTACCAAGATGTAAATACAAATCATGGATTCAGAGTCCAAAATGGTTACAAATACACCAGGAAACCTCATTCATGAGGAAGCATTTAAACAGTTTTTATTAGAATGTACTCTCAGAGAAATATAAACTGAACGGTACTTACAAAAAACCAATAGGACCTACCAAGATTTAAATACAGATCACTGGATTCAAAGATCAGAGTGGTTACCAATACAACAAGAAACTTCATTCATGAGGGACAGCTAAACATTTTTTTCTAAAATGTTAGATTCTTAGAAGACACATTTTATTGCAATTATTGTACATATATTTAAATCAACGCTTATTTGGGTTATATAGTAAAATTCATATAATTACATACATTTCTATAACTACCTTTTTTTAGCTTTTAGTACATATTTACAAAAATCAGTGATTTAAAAAAATTATTATATGTATGAAAAAGTAGACTTTCTGTCAATCAAGAACTTAAACTGAAGGTACTAAAATATATCAGGTCCCACCGAGATTTGAACTCGGATCACTGGATTCAGAGTCCAGAGTGCTAACCATTACACCATGGAACCTCTCTTCTAACACAACATATACAACTTTCTCTTAGAGTGTGAGATCTTATTTTCTACAAGTTACAGGAATAATAATCAGAGAGATAAGTATTACATTGTATTTACAAAAAAAGGCCCTTAGGACCTACCAAATTTTTATACAGATTATAGGTTTCAGAGTCCAGAATTGTTAACAGTACACAATGAAACCTTATTCATATGGTAGCATGTACATTTTTTTTAAGAGTATAAGATTCTTAGTGGATACATTTTATTGGAATTAAATGACAGATAAACCTGTCTCTCAGTGTGTAAGATTCTTAATGTATGCAATTTATAGATATTTTCTTTCTCAGAGATATTAACTGTATTGTACTTACAACAAAACCAATAGAACCTACCAAGATGTAAATATAGATCATGGATTCAGAGTCCAAAATGTTTACCAATACACCATGAAACCTCATCCATTAGGGAGCATCTAAATATTTTTATAAGAATGTACTCTCAGAGAGATATGAACTGAATGGTACTTACAAAAAACCAATAGGACCTACCAAGATTTAAATACAGATCACTGTATTCAAAGATCAGAGTGGAGTGGTTACCAATACACCAAGAAACCACATTCATTAGGGAACATCTAAACATGTTTTTCTAAAATGTTAGATTCTTAGAAGACACATTTTATTGAAGTTATTGTACATATATTAACATCGTGGCTTATTTGGATTACACAGTAACATTTATATAATTACAAACATTTCTATATCTACCTTTTTTAGATTTTAGTACATTTTTACAATAATCAGTGATTTAAAAAAATGTATTATATGTATAAAAAAGAAAAGTTTTTGGCAATCAAGGACTTAAACTGAAGGTACTAAAATGCACCTGGTCCCACTGAGATTTGAACTCAATTTACTGAATTCAGAGTACAGAGTGCTAACCATAACACCATGGAATCTCCCTTCTAATAACACATATAAAACTTTCTCTCAGAGTGTAAGATCTTTATTTCTACAAGATACAGAAATATTCATTCAGAGAGATATGTACTACATTGTATTTACAAATAAAACCATTAGGACCTACCAATTTGTATATACAGATTATTAGTTTCAGAGTCCAGAATTGTTAACAGTACACCATGAAAGCTCATTCATATGGTGGCATGTAAAAAATGTTCTCACAGTGTAAGATTCTTAGAGGTTACATTTTATTGGAATTATATTACCGATAAACCTGTCTCTCAGTGTGTATGATTCTTAATTTATGCAATATATAGATATTTTCTTTCTCAGAGATATGAACTGCATAATACTTACAAAAAAACAATAGGACCTACAAAGATGTAAATACAAATCATGGATTCAGAGTCCAAAATGGTTACAAATACACCAGGAAACCTCATTCATGAGGAAGCATTTAAACAGTTTTTATTAGAATGTACTCTCAGAGAAATATAAACTGAACGGTACTTACAAAAAACCAATAGGACCTACCAAGATTTAAATCCAGATCACTGGATTCAAAGATCAGAGTGGTTACCAATACACCAAGAAACTTCATTCATGAGGGACAGCTAAACATTTTTTTCTAAAATGTTAGATTCTTAGAAGACACATTTTGTTGCAATTATTGTACATATATTTACATCAACGCTTATTTGGGTTATATACTAAAATTCATATAATTACATACATTTCTATAACTACCTTTTTTTAGCTTTTAGTACATATTTACAAAAATCAGTGATTTAAAAAAATTATTATATGTATGAAAAAGTAGACTTTCTGTCAATCAAGAACTTAAACTGAAGGTACTAAAACACATCAGGTCCCACCAAGATTTGAACTCGGATCGCTGGATTCAGAGTCCAGAGTGCTAACCATTACACCATGGAACCTCTCTTCTAACACAACATATACAACTTTCTCTTAGAGTGTGAGATCTTATTTTCTACAAGTTACAGGAATAATAATCAGAGAGATAAGTATTACATTGTATTTACAAAAAAAGGCCATTAGGACCTACCAAATTTTTATACAGATTATAGGTTTCAGAGTACAGAATTGTTAACAGTACACAATGAAACCTTATTCATATGGTAGCATGTACATTTTTTTTTTCAGAGTATAAGATTCTTAGTGGATACATTTTATTGGAATTAAATGACAGATAAACCTGTCTCTCAGTGTGTAAGATTCTTAATTTATGCAATTTATAGATATTTTCTTTCTCAGAGATATTAACTGTATTGTACTTACAACAAAACCAATAGAACCTACCAAGATGTAAATATAGATCATGGATTCAGAGTCCAAAATGTTTACCAATACACCATGAAACCTCATCCATTAGGGAGCATCTAAATATTTTTATAAGAATGTACTCTCAGAGAGATATGAACTGAATGGTACTTACAAATAACCAATAGGACCTACCAAGATTTAAATACAGATCACTGTATTCAAAGATCAGAGTGGAGTGGTTACCAATACACCAAGAAACCACATTCATTAGGGAACATCTAAACATTTTTTTCTAAAATGTTAGATTCTTAGAAGACACATTTTATTGAAGTTATTGTACATATATTAACATCGTGGCTTATTTGGATTACACAGTAACATTTATATAATTACAAACATTTCTATATCTACCTTTTTTAGATTTTAGTACATTTTTACAATAATCAGTGATTTAAAAAAATGTATTATATGTATAAAAAAGAAAAGTTTTTGTCAATCAAGGACTTAAACTGAAGGTACTAAAATGCACCTGGTCCCACTGAGATTTGAACTCAATTTACTGGATTCAGAGTACAGAGTGCTAACCATAACACCATGGAATCTCCCTTCTAATAACACATATAAAACTTTCTCGCAGAGTGTAAGATCTTTATTTCTACAAGATACAGAAATATTCATTCAGAGAGATATGTACTACATTGTATTTACAAATAAAACCATTAGGACCTACCAATTTGTATATACAGATTATTAGTTTCAGAGTCCAGAATTGTTAACAGTACACCATGAAAGCTCATTCATATGGTGGCATGTAAAAATTTTTCTCACAGTGTAAGATTCTTAGAGGTTACATTTTATTGGAATTATATTACCGATAAACCTGTCTCTCAGTGTGTATGATTCTTAAATTATGCAATTTATAGATATTTTCTTTCTCAGACATATGAACTGCATAATACTTACAAAAAAACAATAGGACCTACCAAGATGTAAATACAAATCATGGATTCAGAGTCCAAAATGGTTACAAATACACCAGGAAACCTCATTCATGAGGAAGCATTTAAACAGTTTTTATTAGAATGTACTCTCAGAGAAATATAAACTGAACGGTACTTACAAAAAACCAATAGGACCTACCAAGATTTAAATCCAGATCACTGGATTCAAAGATCAGAGTGGTTACCAATACACCAAGAAACTTCATTCATGAGGGAGAGCTAAACATTTTTTTCTAAAATGTTAGATTCTTAGAAGACACATTTTATTGCAATTATTGTACATATATTTACATCAACGCTTATTTGGGTTATATAGTAAAATTCATATAATTACATACATTTCTATAACTACCTTTTTTTAGCTTTTAGTACATATTTACAAAAATCAGTGATTTAAAAAAATTATTATATGTATGAAAAAGTAGACTTTCTGTCAATCAAGAACTTAAACTGAAGGTACTAAAACACATCAGGTCCCACCGAGATTTGAACTCGGATCGCTGGATTCAGAGTCCAGAGTGCTAACCATTACACCATGGAACCTCTCTTCTAACACAACATATACAACGTTCTCTTAGAGTGTGAGATCTTATTTTCTACAAGTTACAGGAATAATAATCAGAGAGATAAGTATTACATTGTATTTACAAAAAAAGGCCATTAGGACCTACCAAATTTTTATACAGATTATAGGTTTCAGAGTCCAGAATTGTTAACAGGACACAATGAAACCTTATTCATATGGTAGCATGTACATTTTTTTGTCAGAGTATAAGATTCTACATTTATTGGAATTAAATGACAGATAAACCTGTCTCTCAGTGTGTAAGATTCTTAATTTATGCAATTTATAGAAATTTTCTTTCTCAGAGATATTAACTGTATTGTACTTACAACAAAACCAATAGAACCTACCAAGATGTAAATATAGATCATGGATTCAGAGTCCAAAATGTTTACCAATACACCATGAAACCTCATCCATTAGGGAGCATCTAAATATTTTTATTAGAATGTACTCTCAGAGAGATATGAACTGAATGGTACTTACAAAAAACCAATAGGACCTACCAAGATTTAAATACAGATCACTGTATTCAAAGATCAGAGTGGAGTGGTTACCAATACACCAAGAAACCACATTCATTAGGGAACATCTAAACATTTTTTTCTAAAATGTTAGATTCTTAGAAGACACATTTTATTGAAGTTATTGTACATATATTAACATCAATGCTTATTTGGATTACACAGTAACATTTATATAATTACAAACATTTCTATAACTACCTTTTTTAGATTTTAGTACATTTTTACAATAATCAGTGATTTAAAAAAATGTATTATATGTATAAAAAAGAAAAGTTTTTGTCAATCAAGGACTTAAACTGAAGGTACTAAAATGCACCTGGTCCCACTGAGATTTGAACTCAATTTACTGGATTCAGAGTACAGAGTGCTAACCATAACACCATTTAATCTCCCTTCTAATAACACATATAAAACTTTCTCTCAGAGTGTAAGATCTTTATTTCTACAAGAAACAGAAATATTCATTCAGAGAGATATGTACTACATTGTATTTACAAATAAAACCATTAGGACCTACCAATTTGTATATACAGATTATTAGTTTCAGAGTCCAGAATTGTTAACAGTACACCATGAAAGCTCATTCATATGGTGGCATGTAAAAAATGTTCTCACAGTGTAAGATTCTTAGAGGTTACATTTTATTGGAATTATATTACCGATAAACCTGTCTCTCAGTGTGTATGATTCTTAATTTATGCAATTTATAGATATTTTCTTTCTCAGAGATATGAACTGCATAATACTTACAAAAAAACAATAGGACCTACCAAGATGTAAATACAAATCATGGATTCAGAGTCCAAAATGGTTACAAATACACCAGGAAACCTCATTCATGAGGAAGCATTTAAACAGTTTTTATTAGAATGTACTCTCAGAGAAATATAAACTGAACGGTACTTACAAAAAACCAATAGGACCTACCAAGATTTAAATACAGATCACTGGATTCAAAGATCAGAGTGGTTACCAATACAACAAGAAACTTCATTCATGAGGGACAGCTAAACATTTTTTTCTAAAATGTTAGATTCTTAGAAGACACATTTTATTGCAATTATTGTACATATATTTAAATCAACGCTTATTTGGGTTATATAGTAAAATTCATATAATTACATACATTTCTATAACTACCTTTTTTTAGCTTTTAGTACATATTTACAAAAATCAGTGATTTAAAAAAATTATTATATGTATGAAAAAGTAGACTTTCTGTCAATCAAGAACTTAAACTGAAGGTACTAAAATATATCAGGTCCCACCGAGATTTGAACTCGGATCACTGGATTCAGAGTCCAGAGTGCTAACCATTACACCATGGAACCTCTCTTCTAACACAACATATACAACTTTCTCTTAGAGTGTGAGATCTTATTTTCTACAAGTTACAGGAATAATAATCAGAGAGATAAGTATTACATTGTATTTACAAAAAAAGGCCCTTAGGACCTACCAAATTTTTATACAGATTATAGGTTTCAGAGTCCAGAATTGTTAACAGTACACAATGAAACCTTATTCATATGGTAGCATGTACATTTTTTTTAAGAGTATAAGATTCTTAGTGGATACATTTTATTGGAATTAAATGACAGATAAACCTGTCTCTCAGTGTGTAAGATTCTTAATGTATGCAATTTATAGATATTTTCTTTCTCAGAGATATTAACTGTATTGTACTTACAACAAAACCAATAGAACCTACCAAGATGTAAATATAGATCATGGATTCAGAGTCCAAAATGTTTACCAATACACCATGAAACCTCATCCATTAGGGAGCATCTAAATATTTTTATAAGAATGTACTCTCAGAGAGATATGAACTGAATGGTACTTACAAATAACCAATAGGACCTACCAAGATTTAAATACAGATCACTGTATTCAAAGATCAGAGTGGAGTGGTTACCAATACACCAAGAAACCACATTCATTAGGGAACATCTAAACATTTTTTTCTAAAATGTTAGATTCTTAGAAGACACATTTTATTGAAGTTATTGTACATATATTAACATCGTGGCTTATTTGGATTACACAGTAACATTTATATAATTACAAACATTTCTATATCTACCTTTTTTAGATTTTAGTACATTTTTACAATAATCAGTGATTTAAAAAAATGTATTATATGTATAAAAAAGAAAAGTTTTTGTCAATCAAGGACTTAAACTGAAGGTACTAAAATGCACCTGGTCCCACTGAGATTTGAACTCAATTTACTGGATTCAGAGTACAGAGTGCTAACCATAACACCATGGAATCTCCCTTCTAATAACACATATAAAACTTTCTCTCAGAGTGTAAGATCTTAATTTCTACAAGATACAGAAATATTAATTCAGAGAGATATGTACTACATTGTATTTACAAATAAAACCATTAGGACCTATCAATTTGTATATACAGATTATTGGTTTCAGAGTCCAGAATTGTTAACAGTACACCATGAAAGCTCATTCATATGGTGGCATGTAAAAAATGTTCTCACAGTGTAAGATTCTTAGAGGTTACATTTTATTGGAATTATATTACAGATAAACCTGTCTCTCAGTGTGTATGATTCTTAAATTATGCAATTTATAGATATTTTCTTTCTCAGAGATATGATCTGCATAATACTTACAAAAAAACAATAGGACCTACCAAGACGTAAATACAAATCATGGATTCAGAGTCCAAAATGGTTACAAATACACCAGGAAACCTCATTCATGAGGAAGCATTTAAACAGTTTTTATTAGAATGTACTCTCAGAGAAATATAAACTGAACGGTACTTACAAAAAACCAATAGGACCTACCAAGATTTAAATCCAGATCACTGGATTCAAAGATCAGAGTGGTTACCAATACACCAAGAAACTTCATTCATGAGGGACAGCTAAACATTTTTTTCTAAAATGTTAGATTCTTAGAAGACACATTTTATTGCAATTATTGTACATATATTTACATCAACGCTTATTTGGGTTATATAGTAAAATTCATATAATTACATACATTTCTATAACTACCTTTTTTTAGCTTTTAGTACATATTTACAAAAATCAGTGATTTAAAAAAATTATTATATGTATGAAAAAGTAGACTTTCTGTCAATCAAGAACTTAAACTGAAGGTACTAAAACACATCAGGTCCCACCGAGATTTGAACTCGGATCGCTGGATTCAGAGTCCAGAGTGCTAACCATTACACCATGGAACCTCTCTTCTAACACAACATATACAACTTTCTCTTAGAGTGTGAGATCTTATTTTCTACAAGTTACAGGAATAATAATCAGAGAGATAAGTATTACATTGTATTTACAAAAAAAGGCCATTAGGACCTACCAAATTTTTATACAGATTATAGGTTTCAGAGTCCAGAATTGTTAACAGTACACAATGAAACCTTATTCATATGGTAGCATGTACATTTTTTTGTCAGAGTATAAGATTCTTAGTGGATACATTTTATTGGAATTAAATGACAGATAAACCTGTCTCTCAGTGTGTAAGATTCTTAATGTATGCAATTTATAGATATTTTCTTTCTCAGAGATATTAACTGTATTGTACTTACAACAAAACCAATAGAACCTACCAAGATGTAAATATAGATCATGGATTCAGAGTCCAAAATGTTTACCAATACACCATGAAACCTCATCCATTAGGGAGCATCTAAATATTTTTATAAGAGTGTACTCTCAGAGAGATATGAACTGAATGGTACTTACAAAAAACCAATAGGACCTACCAAGATTTAAATACAGATCACTGTATTCAAAGATCAGAGTGGAGTGGTTACCAATACACCAAGAAACCACATTCATTAGGGAACATCTAAACATTTTTTTCTAAAATGTTAGATTCTTAGAAGACACATTTTATTGAAGTTATTGTACATATATTAACATCGTGGCTTATTTGGATTACACAGTAACATTTATATAATTACAAACATTTCTATATCTACCTTTTTTAGATTTTAGTACGTTTTTACAATAATCAGTGATTTAAAAAAATGTATTATATGTATAAAAAAGAAAAGTTTTTGTCAATCAAGGACTTAAACTGAAGGTACTAAAATGCACCTGGTCCCACTGAGATTTGAACTCAATTTACTGGATTCAGAGTACAGAGTGCTAACCATAACACCATGGAATCTCCCTTCTAATAACACATATAAAACTTTCTCTCAGAGTGTAAGATCTTTATTTCTACAAGATACAGAAATATTCACTCAGAGAGATATGTACTACATTGTATTTACAAATAAAACCATTAGGACCTACCAATTTGTATATACAGATTATTAGTTTCAGAGTCCAGAATTGTTAACAGTACACCATGAAAGCTCATTCATATGGTGGCATGTAAAAAATGTTCTCACAGTGTAAGATTCTTAGAGGTTACATTTTATTGGAATTATATTACCGATAAACCTGTCTCTCAGTGTGTATGATTCTTAATTTATGCAATATATAGATATTTTCTTTCTCAGAGATATGAACTGCATAATACTTACAAAAAAACAATAGGACCTACCAAGATGTAAATACAAATCATGGATTCAGAGTCCAAAATGGTTACAAATACACCAGGAAACCTCATTCATGAGGAAGCATTTAAACAGTTTTTATTAGAATGTACTCTCAGAGAAATATAAACTGAACGGTACTTACAAAAAACCAATAGGACCTACCAAGATTTAAATCCAGATCACTGGATTCAAAGATCAGAGTGGTTACCAATACACCAAGAAACTTCATTCATGAGGGAGAGCTAAACATTTTTTTCTAAAATGTTAGATTCTTAGAAGACACATTTTATTGCAATTATTGTACATATATTTACATCAACGCTTATTTGGGTTATATAGTAAAATTCATATAATTACATACATTTCTATAACTACCTTTTTTTAGCTTTTAGTACATATTTACAAAAATCAGTGATTTAAAAAAATTATTATATGTATGAAAAAGTAGACTTTCTGTCAATCAAGAACTTAAACTGAAGGTACTAAAACACATCAGGTCCCACCGAGATTTGAACTCGGATCGCTGGATTCAGAGTCCAGAGTGCTAACCATTACACCATGGAACCTCTCTTCTAACACAACATATACAACTTTCTCTTAGAGTGTGAGATCTTATTTTCTACAAGTTACAGGAATAATAATCAGAGAGATAAGTATTACATTGTATTTACAAAAAAAGGCCATTAGGACCTACCAAATTTTTATACAGATTATAGGTTTCAGAGTCCAGAATTGTTAACAGTACACAATGAAACCTTATTCATATGGTAGCATGTACATTTTTTTTAAGAGTATAAGATTCTTAGTGGATACATTTTATTGGAATTAAATGACAGATAAACCTGTCTCTCAGTGTGTAAGATTCTTAATGTATGCAATTTATAGATATTTTCTTTCTCAGAGATATTAACTGTATTGTACTTACAACAAAACCAATAGAACCTACCAAGATGTAAATATAGATCATGGATTCAGAGTCCAAAATGTTTACCAATACACCATGAAACCTCATCCATTAGGGAGCATCTAAATATTTTTATAAGAGTGTACTCTCAGAGAGATATGAACTGAATGGTACTTACAAAAAACCAATAGGACCTACCAAGATTTAAATACAGATCACTGTATTCAAAGATCAGAGTGGAGTGGTTACCAATACACCAAGAAACCACATTCATTAGGGAACATCTAAACATTTTTTTCTAAAATGTTAGATTCTTAGAAGACACATTTTATTGAAGTTATTGTACATATATTAACATCGTGGCTTATTTGGATTACACAGTAACATTTATATAATTACAAACATTTCTATATCTACCTTTTTTAGATTTTAGTACGTTTTTACAATAATCAGTGATTTAAAAAAATGTATTATATGTATAAAAAAGAAAAGTTTTTGTCAATCAAGGACTTAAACTGAAGGTACTAAAATGCACCTGGTCCCACTGAGATTTGAACTCAATTTACTGGATTCAGAGTACAGAGTGCTAACCATAACACCATGGAATCTCCCTTCTAATAACACATATAAAACTTTCTCTCAGAGTGTAAGATCTTTATTTCTACAAGATACAGAAATATTCACTCAGAGAGATATGTACTACATTGTATTTACAAATAAAACCATTAGGACCTACCAATTTGTATATACAGATTATTAGTTTCAGAGTCCAGAATTGTTAACAGTACACCATGAAAGCTCATTCATATGGTGGCATGTAAAAAATGTTCTCACAGTGTAAGATTCTTAGAGGTTACATTTTATTGGAATTATATTACCGATAAACCTGTCTCTCAGTGTGTATGATTCTTAATTTATGCAATATATAGATATTTTCTTTCTCAGAGATATGAACTGCATAATACTTACAAAAAAACAATAGGACCTACCAAGATGTAAATACAAATCATGGATTCAGAGTCCAAAATGGTTACAAATACACCAGGAAACCTCATTCATGAGGAAGCATTTAAACAGTTTTTATTAGAATGTACTCTCAGAGAAATATAAACTGAACGGTACTTACAAAAAACCAATAGGACCTACCAAGATTTAAATCCAGATCACTGGATTCAAAGATCAGAGTGGTTACCAATACACCAAGAAACTTCATTCATGAGGGAGAGCTAAACATTTTTTTCTAAAATGTTAGATTCTTAGAAGACACATTTTATTGCAATTATTGTACATATATTTACATCAACGCTTATTTGGGTTATATAGTAAAATTCATATAATTACATACATTTCTATAACTACCTTTTTTTAGCTTTTAGTACATATTTACAAAAATCAGTGATTTAAAAAAATTATTATATGTATGAAAAAGTAGACTTTCTGTCAATCAAGAACTTAAACTGAAGGTACTAAAACACATCAGGTCCCACCGAGATTTGAACTCGGATCGCTGGATTCAGAGTCCAGAGTGCTAACCATTACACCATGGAACCTCTCTTCTAACACAACATATACAACTTTCTCTTAGAGTGTGAGATCTTATTTTCTACAAGTTACAGGAATAATAATCAGAGAGATAAGTATTACATTGTATTTACAAAAAAAGGCCATTAGGACCTACCAAATTTTTATACAGATTATAGGTTTCAGAGTCCAGAATTGTTAACAGTACACAATGAAACCTTATTCATATGGTAGCATGTACATTTTTTTGTCAGAGTATAAGATTCTTAGTGGATACATTTTATTGGAATTAAATGACAGATAAACCTGTCTCTCAGTGTGTAAGATTCTTAATGTATGCAATTTATAGATATTTTCTTTCTCAGAGATATTAACTGTATTGTACTTACAACAAAACCAATAGAACCTACCAAGATGTAAATATAGATCATGGATTCAGAGTCCAAAATGTTTACCAATACACCATGAAACCTCATCCATTAGGGAGCATCTAAATATTTTTATAAGAATGTACTCTCAGAGAGATATGAACTGAATGGTACTTACAAAAAACCAATAGGACCTACCAAGATTTAAATACAGATCACTGTATTCAAAGATCAGAGTGGAGTGGTTACCAATACACCAAGAAACCACATTCATTAGGGAACATCTAAACATTTTTTTCTAAAATGTTAGATTCTTAGAAGACACATTTTATTGAAGTTATTGTACATATATTAACATCGTGGCTTATTTGGATTACACAGTAACATTTATATAATTACAAACATTTCTATATCTACCTTTTTTAGATTTTAGTACATTTTTACAATAATCAGTGATTTAAAAAAATGTATTATATGTATAAAAAAGAAAAGTTTTTGTCAATCAAGGACTTAAACTGAAGGTACTAAAATGCACCTGGTCCCACTGAGATTTGAACTCAATTTACTGGATTCAGAGTACAGAGTGCTAACCATAACACCATGGAATCTCCCTTCTAATAACACATATAAAACTTTCTCTCAGAGTGTAAGATCTTTATTTCTACAAGATACAGAAATATTCATTCAGAGAGATATGTACTACATTGTATTTACAAATAAAACCATTAGGACCTACCAATTTGTATATACAGATTATTAGTTTCAGAGTCCAGAATTGTTAACAGTACACCATGAAAGCTCATTCATATGGTGGCATGTAAAAAATGTTCTCACAGTGTAAGATTCTTAGACGTTACATTTTATTGGAATTATATTACCGATAAACCTGTCTCTCAGTGTGTATGATTCTTAATTTATGCAATATATAGATATTTTCTTTCTCAGAGATATGAACTGCATAATACTTACAAAAAAACAATAGGACCTACCAAGATGTAAATACAAATCATGGATTCAGAGTCCAAAATGGTTACAAATACACCAGGAAACCTCATTCATGAGGAAGCATTTAAACAGTTTTTATTAGAATGTACTCTCAGAGAAATATAAACTGAACGGTACTTACAAAAAACCAATAGGACCTACCAAGATTTAAATCCAGATCACTGGATTCAAAGATCAGAGTGGTTACCAATACACCAAGAAACTTCATTCATGAGGGAGAGCTAAACATTTTTTTCTAAAATGTTAGATTCTTAGAAGACACATTTTATTGCAATTATTGTACATATATTTACATCAACGCTTATTTGGGTTATATAGTAAAATTCATATAATTACATACATTTCTATAACTACCTTTTTTTAGCTTTTAGTACATATTTACAAAAATCAGTGATTTAAAAAAATTATTATATGTATGAAAAAGTAGACTTTCTGTCAATCAAGAACTTAAACTGAAGGTACTAAAACACATCAGGTCCCACCGAGATTTGAACTCGGATCGCTGGATTCAGAGTCCAGAGTGCTAACCATTACACCATGGAACCTCTCTTCTAACACAACATATACAACTTTCTCTTAGAGTGTGAGATCTTATTTTCTACAAGTTACAGGAATAATAATCAGAGAGATAAGTATTACATTGTATTTACAAAAAAAGGCCATTAGGACCTACCAAATTTTTATACAGATTATAGGTTTCAGAGTCCAGAATTGTTAACAGGACACAATGAAACCTTATTCATATGGTAGCATGTACATTTTTTTGTCAGAGTATAAGATTCTACATTTATTGGAATTAAATGACAGATAAACCTGTCTCTCAGTGTGTAAGATTCTTAATGTATGCAATTTATAGATATTTTCTTTCTCAGAGATATTAACTGTATTGTACTTACAACAAAACCAATAGAACCTACCAAGATGTAAATATAGATCATGGATTCAGAGTCCAAAATGTTTACCAATACACCATGAAACCTCATCCATTAGGGAGCATCTAAATATTTTTATTAGAATGTACTCTCAGAGAGATATGAACTGAATGGTACTTACAAAAAACCAATAGGACCTACCAAGATTTAAATACAGATCACTGTATTCAAAGATCAGAGTGGAGTGGTTACCAATACACCAAGAAACCACATTCATTAGGGAACATCTAAACATTTTTTTCTAAAATGTTAGATTCTTAGAAGACACATTTTATTGAAGTTATTGTACATATATTAACATCGTGGCTTATTTGGATTACACAGTAACATTTATATAATTACAAACATTTCTATAACTACCTTTTTTAGATTTTAGTACATTTTTACAATAATCAGTGATTTAAAAAAATGTATTATATGTATAAAAAAGAAAAGTTTTTGTCAATCAAGGACTTAAACTGAAGGTACTAAAATGCACCTGGTCCCACTGAGATTTGAACTCAATTTACTGGATTCAGAGTACAGAGTGCTAACCATAACACCATTTAATCTCCCTTCTAATAACACATATAAAACTTTCTCTCAGAGTGTAAGATCTTTATTTCTACAAGAAACAGAAATATTCATTCAGAGAGATATGTACTACATTGTATTTACAAATAAAACCATTAGGACCTACCAATTTGTATATACAGATTATTAGTTTCAGAGTCCAGAATTGTTAACAGTACACCATGAAAGCTCATTCATATGGTGGCATGTAAAAAATGTTCTCACAGTGTAAGATTCTTAGAGGTTACATTTTATTGGAATTATATTACCGATAAACCTGTCTCTCAGTGTGTATGATTCTTAATTTATGCAATTTATAGATATTTTCTTTCTCAGAGATATGAACTGCATAATACTTACAAAAAAACAATAGGACCTACCAAGATGTAAATACAAATCATGGATTCAGAGTCCAAAATGGTTACAAATACACCAGGAAACCTCATTCATGAGGAAGCATTTAAACAGTTTTTATTAGAATGTACTCTCAGAGAAATATAAACTGAACGGTACTTACAAAAAACCAATAGGACCTACCAAGATTTAAATACAGATCACTGGATTCAAAGATCAGAGTGGTTACCAATACAACAAGAAACTTCATTCATGAGGGACAGCTAAACATTTTTTTCTAAAATGTTAGATTCTTAGAAGACACATTTTATTGCAATTATTGTACATATATTTAAATCAACGCTTATTTGGGTTATATAGTAAAATTCATATAATTACATACATTTCTATAACTACCTTTTTTTAGCTTTTAGTACATATTTACAAAAATCAGTGATTTAAAAAAATTATTATATGTATGAAAAAGTAGACTTTCTGTCAATCAAGAACTTAAACTGAAGGTACTAAAATATATCAGGTCCCACCGAGATTTGAACTCGGATCACTGGATTCAGAGTCCAGAGTGCTAACCATTACACCATGGAACCTCTCTTCTAACACAACATATACAACTTTCTCTTAGAGTGTGAGATCTTATTTTCTACAAGTTACAGGAATAATAATCAGAGAGATAAGTATTACATTGTATTTACAAAAAAAGGCCCTTAGGACCTACCAAATTTTTATACAGATTATAGGTTTCAGAGTCCAGAATTGTTAACAGTACACAATGAAACCTTATTCATATGGTAGCATGTACATTTTTTTTAAGAGTATAAGATTCTTAGTGGATACATTTTATTGGAATTAAATGACAGATAAACCTGTCTCTCAGTGTGTAAGATTCTTAATGTATGCAATTTATAGATATTTTCTTTCTCAGAGATATTAACTGTATTGTACTTACAACAAAACCAATAGAACCTACCAAGATGTAAATATAGATCATGGATTCAGAGTCCAAAATGTTTACCAATACACCATGAAACCTCATCCATTAGGGAGCATCTAAATATTTTTATAAGAATGTACTCTCAGAGAGATATGAACTGAATGGTACTTACAAAAAACCAATAGGACCTACCAAGATTTAAATACAGATCACTGTATTCAAAGATCAGAGTGGAGTGGTTACCAATACACCAAGAAACCACATTCATTAGGGAACATCTAAACATTTTTTTCTAAAATGTTAGATTCTTAGAAGACACATTTTATTGAAGTTATTGTACATATATTAACATCGTGGCTTATTTGGATTACACAGTAACATTTATATAATTACAAACATTTCTATATCTACCTTTTTTAGATTTTAGTACATTTTTACAATAATCAGTGATTTAAAAAAATGTATTATATGTATAAAAAAGAAAAGTTTTTGGCAATCAAGGACTTAAACTGAAGGTACTAAAATGCACCTGGTCCCACTGAGATTTGAACTCAATTTACTGAATTCAGAGTACAGAGTGCTAACCATAACACCATGGAATCTCCCTTCTAATAACACATATAAAACTTTCTCTCAGAGTGTAAGATCTTTATTTCTACAAGATACAGAAATATTCATTCAGAGAGATATGTACTACATTGTATTTACAAATAAAACCATTAGGACCTACCAATTTGTATATACAGATTATTAGTTTCAGAGTCCAGAATTGTTAACAGTACACCATGAAAGCTCATTCATATGGTGGCATGTAAAAAATGTTCTCACAGTGTAAGATTCTTAGAGGTTACATTTTATTGGAATTATATTACCGATAAACCTGTCTCTCAGTGTGTATGATTCTTAATTTATGCAATATATAGATATTTTCTTTCTCAGAGATATGAACTGCATAATACTTACAAAAAAACAATAGGACCTACAAAGATGTAAATACAAATCATGGATTCAGAGTCCAAAATGGTTACAAATACACCAGGAAACCTCATTCATGAGGAAGCATTTAAACAGTTTTTATTAGAATGTACTCTCAGAGAAATATAAACTGAACGGTACTTACAAAAAACCAATAGGACCTACCAAGATTTAAATCCAGATCACTGGATTCAAAGATCAGAGTGGTTACCAATACACCAAGAAACTTCATTCATGAGGGACAGCTAAACATTTTTTTCTAAAATGTTAGATTCTTAGAAGACACATTTTGTTGCAATTATTGTACATATATTTACATCAACGCTTATTTGGGTTATATACTAAAATTCATATAATTACATACATTTCTATAACTACCTTTTTTTAGCTTTTAGTACATATTTACAAAAATCAGTGATTTAAAAAAATTATTATATGTATGAAAAAGTAGACTTTCTGTCAATCAAGAACTTAAACTGAAGGTACTAAAACACATCAGGTCCCACCAAGATTTGAACTCGGATCGCTGGATTCAGAGTCCAGAGTGCTAACCATTACACCATGGAACCTCTCTTCTAACACAACATATACAACTTTCTCTTAGAGTGTGAGATCTTATTTTCTACAAGTTACAGGAATAATAATCAGAGAGATAAGTATTACATTGTATTTACAAAAAAAGGCCATTAGGACCTACCAAATTTTTATACAGATTATAGGTTTCAGAGTACAGAATTGTTAACAGTACACAATGAAACCTTATTCATATGGTAGCATGTACATTTTTTTTTTCAGAGTATAAGATTCTTAGTGGATACATTTTATTGGAATTAAATGACAGATAAACCTGTCTCTCAGTGTGTAAGATTCTTAATTTATGCAATTTATAGATATTTTCTTTCTCAGAGATATTAACTGTATTGTACTTACTACAAAACCAATAGAACCTACCAAGATGTAAATATAGATCATGGATTCAGAGTCCAAAATGTTTACCAATACACCATGAAACCTCATCCATTAGGGAGCATCTAAATATTTTTATAAGAATGTACTCTCAGAGAGATATGAACTGAATGGTACTTACAAAAAACCAATAGGACCTACCAAGATTTAAATACAGATCACTGTATTCAAAGATCAGAGTGGAGTGGTTACCAATACACCAAGAAACCACATTCATTAGGGAACATCTAAAAAATTTTTCTAAAATGTTAGATTCTTAGAAGACACATTTTATTAAAGTTATTGTACGTATATTAACATCAATGCTTATTGGATTACACAGTAAAATTCATATAATTACAAACATTTCTATAACTACCTTTTTTAGATTTTAGTAAATTTTTACAATAATCAGTGATTTAAAAAAATGTATTATATGTATAAAAAAGAAAAGTTTTTGTCAATCAAGGACTTAAACTAAAGGTACTAAAATGCATCTGGTCCCACCGAGATTTGAACTCAATTTACTGGATTCAGAGTACAGAGTGCTAACCATAACACCATGGAATATCCCTTCTAATAACACATATAAAACTTTCTCTCAGAGTGTAAGATCTTTATTTCTACAAGATACAGAAATATTCATTCAGAGAGATATGTACTACATTGTATTTACAAATAAAATCATTAGGACCTACCAATTTGTATATACAGATTATTAGTTTCAGAGTCCAGAATTGTTAACAGTACACCATGAAAGCTCATTCATATGGTGGCATGTAAAAAATCTTCTCACAGTGTAAGATTCTTAGAGGTTACATTTTATTGGAATTATATTACCGATAAACCTGTCTCTCAGTGTGTATGATTCTTAATTTATGCAATTTATAGATATTTTCTTTCTCAGAGATATGAACTGCATAATACTTACAAAAAAACAATAGGACCTACAAAGATGTAAATACAAATCATGGATTCAGAGTCCAAAATGGTTACAAATACACCAGGAAACCTCATTCATGAGGAAGCATTTAAACAGTTTTTATTAGAATGTACTCTCAGAGAAATATAAACTGAACGGTACTTACAAAAAACCAATAGGACCTACCAAGATTTAAATCCAGATCACTGGATTCAAAGATCAGAGTGGTTACCAATACACCAAGAAACTTCATTCATGAGGGACAGCTAAACATTTTTTTCTAAAATGTTAGATTCTTAGAAGACACATTTTGTTGCAATTATTGTACATATATTTACATCAACGCTTATTTGGGTTATATACTAAAATTCATATAATTACATACATTTCTATAACTACCTTTTTTTAGCTTTTAGTACATATTTACAAAAATCAGTGATTTAAAAAAATTATTATATGTATGAAAAAGTAGACTTTCTGTCAATCAAGAACTTAAACTGAAGGTACTAAAACACATCAGGTCCCACCAAGATTTGAACTCGGATCACTGGATTCAGAGTCCAGAGTGCTAACCATTACACCATGGAACCTCTCTTCTAACACAACATATACAACTTTCTCTTAGAGTGTGAGATCTTATTTTCTACAAGTTACAGGAATAATAATCAGAGAGATAAGTATTACATTGTATTTACAAAAAAAGGCCATTAGGACCTACCAAATTTTTATACAGATTATAGGTTTCAGAGTACAGAATTGTTAACAGTACACAATGAAACCTTATTCATATGGTAGCATGTACATTTTTTTTTTCAGAGTATAAGATTCTTAGTGGATACATTTTATTGGAATTAAATGACAGATAAACCTGTCTCTCAGTGTGTAAGATTCTTAATTTATGCAATTTATAGATATTTTCTTTCTCAGAGATATTAACTGTATTGTACTTACTACAAAACCAATAGAACCTACCAAGATGTAAATATAGATCATGGATTCAGAGTCCAAAATGTTTACCAATACACCATGAAACCTCATCCATTAGGGAGCATCTAAATATTTTTATAAGAATGTACTCTCAGAGAGATATGAACTGAATGGTACTTACAAAAAACCAATAGGACCTACCAAGATTTAAATACAGATCACTGTATTCAAAGATCAGAGTTGAGTGGTTACCAATACACCAAGAAACCACATTCATTAGGGAACATCTAAAAAAAAATTCTAAAATGTTAGATTCTTAGAAGACACATTTTATTAAAGTTATTGTACGTATATTAACATCAATGCTTATTGGATTACACAGTAAAATTCATATAATTACAAACATTTCTATAACTACCTTTTTTAGATTTTAGTAAATTTTTACAATAATCAGTGATTTAAAAAAATGTATTATATGTATAAAAAAGAAAAGTTTTTGTCAATCAAGGACTTAAACTAAAGGTACTAAAATGCATCTGGTCCCACCGAGATTTGAACTCAATTTACTGGATTCAGAGTACAGAGTGCTAACCATAACACCATGGAATATCCCTTCTAATAACACATATAAAACTTTCTCTCAGAGTGTAAGATCTTTATTTCTACAAGATACAGAAATATTCATTCAGAGAGATATGTACTACATTGTATTTACAAATAAAATCATTAGGACCTACCAATTTGTATATACAGATTATTAGTTTCAGAGTCCAGAATTGTTAACAGTACACCATGAAAGCTCATTCGTATGGTGGCATGTAAAAAATCTTCTCACAGTGTAAGATTCTTAGAGGTTACATTTTATTGGAATTATATTACCGATAAACCTGTCTCTCAGTGTGTATGATTCTTAATTTATGCAATTTATAGATATTTTCTTTCTCAGAGATATGAACTGCATAATACTTACAAAAAAACAATAGGACCTACAAAGATGTAAATACAAATCATGGATTCAGAGTCCAAAATGGTTACAAATACACCAGGAAACCTCATTCATGAGGAAGCATTTAAACAGTTTTTATTAGAATGTACTCTCAGAGAAATATAAACTGAACGGTACTTACAAAAAACCAATAGGACCTACCAAGATTTAAATCCAGATCACTGGATTCAAAGATCAGAGTGGTTACCAATACACCAAGAAACTTCATTCATGAGGGACAGCTAAACATTTTTTTCTAAAATGTTAGATTCTTAGAAGACACATTTTGTTGCAATTATTGTACATATATTTACATCAACGCTTATTTGGGTTATATACTAAAATTCATATAATTACATACATTTCTATAACTACCTTTTTTTAGCTTTTAGTACATATTTACAAAAATAAGTGATTTAAAAAAATTATTATATGTATGAAAAAGTAGACTTTCTGTCAATCAAGAACTTAAACTGAAGGTACTAAAACACATCAGGTCCCACCAAGATTTGAACTCGGATCGCTGGATTCAGAGTCCAGAGTGCTAACCATTACACCATGGAACCTCTCTTCTAACACAACATATACAACTTTCTCTTAGAGTGTGAGATCTTATTTTCTACAAGTTACAGGAATAATAATCAGAGAGATAAGTATTACATTGTATTTACAAAAAAAGGCCATTAGGACCTACCAAATTTTTATACAGATTATAGGTTTCAGAGTACAGAATTGTTAACAGTACACAATGAAACCTTATTCATATGGTAGCATGTACATTTTTTTTTTCAGAGTATAAGATTCTTAGTGGATACATTTTATTGGAATTAAATGACAGATAAACCTGTCTCTCAGTGTGTAAGATTCTTAATTTATGCAATTTATAGATATTTTCTTTCTCAGAGATATTAACTGTATTGTACCTACTACAAAACCAATAGAACCTACCAAGATGTAAATATAGATCATGGATTCAGAGTCCAAAATGTTTACCAATACACCATGAAACCTCATCCATTAGGGAGCATCTAAATATTTTTATAAGAATGTACTCTCAGAGAGATATGAACTGAATGGTACTTACAAAAAACCAATAGGACCTACCAAGATTTAAATACAGATCACTGTATTCAAAGATCAGAGTGGAGTGGTTACCAATACACCAAGAAACCACATTCATTAGGGAACATCTAAAAAAAATTTCTAAAATGTTAGATTCTTAGAAGACACATTTTATTAAAGTTATTGTACGTATATTAACATCAATGCTTATTGGATTACACAGTAAAATTCATATAATTACAAACATTTCTATAACTACCTTTTTTAGATTTTAGTAAATTTTTACAATAATCAGTGATTTTAAAAAATGTATTATATGTATAAAAAAGAAAAGTTTTTGTCAATCAAGGACTTAAACTAAAGGTACTAAAATGCATCTGGTCCCACCGAGATTTGAACTCAATTTACTGGATTCAGAGTACAGAGTGCTAACCATAACACCATGGAATATCCCTTCTAATAACACATATAAAACTTTCTCTCAGAGTGTAAGATCTTTATTTCTACAAGATACAGAAATATTCATTCAGAGAGATATGTACTACATTGTATTTACAAATAAAATCATTAGGACCTACCAATTTGTATATACAGATTATTAGTTTCAGAGTCCAGAATTGTTAACAGTACACTATGAAAGCTCATTCATACGGTGGCATGTAAAAAATGTTCTCACAGTGTAAGATTCTTAGAGGTTACATTTTATTGGAATTATATTACCGATAAACCTGTCTCTCAGTGTGTATGATTCTTAATTTATGCAATTTATAGATATTTTCTTTCTCAGTGATATGAACTGCATAATACGTACAAAAAAACAATAGGACCTACCAAGATGTAAATACAAATCATGGATTCAGAGTCCAAAATGGTTACAAATACACCAGGAAACCTCATTCATGAGGAAGCATTTAAACAGTTTTCATTAGAATGTACTCTCAGAGAAATATAAACTGAACGGTACTTACAAAAAACCAATAGGACCTACCAAGATTTAAATCCAGATCACTGGATTCAAAGATCAGAGTGGTTACCAATACACCAAGAAACTTCATTCATGAGGGAGAGCTAAACATTTTTTTTTTAAAATGTTAGATTCTTAGAAGACACATTTTATTGCAATTATTGTACATATATTTACATCAACGCTTATTTGGGTTATATAGTAAAATTCATATAATTACATACATTTCTATAACTACCTTTTTCTAGCTTTTAGTACATATTTACAAAAATCAGTGATTTAAAAAAATTATTATATGTATGAAAAAGAAGACTTTCTGTCAATCAAGAACTTAATCATCAGGGCTCAACGAGATTTGAACTCAGATCGCTGGATTCAGAGTTCAGAGTGCTAACCATTACACCATGGAACCTCTCTTCTAACACAACATATACAACTTTCTATTAGAGTGTGAGATCTTATTTTCTACAAGTTACAGGAATAATAATCAGAGAGATAAGTATTACATTGTATTTACAAAAAAAAGCCATTAGGACCTACCAAATTTTTATACAGATTATAGGTTTCAGAGTCCAGAATTGTTAACAGTACACAATGAAACCTCATTCATATGGTAGCATGTACATTTTTTGTCAGAGTATAAGATTCTTAGTGGATACATTTTATTGGAATTAAATGACAGATAAACCTGTCTCTCAGTGTGTAAGATTCTTAATTTATGCAATTTATAGATATTTTCTTTCTCAGAGATATTAACTGTATTGTACTTACAACAAAACCAATAGAACCTACCAAGATGTAAATATAGATCATGGATTCAGAGTCCAAAATGTTTACCAATATACCATGAAACCTCATCCATTAGGGAGCATCTAAATATTTTTATAAGAATGTACTCTCAGAGAGATATGAACTGAATGGTACTTACAAAAAACCAATAGGACCTACCAAGATTTAAATACAGATCACTGTATTCAAAGATCAGAGTTGAGTGGTTACCAATACACCAAGAAACCACATTCATTAGGGAACATCTAAACATTTTTTTCTAAAATGTTAGATTCTTAGAAGACACATTTTATTGAAGTTATTGTACATATATTAACATCAATGCTTATTTGGATTACACAGTAAAATTCATATAATTACAAACATTTCTATAACTACCTTTTTTTTAGATTTTAGTACATTTTTACAATAATCAGTGATTTTAAAAAAATGTATTATATGTATAAAAAAGAAAAGTTTTTGTTAATCAAGGAATTAAACTTTGTACTAATTGCACCTGGTCCCACCGAGATTTGAACTCAATTTACTGGATTCAGAGTACAGAGTGCTAACCATAACACCATGGAATCTCCCTTCTAATAACACATATAAAACTTTCTCTCAGAGTGTAAGATCTTTATTTCTACAAGATACAGAAATATTCATTCAGAGAGATATGTACTACATTGTATTTACAAATAAAACCATTAGGACCTACCAATTTGTATATACAGATTATTAGTTTCAGAGTCCAGAATTGTTAACAGTACACCATGAAAGCTCATTCATATGGTAGCATGTAAAAAATCTTCTCACAGTGTAAGATTCTTAGAGGTTACATTTTATTGGAATTATATTACCGATAAACCTGTCTCTCAGTGTGTATGATTCTTAATTTATGCAATTTATAGATATTTTCTTTCTCAGAGATATGAACTGCATAATACTTACAAAAAAACAATAGGACCTACCAAGATGTAAATACAAATCATGGATTCAGAGTCCAAAATGGTTACAAATACACCAGGAAACCTCATTCATGAGGAAGCATTTAAACAGTTTTTATTAGAATGTACTCTCAGAGAAATATAAACTGAACGGTACTTACAAAAAACCAATAGGACCTACCAAGATTTAAATACAGATCACTGGATTCAAAGATCAGAGTGATTACCAATACACCAAGAAACTTAATTCATGAGGGAGAGCTAAACATTTTTTTCTAAAATGTTAGATTCTTAGAAGACACATTTTATTGCAATTATTGTACATATATTTACATCAACACTTATTTGGGTTATATAGTAAAATTCATATAATTACATACATTTCTATAACAACCTTTTTTTAGCTTTTAGTACATATTTACAAAAATTTGTGATTTAAAAAAATTATTATATGTATGAAAAAGAAGACTTTCTGTCAATAAAGAACTTAAACTGAAGGTACTAAAACACATCAGGTCCCACCGAGATTTGAACTCGGATCGCTGGATTCAGAGTCCAGAGTGCTAACCATTACACCATGGAACCTCTCTTCTAACACAACATATACAACTTTCTCTTAGAGTGTGAGATCTTATTTTCTACAAGTTACAGGAATAATAATCAGAGAGATAAGTATTACATTGTATTTACAAAAAAAAGCCATTAGGACCTACCAAATTTTTATACAGATTATAGGTTTCAGAGTCCAGAATTGTTAACAGTACACAATGAAACCTCATTCATATGGTAGCATGTACATTTTTTGTCAGAGTATAAGATTCTTAGTGGATACATTTTATTGGAATTAAATTGTCACAACTGAGGGCCTGAGCTGACGGGAGGCAGCCTCAGTTGTAGGGGCTGAGATGTACCGGAACCTGGGAGGTTGTATCAGACCCCTGGACATGTAAGTAACATGAATAATAACTGCCCGAAGGCGTGACCACGACAACTTAGATAAAAGTCAATGATGTTTATTATGACAACTCCGCAACACAGCAGCAGTAAAAGAAAACGTAAAAGTCAGCAAATAATAAATACAGTTCCTGGGTACTACAGGATGGCAGGAGCCACAGGGCACTGGTAGTGTGAGATAGTTCTTATGATCTTCTAGATGGAAAGTCCTTACCAGGCCCGACTGTAGCAATGGAGATAACCCAGGATTGTGCCAGCTGGTGTTCCAGGAAAAGCTGGGTTGCTGAAGGTAAAACAGCTGCTGTGGATACTGGCTGGAACCAGACTGTTGTTAGCACGGAGTGGATACTGGCTGGAACCAGTTAAATAATAAATGAATTTGGGAGCGATGAAATATGAACTGAAATGTAGAACTTGAGAGCGGAGAAATAATAATACCGGTGGAGAGTGGTAAAGTGTAGAAAGGACACCGGCCCTTTAAGGGAAGCTGTACTCTGCTGGAAGCTGAGCTGGAAGCAGGTAATGTTGTAGCTGGAAACAGATGAATCCACAATGGATTGGAGAGTCAGGCTACACCGCAGGTGGAATGCTGGTGCGGGTCTCTATGGTGGAAGTCTTGAGACAGGAGCTGGAACCTGGAAGACAATCACAGGAGAGAGACAAACAGGAACTAGGTTTGACAACCAAAGCACTGACGCCTTCCTTGCTCAGGCACAGTGTATTTATACCTGCAGCAAGGAAGGGATTGGCTAGGCAATTATGCAGATTAACAATACTGACAACAGATTGGAGGAAATGATCAGCTGACAGAATCCAAGATGGCTGCGCCCATGCAGACACTTGGAGGGAAGTTTGGTTTGTAATCCATGTGGTAATGAAAACAGTAATGGCGGCGCCGGCCACTGGAGACAGGAGACGCCAGGCTGACAAGTGCACATCCAACCACGCGGACACAGCGGAGGCCGCGGCTGACGTAATCGCCACTCTGACACTCTGCATGCAGAAGCTCAGGGACGGCGGCGGAGGCCGCGGGAGACGCCATGCCAGATGTAATAAGGCGTTACTGTGACAGCGTCTCAGAGAGACAGGAGAGGATGCAGGAATGTGAACATTAGGATAACAGATGGGATCCGGTCCTGGAGCGCTGAGCCAGCCTTAGGAGGCATCTGATAGGTAAGAAATGGCGTCCAGATACCCGGATCGTGACAGCACCCCCCCCCTTTAGGAGTGGCCCCAGGAAACTTCTTTGGCTTTTGAGGAAACTTGGAATGGAATTTCCGGACCAAGGCAGGAGCATGGACATCAGAAGCATTGGTCCATGAACGTTCCTCAGGACCATAACCCTTCCAGTCAATAAGATATTGTAGTTGACCGTAACGGTGACGTGAGTCCAGGATCTTGGCCACTTCATACTCAACGCCTCGTTGAGTTTGGACTTTCGGAGTTGGAGGAAGTGGGGAATGAAACCGATTCAAGATCAGCGGTTTCAACAGGGAAACATGGAATGTCCTGGGTATTTTTAAGAAGGGAGGCAACTGGAGTCTGTAAGCAACAGGATTGATGACTTGTTCAATCTTGAAAGGACCGATATAGCGAGGTGCAAACTTCATACTGGGAACTCTTAACCTCAAATTCTTCGTGGATAACCATACCCGATCACCCACCTTGAGAGCAGGAACTGCTCGTCGCTTCTTATCCGCAAACTTCTTGTACCTGAACGATGCCTTGAGCAGAGCTGATCGTACGCTCTTCCAGATATTGGCAAACTGATGCAAGGTGATATCCACTGCGGGAACAGAAGTTGCTGGAAGCGGTTGGAACTCAGGAACTTTAGGGTGGAATCCAAAGTTAGTGAAAAATGGTGTTGAAGCAGATGAAGAATGATACTGGTTGTTATGACAGAACTCGGCCCAGGGAAGTAATTGAACCCAGTCATCTTGAGAGGAGGACACATAGATGCGGAGGAAGGCCTCCAAGTCCTGATTCACCCTCTCGGTTTGACCATTGGTCTGAGGATGGTAAGCCGTGGAAAACTTTAGCTTGACTTGGAGGACTTGACATAAACTTCGCCAGAATTTGGCTGTGAATTGAACTCCTCGATCTGAGATAATTTCTTCAGGAAGACCGTGGAGTCGGAAGATCTCTTGTATGAATACTTGAGCCAACTTGGAAGCTGACGGAAGACCGGTGAGAGGAATGAAGTGTGCCATCTTGGTGAACCGGTCAACTACCACCCAGATGGTATTGAACTTGTTGCACATGGGTAAGTCTGTAATGAAATCCATCGACAAGTGGGTCCATGGTCGACGGGGAACGGATAGTGGAACCAGTTTCCCCGCAGGCGACTGGCGGGATACTTTATGTTGGGCACACTTTGGGCAAGATGCAATAAACTCCAAGACGTCCTTTTTCAGAGTTGGCCACCAATAGGACCTAGAGATAAACTCCAGGGTTTTTTGGATATCTGTATGTCCGGCAAAACGGGAAGCATGGGCCCAATGCATGAGCTTCTTCCTTAGCATCGGCTTCACAAAACTTTTCCCTGATGGGGGCGTAGAGTCCATCCCTACCGTGGAGAATGCCAACGGATTTATAATAGGATGCTTGTCTGAAGACTCTGACTCATTTTCTTGCTCCCATGAGCGGGAAAGGGCATCGGCCTTGCGATTCTGAGAGCCCGGACAGAACTGGAGTTTAAAGTCGAACCTGGAAAAGAAAAGTGCCCATCTGGCCTGACGAGGGTTGAGACATTGTGCGCCCTTCAGGTATAAAAGGTTCTTGTGGTCTGTAAGTATGGTGATTAAATGAGAAGCTCCCTCCAACAGATACCTCCACTCTTCTAGAGCGAGCTTGATGGCTAGCAACTCCTGGTCGCCAATGGCATAGTTGCGCTCAGCTGGGGAGAACTTCCGGGAGAAGAAACTGCAAGGATGTAAATGGCCATCTTTAGCCCTCTGAGATAACACCGCTCCTACTCCAACGGAGGAGGCATCCACCTCTAGGATGAAAGGAGAGTCGATGTCAGGCTGTTTCAGGACAGGCGCAGAGATGAACCTCTGTTTTAAAAGATGAAAAGCTTGCATGGCTTCTTCAGACCACTTGGACGGGTTAGCACCCTTCTTGGTGAAAGCAGTAATAGGCGCCACAATGGTGGAAAAGTCTCGTATAAACTTTCGGTAATAATTGGCGAACCCTAAGAACCTCTGGACCCCTTTGAGGGTTAAGGGTACCGGCCAATTCTGAATTGCTTGTAGTTTCTCAGGATCCATCTCTAGTCCGGAACCGGACACAATGTACCCTAGAAACGGAATGGACTTGACTTCAAAGACGCATTTTTCTAATTTGCAATAGAGATGATTGACACGGAGACGGGACAGAACCTCTTTAACCCAAAAACGATGTTCCTCTAAATCGTTGGCAAAAATGAGGATATCGTCTAGATAGACCACGACATGACGGTATAGAATGTCTCTGAAAATCTCATTGACAAAATGCTGGAAGACAGCTGGAGCATTGCTCAATCCGAAGGGCATGACGAGGTACTCATAATGTCCGTCACGGGTGTTAAAGGCGGTCTTCCACTCGTCACCCTCACGGATCCGGATGAGATTGTATGCACCTCGCAAGTCCAGCTTTGTAAAGATGGTAGCTCCGCTAACTCTGTCAAAGAGCTCAGTAATCAGGGGTAAAGGATAACGGTTCTTGATGGTAATGTCGTTCAAACCTCTGTAGTCGATGCACGGCCGCAGACCACCATCTTTCTTTTTTACAAAAAAGAAGCCCGCGCCGGCTGGGGAAGAAGAAGGTCGAATGAACCCCTTTGCTAGGTTCTCTTTAATGTATTCCTCCATAGAATGCGTCTCAGGCAGAGACAACGGATAAGTTCGGCCTCGAGGTGGAACCTTCCCTGGAACGAGATCAATCGGGCAGTCCCATTCTCTATGAGGAGGAAGGATATCAGCAGAAGCTTTACTGAACACATCCGTGAAATCTTGATATGGAGGAGGTGGAACATCAGACGACCTGGGGGAGGAAGAACAGACAGGCAATACTTTAAACAAACATGTCTCTGCACAGGAGGAACCCCATGCCAGGATTTGCGTAGTCGTCCAATCAATTGTAGGATTGTGAAGACGGAGCCATGGAAGGCCCAGGACCACAGGATGTGTGGCTCTTGGAATCACTAAAAGTGAAATAAGTTCGGAATGAAGAACTCCCACTCTCAGACGAACTGGTAGAGTCCTTAGAGCAATAACAGTATCAAAAATTTTACTGCCATCCACGGCAGTTAAGGAAAAGGAGGAAGGAAGTCTCTCGGTGTGTAGGGACCACCGTTTAACATAGGCTTCAGTAATAAAGTTCCCAGCTGCTCCGGAATCAAGGAGAGCAATGACGTTCCGATAACGTTGAGCAACTTGAAGCGAGACTGGGAGATTACAATCATGAGGAGATGGAGAGGAGATCATTACTCCTAGCCGGCCCTCTCCTGGGCGAGCTAGGGTTTGGAGTTTTCCCGGACGTTCGGGACAGGCATTGATGGTGTGAGACGGAGCTGCACAGTAAAGACAAAGAGACTCAGAGAGACGTCTTCGGCGCTCAGCAGGAGTTAAACGGGAACGGCCAATTTGCATGGGCTCATCTTTAGATGGTGACAGTTGACGAGGAGGAGGAGCAGAAGATTTTGGAGCAGATGATCTTCCACGCTCAGTTGCTCTCTCTCTGAAACGTAAATCAACTTTCGTGCAGAGTGAGATTAGCTCATCTAACTTAGAAGGTAAGTCTCTGGTAGCTAACTCATCTTTAATAAGCTCAGATAAGCCATGCCAGAATGCAGCATACAGGGCCTCGTCGTTCCATGCCAGTTCGGATGCCAGGATCTGGAACTGTATCAGATATTGTCCTACAGTACGTGACCCCTGGCGTAAACGGAGAATCTCGGATGAAGCTGAGGTTACCCGGCCTGGCTCGTCGAAGATGCGCCTGAATGTTGACACGAATGCAGTGTAAGAAGATAGCAGGGTGTCGGACCTCTCCCATAACGGTGATGCCCAGTCAAGGGCGGAGCCACTGAGAAGAGAGATGATGTACGCAATTTTTGTACGGTCACTGGGAAAATTGCCAGGTTGTAGCTCAAACTGAATCTCACACTGGTTGAGAAATCCCCTGCAGAATCTTGGAGATCAGTCAAATTTTGCTGGCGTTGGAAGATGAAGACGTGGAGCAGAAATGGGTAAGGTGGGTGGGGTTATAGCTGGAGTCACTGTGGTTGACGCACCAGATGCGCCTGATCCACGGAGAGTTGTCTGAATCCCGTCCAGCCGAGTAGAGAGATCCTGGAGACAGCGGATGATGTGGCCCTGTGCAGCCTCCTGATGTTCTAGTCGGGCTGCCAGTTCTTGCATCGGCCTGGCCGCTTGATCCTGGTCTCCGGCTGGATTCATTAGGTCAGTGCTTACTGTCACAACTGAGGGCCTGAGCTGACGGGAGGCAGCCTCAGTTGTAGGGGCTGAGATGTACCGGAACCTGGGAGGTTGTATCAGACCCCTGGACATGTAAGTAACATGAATAATAACTGCCCGAAGGCGTGACCACGACAACTTAGATAAAAGTCAATGATGTTTATTATGACAACTCCGCAACACAGCAGCAGTAAAAGAAAACGTAAAAGTCAGCAAATAATAAATACAGTTCCTGGGTACTACAGGATGGCAGGAGCCACAGGGCACTGGTAGTGTGAGATAGTTCTTATGATCTTCTAGATGGAAAGTCCTTACCAGGCCCGACTGTAGCAATGGAGATAACCCAGGATTGTGCCAGCTGGTGTTCCAGGAAAAGCTTGGTTGCTGAAGGTAAAACAGCTGCTGTGGATACTGGCTGGAACCAGACTGTTGTTAGCACGGAGTGGATACTGGCTGGAACCAGTTAAATAATAAATGAATTTGGGAGCGATGAAATATGAACTGAAATGTAGAACTTGAGAGCGGAGAAATAATAATACCGGTGGAGAGTGGTAAAGTGTAGAAAGGACACCGGCCCTTTAAGGGAAGCTGTACTCTGCTGGAAGCTGAGCTGGAAGCAGGTAATGTTGTAGCTGGAAACAGATGAATCCACAATGGATTGGAGAGTCAGGCTACACCGCAGGTGGAATGCTGGTGCGGGTCTCTATGGTGGAAGTCTTGAGACAGGAGCTGGAACCTGGAAGACAATCACAGGAGAGAGACAAACAGGAACTAGGTTTGACAACCAAAGCACTGACGCCTTCCTTGCTCAGGCACAGTGTATTTATACCTGCAGCAAGGAAGGGATTGGCTAGGCAATTATGCAGATTAACAATACTGACAACAGATTGGAGGAAATGATCAGCTGACAGAATCCAAGATGGCTGCGCCCATGCAGACACTTGGAGGGAAGTTTGGTTTGTAATCCATGTGGTAATGAAAACAGTAATGGCGGCGCCGGCCACTGGAGACAGGAGACGCCAGGCTGACAAGTGCACATCCAACCACGCGGACACAGCGGAGGCCGCGGCTGACGTAATCGCCACTCTGACACTCTGCATGCAGAAGCTCAGGGACGGCGGCGGAGGCCGCGGGAGACGCCATGCCAGATGTAATAAGGCGTTACTGTGACAGCGTCTCAGAGAGACAGGAGAGGATGCAGGAATGTGAACATTAGGATAACAGATGGGATCCGGTCCTGGAGCGCTGAGCCAGCCTTAGGAAGCATCTGATAGGTAAGAAATGGCGTCCAGATACCCGGATCGTGACATAAATGACAGATAAACCTGTCTCTCAGTGTGTAAGATTCTTAATTTATGCAATTTATAGATATTTTTTCTCAGAGATATTAACTGTATTGTACTTACAACAAAACCAATAGAACCTACCAAGATGTAAATATAGATCATGGATTCAGAGTCCAAAATGTTTACCAATATACCATGAAACCTCATCCATTAGGGAGCATCTAAATATTTTTTATAAGAATGTACTCTCAGAGAGATATGAACTGAATGGTACTTACAAAAAACCAATAGGACCTACCAAGATTTAAATACAGATCACTGTATTCAAAGATCAGAGTGGAGTGGTTACCAATACACCAAGAAACCACATTCATTAGGGAACATCTAAACATTTTTTTCTAAAATGTTAGATTCTTAGAAGACACATTTTATTGAAGTTATTGTACATATATTAACATCAATGCTTATTTGGATTACACAGTAAAATTCATATAATTACAAACATTTCTATAACTACCTTTTTTTTAGATTTTAGTACATTTTTACAATAATCAGTGATTTTTACAAAAAATGTATTATATGTATAAAAAAGAAAAGTTTTTGTCAATCAAGGACTTAAACTGAAGGTACTAAAATGCACCTGGTCCCACCGAGGTTTGAACTCAATTTACTGGATTCAGAGTACAGAGTGCTAACCATAACACCATGGAATATCCCTTCTAATAACACATATAAAACTTGCTCTCAGAGTGTAAGATCTTTATTTCTACAAGATACAGAAATATTCATTCAGAGAGATATGTACTACATTGTATTTACAAATAAAATCATTAGGACCTACCAATTTGTATATACAGATTATTAGTTTCAGAGTCCAGAATTGTTAACAGTACACTATGAAAGCTCATTCATATGGTGGCATGTAAAAAATGTTCTCACAGTGTAAGATTCTTAGAGGTTACATTTTACTGGAATTATATTACCGATAAACCTGTCTCTCAGTGTGTATGATTCTTAATTTATGCAATTTATAGATATTTTCTTTCTCAGTGATATGAACTGCATAATACGTACAAAAAAACAATAGGACCTACCAAGATGTAAATACAAATCATGTATTCAGAGTCCAAAATGGTTACAAATACACCAGGAAACCTCATTCATGAGGAAGCATTTAAACAGTTTTTATTAGAATGTACTCTCAGAGAAATATAAACTGAACGGTACTTACAAAAAACCAATAGGACCTACCAAGATTTAAATACAGATCACTGGATTCAAAGATCAGAGTGGTTACCAATACACCAAGAAACTTCATTCATGAGGGAGAGCTAAACATTTTTTTTTAAAATGTTAGATTCCTAGAAGACACATTTTATTGCAATTATTGTACATATATTTACATCAACGCTTATTTGGGTTATATAGTAAAATTCATATAATTACATACATTTCTATAACTACCTTTTTTTAGCTTTTAGTACATATTTACAAAAATCAGTGATTTAAACAAATTATTATATGTATGAAAAAGAAGACTTTCTGTCAATCAAGAACTTAATCATCAGGTCCCAACGAGATTTGAACTCGGATCGCTGGATTCAGAGTCCAGAGTGCTAACCATTACACCACGAAACCTCTCTTCTAACAGAACATATACAACTTTCTCTTAGAGTGTGAGATCTTATTTTCTACAAGTTACAGGAATAATAATCAGAGAGATAAATATTACATTGTATTTACAAAAAAAGCAATTAGGACCTACCAAATTTTTATACAGATTATAGGTTTCAGAGTCCAGAATTGTTAACAGTACACAATGAAACCTCATTCATATGGTAGCATGTAAATTTTTTTGTCAGAGTATAAGATTCTTAGTGGATATATTTTATTGGAATTCAATGACAGATAAACCTGTCTCTCAGTGTGTAAGATTCTTAATTTATGCAATTTATAGATATTTTCTTTCTCAGAGATATTAACTGTATTGTACTTACAACAAAACCAATAGAACCAACCAAGATGTAAATATAGATCATGGATTCAGAGTCCAAAATGTTTACCAATACACCATGAAACCTCATCCATTAGGGAGCATCTAAATATTTTTATAAGAATGTACTCTCGGAGAGATTTGAACTGAATGGTACTTACAAAAACCAATAGGACCTACCAAGATTTAAATACAGATCACTGTATTCAAAGATCAGAGTGGAGTGGTTACCAATACACCAAGAAACCACATTCATTAGGGAACATCTAAAAATTTTTTCTAAAATGTTAGATTCTTAGAAGACACATTTTATTAAAGTTATTGTACGTATATTAACATCAATGCTTATTGGATTACACAGTAAAATTCATATAATTACAAACATTTCTATAACTACCTTTTTTAGATTTTAGTAAATTTTTACAATAATCAGTGATTTAAAAAATGTATTATATGTATAAAAAAGATAAGTTTTTGTCAATCAAGGACTTAAACTAAAGGTACTAAAATGCATCTGGTCCCACTGAGATTTGAACTCAATTTACTGGATTCAGAGTACAGAGTGCTAACCATAACACCATGGAATATCCCTTCTAATAACACATATAAAACTTTCTCTCAGAGTGTAAGATCTTTATTTCTACAAGATACAGAAATATTCATTCAGAGAGATATGTACTACATTGTATTTACAAATAAAATCATTAGGACCTACCAATTTGTATATACAGATTATTAGTTTCAGAGTCCAGAATTGTTAACAGTACACTATGAAAGCTCATTCATATGGTGGCATGTAAAAAATGTTCTCACAGTGTAAGATTCTTAGAGGTTACATTTTATTGGAATTATATTACCGATAAACCTGTCTCTCAGTGTGTATGATTCTTAATTTATGCAATTTATAGATATTTTCTTTCTCAGTGATATGAACTGCATAATACGTACAAAAAAACAATAGGACCTACCAAGATGTAAATACAAATCATGGATTCAGAGTCCAAAATGGTTACAAATACACCAGGAAACCTCATTCATGAGGAAGCATTTAAACAGTTTTCATTAGAATGTACTCTCAGAGAAATATAAACTGAAAGGTACTTACAAAAAAACCAATAGGACCTACCAAGATTTAAATACAGATCACTGGATTCAAAGATCAGAGTGGTTACCAATACACCAAGAAACTTCATTCATGAGGGAGAGCTAAACATTTTTTTTTTTAAATGTTAGATTCTTAGAAGACACATTTTATTGCAATTATTGTATATATATTTACATCAACGCTTATTTGGGTTATATAGTAAAATTCATATAATTACATACATTTCTATAACTACCTTTTTCTAGCTTTTAGTACATATTTACTAAAATCAGTGATTTAAAAAAATTATTATATGTATGAAAAAGAAGACTTCCTGTCAATCAAGAACTTAATCATCAGAGCCCAACGAGATTTGAACTCGGATCGCTGGATTCAGAGTTCAGAGTGCTAACCATTACACCATGGAACCTCTCTTCTAACACAACATATACAACTTTCGATTAGAGTGTGAGATCTTATTTTCTACAAGTTACAGGAATAATAATCAGAGAGATAAGTATTACATTGTATTTACAAAAAAAAGCCATTAGGACCTACCAAATTTTTATACAGATTATAGGTTTCAGAGTCCAGAATTGTTAACAGTACACAATGAAACTTCATTCATATGGTAGCATGTACATTTTTTGTCAGAGTATAAGATTCTTAGTGGATACATTTTATTGGAATTAAATGACAGATAAACCTGTCTCTCAGTGTGTAAGATTCTTAATTTATGCAATTTATAGATATTTTCTTTCTCAGAGATATTAACTGTATTGTACTTACAACAAAACCAATAGAACCTACCAAGATGTAAATATAGATCATGGATTCAGAGTCCAAAATGTTTACCAATATACCATGAAACCTCATCCATTAGGGAGCATCTAAATATTTTTATAAGAATGTACTCTCAGAGAGATATGAACTGAATGGTACTTACAAAAAACCAATAGGACCTACCAAGATTTAAATACAGATCACTGTATTCAAAGATCAGAGTTGAGTGGTTACCAATACACCAAGAAACCACATTCATTAGGGAACATCTAAACATTTTTTTCTAAAATGTTAGATTCTTAGAAGACACATTTTATTGAAGTTATTGTACATATATTAACATCAATGCTTATTTGGATTACACAGTAAAATTCATATAATTACAAACATTTCTATAACTACTTTTTTTTAGATTTTAGTACATTTTTACAATAATCAGTGATTTTAAAAAAATGTATTATATGTATAAAAAAAGAAAAGTTTTTGTTAATCAAGGAATTAAACTTTGTACTAATTGCACCTGGTCCCACCGAGATTTGAACTCAATTTACTGGATTCAGAGTACAGAGTGCTAACCATAACACCATGGAATCTCCCTTCTAATAACACATATAAAACTTGCTCTCAGAGTGTAAGATCTTTATTTCTACAAGATACAGAAATATTCATTCAGAGAGATATGTACTACATTGTATTTACAAATAAAATCATTAGGACCTACCAATTTGTATATACAGATTATTAGTTTCAGAGTCCAGAATTGTTAACAGTACACTATGAAAGCTCATTCATATGGTGGCATGTAAAAAATGTTCTCACAGTGTAAGATTCTTAGAGGTTACATTTTATTGGAATTATATTACCGATAAACCTGTCTCTCAGTGTGTATGATTCTTAATTTATGCAATTTATAGATATTTTCTTTCTCAGAGATATGAACTGCATAATACTTACAAAAAAAAACAATAGGACCTACCAAGATGTAAATACAAATCATGGATTCAGAGTCCAAAATGGTTACAAATACACCAGGAAACCTCATTCATGAGGAAGCATTTAAACAGTTTTTATTAGAATGTACTCTCAGAGAAATATAAACTGAACGGTACTTACAAAAAACCAATAGGACCTACCAAGATTTAAATACAGATCACTGGATTCAAAGATCAGAGTGGTTACCAATACACCAAGAAACTTCATTCATGAGGGATAGCTAAACATTTTTTTCTAAAATGTTAGATTCTTAGAAGACACATTTTATTGCAATTATTGTACATATATTTACATCAACGCTTATTTGGGTTATATAGTAACATTCATATAATTACATACATTTCTATAACTACCTTTTTTTAGCTTTTAGTACATATTTACAAAAATCAGTGATTTAAAAAAATTATTATATGTATGAAAAAGAAGACTTTCTGTCAATCAAGAACTTAATCATCAGGGCCCAACGAGATTTGAACTCAGATCGCTGGATTCAGAGTTCAGAGTGCTAACCATTACACCATGGAACCTCTCTTCTAACACAACATATACAACTTTCTATTAGAGTGTGAGATCTTATTTTCTACAAGTTACAGGAATAATAATCAGAGAGATAAGTATTACATTGTATTTACAAAAAAAAGCCATTAGGACCTACCAAATTTTTATACAGATTATAGGTTTCAGAGTCCAGAATTGTTAACAGTACACAATGAAACCTCATTCATATGGTAGCATGTACATTTTTTGTCAGAGTATAAGATTCTTAGTGGATACATTTTATTGGAATTAAATGACAGATAAACCTGTCTCTCAGTGTGTAAGATTCTTAATTTATGCGATTTATAGATATTTTCTTTCTCAGAGATATTAACTGTATTGTACTTACAACAAAACCAATAGAACCTACCAAGATGTAAATATAGATCATGGATTCAGAGTCCAAAATGTTTACCAATATACCATGAAACCTCATCCATTAGGGAGCATCTAAATATTTTTATAAGAATGTACTCTCAGAGAGATATGAACTGAATGGTACTTACAAAAAACCAATAGGACCTACCAAGATTTAAATACAGATCACTGTATTCAAAGATCAGAGTTGAGTGGTTACCAATATACCAAGAAACCACATTCATTAGGGAACATCTAAACATTTTTTTCTAAAATGTTAGATTCTTAGAAGACACATTTTATTGAAGTTATTGTACATATATTAACATCAATGCTTATTTGGATTACACAGTAAAATTCATATAATTACAAACATTTCTATAACTACCTTTTTTTTAGATTTTAGTACATTTTTACAATAATCAGTGATTTTAAAAAAATGTATTATATGTATAAAAAAGAAAAGTTTTTGTTAATCAAGGAATTAAACTTTGTACTAATTGCACCTGGTCCCACCGAGATTTGAACTCAATTTACTGGATTCAGAGTACAGAGTGCTAACCATAACACCATGGAATCTCCCTTCTAATAACACATATAAAACTTGCTCTCAGAGTGTAAGATCTTTATTTCTACAAGATACAGAAATATTAATTCAGAGAGATATGTACTACATTGTATTTACAAATAAAATCATTAGGACCTACCAATTTGTATATACAGATTATTAGTTTCAGAGTCCAGAATTGTTAACAGTACACTATGAAAGCTCATTCATATGGTGGCATGTAAAAAATGTTCTCACAGTGTAAGATTCTTAGAGGTTACATTTTATTGGAATTATATTACCGATAAACCTGTCTCTCAGTGTGTATGATTCTTAATTTATGCAATTTATAGATATTTTCTTTCTCAGAGATATGAACTGCATAATACTTACAAAAAAACAATAGGACCTACCAAGATGCAAATACAAATCATGGATTCAGAGTCCAAAATGGTTACAAATACACCAGGAAACCTCATTCATGAGGAAGCATTTAAACAGTTTTTATTAGAATGTACTCTCAGAGAAATATAAACTGAACGGTACTTACAAAAAACCAATAGGACCTACCAAGATTTAATTACAGATCACTGGATTCAAAGATCAGAGTGGTTACCAATACACCAAGAAACTTCATTCATGAGGGAGAGCTAAACATTTTTTTTTTAAATGTTAGATTCTTAGAAGACACATTTTATTGCAATTATTGTACATATATTTACATCAACGCTTATTTGGGTTATATAGTAAAATTCATATAATTACATACATTTCTATAACTACCTTTTTCTAGCTTTTAGTACGTATTTACAAAAATCAGTGATTTAAAAAAATTATTATATGTATGAAAAAGAAGACTTTCTGTCAATCAAGAACTTAAACTGAAGGTACTAAAACACATCAGGTCCCACCGAGATTTGAACTCGGATCGCTGGATTCAGAGCTCAGAGTGCTAACCATTACACCATGGAACCTCTCTTCTAACACAACATATACAACTTTCTCTTAGAGTGTGAGATCTTATTTTCTACAAGTTACAGGAATAATAATCAGAGAGATAAGTATTACATTGTATTTACAAAAAAAAAGCCATTAGGACCTACCAAATTTTTATACAGATTATAGGTTTCAGAGTCCAGAATTGTTAACAGCACACAATGAAACCTCATTCATATGGTAGCATGTACATTTTTTGTCAGAGTATAAGATTCTTAGTGGATACATTTTATTGGAATTAAATGACAGATAAACCTGTCTCTCAGTGTGTAAGATTCTTAATTTATGCAATTTATAGATATTTTCTTTCTCAGAGATATTAACTGTATTGTACTTACAACAAAACCAATAGAACCTACCAAGATGTAAATATAGATCATGGATTCAGAGTCCAAAATGTTTACCAATATACCATGAAACCTCATCCATTAGGGAGCATCTAAATATTTTTATAAGAATGTACTCTCAGAGAGATATGAACTGAATGGTACTTACAAAAAACCAATAGGACCTACCAAGATTTAAATACAGATCACTGTATTCAAAGATCAGAGTGGAGTGGTTACCAATACACCAAGAAACCACATTCATTAGGGAACATCTAAACATTTTTTTCTAAAATGTTAGATTCTTAGAAGACACATTTTATTGAAGTTATTGTACATATATTAACATCAATGCTTATTTGGATTACACAGTAAAATTCATATAATTACAAACATTTCTATAACTACCTTTTTTTTTAGATTTTAGTACATTTTTACAATAATCAGTGATTTTTACAAAAAATGTATTATATGTATAAAAAAGAAAAGTTTTTGTCAATCAAGGACTTAAACTGAAGGTACTAAAATGCACCTGGTCCCACCGAGGTTTGAACTCAATTTACTGGATTCAGAGTACAGAGTGCTAACCATAACACCATGGAATCTCCCTTTGTTATGCACACCAGTGCCTGCAGGAAAGTACTGGTGTCAGAACTGTTATGCACTCCAGTGTCTGCAGGAATGTACTGGTGTTTGAACTGTTATGCAAAACAAATGGACTCACAGACAAACTGGGGAATATGACATAACGTACACAGAAGGTAATAGGGTGACAAAATACACACAAAGTGAACAGAGAAGCCCAGAGGCTAAGGAACTGGGTATCTCCCTTGTATTAGAACTGCACAGATGGAAAAAGCAAGATGTTGTGTTTTAATACATAGAGAACCCGAAATGCTGTTGCTAAGGGCAACAGCAAAACCCTAAAGGGTTACCAACGGGTGTGGCAGTAAACTCCTTGGTCAGAGATGGAATGATAGACACAAGGAGAGTCTCCACAATCCTATTTCTCACTTGCAGTGCACAGGTTTTAGCTTACTGCCACTAAACTGACCCCTGACACCTAGCACAGTGAGACAGGATTAGACAGGCAAGTCTTAGAATACAGCCGCAAACTTGCTAAGTTCACAGAGTAGTAACAGAACCCCAGCAAGCTAAACGACTGACTCCAGTCTTACTGCTAGGTCTGGATTGGCAGAGTGTAATACCAAATCCCCAGGCCTATTTGCAGTAAGCAACAAACAAATACAAAGCTACACAGTACTGGCTAACTTCCATGAACTAACTAACCAAAAAAGATTCAGCAGCATCTGCTTACCCTGAAAAGAGGCCTTATAAAGCAGGTGCTGTCCACGCCCCACTCAGACCTCACAGACTGTGAGCACAAAAACCAGCACCGGATCCCCTGCCGTGCACAGAGCCTATAACCACTGCACAGCAAAAGACCCGAACCGGAGTATCAGCTGCGCTCAGGTTACTCCACTAGCACTTGTCTCCCGGTTGCCATGACGACGTGGCAGCACAGGGCAGGAGACCCTAACAGTACCCCCCCTCTGACGAGTGGTCAAAGAACCCCTACCACCGGGTTTATCGGGGAACTGCGAGAAGAAAGAGCGTATCAGTCTGGGGGCATGAAGATCACAACTGCGCACCCACGACCGCTCCTCCGGCCATACCCCTTCCAGTGCACCAAAAATGACAGCCGACCCCGAACCACCTTGGAGTCAAGAATCCTTTCAACAACAAACTCCCTCTGGCCACGTATCAGAAGAGGGGAAGGTCTTCCACTGGAAGAAGGATTACTAATCGCCCATTTTAAAAGGGAACAATGAAATGTTTTATTGATACCCAAAGAACGGGGCAGATCTAACTGAAATGCCACCTGATTGATAACCCTGGTGATCTTATAAGGGCCGATGAACCGGGGCCCTAACTTATGAGATGGCTGTCTCAACTTCAAATTCTTGGTAGACAACCAGACGAAGTCTCCTAATTTGAAGCTGCAGGGTCTTTTCCGCTTATCAAAAACCCTTTTGGTCACTAATGACGCAGACACAAGGGCTTTCTTCACTTTCCGCCAAATACCTCTAAGGACCGAAACCACAGAGGAACCACCAGGCGTGGAGTCCAGGGGGTCAAAAGAATTGGCCTTAGGATGATGCCCATACACACAAAGGAAGGGAGAGATCCCTGTAGCAGAGTGAGCCGCGTTGTTATAGGCAAACTCCGCCATGGACAGATGAGCAACCCAGTCAGTCTGACACTTGGAGACATAACACCTGAGGAACTGCTCCAAGGACTGGTTCACCCTTTCAGTCTGCCCATTAGACTGCGGATGGTAGCCTGACGACAAGCTGACAGAAATCTGGAGATCGGAACAAAATGCCCTCCAGAATTTGGCCACAAACTGGGATCCGCGGTCAGAGACCACATCAAGTGGCAACCCGTGGAGACGCACAACATGCAGCATAAATAATTCAGACAGGCGTCTGGCTGATGGCAGCCCAACCAGTGGAACGAAGTGCGCCATCTTCGAAAACCTGTCAACGACAACCCAGATGGCTGTCATCCCCGAGGATTTGGGCAAGTCCACCACAAAATCCATTGAAATGTGGGTCCATGGCTTAGATGGGATAGAGAGTGGATGTAATGGGCCAACAGGAACCCCTCTAGGAGTCTTATTTCGGGCACAGATGTCACATGCCCGAACCCACTGATCCACATCCTTAGCCACCGAGGGCCACCACACCGCCCTAGATAGCAACTCCCGAGTTCTGGCAATACCCGGGTGACCTGCCGACTTCTTGGCATGGAATTCCAGGAACACTCGCTGTCTTAACCTAGGAGGCACAAACAAAAGACCTACCGGAAGGTCTGGAGGAGCCTGCTCCTGTGCTCTAAGGACTAATGATAAGAGGTCCTGGGTAATGCCCACTTTAATACATGATGGGGAAACAATGGGCAACGGCTCCTCGGTGGTCTCCTGGATTGGAGCAAAACTCAGCGAGAGCGCATCAGCCTTGATGTTTTTTGACCCAGGGCGATATGTTATCAAAAAATTAAAGCGAGCAAAAAACAAAGCCCATCGTGCCTGCCTGGCATTGAGACGCTTCGCTGACTCTAAATATGCCAGATTCTTATGGTCAGTGAGAATTGAGACCACAAACTTAGCCCCCTCAAGCCAGTGTCTCCACTCCTCGAGTGCATCCTTAATAGCCAACAATTCCCGGTTACCCACGTCATAATTCATCTCGGCAGGCGAAAATTTACGGGAAAAGTAAGCACAGGGATGAAGGCAATTATCAGACACTCCGATCTGAGAAAGCACTGCCCCAATACCCATCTCAGAGGCATCCACCTCTACCACAAAAGGACGCTCTGGATCTGGGTGTCGCAGCACCTTGGCCGAAACAAATGCCCTTTTGAGACGGGCAAAAGCCGCTTTAGCCTCACAAGACCAGTGAGCAACATCCGCCCCTTTCTTAGTGAGTGCCACCAAGGGCGCCACTATAGACGAAAATCCAGCGATAAATCGTCTATAAAAATTCGCAAAGCCCAGGAAACGCTGAAGCGCCTTCAAACTAGTGGGCTGCACCCAATCCAGGACTGCCTGTACCTTGGAACCCTCCATTTGGAAACCTTCTGGGGAGATAATATATCCTAGAAATGCGATTTGCTGAACTTCAAATTCGCACTTCTCCAGCTTAGCCCCAAGCCGGTGGTCTCTGAGTTTCTGGAGGACTAAGCGTACATGCTTCCGATGTTCCTCCAGGGAATGGGAGAAGATTAGGATGTCATCTAAGTATACAACTAAGAATCTATCCAAATATTCCCATAGCACATCATTCATGAAATCCTGGAAGACTGCCGGGGCATTACAGAGCCCAAAAGGCATCACCAAATATTCATAATGCCCTGAGTGGGTATTAAAGGCAGTCTTCCATTCATCCCCCTCTCTTATTCGGATTAGATTGTACGCACCGCGTAGGTCAATCTTAGAAAAAATGGTGGCAGTACGAAGCTGGTCAAACAAGACCGAAATGAGAGGCAGTGGGTATGAGTTTTTAATCGTGATACGGTTCAATTCCCTGAAGTCGATGCAGGGTCGCAACGAACCGTCCTTTTTACCCACGAAGAAGAACCCCGACCAAACTGGAGACTGTGAAGGTCTGATAAATCCCTTAGCCAAGTTCTCCTGAATGTACTCTGCCATAGCCTGAGTCTCAGGACGTGACAGGGAGTACAACCTGCTCTTGGGAAGCTTAGCATTTGGCAACAAATCAATGGCACAGTCATAGGGGCGATGGGGAGGTAGTACCTCTGCAACTTTTTTGGAGAACACGTCCGCAAAATCTGCATAACACCCTGGCAATCCTGGCAAACTTAGCTGCGAGAGCCTAACTGGAAGGCTCAAGCAACTCCTGAAACAATCAGTACCCCAACTAAGAATCTCCCCAGAGACCCAGTCAAATTGAGGATTGTGGGCCCTTAACCAGGGTAACCCCAACACCAATGGGGCAAAAGTACAGACAGTCACATAAAAGGACAATTTTTCAGAGTGTGTGGCTCCAATAAACAAAGAAATCTGGCTAGTGCAAGAGGTAATTTTACCTTGGGATAATGGTTCCCCGTTTAACCCACAAATCTCAATTTCCGATGCCAAGGGTACTAAGGGAACAGAGTGTTTCAGGGCGAATTGGCGGTCCATAAAAACCCCGTCGGCCCCACTGTCCACAAAGGCCTCAGTCTTGACAGTTTGACCGAGGATCTTCAAGGTCACCGGAATGATAAAAGTCTTCTTGGGAAATTCTGACTTCTGGCCTGACAGGATATTTCCCATCACCCTCAGGCCCTGAAGTTTTCCGGCTTTTCTGGGCATGATACTACCACATGACCTTTATTCCCACAGTACAAACACAACCCCTGCTGTCTCCTCCGCGTCTTCTCACGCGAGGAGAGGCGGGTAGCCCCAATCTGCATAGGCTCCTCAGAAAATTCCTCAGAGTCTGAGGTTCCCTTGGGAAGGAAGGAAATCTCAGTCTCCCTTTCAAGCCTACGCTCTCTCAGCCGTCTATACACCCGGATGGATAACTGCATGAGCTGATCCAAGCTATCAGGCAAGGGATATTGTACCAGTTGGTCCTTTATCTGGTTAGAAAGACCTCTTCGGTACTGGTGTCTCTGGGCTGGGTCATTCCACTGGGTATCATGGGCCAACCTCCGAAACTCCGTACAGTAAACCTCAACTGGCCTTCGCCCTTGCTTAAGGATCGAAATCTGAGCCTCGGCTGAGGCCGTCTTGTCAGGGTCATCATACAACATGCCCAGTGCCGTAAAAAAAGCATCAACACTTTTAAGCGACGGACAGTCAGGCTGCAACCCATATGCCCAGACCTGTGGGTCTCCTTGTAGCAAGGAAATCACTATGCCCACCCGCTGAATCTCCGACCCAGAAGACTGAGGCCTAAGCCGGAAGTATAGCTTGCAGCTCTCCTTGAAACAAAAGAACTGCGAGCGATCTCCAGAAAAACGATCCGGGAGATTTACTTTCGGCTCCTTAACCCCTGCAGGTGCTGCTGCTGCGGGAGCTCCACCAGCAGCCTGGGAGGTGTGCATTTTAATGGACAAATCATTAAATTGTCGAGTCAGGACATGCACCTGATCGACCACCTGTTGCAACGTATTTTGAGGGGTATGCTCCATATTCCCACAAAATTTCAACAGGAGTATTGGGCTGCTGAATATGTTATGCACACCAGTGCCTGCAGGAAAGTACTGGTGTCAGAACTGTTATGCACTCCAGTGTCTGCAGGAATGTACTGGTGTTTGAACTGTTATGCAAAACAAATGGACTCAAAGACAAACTGGGGAATATGACATAACGTACACAGAAGGTAATAGGGTGACAAAATACACACAAAGTGAACAGAGAAGCCCAGAGGCTAAGGAACTGGGTATCTCCCTTGTATTAGAACTGCACAGATGGAAAAAGCAAGATGTTGTGTTTTAATACATAGAGAACCCGAAATGCTGTTGCTAAGGGCAACAGCAAAACCCTAAAGGGTTACCAACGGGTGTGGCAGTAAACTCCTTGGTCAGAGATGGAATGATAGACACAAGGAGAGTCTCCACAATCCTATTTCTCACTTGCAGTGCACAGGTTTTAGCTTACTGCCACTAAACTGACCCCTGACACCTAGCACAGTGAGACAGGATTAGACAGGCAAGTCTTAGAATACAGCCGCAAACTTGCTAAGTTCACAGAGTAGTAACAGAACCCCAGCAAGCTAAACGACTGACTCCAGTCTTACTGCTAGGTCTGGATTGGCAGAGTGTAATACCAAATCCCCAGGCCTATTTGCAGTAAGCAACAAACAAATACAAAGCTACACAGTACTGGCTAACTTCCATGAACTAACTAACCAACAAAGATTCAGCAGCATCTGCTTACCCTGAAAAGAGGCCTTATAAAGCAGGTGCTGTCCACGCCCCACTCAGACCTCACAGACTGTGAGCACAAAAACCAGCACCGGATCCCCTGCCGTGCACAGAGCCTATAACCACTGCACAGCAAAAGACCCGAACCGGAGTATCAGCTGCGCTCAGGTTACTCCACTAGCACTTGTCTCCCGGTTGCCATGACGACGTGGCAGCACAGGGCAGGAGACCCTAACACCCTTCTAATAACACATATAAAACTTTCTCTCAGAGTGTAAGATCTTTATTTCTACAAGATACAGAAATATTCATTCAGAGAGATATATACTACATTGTATTTACAAATAAAACCATTAGGACCTACCAATTTGTATATACAGATTATTAGTTTCAGAGTCCAGAATTGTTAACAGTACACCATGAAAGCTCATTCATATGGTGGCATGTAAAAAATCTTCTCACAGTGTAAGATTCTTAGAGGTTACATTTTATTGGAATTATATTACCGATAAACCTGTCTCTCAGTGTGTATGATTCTTAATTTATGCAATTTATAGATATTTTCTTTCTCAGAGATATGAACTGCATAATACTTACAAAAAAACAATAGGACCTACCAAGATGTAAATACAAATCATGGATTCAGAGTCCAAAATGGTTACAAATACACCAGGAAACCTCATTCATGAGGAAGCATTTAAACAGTTTTTATTAGAATGTACTCTCAGAGAAATATAAACTGAACGGTACTTACAAAAAACCAATAGGACCTACCAAGATTTAAATACAGATCACTGGATTCAAAGATCAGAGTGATTACCAATACACCAAGAAACTTAATTCATGAGGGAGAGCTAAACATTTTTTTCTAAAATGTTAGATTCTTAGAAGACACATTTTATTGCAATTATTGTACATATATTTACATCAACACTTATTTGGGTTATATAGTAAAATTCATATAATTACATACATTTCTATAACAACCTTTTTTTTAGCTTTTAGTACATATTTACAAAAATTTGTGATTTAAAAAAATTATTATATGTATGAAAAAGAAGACTTTCTGTCAATCAAGAACTTAAACTGAAGGTACTAAAACACATCAGGTCCCACCGAGATTTGAACTCGGATCGCTGGATTTAGAGTCCAGAGTGCTAACCATTACACCATGGAACCTCTCTTCTAACACAACATATACAACTTTCTCTTAGAGTGTGAGATCTTATTTTCTACAAGTTACAGGAATAATAATCAGAGAGATAAGTATTACATTGTATTTACAAAAAAAAGCCATTAGGACCTACCAAATTTTTATACAGATTATAGGTTTCAGAGTCCAGAATTGTTAACAGTACACAATGAAACCTCATTCATATGGTAGCATGTACATTTTTTGTCAGAGTATAAGATTCTTAGTGGATACATTTTATTGGAATTAAATGACAGATAAACCTGTCTCTCAGTGTGTAAGATTCTTAATTTATGCAATTTATAGATATTTTTTCTCAGAGATATTAACTGTATTGTACTTACAACAAAACCAATAGAACCTACCAAGATGTAAATATAGATCATGGATTCAGAGTCCAAAATGTTTACCAATATACCATGAAACCTCATCCATTAGGGAGCATCTAAATATTTTTTATAAGAATGTACTCTCAGAGAGATATGAACTGAATGGTACTTACAAAAAACCAATAGGACCTACCAAGATTTAAATACAGATCACTGTATTCAAAGATCAGAGTGGAGTGGTTACCAATACACCAAGAAACCACATTTATTAGGGAACATCTAAACATTTTTTTCTAAAATGTTAGATTCTTAGAAGACACATTTTATTGAAGTTATTGTACATATATTAACATCAATGCTTATTTGGATTACACAGTAAAATTCATATAATTACAAACATTTCTATAACTACCTTTTTTTTAGATTTTAGTACATTTTTACAATAATCAGTAATTTAAAAAAAATGTATTATATGTATAAAAAAGAAAAGTTTTTGTCAATCAAGGAATTAAACTTTGTACGAAAATGCACCTGGTCCCACCGAGATTTGAACTCAATTTACTGGATTCAGAGTACAGAGTGCTAACCATAACACCATGGAATATCCCTTCTAATAACACATATAAAACTTGCTCTCAGAGTGTAAGATCTTTATTTCTACAAGATACAGAAATATTCATTCAGAGAGATATGTACTACATTGTATTTACAAATAAAATCATTAGGACCTACCAATTTGTATATACAGATTATTAGTTTCAGAGTCCAGAATTGTTAACAGTACACTATGAAAGCTCATTCATATGGTGGCATGTAAAAAATGTTCTCACAGTGTAAGATTCTTAGAGGTTACATTTTACTGGAATTATATTACCGATAAACCTGTCTCTCAGTGTGTATGATTCTTAATTTATGCAATCTATAGATATTTTCTTTCTCAGTGATATGAACTGCATAATACTTACAAAAAAACAATAGGACCTACCAAGATGTAAATACAAATCATGTATTCAGAGTCCAAAATGGTTACAAATACACCAGGAAACCTCATTCATGAGGAAGCATTTAAACAGTTTTTATTAGAATATACTCTCAGAGAAATATAAACTGAACGGTACTTACAAAAAACCAATAGGACCTACCAAGATTTAAATACAGAACACTGGATTCAAAGATCAGAGTGGTTACCAATACACCAAGAAACTTCATTCATGAGGGAGAGCTAAACATTTTTTTCTAAAATGTTAGATTCTTAGAAGACACATTTTATTGCAATTATTGTACATATATTTACATCAACGCTTATTTGGGTTATATAGTAACATTCATATAATTACATACATTTCTATAACTACCTTTTTTTAGATTTTAGTACATATTTACAAAAATCAGTGATTTAAAAAAATTATTATATGTATGAAAAAGAAGACTTTCTGTCAATCAAGAACTTAAACTGAAGGTACTAAAACACATCAGGTCCCACCGAGATTTGAACTCGGATCACTGGATTCAGAGTCCAGAGTGCTAACCATTACACCACGAAACCTCTCTTCTAACAGAACATATACAACTTTCTCTTAGAGTGTGAGATCTTATTTTCTACAAGTTACAGGAATAATAATCAGAGAGATAAATATTACATTGTATTTACAAAAAAAGCAATTAGGACCTACCAAATTTTTATACAGATTATAGGTTTCAGAGTCCAGAATTGTTAACAGTACACAATGAAACCTCATTCATATGGTAGCATGTAAATTTTTTTGTCAGAGTATAAGATTCTTAGTGGATACATTTTATTGGAATTAAATGACAGATAAACCTGTCTCTCAGTGTGTAAGATTCTTAATTTATGCAATTTATAGATATTTTCTTTCTCAGAGATATTAACTGTATTGTACTTACAACAAAACCAATAGAACCAACCAAGATGTAAATATAGATCATGGATTCAGAGTCCAAAATGTTTACCAATACACCATGAAACCTCATCCATTAGGGAGCATCTAAATATTTTTATAAGAATGTACTCTCGGAGAGATTTGAACTGAATGGTACTTACAAAAACCAATAGGACCTACCAAGATTTAAATACAGATCACTGTATTCAAAGATCAGAGTGGAGTGGTTACCAATACACCAAGAAACCACATTCATTAGGGAACATCTAAAAAATTTTTCTAAAATGTTAGATTCTTAGAAGACACATTTTATTAAAGTTATTGTACGTATATTAACATCAATGCTTATTGGATTACACAGTAAAATTCATATAATTACAAACATTTCTATAACTACCTTTTTTAGATTTTAGTAAATTTTTACAATAATCAGTGATTTAAAAAAATGTATTATATGTATAAAAAAGAAAAGTTTTTGTCAATCAAGGACTTAAACTAAAGGTACTAAAATGCATCTGGTCCCACCGAGATTTGAACTCAATTTACTGGATTCAGAGTACAGAGTGCTAACCATAACACCATGGAATATCCCTTCTAATAACACATATAAAACTTTCTCTCAGAGTGTAAGATCTTTATTTCTACAAGATACAGAAATATTCATTCAGAGAGATATGTACTACATTGTATTTACAAATAAAATCATTAGGACCTACCAATTTGTATATACAGATTATTAGTTTCAGAGTCCAGAATTGTTAACAGTACACTATGAAAGCTCATTCATATGGTGGCATGTAAAAAATGTTCTCACAGTGTAAGATTCTTAGAGGTTACATTTTATTGGAATTATATTACCGATAAACCTGTCTCTCAGTGTGTATGATTCTTAATTTATGCAATTTATAGATATTTTCTTTCTCAGTGATATGAACTGCATAATACGTACAAAAAAACAATAGGACCTACCAAGATGTAAATACAAATCATGGATTCAGAGTCCAAAATGGTTACAAATACACCAGGAAACCTCATTCATGAGGAAGCATTTAAACAGTTTTCATTAGAATGTACTCTCAGAGAAATATAAACTGAACGGTACTTACAAAAAACCAATAGGACCTACCAAGATTTAAATACAGATCACTGGATTCAAAGATCAGAGTGGTTACCAATACACCAAGAAACTTCATTCATGAGGGAGAGCTAAACATTTTTTTTTTAAATGTTAGATTCTTAGAAGACACATTTTATTGCAATTATTGTACATATATTTACATCAACGCTTATTTGGGTTATATAGTAAAATTCATATAATTACATACATTTCTATAACTACCTTTTTCTAGCTTTTAGTACATATTTACAAAAATCAGTGATTTAAAAAAATTATTATATGTATGAAAAAGAAGACTTTCTGTCAATCAAGAACTTAAACTGAAGGTAATAAAACACATCAGGTCCCACCGAGATGTGAACTCGGATCGCTGGATTCAGAGCTCAGAGTGCTAACCATTACACCATGGAACCTCTCTTCTAACACAACATATACAACTTTCTCTTAGAGTGTGAGATCTTATTTTCTACAAGTTACAGGAATAATAATCAGAGAGATAAGTATTACATTGTATTTACAAAAAAAAAGCCATTAGGACCTACCAAATTTTTATACAGATTATAGGTTTCAGAGTCCAGAATTGTTAACAGCACACAATGAAACCTCATTCATATGGTAGCATGTACATTTTTTGTCAGAGTATAAGATTCTTAGTGGATACATTTTATTGGAATTAAATGACAGATAAACCTGTCTCTCAGTGTGTAAGATTCTTAATTTATGCAATTTATAGATATTTTCTTTCTCAGAGATATTAACTGTATTGTACTTACAACAAAACCAATAGAACCTACCAAGATGTAAATATAGATCATGGATTCAGAGTCCAAAATGTTTACCAATATACCATGAAACCTCATCCATTAGGGAGCATCTAAATATTTTTATAAGAATGTACTCTCAGAGAGATATGAACTGAATGGTACTTACAAAAAACCAATAGGACCTACCAAGATTTAAATACAGATCACTGTATTCAAAGATCAGAGTGGAGTGGTTACCAATACACCAAGAAACCACATTCATTAGGGAACATCTAAACATTTTTTTCTAAAATGTTAGATTCTTAGAAGACACATTTTATTGAAGTTATTGTACATATATTAACATCAATGCTTATTTGGATTACACAGTAAAATTCATATAATTACAAACATTTCTATAACTACCTTTTTTTTAGATTTTAGTACATTTTTACAATAATCAGTGATTTTTACAAAAAATGTATTATATGTATAAAAAAGAAAAGTTTTTGTCAATCAAGGACTTAAACTGAAGGTACTAAAATGCACCTGGTCCCACCGAGGTTTGAACTCAATTTACTGGATTCAGAGTACAGAGTGCTAACCATAACACCATGGAATCTCCCTTCTAATAACACATATAAAACTTTCTCTCAGAGTGTAAGATCTTTATTTCTACAAGATACAGAAATATTCATTCATAGAGATATGTACTACATTGTATTTACAAATAAAACCATTAGGACCTACCAATTTGTATATACAGATTATTAGTTTCAGAGTCCAGAATTGTTAACAGTACACCATGAAAGCTCATTCATATGGTGGCATGTAAAAAATCTTCTCACAGTGTAAGATTCTTAGAGGTTACATTTTATTGGAATTATATTACCGATAAACCTGTCTCTCAGTGTGTATGATTCTTAATTTATGCAATTTATAGATATTTTCTTTCTCAGAGATATGAACTGCATAATACTTACAAAAAAACAATAGGACCTTCCAAGATGTAAATACAAATCATGGATTCAGAGTCCAAAATGGTTACAAATACACCAGGAAACCTCATTCATGAGGAAGCATTTAAACAGTTTTTATTAGAATGTACTCTCAGAGAAATATAAACTGAACGGTACTTACAAAAAACCAATAGGACCTACCAAGATTTAAATACAGATCACTGGATTCAAAGATCAGAGTGATTACCAATACACTAGAAAAAAGGGAGTTTAGGGGGGAAAACCGCACCAGTCCAAATAGATTTTAATGAAATAATTAGAGACCTCTGAAAAACTGAATTTAAATAGAATTCCTTCTATATTTGGCAACCATAGATATTGTAAGGATTAATCCCAAAATCGTATAGTGTTGCTATCAGTGGTGCTCCCTAGAGTCAAAAAGTATCAAGTACAAAGAAAGCCAAAAGGAGAGTTTTGGAAAAGACTCTTTTGTGGGAGCACTCTAATTCAGAGGTGATTAGTGTAATTTATGAATTATTAAATAGAAACAATGATAATTAACAAAAATCAAATTCAGGGAGTGACTACCTATGAAATTAATAGTAGCTTAGCGAGAATATTAATAAATTATTCGTGATCTCCAATACTCACGATTAGCAAATCGCCAGGAGCAAATTTCTGTGATACTTTTGTCACCATAATTTTATGTGATATATCTCATGAAATAAGTGACCATCATTCATTCTGCGATTAGTATCCATTACGGATTTTTATAGATGCAGAGAATAAAATCATTGGTCATACGAGTCCCAATATTGGATGACATACAACTGAGTGCCACTGTGTCCAAGAGCCAATTTATTGCAGTACCAGGGTGTTCAAAGGAGGTCTCCCTTCCTCGTACTGACCCAGCATACTGCGGAGGATCCCATTAATAGACCCATGTGTAAAAAGAAGTCCACCTACTTTCCACAGGAACAAATCTGTCCCGAAGTATCGGTATTCATGAAGCTGGTAGCGAAAGAATTTGACCAAATCCATATAAACAAACAAAAGTGGCGGGGTTATTCTAATCTTACCCGACAAGAAAGAACTGCCCTAAGAGAAATACGGACATGGCAAGATGTGGTCATCAAGTCCTCGGACAAAGGAGGCAACGTCGTCATCTGGCCCAAAACAGAATATATTAAGGAAGCACAGCGACAACTTGATACCACCAACTGTTATAAACAAATATTACTTAATCCTCTTCAGGATTATAAAACAATCTATGAAAAGATTCTTAACCAAGCACAAGCTCAAGGTACCATCACAAAACAGGAGTATGATTATTTGTTGACACAGAATCCCAAGATCCCTACCTATTACCTACTACCAAAAATACATAAAAACATCCAGACCCCCCCAGGGAGACCCATTGTGTCTGGGATAGGGGGATTAACAGAAAAGGCGAGTATCTTCCTTGATCTACACCTCAGACAATATGTTCTTGATCTTCCCTCATATGTCCAGGATACAACTGACATATTGAGGAAACTGCATGATTTAAGACTAGAAGAAAATCAATACTTGGTGTCATTAGATGTTGAGGCTTTATACACATCAATAGGCCATAAAGATGGGATAAGAGCAGTAGCACACTTTCTAAATAATGAACCAAAGAAGGATTTTCACCTGTTTTTGATTAAATTACTTCATTTTGTGCTACATTACAATTTTTTTACATTTAATGACAAATTCTATCTCCAAACAAGGGGCACGGCTATGGGGGCGGCCTGTGCGCCCACATATGCTAACATATTCCTTGGATGGTGGGAGAAGGAAATCATCTTCAAAGACCACAATGACACATTTACGTCTCATGTCGTTATGTGGAACAGATACATAGACGACATTTTTATGATCTGGGAAGGTGACCTACAGCTGCTGCACCAATTCATAGAACATCTCAACAAGAATGATTTGAATATTCATCTAACACATAGTATAAGCCAATCAGAGCTTCCATTTTTGGACTTGATGATTTACAAGAACCCTGAAGGAATGATTGCTACAAAATTATATCGGAAGAGTACAGCAACAAACACCTTATTACACCAAACCAGTTCTCATTTTCCCCCTACCATAGAAAATATTCCAAAAGGGGAATTCCTCCGACTCCGCAGGAACTGTTCAGATGACAAGGAATTCACAACACAAAGCATAGAACTGACAAATAGACTATGCGATAGGGGATACAGTAAAACCTCAATAAAAAAAGCTATGAAAACTGTCAAAACCATCAAAAGAGAGGATTTAATTTTCAAAAGAGAACCAAAAAATATAAGTACTGATAACACCATTCGTTTTGTTGGGAATTTCTGTCAAGAATGGAAGAGGGTAAACACAGCAATACAGAAACATTGGCATATTCTACATGCAGATCTTACCCTATCTAAAAATTTGGGTCCGAAGGTCGCCATGAGTTGGCGCAGATCCAAAAACCTCAAAGACAGACTTGTAAGCAGTCACTTTCAAAAATTCCCTACTAAAAGACCAATAGCCACTGGAACATACCCCTGTGGCAAATGCAAAGCCTGCAAATATATAGATTCAACAAAAGAAATAAAAGATAAATTCGGAAAGATGATACAAATAAAAGACTACATGAACTGCCAAACGGAAGGAGTTATTTATTGCTTGAAATGTAGCTGCAACCAAAAATACATTGGCATGACAACTCGCCCGCTCAAACAGCGAGTCCTAGAACATGTAGGATCTATACGTAATGCCATCACGGATAAGGCTAAGATGAAGCAACTAACTTCAGTTGCTCGCCATTTTTACACCCATCATGAGAATAGATGGGAGGAGCTCAAAGTCTTTGGTTTGGAGAAAATTAAACTCGGAATACGAGGAGGTAATCTAACCGACAACTTACTGAAAAGAGAGAGCGAATGGATCTTTAAGATGGGATCCTTATACCCAACAGGTATGAATGAAAACATAAACTACGGGGTTTATCTAAATTAATGTCCTCTTAACACTTGTTATCCACCTACAGTTTCTTCCTGTAACCATGGTTAACTCACATAAAATATTTTTACAAACACCTCTTTTTAAAACATCCCACTTCCTAATAACAGACTATCAATCACGCTCTTGTCACACCTATTCACTCTCACATAGCACAATTTCATCACAGGCTAGCAACAGCATATCACTCACATTCCCACCACTTCTATTCAACAGCACATCTTCGTCATAGGTTCTCTTCACATTTATTTTCTGTCCTCTCCATTATTATCACAAATAAGTACAATTGATTCACCATTTTCCCTCACTTCCTTATTAAATATTTCATTCCCCCGTAATTTTCACCAATCAAGAATAAAAATTAATATAAAAATCATCATGAATCACATCACTTATTACCCAATTTACTTATTAATTAATTAAAGCATTGCTACAAATTAATTAATAACATATCACTACTTGCACATCAACAATATGTTTTTCACCTTATTAAACATGCCTTGCCATATTATTTATATTACAAATCCACTATAAACTAACACAAACCGTGGTAACTACTTTTATTATTATTGTGAAACCTGGGAGACCAATATAACCCACAAGATTGGTGGACTATTATGTTCATCAAACAAATCATCCAATCAGCTATGAGCCCCGATCTACATAAACTGGAACCTTCAGAGATCACATTACGTCCTGTGACCAAGCTTAATTTGCGAAACGTACGTCAGGATTAGGCAATCACGTGATGCGCACACGTGATCGCACCAGCCGGAGCGCTTAGACCATCACCAGGCAACGGCCCTCAGTGAAACCACGGACACACGCTGCTGCAGCTTCGGGAGTGTCTCCTGCGGCGACGTCTACAACCCACCGCTATTACAGACACACGCCGCTGCAGTCCTCGGAGCCCTCACACGGCACAAAACGGAATGGACAGCGTACAGACCAGCACTGGTATCGTATATACCCCACACCAATGTGTAATCTAACTATTTTACAGTGAAAATTTGCAAGGCTGCAACTGACTGACTGAATAATCTGCAAATACCTCTTATAGAACTCTGAACATCAGAAATACCTTATAGCAGTTCAGTCCCCAAGTGCAATCTAAAGAAATAATTGTTCATTATAGCTGGTATCTGTTTGATATCCATTCAAAATTGTCTGCCATTCTGCCTTAATCAGGCACTTAAGCTAATTGGTACGGCCGTACAGGTGATTTTTTTCTAAGCACAAACATAACATTTATTAATTAATGATGTAATGTGGCATTTATGAATTTTTCCACATATACATAATTTTTCTAATAACTTATTTATAATTTTTCTGTGAACTTTTATGTCACGTGCGGTACAATTAAGGGAGTGTATTTATAACTATCTTTTTGTGACCATTGTGTCATATGTTGATCAATCAACTGGTAGTTGCTAACCATGTCACATGTGGAATAATTAAGGGATTATATCTATAATTATCTGTTTGTGACCATTGTGTCATATGCTGATTAATCAGCTGGTGATCGTTAAGGATTTTGTGGCCGCCGTGTCACATACCTTTCCACAATTTAAGTATCTCTTTGTGACCACTGTGTCGTGACTGTCGGGTCACAAACCGAATTATCAATTGATGAATACTTGTGACAATCAGGTCACATGTGGTATAATTAAGGGATTGTATCTATAATTATCTCTTTGTGACCATTGTGTCATATGCTGATCAATCAGCTGGTGATTTTAAGGTTCTGTGACCACTCTGTCACATACCTTTCCGTAATTTAAGTATCTCTTTATGACAACTGTGTCATGACCGCCATGTCATATATTCACTTATCAGTTAATGAATATTTGTGATAATATGCATTTATTTACTCCCATGTGACCGCCGTGTCATATATTTTGCTTATATGTGGTATATTTGAATTTTTCCCTCATATATTTAAGTGACTATATACATACAACTAACCCTAGTGATCACTGTATCTTATGCTGATTTATCAGCTGTTTGCACATAATCCTTTTCAGTTTGTAACTTAATTGTTACAAATTATATACATTTTCCACTCCTTACATATAGTAGTCACCTGGCATATATTTGGAGTGACCAAAGAAAGGAGTCCAATAATTGCGGTCATACTTCACTGGAGATGCCCAATCTCTTCTGAACTTGGAAGCTAAGCAGTGAAAGGCTGGGTCAGTACGAGGAAGGGAGACCTCCTTTGAACACCCTGGTACTGCAATAAATTGGCTCTTGGACACAGTGGCACTCAGTTGTATGTCATCCAATATTGGGACTCGTATGACCAATGATTTTATTCTCTGCATCTATAAAAATCCGTAATGGATACTAATCGCAGAATGAATGATGGTCACTTATTTCATGAGATATATCACATAAAATTATGGTGACAAAAGTATCACAGAAATTTGCTCCTGGCGATTTGCTAATCGTGAGTATTGGAGATCACGAATAATTTATTAATATTCTCGCTAAGCTACTATTAATTTCATAGGTAGTCACTCCCTGAATTTGATTTTTGTTAATTATCATTGTTTCTATTTAATAATTCATAAATTACACTAATCACCTCTGAATTAGAGTGCTCCCACAAAAGAGTCTTTTCCAAAACTCTCCTTTTGGCTTTCTTTGTACTTGATTACCAATACACCAAGAAACTTAATTCATGAGGGAGAGCTAAACATTTTTTTCTAAAATGTTAGATTCTTAGAAGACACATTTTATTGCAATTATTGTACATATATTTACATCAACACTTATTTGGGTTATATAGTAAAATTCATATAATTACATACATTTCTATAACAACCTTTTTTTAGCTTTTAGTACATATTTACAAAAATTTGTGATTTAAAAAAATTATTATATGTATGAAAAAGAAGACTTTCTGTCAATCAAGAACTTAAACTGAAGGTACTAAAACACATCAGGTCCCACCGAGATTTGAACTCGGATCGCTGGATTCAGAGCCCAGAGTCCTAACCATTACACCATGGAACCTCTCTTCTAACACATCATATACAACTTTCTCTTAGAGTGTAAGATCTTATTTTCTACAAGTTACAGGAATAATAATCAGAGAGATAAGTATTACATTGTATTTACAAAAAAAAGCCATTAGGACCTACCAAATTTTTATACAGATTATAGGTTTCAGAGTCCAGAATTGTTAACAGCACACAATGAAACCTCATTCATATGGTAGCATGTACATTTTTTGTCAGAGTATAAGATTCTTAGTGGATACATTTTATTGGAATTAAATGACAGATAAACCTGTCTCTCAGTGTGTAAGATTCTTAATTTATGCAATTTATAGATATTTTCTTTCTCAGAGATATTAACTGTATTGTACTTACGACAAAACCAATAGAACCTACCAAGATGTAAATATAGATCATGGATTCAGAGTCCAAAATGTTTACCAATACACCATGAAACCTCATCCATTAGGGAGCATCTAAATATTTTTATAAGAATGTACTCTCAGAGAGATTTGAACTGAATGGTACTTACAAAAACCAATAGGACCTACCAAGATTTAAATACAGATCACTGTATTCAAAGATCAGAGTGGAGTGGTTACCAATACACCAAGAAACCACATTCATTAGGGAACATCTAAAAAAATTTTCTAAAATGTTAGATTCTTAGAAGACACATTTTATTGAAGTTATTGTACATATATTAACATCAATGCTTATTGGATTACACAGTAAAATTCATATAATTACAAACATTTCTATAACTACCTTTTTTAGATTTTAGTAAATTTTTACAATAATCAGTGATTTAAAAAAATGTATTATATGTATAAAAAAGAAAAGTTTTTGTCAATCAAGGACTTAAACTGAAGGTACTAAAATGCACCTGGTCCCTCCGAGATTTGAACTCAATTTACTGGATTCAGAGTACAGAGTGCTAACCATAACACCATGGAATCTCCCTTCTAATAACCCATATAAAACTTTCTCTCAGAGTGTAAGATCTTTATTTCTACAAGATACAGAAATATTCATTCAGAGAGATATGTACTACATTGTATTTACAAATAAAACCATTAGGACCTACCAATTTGTATATACAGATTATTAGTTTCAGAGTCCAGAATTATTAACAGTACACCATGAAAGCTCATTCATATGGTGGCATGTAAAAAATGTTCTCACAGTGTAAGATTCTTAGAGGTTACATTTTATTGGAATTATATTACCGATAAACCTGTCTCTCAGTGTGTATGATTCTTAATTTATGCAATTTATAGATATTTTCTTTCTCAGAGATATGAACTGCATAATACTTACAAAAAAACAATAGGACCTACCAAGATGTAAATACAAATCATGGATTCAGAGTCCAAAATGGTTACAAATACACCAGGAAACCTCATTCATGAGGAAGCATTAAACAGTTTTTATTAGAATGTACTCTCAGAGAAATATAAACTGAACGGTACTTACAAAAAACCAATAGGACCTACCAAGATTTAAATACAGATCACTGGATTCAAAGATCAGAGTGGTTACCAATACACCAAGAAACTTCATTCATGAGGGAGAGCTAAACATTTTTTTCTAAAATGTTAGATTCTTAGAAGACACATTTTATTGCAATTATTGTACATATATTTACATCAACGCTTATTTGGGTTATATAGTAACATTCATATAATTACATACATTTCTATAACTACCTTTTTTTAGATTTTAGTACATATTTACAAAAATCAGTGATTTAAAAAAATTATTATATGTATGAAAAAGAAGACTTTCTGTCAATCAAGAACTTAAACTGAAGGTACTAAAACACATCAGGTCCCTTTGAGATTTGAACTCGGATCACTGGATTCAGAGTCCAGAGTGCTAACCATTACACCACGAAACCTCTCTTCTAACAGAACATATACAACTTTCTCTTAGAGTGTGAGATCTTATTTTCTACAAGTTACAGGAATAATAATCAGAGAGATAAATATTACATTGTATTTACAAAAAAAGCAATTAGGACCTACCAAATTTTTATACAGATTATAGGTTTCAGAGTCCAGAATTGTTAACAGTACACAATGAAACCTCATTCATATGGTAGCATGTAAATTTTTTTGTCAGAGTATAAGATTCTTAGTGGATACATTTTATTGGAATTAAATGACAGATAAACCTGTCTCTCAGTGTGTAAGATTCTTAATTTATGCAATTTATAGATAATTTCTTTCTCAGAGATATTAACTGTATTGTACTTACAACAAAACCAATAGAACCAACCAAGATGTAAATATAGATCATGGATTCAGAGTCCAAAATGTTTACCAATACACCATGAAACCTCATCCATTAGGGAGCATCTAAATATTTTTATAAGAATGTACTCTCGGAGAGATTTGAACTGAATGGTACTTACAAAAACCAATAGGACCTACCAAGATTTAAATACAGATCACTGTATTCAAAGATCAGAGTGGAGTGGTTACCAATACACCAAGAAACCACATTCATTAGGGAACATCTAAAAAAAATTTCTAAAATGTTAGATTCTTAGAAGACACATTTTATTAAAGTTATTGTACGTATATTAACATCAATGCTTATTGGATTACACAGTAAAATTCATATAATTACAAACATTTCTATAACTACCTTTTTTAGATTTTAGTAAATTTTTACAATAATCAGTGATTTAAAAAAATGTATTATATGTATAAAAAAGAAAAGTTTTTGTCAATCAAGGACTTAAACTAAAGGTACTAAAATGCATCTGGTCCCACCGAGATTTGAACTCAATTTACTGGATTCAGAGTACAGAGTGCTAACCATAACACCATGGAATATCCCTTCTAATAACACATATAAAACTTTCTCTCAGAGTGTAAGATCTTTATTTCTACAAGATACAGAAATATTCATTCAGAGAGATATGTACTACATTGTATTTACAAATAAAATCATTAGGACCTACCAATTTGTATATACAGATTATTAGTTTCAGAGTCCAGAATTGTTAACAGTACACTATGAAAGCTCATTCATATGGTGGCATGTAAAAAATGTTCTCACAGTGTAAGATTCTTAGAGGTTACATTTTATTGGAATTATATTACCGATAAACCTGTCTCTCAGTGTGTATGATTCTTAATTTATGCAATTTATAGATATTTTCTTTCTCAGTGATATGAACTGCATAATACGTACAAAAAAACAATAGGACCTACCAAGATGTAAATACAAATCATGGATTCAGAGTCCAAAATGGTTACAAATACACCAGGAAACCTCATTCATGAGGAAGCATTTAAACAGTTTTCATTAGAATGTACTCTCAGAGAAATATAAACTGAACGGTACTTACAAAAAACCAATAGGACCTACCAAGATTTAAATACAGATCACTGGATTCAAAGATCAGAGTGGTTACCAATACACCAAGAAACTTCATTCATGAGGGAGAGCTAAACATTTTTTTTTTAAATGTTAGATTCTTAGAAGACACATTTTATTGCAATTATTGTACATATATTTACATCAACGCTTATTTGGGTTATATAGTAAAATTCATATAATTACATACATTTCTATAACTACCTTTTTCTAGCTTTTAGTACATATTTACAAAAATCAGTGATTTAAAAAAATTATTATATGTATGAAAAAGAAGACTTTCTGTCAATCAAGAACTTAAACTGAAGGTACTAAAACACATCAGGTCCCACCGAGATTTGAACTCGGATCGCTGGATTCAGAGTTCAGAGTGCTAACCATTACACCATGGAACCTCTCTTCTAACACAACATATACAACTTTCTCTTAGAGTGTGAGATCTTATTTTCTACAAGTTACAGGAATAATAATCGGAGAGATAAGTATTACATTGTATTTACAAAAAAAAAGCCATTAGGACCTACCAAATTTTTATACAGATTATAGGTTTCAGAGTCCAGAATTGTTAACAGCACACAATGAAACCTCATTCATATGGTAGCATGTACATTTTTTGTCAGAGTATAAGATTCTTAGTGGATACATTTTATTGGAATTAAATGACAGATAAACCTGTCTCTCAGTGTGTAAGATTCTTAATTTATGCAATTTATAGATATTTTCTTTCTCAGAGATATTAACTGTATTGTACTTACAACAAAACCAATAGAACCTACCAAGATGTAAATATAGATCATGGATTCAGAGTCCAAAATGTTTACCAATATACCATGAAACCTCATCCATTAGGGAGCATCTAAATATTTTTATAAGAATGTACTCTCAGAGAGATATGAACTGAATGGTACTTACAAAAAACCAATAGGACCTACCAAGATTTAAATACAGATCACTGTATTCAAAGATCAGAGTGGAGTGGTTACCAATACACCAAGAAACCACATTCATTAGGGAACATCTAAACATTTTTTTCTAAAATGTTAGATTCTTAGAAGACACATTTTATTGAAGTTATTGTACATATATTGACATCAATGCTTATTTGGATTACACGGTAAAATTCATATAATTACAAACATTTCTATAACTACCTTTTTTTTAGATTTTAGTACATTTTTACAATAATCAGTGATTTTTACAAAAAATGTATTATATGTATAAAAAAGAAAAGTTTTTGTCAATCAAGGACTTAAACTGAAGGTACTAAAATGCACCTGGTCCCACCTAGGTTTGAACTCAATTTACTGGATTCAGAGTACAGAGTGCTAACCATAACACCATGGAATCTCCCTTCTAATAACACATATAAAACTTTCTCTCAGAGTGTAAGATCTTTATTTCTACAAGATACAGAAATATTCATTCAGAGAGATATGTACTACATTGTATTTACAAATAAAACCATTAGGACCTACCAATTTGTATATACAGATTATTAGTTTCAGAGTCCAGAATTGTTAACAGTACACCATGAAAGCTCATTCATATGGTGGCATGTAAAAAATCTTCTCACAGTGTAAGATTCTTAGAGGTTACATTTTATTGGAATTATATTACCGATAAACCTGTCTCTCAGTGTGTATGATTCTTAATTTATGCAATTTATAGATATTTTCTTTCTCAGAGATATGAACTGCATAATACTTACAAAAAAACAATAGGACCTTCCAAGATGTAAATACAAATCATGGATTCAGAGTCCAAAATGGTTACAAATACACCAGGAAACCTCATTCATGAGGAAGCATTTAAACAGTTTTTATTAGAATGTACTCTCAGAGAAATATAAACTGAACGGTACTTACAAAAAACCAATAGGACCTACCAAGATTTAAATACAGATCACTGGATTCAAAGATCAGAGTGATTACCAATACACTAGAAAAAAGGGAGTTTAGGGGGGAAAACCGCACCAGTCCAAATAGATTTTAATGAAATAATTAGAGACCTCTGAAAAACTGAATTTAAATAGAATTCCTTCTATATATGGCAACCATAGATATTGTAAGGATTAATCCCAAAATCGTATAGTGTTGCTATCAGTGGTGCTCCCTAGAGTCAAAAAGTATCAAGTACAAAGAAAGCCAAAAGGAGAGTTTTGGAAAAGACTCTTTTGTGGGAGCACTCTAATTCAGAGGTGATTAGTGTAATTTATGAATTATTAAATAGAAACAATGATAATTAACAAAAATCAAATTCAGGGAGTGACTACCTATGAAATTAATAGTAGCTTAGCGAGAATATTAATAAATTATTCGTGATCTCCAATACTCACGATTAGCAAATCGCCAGGAGCAAATTTCTGTGATACTTTTGTCACCATAATTTTATGTGATATATCTCATGAAATAAGTGACCATCATTCATTCTGCGATTAGTATCCATTACGGATTTTTATAGATGCAGAGAATAAAATCATTGGTCATACGAGTCCCAATATTGGATGACATACAACTGAGTGCCACTGTGTCCAAGAGCCAATTTATTGCAGTACCAGGGTGTTCAAAGGAGGTCTCCCTTCCTCGTACTGACCCAGCATACTGCGGAGGATCCCATTAATAGACCCATGTGTAAAAAGAAGTCCACCTACTTTCCATAGGAACAAATCTGTCCCGAAGTATCGGTATTCATGAAGCTGGTAGCGAAAGAATTTGACCAAATCCATATAAACAAACAAAAGTGGCGGGGTTATTCTAATCTTACCCGACAAGAAAGAACTGCCCTAAGAGAAATACGGACATGGCAAGATGTGGTCATCAAGTCCTCGGACAAAGGAGGCAACGTCGTCATCTGGCCCAAAACAGAATATATTAAGGAAGCACAGCGACAACTTGATACCACCAACTGTTATAAACAAATATTACTTAATCCTCTTCAGGATTATAAAACAATCTATGAAAAGATTCTTAACCAAGCACAAGCTCAAGGTACCATCACAAAACAGGAGTATGATTATTTGTTGACACAGAATCCCAAGATCCCTACCTATTACCTACTACCAAAAATACATAAAAACATCCAGACCCCCCCAGGGAGACCCATTGTGTCTGGGATAGGGGGATTAACAGAAAAGGCGAGTATCTTCCTTGATCTACACCTCAGACAATATGTTCTTGATCTTCCCTCATATGTCCAGGATACAACTGACATATTGAGGAAACTGCATGATTTAAGACTAGAAGAAAATCAATACTTGGTGTCATTAGATGTTGAGGCTTTATACACATCAATAGGCCATAAAGATGGGATAAGAGCAGTAGCACACTTTCTAAATAATGAACCAAAGAAGGATTTTCACCTGTTTTTGATTAAATTACTTCATTTTGTGCTACATTACAATTTTTTTACATTTAATGACAAATTCTATCTCCAAACAAGGGGCACGGCTATGGGGGCGGCCTGTGCGCCCACATATGCTAACATATTCCTTGGATGGTGGGAGAAGGAAATCATCTTCAAAGACCACAATGACACATTTACGTCTCATGTCGTTATGTGGAACAGATTCATAGACGACATTTTTATGATCTGGGAAGGTGACCTACAGCTGCTGCACCAATTCATAGAACATCTCAACAAGAATGATTTGAATATTCATCTAACACATAGTATAAGCCAATCAGAGCTTCCATTTTTGGACTTGATGATTTACAAGAACCCTGAAGGAATGATTGCTACAAAATTATATCGGAAGAGTACAGCAACAAACACCTTATTACACCAAACCAGTTCTCATTTTCCCCCTACCATAGAAAATATTCCAAAAGGGGAATTCCTCCGACTCCGCAGGAACTGTTCAGATGACAAGGAATTCACAACACAAAGCATAGAACTGACAAATAGACTATGCGATAGGGGATACAGTAAAACCTCAATAAAAAAAGCTATGAAAACTGTCAAAACCATCAAAAGAGAGGATTTAATTTTCAAAAGAGAACCAAAAAATATAAGTACTGATAACACCATTCGTTTTGTTGGGAATTTCTGTCAAGAATGGAAGAGGGTAAACACAGCAATACAGAAACATTGGCATATTCTACATGCAGATCTTACCCTATCTAAAAATTTGGGTCCGAAGGTCGCCATGAGTTGGCGCAGATCCAAAAACCTCAAAGACAGACTTGTAAGCAGTCACTTTCAAAAATTCCCTACTAAAAGACCAATAGCCACTGGAACATACCCCTGTGGCAAATGCAAAGCCTGCAAATATATAGATTCAACAAAAGAAATAAAAGATAAATTCGGAAAGATGATACAAATAAAAGACTACATGAACTGCCAAACGGAAGGAGTTATTTATTGCTTGAAATGTAGCTGCAACCAAAAATACATTGGCATGACAACTCGCCCGCTCAAACAGCGAGTCCTAGAACATGTAGGATCTATACGTAATGCCATCACGGATAAGGCTAAGATGAAGCAACTAACTTCAGTTGCTCGCCATTTTTACACCCATCATGAGAATAGATGGGAGGAGCTCAAAGTCTTTGGTTTGGAGAAAATTAAACTCGGAATACGAGGAGGTAATCTAACCGACAACTTACTGAAAAGAGAGAGCGAATGGATCTTTAAGATGGGATCCTTATACCCAACAGGTATGAATGAAAACATAAACTACGGGGTTTATCTAAATTAATGTCCTCTTAACACTTGTTATCCACCTACAGTTTCTTCCTGTAACCATGGTTAACTCACATAAAATATTTTTACAAACACCTCTTTTTAAAACATCCCACTTCCTAATAACAGACTATCAATCACGCTCTTGTCACACCTATTCACTCTCACATAGCACAATTTCATCACAGGCTAGCAACAGCATATCACTCACATTCCCACCACTTCTATTCAACAGCACATCTTCATCATAGGTTCTCTTCACATTTATTTTCTGTCCTCTCCATTATTATCACAAATAAGTACAATTGATTCACCATTTTCCCTCACTTCCTTATTAAATATTTCATTCCCCCGTAATTTTCACCAATCAAGAATAAAAATTAATATAAAAATCATCATGAATCACATCACTTATTACCCAATTTACTTATTAATTAATTAAAGCATTGCTACAAATTAATTAATAACATATCACTACTTGCACATCAACAATATGTTTTTCACCTTATTAAACATGCCTTGCCATATTATTTATATTACAAATCCACTATAAACTAACACAAACCGTGGTAACTACTTTTATTATTATTGTGAAACCTGGGAGACCAATATAACCCACAAGATTGGTGGACTATTATGTTCATCAAACAAATCATCCAATCAGCTATGAGCCCCGATCTACATAAACTGGAACCTTCAGAGATCACATTACGTCCTGTGACCAAGCTTAATTTGCGAAACATACGTCAGGATTAGGCAATCACGTGATGCGCACACGTGATCGCACCAGCCGGAGCGCTTAGACCATCACCAGGCAACGGCCCTCAGTGAAACCACGGACACACGCTGCTGCAGCTTCGGGAGTGTCTCCTGCGGCGACGTCTACAACCCACCGCTATTACAGACACACGCCGCTGCAGTCCTCGGAGCCCTCACACGGCACAAAACGGAATGGACAGCGTACAGACCAGCACTGGTATCGTATATACCCCACACCAATGTGTAATCTAACTATTTTACAGTGAAAATTTGCAAGGCTGCAACTGACTGACTGAATAATCTGCAAATACCTCTTATAGAACTCTGAACATCAGAAATACCTTATAGCAGTTCAGTCCCCAAGTGCAATCTAAAGAAATAATTGTTCATTATAGCTGGTATCTGTTTGATATCCATTCAAAATTGTCTGCCATTCTGCCTTAATCAGGCACTTAAGCTAATTGGTACGGCCGTACAGGTGATTTTTTTCTAAGCACAAACATAACATTTATTAATTAATGATGTAATGTGGCATTTATGAATTTTTCCACATATACATAATTTTTCTAATAACTTATTTATAATTTTTCTGTGAACTTTTATGTCACGTGCGGTACAATTAAGGGAGTGTATTTATAACTATCTTTTTGTGACCATTGTGTCATATGTTGATCAATCAACTGGTAGTTGCTAACCATGTCACATGTGGAATAATTAAGGGATTATATCTATAATTATCTGTTTGTGACCATTGTGTCATATGCTGATTAATCAGCTGGTGATCGTTAAGGATTTTGTGGCCGCCATGTCACATACCTTTCCACAATTTAAGTATCTCTTTGTGACCACTGTGTCGTGACTGTCGGGTTCACAAACCGAATTTTCAATTGATGAATACTTGTGACAATCAGGTCACATGTGGTATAATTAAGGGATTGTATCTATAATTATCTCTTTGTGACCATTGTGTCATATGCTGATCAATCAGCTGGTGATTTTAAGGTTCTGTGACCACTCTGTCACATACCTTTCCGTAATTTAAGTATCTCTTTATGACAACTGTGTCATGACCGCCATGTCATATATTCACTTATCAGTTAATGAATATTTGTGATAATATGCATTTATTTACTCCCATGTGACCGCCGTGTCATATATTTTGCTTATATGTGGTATATTTGAATTTTTCCCTCATATATTTAAGTGACTATATACATACAACTAACCCTAGTGATCACTGTATCTTATGCTGATTTATCAGCTGTTTGCACATAATCCTTTTCAGTTTGTAACTTAATTGTTACAAATTATATACATTTTCCACTCCTTACATATAGTAGTCACCTGGCATATATTTGGAGTGACCAAAGAAAGGAGTCCAATAATTGCGGTCATACTTCACTGGAGATGCCCAATCTCTTCTGAACTTGGAAGCTAAGCAGTGAAAGGCTGGGTCAGTACGAGGAAGGGAGACCTCCTTTGAACACCCTGGTACTGCAATAAATTGGCTCTTGGACACAGTGGCACTCAGTTGTATGTCATCCAATATTGGGACTCGTATGACCAATGATTTTATTCTCTGCATCTATAAAAATCCGTAATGGATACTAATCGCAGAATGAATGATGGTCACTTATTTCATGAGATATATCACATAAAATTATGGTGACAAAAGTATCACAGAAATTTGCTCCTGGCGATTTGCTAATCGTGAGTATTGGAGATCACGAATAATTTATTAATATTCTCGCTAAGCTACTATTAATTTCATAGGTAGTCACTCCCTGAATTTGATTTTTGTTAATTATCATTGTTTCTATTTAATAATTCATAAATTACACTAATCACCTCTGAATTAGAGTGCTCCCACAAAAGAGTCTTTTCCAAAACTCTCCTTTTGGCTTTCTTTGTACTTGATTACCAATACACCAAGAAACTTAATTCATGAGGGAGAGCTAAACATTTTTTTCTAAAATGTTAGATTCTTAGAAGACACATTTTATTGCAATTATTGTACATATATTTACATCAACACTTATTTGGGTTATATAGTAAAATTCACATAATTACATACATTTCTATAACAACCTTTTTTTAGCTTTTTGTACATATTTACAAAAATTTGTGATTTAAAAAAATTATTATATGTATGAAAAAGAAGACTTTCTGTCAATCAAGAACTTAAACTGAAGGTACTAAAACACATCAGGTCCCACCGAGATTTGAACTCGGATCGCTGGATTCAGAGCCCAGAGTGCTAACCATTACACCATGGAACCTCTCTTCTAACACATCATATACAACTTTCTCTTAGAGTGTAAGATCTTATTTTCTACAAGTTACAGGAATAATAATCAGAGAGATAAGTATTACATTGTATTTACAAAAAAAAAGCCATTAGGACCTACCAAATTTTTATACAGATTATAGGTTTCAGAGTCCAGAATTGTTAACAGCACACAATGAAACCTCATTCATATGGTAGCATGTACATTTTTTGTCAGAGTATAAGATTCTTAGTGGATACATTTTATTGGAATTAAATGACAGATAAACCTGTCTCTCAGTGTGTAAGATTCTTAATTTATGCAATTTATAGATATTTTCTTTCTCAGAGATATTAACTGTATTGTACTTACGACAAAACCAATAGAACCTACCAAGATGTAAATATAGATCATGGATTCAGAGTCCAAAATGTTTACCAATACACCATGAAACCTCATCCATTAGGGAGCATCTAAATATTTTTATAAGAATGTACTCTCAGAGAGATTTGAACTGAATGGTACTTACAAAAACCAATAGGACCTACCAAGATTTAAATACAGATCACTGTATTCAAAGATCAGAGTGGAGTGGTTACCAATACACCAAGAAACCACATTCATTAGGGAACATCTAAAAAAAATGTCTAAAATGTTAGATTCTTAGAAGACACATTTTATTGAAGTTATTGTACATATATTAACATCAATGCTTATTGGATTACACAGTAAAATTCATATAATTACAAACATTTCTATAACTACCTTTTTTAGATTTTAGTAAATGTTTACAATAATCAGTGATTTAAAAAAATGTATTATATGTATAAAAAAGAAAAGTTTTTGTCAATCAAGGACTTAAACTGAAGGTACTAAAATGCACCTGGTCCCTCCGAGATTTGAACTCAATTTACTGGATTCAGAGTACAGAGTGCTAACCATAACACCATGGAATCTCCCTTCTAATAACCCATATAAAACTTTCTCTCAGAGTGTAAGATCTTTATTTCTACAAGATACAGAAATATTCATTCAGAGAGATATGTACTACATTGTATTTACAAATAAAACCAACAGGACCTACCAATTTGTATATACAGATTATTAGTTTCAGAGTCCAGAATTATTAACAGTACACCATGAAAGCTCATTCATATGGTGGCATGTAAAAAATGTTCTCACAGTGTAAGATTCTTAGAGGTTACATTTTATTGGAAGTATATTACCGATAAACCTGTCTCTCAGTGTGTATGATTCTTAATTTATGCAATTTATAGTTATTTTCTTTCTCAGAGATATGAACTGCATAATACTTACAAAAAAACAATAGGACCTACCAAGATGTAAATACAAATCATGGATTCAGAGTCCAAAATGGTTACAAATACACCAGGAAACCTCATTCATGAGGAAGCATTAAACAGTTTTTATTAGAATGTACTCTCAGAGAAATATAAACTGAACGGTACTTACAAAAAACCAATAGGACCTACCAAGATTTAAATACAGATCACTGGATTCAAAGATCAGAGTGGTTACCAATACACCAAGAAACTTCATTCATGAGGGAGAGCTAAACATTTTTTTCTAAAATGTTAGATTCTTAGAAGACACATTTTATTGCAATTATTGTACATATATTTACATCAACGCTTATTTGGGTTATATAGTAAAATTCATATAATTACATACATTTCTATAACTACCTTTTTTTTAGCATTTAGTACATATTTACAAAAATCAGTGATTTAAACAAATTATTATATGTATGAAAAAGAAGACTTTCTGTCAATCAAGAACTTAATCATCAGGTCCTAACGAGATTTGAACTCGGATCGCTGGATTCAGAGTCCAGAGTGCTAACCATTACACCATGGAACCTCTCTTCTAACACACCATATACAACTTTCTATTAGAGTGTGAGATCTTATTTTCTACAAGTTACAGGAATAATAATCAGAGAGATAAGTATTACATTATATTTACAAAAAAAAGCCATTAGGACCTACCAAATTTTTATACAGATTATAGGTTTCAGAGTCCAGAATTGTTAACAGTACACAATGAAACCTCATTCATATGGTAGCATGTACATTTTTTGTCAGAGTATAAGATTCTTAGTGGATACATTTTATTGGAATTAAATGACAGATAAACCTGTCTCTCAGTGTGTAAGATTCTTAATTTATGCAATTTATAGATATTTTCTTTCTCAGAGATAATAACTGTATTGTACTTACAACAAAACCAATAGAACCTACCAAGATGTAAATATAGATCATGGATTCAGAGTCCAAAATGTTTACCAATACACCATGAAACCTCATCCATTAGGGAGCATCTAAATATTTTTATAAGAATGTACTCTCAGAGAGATATGAACTGAATGGTACTTACAAAAAACCAATAGGACCTACCAAGATTTAAATACAGATCACTGTATTCAAAGATCAGAGTGGAGTGGTTACCAATACACCAAGAAACCACATTCATTAGGGAACATCTAAACATTTTTTTCTAAAATGTTAGATTCTTAGAAGACACATTTTATTGAAGTTATTGTACATATATTAACATCAATGCTTATTTGGATTACACAGTAAAATTCATATAATTACAAACATTTCTATAACTACCTTTTTTTAGATTTTAGTACATTTTTACAATAATCAGTGATTTAAAAAAATGTATTATATGTATAAAAAAGAAAAGTTTTTGTCAATCAAGGACTTAAACTTTGTACTAAAATGCACCTGGTCCCACCGAGATTTGAACTCAATTTACTGGATTCAGAGTACAGAGTGCTAACCATAACACCATGGAATCTCCCTTCTAATAACACATATAAAACTTTCTCTCAGAGTGTAAGATCTTTATTTCTACAAGATACAGAAATATTCATTCAGAGAGATATGTACTACATTGTATTTACAAATAAAACCATTAGGACCTACCAATTTGTATATACAGATTATTAGTTTCAGAGTCCAGAATTGTTAACAGTACACCATGAAAGCTCATTCATATGGTGGCATGTAAAAAATGTGCTCACAGTGTAAGATTCTTAGAGGTTACATTTTATTGGAATTATATTACCGATAAACCTGTCTCTCAGTGTGTATGATTCTTAATTTATGCAATTTATAGATATTTTCTTTCTCAGAGATATGAACTGCATAATACTTACAAAAAAAAACAATAGGACCTACCAAGATGTAAATACAAATCATGGATTCAGAGTCCAAAATGGTTACAAATACACCAGGAAACCTCATTCATGAGGAAGCATTTAAACAGTTTTTATTAGAATGTACTCTCAGAGAAATATAAACTGAACGGTACTTACAAAAAACCAATAGGACCTACCAAGATTTAAATACAGATCACTGGATTCAAAGATCAGAGTGGTTACCAATACACCAAGAAACTTCATTCATGAGGGAGAGCTAAACATTTTTTTCTAAAATGTTAGATTCTTAGAAGACACATTTTATTGCAATTATTGTACATATATTTACATCAACGCTTATTTGGGTTATATAGTAACATTCATATAATTACATACATTTCTATAACTACCTTTTTTTAGCTTTTAGTACATATTTACAAAAATCAGTGATTTAAAAAATTTATTATATGTATGAAAAAGAAGACTTTCTGTCAATCAAGAACTTAAACTGAAGGTACTAAAATACATCAGGTCCCACCGAGATTTGAACTCGGATCACTGGATTCAGAGTCCAGAGTGCTAACCATTACACCACGAAACCTCTCTTCTAACAGAACATATACAACTTTCTCTTAGAGTGTGAGATCTTATTTTCTACAAGTTACAGGAATAATAATCAGAGAGATAAATATTACATTGTATTTACAAAAAAAGCAATTAGGACCTACCAAATTTTTATACAGATTATAGGTTTCAGAGTCCAGAATTGTTAGCAGTACACAATGAAACCTCATTCATATGGTAGCATGTAAATTTTTTTGTCAGAGTATAAGATTCTTAGTGGATACATTTTATTGGAATTAAATGACAGATAAACCTGTCTCTCAGTGTGTAAGATTCTTAATTTATGCAATTTATAGATATTTTCTTTCTCAGAGATATTAACTGTATTGTACTTACAACAAAACCAATAGAACCAACCAAGATGTAAATATAGATCATGGATTCAGAGTCCAAAATGTTTACCAATACACCATGAAACCTCATCCATTAGGGAGCATCTAAATATTTTTATAAGAATGTACTCTCGGAGAGATTTGAACTGAATGGTACTTACAAAAACCAATAGGACCTACCAAGATTTAAATACAGATCACTGTATTCAAAGATCAGAGTGGAGTGGTTACCAATACACCAAGAAACCACATTCATTAGGGAACATCTAAAAAAAATTTCTAAAATGTTAGATTCTTAGAAGACACATTTTATTAAAGTTATTGTACGTATATTAACATCAATGCTTATTGGATTACACAGTAAAATTCATATAATTTCAAACATTTCTATAACTACCTTTTTTAGATTTTAGTAAATTTTTACAATAATCAGTGATTTAAAAAAATGTATTATATGTATAAAAAAGAAAAGTTTTTGTCAATCAAGGACTTAAACTAAAGGTACTAAAATGCATCTGGTCCCACCGAGATTTGTACTCAATTTACTGGATTCAGAGTACAGAGTGCTAACCATAACACCATGGAATCTCCCTTCTAATAACACATATAAAACTTTCTCTCAGAGTGTAAGATCTTTATTTCTACAAGATACAGAAATATTCATTCAGAGAGATATGTACTACATTGTATTTACAAATAAAATCATTAGGACCTACCAATTTGTATATACAGATTATTAGTTTCAGAGTCCAGAATTGTTAACAGTACACTATGAAAGCTCTTTCATATGGTGGCATGTAAAAAATGTTCTCACAGTGTAAGATTCTTAGAGGTTACATTTTATTGGAATTATATTACCGATAAACCTGTCTCTCAGTGTGTATGATTCTTAATTTATGCAATTTATAGATATTTTCTTTCTCAGTGATATGAACTGCATAATACGTACAAAAAAACAATAGGACCTACCAAGATGTAAATACAAATCATGGATTCAGAGTCCAAAATGGTTACAAATACACCAGGAAACCTCATTCATGAGGAAGCATTTAAACAGTTTTCATTAGAATGTACTCTCAGAGAAATATAAACTGAACGGTACTTACAAAAAACCAATAGGACCTACCAAGATTTAAATACAGATCACTGGATTCAAAGATCAGAGTGGTTACCAATACACCAAGAAACTTCATTCATGAGGGAGAGCTAAACATTTTTTTTTTTAAATGTTAGATTCTTAGAAGACACATTTTATTGCAATTATTGTACATATATTTACATCAACGCTTATTTGGGTTATATAGTAACATTCATATAATTACATACATTTCTATAACTACCTTTTTTTAGCTTTTAGTACATATTTACAAAAATCAGTGATTTAAAAAAATTATTATATGTATGAAAAAGAAGACTTTCTGTCAATCAAGAACTTAAACTGAAGGTACTAAAACACATCAGGTCCCACCGAGATTTGAACTCGGATCACTGGATTCAGAGTCCAGAGTGCTAACCATTACACCACGAAACCTCTCTTCTAACAGCACATATACAACTTTCTCTTAGAGTGTGAGATCTTATTTTCTACAAGTTACAGGAATAATAATCAGAGAGATAAATATTACATTGTATTTACAAAAAAAGCAATTAGGACCTACCAAATTTTTATACAGATTATAGGTTTCAGAGTCCAGAATTGTTAACAGTACACAATGAAACCTCATTCATATGGTAGCATGTAAATTTTTTTGTCAGAGTATAAGATTCTTAGTGGATACATTTTATTGGAATTAAATGACAGATAAACCTGTCTCTCAGTGTGTAAGATTCTTAATTTATGCAATTTATAGATATTTTCTTTCTCAGAGATATTAACTGTATTGTACTTACAACAAAACCAATAGAACCAACCAAGATGTAAATATAGATCATGGATTCAGAGTCCAAAATGTTTACCAATACACCATGAAACCTCATCCATTAGGGAGCATCTAAATATTTTTATAAGAATGTACTCTCGGAGAGATTTGAACTGAATGGTACTTACAAAAACCAATAGGACCTACCAAGATTTAAATACAGATCACTGTATTCAAAGATCAGAGTGGAGTGGTTACCAATACACCAAGAAACCACATTCATTAGGGAACATCTAAAAAAAAATTCTAAAATGTTAGATTCTTAGAAGACACATTTTATTAAAGTTATTGTACGTATATTAACATCAATGCTTATTGGATTACACAGTAAAATTCATATAATTACAAACATTTCTATAACTACCTTTTTTAGATTTTAGTAAATTTTTACAATAATCAGTGATTTAAAAAAATGTATTATATGTATAAAAAAGAAAAGTTTTTGTCAATCAAGGACTTAAACTAAAGGTACTAAAATGCATCTGGTCCCACCGAGATTTGTACTCAATTTACTGGATTCAGAGTACAGAGTGCTAACCATAACACCATGGAATCTCCCTTCTAATAACACATATAAAACTTTCTCTCAGAGTGTAAGATCTTTATTTCTACAAGATACAGAAATATTCATTCAGAGAGATATGTACTACATTGTATTTACAAATAAAATCATTAGGACCTACCAATTTGTATATACAGATTATTAGTTTCAGAGTCCAGAATTGTTAACAGTACACTATGAAAGCTCTTTCATATGGTGGCATGTAAAAAATGTTCTCACAGTGTAAGATTCTTAGAGGTTACATTTTATTGGAATTATATTACCGATAAACCTGTCTCTCAGTGTGTATGATTCTTAATTTATGCAATTTATAGATATTTTCTTTCTCAGTGATATGAACTGCATAATACGTACAAAAAAACAATAGGACCTACCAAGATGTAAATACAAATCATGGATTCAGAGTCCAAAATGGTTACAAATACACCAGGAAACCTCATTCATGAGGAAGCTTTTAAACAGTTTTCATTAGAATGTACTCTCAGAGAAATATAAACTGAACGGTACTTACAAAAAACCAATAGGACCTACCAAGATTTAAATACAGATCACTGGATTCAAAGATCAGAGTGGTTACCAATACACCAAGAAACTTCATTCATGAGGGAGAGCTAAACATTTTTTTTTTTAAATGTTAGATTCTTAGAAGACACATTTTATTGCAATTATTGTACATATATTTACATCAACGCTTATTTGGGTTATATAGTAACATTCATATAATTACATACATTTCTATAACTACCTTTTTTTAGCTTTTAGTACATATTTACAAAAATCAGTGATTTAAAAAAATTATTATATGTATGAAAAAGAAGACTTTCTGTCAATCAAGAACTTAAACTGAAGGTACTAAAACACATCAGGTCCCACCGAGATTTGAACTCGGATCACTGGATTCAGAGTCCAGAGTGCTAACCATTACACCACGAAACCTCTCTTCTAACAGCACATATACAACTTTCTCTTACAGTGTGAGATCTTATTTTCTACAAGTTACAGGAATAATAATCAGAGAGATAAATATTACATTGTATTTACAAAAAAAGCAATTAGGACCTACCAAATTTTTATACAGATTATAGGTTTCAGAGTCCAGAATTGTTAACAGTACACAATGAAACCTCATTCATATGGTAGCATGTAAATTTTTTTGTCAGAGTATAAGATTCTTAGTGGATACATTTTATTGGAATTAAATGACAGATAAACCTGTCTCTCAGTGTGTAAGATTCTTAATTTATGCAATTTATAGATATTTTCTTTCTCAGAGATATTAACTGTATTGTACTTACAACAAAACCAATAGAACCAACCAAGATGTAAATATAGATCATGGATTCAGAGTCCAAAATGTTTACCAATACACCATGAAACCTCATCCATTAGGGAGCATCTAAATATTTTTATAAGAATGTACTCTCGGAGAGATTTGAACTGAATGGTACTTACAAAAACCAATAGGACCTACCAAGATTTAAATACAGATCACTGTATTCAAAGATCAGAGTGGAGTGGTTACCAATACACCAAGAAACCACATTCATTAGGGAACATCTAAAAAAAATTTCTAAAATGTTAGATTCTTAGAAGACACATTTTATTAAAGTTATTGTACGTATATTAACATCAATGCTTATTGGATTACACAGTAAAATTCATATAATTACAAACATTTCTATAACTACCTTTTTTAGATTTTAGTAAATTTTTACAATAATCAGTGATTTAAAAAAATGTATTATATGTATAAAAAAGAAAAGTTTTTGTCAATCAAGGACTTAAACTAAAGGTACTAAAATGCATCTGGTCCCACCGAGATTTGAACTCAATTTACTGGATTCAGAGTACAGAGTGCTAACCATAACACCATGGAATCTCCCTTCTAATAACACATATAAAACTTTCTCTCAGAGTGTAAGATCTTTATTTCTACAAGATACAGAAATATTCATTCAGAGAGATATGTACTACATTGTATTTACAAATAAAATCATTAGGACCTACCAATTTGTATATACAGATTATTAGTTTCAGAGTCCAGAATTGTTAACAGTACACTATGAAAGCTCATTCATATGGTGGCATGTAAAAAATGTTCTCACAGTGTAAGATTCTTAGAGGTTACATTTTATTGGAATTATATTACCGATAAACCTGTCTCTCAGTGTGTATGATTCTTAATTTATGCAATTTATAGAAATTTTCTTTCTCAGTGATATGAAATGCATAATACGTACAAAAAAGCAATAGGACCTACCAAGATGTAAATACAGATCATGGATTCAGAGTCCAAAATGGTTACAAATACACCAGGAAACCTCATTCATGAGGAAGCATTTAAACAGTTTTCATTAGAATGTACTCTCAGAGAAATATAAACTGAACGGTACTTACAAAAAACCAATAGGACCTACCAAGATTTAAATACAGATCACTGGATTCAAAGATCAGAGTGGTTACCAATACACCAAGAAACTTCATTCATGAGGGAGAGCTAAACATTTTTTTTTAAATGTTAGATTCTTAGAAGACACATTTTATTGCAATTATTGTACATATATTTACATCAACGCTTATTTGGGTTATATAGTAAAATTCATATAATTACATACATTTCTATAACTACCTTTTTCTAGCTTTTAGTACATATTTACAAAAATCAGTGATTTAAAAAAATTATTATATGTATGAAAAAGAAGACTTTCTGTCAATCAAGAACTTAATCATCAGGGCCCAACGAGATTTGAACTCGGATCACTGGATTCAGAGTTCAGAGTGCTAACCATTACACCATGGAACCTCTCTTCTAACACAACATATACAACTTTCTCTTAGAGTGTGAGATCTTATTTTCTACAAGTTACAGGAATAATAATCAGAGAGATAAGTATTACATTGTATTTACAAAAAAAAAGCCATTAGGACCTACCAAATTTTTATACAGATTATAGGTTTCAGAGTCCAGAATTGTTAACAGCACACAATGAAACCTCATTCATATGGTAGCATGTACATTTTTTGTCAGAGTATAAGATTCTTAGTGGATACATTTTATTGGAATTAAATGACAGATAAACCTGTCTCTCAGTGTGTAAGATTCTTAATTTATGCAATTTATAGATATTTTCTTTCTCAGAGATATTAACTGTATTGTACTTACAACAAAACCAATAGAACCTACCAAGATGTAAATATAGATCATGGATTCAGAGTCCAAAATGTTTACCAATATACCATGAAACCTCATCCATTAGGGAGCATCTAAATATTTTTATAAGAATGTACTCTCAGAGAGATATGAACTGAATGGTACTTACAAAAAACCAATAGGACCTACCAAGATTTAAATACAGATCACTGTATTCAAAGATCAGAGTGGAGTGGTTACCAATACACCAAGAAACCACATTCATTAGGGAACATCTAAACATTTTTTTCTAAAATGTTAGATTCTTAGAAGACACATTTTATTGAAGTTATTGTACATATATTAACATCAATGCTTATTTGGATTACACAGTAAAATTCATATAATTACAAACATTTCTATAACTACCTTTTTTTTAGATTTTAGTACATTTTTACAATAATCAGTGATTTTAAAAAAATGTATTATATGTATAAAAAAGAAAAGTTTTTGTTAATCAAGGAATTAAACTTTGTACTAATTGCACCTGGTCCCACCGAGATTTGAACTCAATTTACTGGATTCAGAGTACAGAGTGCTAACCATAACACCATGGAATCTCCCTTCTAATAACACATATAAAACTTGCTCTCAGAGTGTAAGATCTTTATTTCTACAAGATACAGAAATATTAATTCAGAGAGATATGTACTACATTGTATTTACAAATAAAATCATTAGGACCTACCAATTTGTATATACAGATTATTAGTTTCAGAGTCCAGAATTGTTAACAGTACACTATGAAAGCTCATTTATATGGTGGCATGTAAAAAATGTTCTCACAGTGTAAGATTCTTAGAGGTTACATTTTATTGGAATTATATTACCGATAAACCTGTCTCTCAGTGTGTATGATTCTTAATGTATGCAATTTATAGATATTTTCTTTCTCAGTGATGTGAACTGCATAATACGTACAAAAAAACAATAGGACCTACCAAGATGTAAATACAAATCATGGATTCAGAGTCCAAAATGGTTACAAATACACCAGGAAACCTCATTCATGAGGAAGCATTTAAACAGTTTTTATTAGAATGTACTCTCAGAGAAATATAAACTGAACGGTACTTACAAAAAACCAATAGGACCTACCAAGATTTAAATACAGATCACTGGATTCAAAGATCAGAGTGGTTACCAATACACCAAGAAACTTCATTCATGAGGGAGAGCTAAACATTTTTTTTTTAAATGTTAGATTCTTAGAAGACACATTTTATTGCAATTATTGTACATATATTTACATCAACGCTTATTTGGGTTATATAGTAAAATTCATATAATTACATACATTTCTATAACTACCTTTTTCTAGCTTTTAGTACATATTTACAAAAATCAGTGATTTAAAAAAATTATTATATGTATGAAAAAGAAGACTTTCTGTCAATTAAGAACTTAAACTGAAGGTACTAAAACACATCAGGTCCCACCGAGATTTGAACTCAGATCGCTGGATTCAGAGCTCAGAGTGCTAACCATTACACCATGGAACCTCTCTTCTAACACAACATATACAACTTTCTCTTAGAGTGTGAGATCTTATTTTCTACAAGTTACAGGAATAATAATCAGAGAGATAAGTATTACATTGTATTTACAAAAAAAAAGCCATTAGGACCTACCAAATTTTTATACAGATTATAGGTTTCAGAGTCCAGAATTGTTAACAGCACACAATGAAACCTCATTCATATGGTAGCATGTACATTTTTTGTCAGAGTATAAGATTCTTAGTGGATACATTTTATTGGAATTAAATGACAGATAAACCTGTCTCTCAGTGTGTAAGATTCTTAATTTATGCAATTTATAGATATTTTCTTTCTCAGAGATATTAACTGTATTGTACTTACAACAAAACCAATAGAACCTACCAAGATGTAAATATAGATCATGGATTCAGAGTCCAAAATGTTTACCAATATACCATGAAACCTCATCCATTAGGGAGCATCTAAATATTTTTATAAGAATGTACTCTCAGAGAGATATGAACTGAATGGTACTTACAAAAAACCAATAGGACCTACCAAGATTTAAATACAGATCACTGTATTCAAAGATCAGAGTGGAGTGGTTACCAATACACCAAGAAACCACATTCATTAGGGAACATCTAAACATTTTTTTCTAAAATGTTAGATTCTTAGAAGACACATTTTATTGAAGTTATTGTACATATATTAACATCAATGCTTATTTGGATTACACAGTAAAATTCATATAATTACAAACATTTCTATAACTACCTTTTTTTTAGATTTTAGTACATTTTTACAATAATCAGTGATTTTTACAAAAAATGTATTATATGTATAAAAAAGAAAAGTTTTTGTCAATCAAGGACTTAAACTGAAGGTACTAAAATGCACCTGGTCCCACCGAGGTTTGAACTCAATTTACTGGATTCAGAGTACAGAGTGCTAACCATAACACCATGGAATCTCCCTTCTAATAACACATATAAAACTTTCTCTCAGAGTGTAAGATCTTTATTTCTACAAGATACAGAAATATTCATTCAGAGAGATATGTACTACATTGTATTTACAAATAAAACCATTAGGACCTACCAATTTGTATATACAGATTATTAGTTTCAGAGTCCAGAATTGTTAACAGTACACCATGAAAGCTCATTCATATGGTGGCATGTAAAAAATGTTCTCACAGTGTAAGATTCTTAGAGGTTACATTTTATTGGAATTATATTACCGATAAACCTGTCTCTCAGTGTGTATGATTCTTAATTTATGCAATTTATAGATATTTTCTTTCTCAGAGATATGAACTGCATAATACTTACAAAAAAAAACAATAGGACCTACCAAGATGTAAATACAAATCATGGATTCAGAGTCCAAAATGGTTACAAATACACCAGGAAACCTCATTCATGAGGAAGCATTTAAACAGTTGTTATTAGAATGTACTCTCAGAGAAATATAAACTGAACGGTACTTACAAAAAACCAATAGGACCTACCAAGATTTAAATACAGATCACTGGATTCAAAGATCAGAGTGGTTACCAATACACCAAGAAACTTCATTCATGAGGGAGAGCTAAACATTTTTTTCTAAAATGTTAGATTCTTAGAAGACACATTTTATTGCAATTATTGTACATATATTTACATCAACGCTTATTTGGGTTATATAGTAACATTCATATAATTACATACATTTCTATAACTACCTTTTTTTAGCTTTTAGTACATATTTACAAAAATCAGTGATTTAAAAAAATTATTATATGTATGAAAAAGAAGACTTTCTGTCAATCAAGAACTTAAACTGAAGGTACTAAAACACATCAGGTCCCACCGAGATTTGAACTCGGATCACTGGATTCAGAGTCCAGAGTGCTAACCATTACACCACGAAACCTCTCTTCTAACAGCACATATACAACTTTCTATTAGAGTGTGAGATCTTATTTTCTACAAGTTACAGGAATAATAATCAGAGAGATAAGTATTACATTGTATTTACAAAAAAAAGCCATTAGGACCTACCAAATTTTTATACAGATTATAGGTTTCAGAGTCCAGAATTGTTAACAGTACACAATGAAACCTCATTCATATGGTAGCATGTACATTTTTTGTCAGAGTATAAGATTCTTAGTGGATACATTTTATTGGAATTAAATGACAGATAAACCTGTCTCTCAGTGTGTAAGATTCTTAATTTATGCAATTTATAGATATTTTCTTTCTCAGAGATATTAACTGTATTGTACTTACAACAAAACCAATAGAACCTACCAAGATTTAAATATAGATCATGGATTCAGAGTCCAAAATGTTTACCAATACACCATGAAACCTCATCCATTAGGGAGCATCTAAATATTTTTATAAGAATGTACTCTCAGAGAGATATGAACTGAATGGTACTTACAAAAAACCAATAGGACCTACAAAGATTTAAATACAGATCACTGTATTCAAAGATCAGAGTGGAGTGGTTACCAATACACCAAGAAACCACATTCATTAGGGAACATCTAAACATTTTTTTCTAAAATGTTAGATTCTTAGAAGACACATTTTATTGAAGTTATTGTACATATATTAACATCAATGCTTATTTGGATTACACAGTAAAATTCATATAATTACAAACATTTCTATAACTACCTTTTTTTAGATTTTAGTACATTTTTACAATAATCAGTGATTTAAAAAAAATGTATTATATGTATAAAAAAGAAAAGTTTTTGTCAATCAAGGACTTAAACTTTGTACTAAAATGCACCTGGTCCCACCGAGATTTGAACTCAATTTACTGGATTCAGAGTACAGAGTGCTAACCATAACACCATGGAATCTCCCTTCTAATAACACATATAAAACTTTCTCTCAGAGTGTAAGATCTTTATTTCTACAAGATACAGAAATATTCATTCAGAGAGATATGTACTACATTGTATTTACAAATAAAACCATTAGGACCTACCAATTTGTATATACAGATTATTAGTTTCAGAGTCCAGAATTGTTAACAGTACACCATGAAAGCTCATTCATATGGTGGCATGTAAAAAATGTTCTCACAGTGTAAGATTCTTAGAGGTTACATTTTATTGGAATTATATTACCGATAAACCTGTCTCTCAGTGTGTATGATTCTTAATTTATGCAATTTATAGATATTTTCTTTCTCAGAGATATGAACTGCATAATACTTACAAAAAAAAACAATAGGACCTACCAAGATGTAAATACAAATCATGGATTCAGAGTCCAAAATGGTTACAAATACACCAGGAAACCTCATTCATGAGGAAGCATTTAAACAGTTTTTATTAGAATGTACTCTCAGAGAAATATAAACTGAATGGTACTTACAAAAAACCAATAGGACCTACCAAGATTTAAATACAGATCACTGGATTCAAAGATCAGAGTGGTTACCAATACACCAAGAAACTTCATTCATGAGGGAGAGCTAAACATTTTTTTCTAAAATGTTAGATTCTTAGAAGACACATTTTATTGCAATTATTGTACATATATTTACATCAACGCTTATTTGGGTTATATAGTAACATTCATATAATTACATACATTTCTATAACTACCTTTTTTTAGCTTTTAGTACATATTTACAAAAATCAGTGATTTAAAAAAATTATTATATGTATGAAAAAGAAGACTTTCTGTCAATCAAGAACTTAAACTGAAGGTACTAAAACACATCAGGTCCCACCGAGATTTGAACTCGGATCACTGGATTCAGAGTCCAGAGTGCTAACCATTACACCACGAAACCTCTCATCTAACAGCACATATACAACTTTCTATTAGAGTGTGAGATCTTATTTTCTACAAGTTACAGGAATAATAATCAGAAAGATAAGTATTACATTGTATTTACAAAAAAAAGCCATTAGGACCTACCAAATTTTTATACAGATTATAGGTTTCAGAGTCCAGAATTGTTAACAGTACACAATGAAACCTCATTCATATGGTAGCATGTAAATTTTTATGTCAGAGTATAAGATTCTTAGTGGATACATTTTATTGGAATTAAATGACAGATAAACCTGTCTCTCAGTGTGTAAGATTCTTAATTTATGCAATTTATAGATATTTTCTTTCTCAGAGATATTAACTGTATTGTACTTACAACAAAACCAATAGAACCAACCAAGATGTAAATATAGATCATGGATTCAGAGTCCAAAATGTTTACCAATACACCATGAAACCTCATCCATTAGGGAGCATCTAAATATTTTTATAAGAATGTACTCTCAGAGAGATTTGAACTGAATGGTACTTACAAAAACCAATAGGACCTACCAAGATTTAAATACAGATCACTGTATTCAAAGATCAGAGTGGAGTGGTTACCAATACACCAAGAAACCACATTCATTAGGGAACATCTAAAAAAAATTTCTAAAATGTTAGATTCTTAGAAGACACATTTTATTAAAGTTATTGTACGTATATTAACATCAATGCTTATTGGATTACACAGTAAAATTCATATAATTACAAACATTTCTATAACTACCTTTTTTAGATTTTAGTAAATTTTTACAATAATCAGTGATTTAAAAAAACGTATTATATGTATAAAAAAGAAAAGTTTTTGTCAATCAAGGACTTAAACTAAAGGTACTAAAATGCATCAGGTCCCACTGAGATTTGAACTCAATTTACTGGATTCAGAGTACAGAGTGCTAACCATAACACCATGGAATCTCCCTTCTAATAACACATATAAAACTTTCTCTCAGAGTGTAAGATCTTTATTTCTACAAGATACAGAAATATTCATTCAGAGAGATATGTACTACATTGTATTTACAAATAAAATCATTAGGACCTACCAATTTGTATATACAGATTATTAGTTTCAGAGACCAGAATTGTTAACAGTACACTATGAAGGCTCATTCATATGGTGGCATGTAAAAAATGTTCTCACAGTGTAAGATTCTTAGAGGTTACATTTTATTGGAATTATATTACCGATAAACCTGTCTCTCAGTGTGTATGATTCTTAATTTATGCAATTTATAGATATTTTCTTTCTCAGTGATATGAACTGCATAATACGTACAAAAAAACAATAGGACCTACCAAGATGTAAATACAAATCATGTATTCAGAGTCCAAAATGGTTACAAATACACCAGGAAACCTCATTCATGAGGAAGCATTTAAACAGTTTTCATTAGAATGTACTCTCAGAGAAATTTAAACTGAACGGTACTTACAAAAAACCAATAGGACCTACCAAGATTTAAATACAGATCACTGGATTCAAAGATCAGAGTGGTTACCAATACACCAAGAAACTTCATTCATGAGGGAGAGCTAAACATTTTTTTTTTAAATGTTAGATTCTTAGAAGACACATTTTATTGCAATTATTGTACATATATTTACATCAACGCTTATTTGGTTTATATAGTAAAATTCATATAATTACATACATTTCTATAACTACCTTTTTCTAGCTTTTAGTACATATTTACAAAAATCAGTGATTTAAAAAAATTATTATATGTATGAAAAAGAAGACTTTCTGTCAATCAAGAACTTAATCATCAGGGCCCAACGAGATTTGAACTCGGATCGCTGGATTCAGAGTTCAGAGTTCTAACCATTACACCATGGAACCTCTCTTCTAACACAACATATACAACTTTCTGTTAGAGTGTGAGATCTTATTTTCTACAAGTTACAGGAATAATAATCAGAGAGATAAGTATTACATTGTATTTACAAAAAAAAGCCATTAGGACCTACCAAATTTTTATACAGATTATAGGTTTCAGAGTCCAGAATTGTTAACAGTACACAATGAAACCTCATTCATATGGTAGCATGTACATTTTTTGTCAGAGTATAAGATTCTTAGTGGATACATTTTATTGGAATTAAATGACAGATAAACCTGTCTCTCAGTGTGTAAGATTCTTAATTTATGCAATTTATAGATATTTTCTTTCTCAGAGATATTAACTGTATTGTACTTTCAACAAAACCAATAGAACCTACTGTACCAAGATGTAAATATAGATCATGGATTCAGAGTCCAAAATGTTTACCAATATACCATGAAACCTCATCCATTAGGGAGCATCTAAATATTTTTATAAGAATGTACTCTCAGAGAGATATGAACTGAATGGTACTTACAAAAAACCAATAGGACCTACCAAGATTTAAATACAGATCACTGTATTCAAAGATCAGAGTGGAGTGGTTACCAATACACCAAGAAACCACATTCATTAGGGAACATCTAAACATTTTTTTCTAAAATGTTAGATTCTTAGAAGACACATTTTATTGAAGTTATTGTACATATATTAACATCAATGCTTATTTGGATTACACAGTAAAATTCATATAATTACAAACATTTCTATAACTACCTTTTTTTTAGATTTTAGTACATTTTTACAATAATCAGTGATTTTTACAAAAAATGTATTATATGTATAAAAAAGAAAAGTTTTTGTCAATCAAGGACTTAAACTGAAGGTACTAAAATGCACCTGGTCCCACCGAGGTTTGAACTCAATTTACTGGATTCAGAGTACAGAGTGCTAACCATAACACCATGGAATCTCCCTTCTAATAACACATATAAAACTTTCTCTCAGAGTGTAAGATCTTTATTTCTACAAGATACAGAAATATTCATTCAGAGAGATATGTACTACATTGTATTTACAAATAAAACCATTAGGACCTACCAATTTGTATATACAGATTATTAGTTTCAGAGTCCAGAATTGTTAACAGTACACCATGAAAGCTCATTCATATGGTGGCATGTAAAAAATCTTCTCACAGTGTAAGATTCTTAGAGGTTACATTTTATTGGAATTATATTACCGATAAACCTGTCTCTCAGTGTGTATGATTCTTAATTTATGCAATTTATAGATATTTTCTTTCTCAGAGATATGAACTGCATAATACTTACAAAAAAACAATAGGACCTACCAAGATGTAAATACAAATCATGGATTCAGAGTCCAAAATGGTTACAAATACACCAGGAAACCTCATTCATGAGGAAGCATTTAAACAGTTTTTATTAGAATGTACTCTCAGAGAAATATAAACTGAACGGTACTAACAAAAAACCAATAGGACCTACCAAGATTTAAATACAGATCACTGGATTCAAAGATCAGAGTGATTACCAATACACCAAGAAACTTAATTCATGAGGGAGAGCTAAACATTTTTTTCTTAAATGTTAGATTCTTAGAAGACACATTTTATTGCAATTATTGTACATATATTTACATCAACACTTATTTGGGTTATATAGTAAAATTCATATAATTACATACATTTCTATAACAACCTTTTTTTAGCTTTTAGTACATATTTACAAAAATCAGTGATTAAAAAAATTATTATATGTATGAAAAAGAAGACTTTCTGTCAATCAAGAACTTAAACTGAAGGTACTAAAACACATCAGGTCCCACCGAGATTTGAACTCGGATCACTGGATTCAGAGTCCAGAGTGCTAACCATTACACCACGAAACCTCTCTTCTAACAGCACATATACAACTTTCTATTAGAGTGTGAGATCTTATTTTCTACAAGTTACAGGAATAATAATCAGAAAGATAAGTATTACATTGTATTTACAAAAAAAAGCCATTAGGACCTACCAAATTTTTATACAGATTATAGGTTTCAGAGTCCAGAATTGTTAACAGTACACAATGAAACCTCATTCATATGGTAGCATGTAAATTTTTATGTCAGAGTATAAGATTCTTAGTGGATACATTTTATTGGAATTAAATGACAGATAAACCTGTCTCTCAGTGTGTAAGATTCTTAATTTATGCAATTTATAGATATTTTCTTTCTCAGAGATATTAACTGTATTGTACTTACAACAAAACCAATAGAACCAACCAAGATGTAAATATAGATCATGGATTCAGAGTCCAAAATGTTTACCAATACACCATGAAACCTCATCCATTAGGGAGCATCTAAATATTTTTATAAGAATGTACTCTCAGAGAGATTTGAACTGAATGGTACTTACAAAAACCAATAGGACCTACCAAGATTTAAATACAGATCACTGTATTCAAAGATCAGAGTGGAGTGGTTACCAATACACCAAGAAACCACATTCATTAGGGAACATCTAAAAAAAAATTCTAAAATGTTAGATTCTTAGAAGACACATTTTATTAAAGTTATTGTACGTATATTAACATCAATGCTTATTGGATTACACAGTAAAATTCATATAATTACAAACATTTCTATAACTACCTTTTTTAGATTTTAGTAAATTTTTACAATAATCAGTGATTTAAAAAAACTTATTATATGTATAAAAAAGAAAAGTTTTTGTCAATCAAGGACTTAAACTAAAGGTACTAAAATGCATCAGGTCCCACTGAGATTTGAACTCAATTTACTGGATTCAGAGTACAGAGTGCTAACCATAACACCATGGAATCTCCCTTCTAATAACACATATAAAACTTTCTCTCAGAGTGTAAGATCTTTATTTCTACAAGATACAGAAATATTCATTCAGAGAGATATGTACTACATTGTATTTACAAATAAAATCATTAGGACCTACCAATTTGTATATACAGATTATTAGTTTCAGAGACCAGAATTGTTAACAGTACACTATGAAGGCTCATTCATATGGTGGCATGTAAAAAATGTTCTCACAGTGTAAGATTCTTAGAGGTTACATTTTATTGGAATTATATTACCGATAAACCTGTCTCTCAGTGTGTATGATTCTTAATTTATGCAATTTATAGATATTTTCTTTCTCAGTGATATGAACTGCATAATACGTACAAAAAAACAATAGGACCTACCAAGATGTAAATACAAATCATGTATTCAGAGTCCAAAATGGTTACAAATACACCAGGAAACCTCATTCATGAGGAAGCATTTAAACAGTTTTCATTAGAATGTACTCTCAGAGAAATTTAAACTGAACGGTACTTACAAAAAACCAATAGGACCTACCAAGATTTAAATACAGATCACTGGATTCAAAGATCAGAGTGGTTACCAATACACCAAGAAACTTCATTCATGAGGGAGAGCTAAACATTTTTTTTTTAAATGTTAGATTCTTAGAAGACACATTTTATTGCAATTATTGTACATATATTTACATCAACGCTTATTTGGTTTATATAGTAAAATTCATATAATTACATACATTTCTATAACTACCTTTTTCTAGCTTTTAGTACATATTTACAAAAATCAGTGATTTAAAAAAAATATTATATGTATGAAAAAGAAGACTTTCTGTCAATCAAGAACTTAATCATCAGGGCCCAACGAGATTTGAACTCTGATCGCTGGATTCAGAGTTCAGAGTTCTAACCATTACACCATGGAACCTCTCTTCTAACACAACATATACAACTTTCTGTTAGAGTGTGAGATCTTATTTTCTACAAGTTACAGGAATAATAATCAGAGAGATAAGTATTACATTGTATTTACAAAAAAAAGCCATTAGGACCTACCAAATTTTTATACAGATTATAGGTTTCAGAGTCCAGAATTGTTAACAGTACACAATGAAACCTCATTCATATGGTAGCATGTACATTTTTTGTCAGAGTATAAGATTCTTAGTGGATACATTTTATTGGAATTAAATGACAGATAAACCTGTCTCTCAGTGTGTAAGATTCTTAATTTATGCAATTTATAGATATTTTCTTTCTCAGAGATATTAACTGTATTGTACTTACAACAAAACCAATAGAACCTACCAAGATGTAAATATAGATCATGGATTCAGAGTCCAAAATGTTTACCAATATACCATGAAACCTCATCCATTAGGGAGCATCTAAATATTTTTATAAGAATGTACTCTCAGAGAGATATGAACTGAATGGTACTTACAAAAAACCAATAGGACCTACCAAGATTTAAATACAGATCACTGTATTCAAAGATCAGAGTGGAGTGGTTACCAATACACCAAGAAACCACATTCATTAGGGAACATCTAAACATTTTTTTCTAAAATGTTAGATTCTTAGAAGACACATTTTATTGAAGTTATTGTACATATATTAACATCAATGCTTATTTGGATTACACAGTAAAATTCATATAATTACAAACATTTCTATAACTACCTTTTTTTTAGATTTTAGTACATTTTTACAATAATCAGTGATTTTTACAAAAAATGTATTATATGTATAAAAAAGAAAAGTTTTTGTCAATCAAGGACTTAAACTGAAGGTACTAAAATGCACCTGGTCCCACCGAGGTTTGAACTCAATTTACTGGATTCAGAGTACAGAGTGCTAACCATAACACCATGGAATCTCCCTTCTAATAACACATATAAAACTTTCTCTCAGAGTGTAAGATCTTTATTTCTACAAGATACAGAAATATTCATTCAGAGAGATATGTACTACATTGTATTTACAAATAAAACCATTAGGACCTACCAATTTGTATATACAGATTATTAGTTTCAGAGTCCAGAATTGTTAACAGTACACCATGAAAGCTCATTCATATGGTGGCATGTAAAAAATCTTCTCACAGTGTAAGATTCTTAGAGGTTACATTTTATTGGAATTATATTACCGATAAACCTGTCTCTCAGTGTGTATGATTCTTAATTTATGCAATTTATAGATATTTTCTTTCTCAGAGATATGAACTGCATAATACTTACAAAAAAACAATAGGACCTACCAAGATGTAAATACAAATCATGGATTCAGAGTCCAAAATGGTTACAAATACACCAGGAAACCTCATTCATGAGGAAGCATTTAAACAGTTTTCATTAGAATGTACTCTCAGAGAAATATAAACTGAACGGTACTTACAAAAAACCAATAGGACCTACCAAGATTTAAATACAGATCACTGGATTCAAAGATCAGAGTGATTACCAATACACCAAGAAACTTAATTCATGAGGGAGAGCTAAACATTTTTTTCTAAAATGTTAGATTCTTAGAAGACACATTTTATTGCAATTATTGTACATATATTTACATCAACACTTATTTGGGTTATATAGTAAAATTCATATAATTACATACATTTCTATAGCAACCTTTTTTTAGCTTTTAGTACATATTTACAAAAATCAGTGATTAAAAAAATTATTATATGTATGAAAAAGAAGACTTTCTGTCAATCAAGAACTTAAACTGAAGGTACTAAAACACATCAGGTCCCACCGAGATTTGAACTCGGATCGCTGGATTCAGAGCCCAGAGTGCTAACCATTACACCATTAAACTTCTCTTCTAACACAACATATACAACTTTCTCTTAGAGTGTGAGATCTTATTTTCTACAAGTTACAGGAATAATAATCAGAGAGATAAGTATTACATTGTATTTACAGAAAAAAAGCCATTAGGACCTACCAAATTTTTATACAGATTATAGGTTTCAGAGTCCAGAATTGTTAACAGCACACAATGAAACCTCATTCATATGGTAGCATGTACATTTTTTGTCAGAGTATAAGATTCTTAGTGGATACATTTTATTGGAATTAAATGACAGATAAACCTGTCTCTCAGTGTGTAAGATTCTTAATTTATGCAATTTATAGATATTTTCTTTCTCAGAGGTATTAACTGTATTGTACTTACAATAAAACCAATAGAACCTACCAAGATGTAAATATAGATCATGGATTCAGAGTCCAAAATGTTTACCAATATACCATGAAACCTCATCCATTAGGGAGCATCTAAATATTTTTATAAGAATGTACTCTCAGAGAGATATGAACTGAATGGTACTTACAAAAAACCAATAGGACCTACCAAGATTTAAATACAGATCACTGTATTCAAAGATCAGAGTGGAGTGGTTACCAATACACCAAGAAACCACATTCATTAGGGAACATCTAAACATTTTTTTCTAAAATGTTAGATTCTTAGAAGACACATTTTATTGAAGTTATTGTACATATATTAACATCAATGCTTATTTGGATTACACAGTAAAATTCATATAATTACAAACATTTCTATAACTACCTTTTTTTTAGATTTTAGTACATTTTTACAATAATCAGCAATTTAAAAAAAATGTATTATATGTATAAAAAAGAAAAGTTTTTGTCAATCAAGGAATTCAACTTTGTACGAAAATGCACCTGGTCCCACCGAGATTTGAACTCAATTTACTGGATTCAGAGTACAGAGTGCTAACCATAACACCATGGAATATCCCTTCTAATAACACATATAAAACTTTCTCTCAGAGTGTAAGATCTTTATTTCTACAAGATACAGAAATATTCATTCAGAGAGATATGTACTACATTGTATTTACAAATAAAATCATTAGGACCTACCAATTTGTATATACAGATTATTAGTTTCAGAGTCCAGAATTGTTAACAGTACACTATGAAAGCTCATTCATATGGTGGCATGTAAAAAATGTTCTCACAGTGTAAGATTCTTAGAGGTTACATTTTATTGGAATTATATTACCGATAAACCTGTCTCTCAGTGTGTATGATTCTTAATTTATGCAATTTATAGATATTTTCTTTCTCAGTGATATGAACTGCATAATACGTACAAAAAAACAATAGGACCTACCAAGATGTAAATACAAATCATGGATTCAGAGTCCAAAATGGTTACAAATACACCAGGAAACCTCATTCATGAGGAAGCATTTAAACAGTTTTCATTAGAATGTACTCTCAGAGAAATATAAACTGAACGGTACTTACAAAAAACCAATAGGGCCTACCAAGATTTAAATCCAGATCACTGGATTCAAAGATCAGAGTGGTTACCAATACACCAAGAAACTTCATTCATGAGGGAGAGCTAAACATTTTTTTTTTAAATGTTAGATTCTTAGAAGACACATTTTATTGCAATTATTGTATATATATTTACATCAACGCTTATTTGGGTTATATAGTAAAATTCATATAATTACATACATTTCTATAACTACCTTTTTCTAGCTTTTTGTACATATTTACTAAAATCAGTGATTTAAAAAAATTATTATATGTATGAAAAAGAAGACTTTCTGTCAATCAAGAACTTAATCATCAGGGCCCAACGAGATTTGAACTCGGATCGCTGGATTCAGAGTTCAGAGTGCTAACCATTACACCATGGAACCTCTCTTCTAACACAACATATACAACTTTCTATTAGAGTGTGAGATCTTATTTTCTACAAGTTACAGGAATAATAATCAGAGAGATAAGTATTACATTGTATTTACAAAAAAAAGCCATTAGGACCTACCAAATTTTTATACAGATTATAGGTTTCAGAGTCCAGAATTGTTAACAGTACACAATGAAACCTCATTCATATGGTAGCATGTACATTTTTTGTCAGAGTATAAGATTCTTAGTGGATACATTTTATTGGAATTAAATGACAGATTAACCTGTCTCTCAGTGTGTAAGATTCTTAATTTATGCAATTTATAGATATTTTCTTTCTCAGAGATATTAACTGTATTGTACTTACAACAAAACCAATAGAACCTACCAAGATGTAAATATAGATCATGGATTCAGAGTCCAAAATGTTTACCAATATACCATGAAACCTCATCCATTAGGGAGCATCTAAATATTTTTATAAGAATGTACTCTCAGAGAGATATGAACTGAATGGTACTTACAAAAAACCAATAGGACCTACCAAGATTTAAATACAGATCACTGTATTCAAAGATCAGAGTTGAGTGGTTACCAATACACCAAGAAACCACATTCATTAGGGAACATCTAAACATTTTTTTCTAAAATGTTAGATTCTTAGAAGACACATTTTATTGAAGTTATTGTACATATATTAACATCAATGCTTATTTGGATTACACAGTAAAATTCATATAATTACAAACATTTCTATAACTACTTTTTTTTAGATTTTAGTACATTTTTACAATAATCAGTGATTTTAAAAAAATGTATTATATGTATAAAAAAGAAAAGTTTTTGTTAATCAAGGAATTAAACTTTGTACTAATTGCACCTGGTCCCACCGAGATTTGAACTCAATTTACTGGATTCAGAGTACAGAGTGCTAACCATAACACCATGGAATCTCCCTTCTAATAACACATATAAAACTTGCTCTCAGAGTGTAAGATCTTTATTTCTACAAGATACAGAAATATTAATTCAGAGAGATATGTACTACATTGTATTTACAAATAAAATCATTAGGACCTACCAATTTGTATATACAGATTATTAGTTTCAGAGTCCAGAATTGTTAACAGTACACTATGAAAGCTCATTCATATGGTGGCATGTAAAAAATGTTCTCACAGTGTAAGATTCTTAGAGGTTACATTTTATTTGAATTATATTACCGATAAACCTGTCTCTCAGTGTGTATGATTCTTAATTTATGCAATTTATAGATATTTTCTTTCTCAGAGATATGAACTGCATAATACTTACAAAAAAAAACAATAGGACCTACCAAGATGTAAATACAAATCATGGATTCAGAGTCCAAAATGGTTACAAATACACCAGGAAACCTCATTCATGAGGAAGCATTTAAACAGTTTTTATTAGAATGTACTCTCAGAGAAATATAAACTGAACGGTACTTACAAAAAACCAATAGGACCTACCAAGATTTAAATACAGATCACTGGATTCAAAGATCAGAGTGGTTACCAATACACCAAGAAACTTCATTCATGAGGGAGAGCTAAACATTTTTTTCTAAAATGTTAGATTCTTAGAAGACACATTTTATTGCAATTATTGTACATATATTTACATCAACGCTTATTTGGGTTATATAGTAACATTCATATAATTACATACATTTCTATAACAACCTTTTTTTAGCTTTTAGTACATATTTACAAAAATCAGTGATTTAAAAAAATTATTATATGTATGAAAAAGAAGACTTTCTGTCAATCAAGAACTTAAACTGAAGGTACTAAAACACATCAGGTCCCACCGAGATTTGAACTCGGATCACTGGATTCAGAGTCCAGAGTGCTAACCATTACACCACGAAACCTCTCTTCTAACAGAACATATACAACTTTCTCTTAGAGTGTGAGATCTTATTTTCTACAAGTTACAGGAATAATAATCAGAGAGATAAATATTACATTGTATTTACAAAAAAAGCAATTAGGACCTACCAAATTTTTATACAGATTATAGGTTTCAGAGTCCAGAATTGTTAACAGTACACAATGAAACCTCATTCATATGGTAGCATGTAAATTTTTTTGTCAGAGTATAAGATTCTTAGTGGATACATTTTATTGGAATTAAATGACAGATAAACCTGTCTCTCAGTGTGTAAGATTCTTAATTTATGCAATTTATAGATATTTTCTTTCTCAGAGATATTAACTGTATTGTACTTACAACAAAACCAATAGAACCAACCAAGATGTAAATATAGATCATGGATTCAGAGTCCAAAATGTTTACCAATACACCATGAAACCTCATCCATTAGGGAGCATCTAAATATTTTTATAAGAATGTACTCTCGGAGAGATTTGAACTGAATGGTACTTACAAAAACCAATAGGACCTACCAAGATTTAAATACAGATCACTGTATTCAAAGATCAGAGTGGAGTGGTTACCAATACACCAAGAAACCACATTCATTAGGGAACATCTAAAAAATTTTTCTAAAATGTTAGATTCTTAGAAGACACATTTTATTAAAGTTATTGTACGTATATTAACATCAATGCTTATTGGATTACACAGTAAAATTCATATAATTACAAACATTTCTATAACTACCTTTTTTAGATTTTAGTAAATTTTTACAATAATCAGTGATTTAAAAAAACTTATTATATGTATAAAAAAGAAAAGTTTTTGTCAATCAAGGACTTAAACTAAAGGTACTAAAATGCATCTGGTCCCACTGAGATTTGAACTCAATTTACTGGATTCAGAGTACAGAGTGCTAACCATAACACCATGGAATATCCCTTCTAATAACACATATAAAACTTTCTCTCAGAGTGTAAGATCTTTATTTCTACAAGATACAGAAATATTCATTCAGAGAGATATGTACTACATTGTATTTACAAATAAAATCATTAGGACCTACCAATTTGTATATACAGATTATTAGTTTCAGAGTCCAGAATTGTTAACAGTACACTATGAAAGCTCATTCATATGGTGGCATGTAAAAAATGTTCTCACAGTGTAAGATTCTTAGAGGTTACATTTTATTGGAATTATATTACCGATAAACCTGTCTCTCAGTGTGTATGATTCTTAATTTATGCAATTTATAGATATTTTCTTTCTCAGTGATATGAACTGCATAATACGTACAAAAAAACAATAGGACCTACCAAGATGTAAATACAAATCATGGATTCAGAGTCCAAAATGGTTACAAATACACCAGGAAACCTCATTCATGAGGAAGCATTTAAACAGTTTTCATTAGAATGTACTCTCAGAGAAATATAAACTGAACGGTACTTACAAAAAACCAATAGGACCTACCAAGATTTAAACACTGGATTCAAAGATCAGAGTGGTTACCAATACACCAAGAAACTTCATTCATGAGGGAGAGCTAAACATTTTTTTTTAAAATGTTAGATTCTTAGAAGACACATTTTATTGCAATTATTGTACATATATTTACATCAACGCTTATTTGGGTTATATAGTAAAATTCATATAATTACATACATTTCTATAACTACCTTTTTCTAGCTTTTAGTACATATTTACAAAAATCAGTGATTTAAAAAAATTATTATATGTATGAAAAAGAAGACTTTCTGTCAATCAAGAACTTAATCATCAGGGCCCAACGAGATTTGAACTCGGATCGCTGGATTCAGAGTTCAGAGTGCTAACCATTACACCATGGAACCTCTCTTCTAACAAAACATATACAACTTTCTATTAGAGTGTGAGATCTTATTTTCTACAAGTTACAGGAATAATAATCAGAGAGATAAGTATTACATTGTATTTAAAAAAAAAAGCCATTAGGACCTACCAAATTTTTATACAGATTATAGGTTTCAGAGTCCAGAATTGTTAACAGTACACAATGAAACCTCATTCATATGGTAGCATGTACATTTTTTGTCAGAGTATAAGATTCTTAGTGGATACATTTTATTGGAATTAAATGACAGATAAACCTGTCTCTCAGTGTGTAAGATTCTTAATTTATGCAATTTATAGATATTTTCTTTCTCAGAGATATTAACTGTATTGTACTTACAACAAAACGAATAGAACCTACCAATATGTAAATATAGATCATGGATTCAGAGTCCAAAATGTTTACCAATATACCATGAAACCTCATCCATTAGGGAGCATCTAAATATTTTTATAAGAATGTACTCTCAGAGAGATATGAACTGAATGGTACTTACAAAAAACCAATAGGACCTACCAAGATTTAAATACAGATCACTGTATTCAAAGATCAGAGTTGAGTGGTTACCAATACACCAAGAAACCACATTCATTAGGGAACATCTAAACATTTTTTTCTAAAATGTTAGATTCTTAGAAGACACATTTTATTGAAGTTATTGTACATATATTAACATCAATGCTTATTTGGATTACACAGTAAAATTCATATAATTACAAACATTTCTATAACTACCTTTTTTTTAGATTTTAGTACATTTTTACAATAATCAGTGATTTTAAAAAAATGTATTATATGTATAAAAAAGAAAAGATTTTGTTAATCAAGGAATTAAACTTTGTACTAATTGCACCTGGTCCCACCGAGATTTGAACTCAATTTACTGGATTCAGAGTACAGAGTGCTAACCATAACACCATGGAATCTCCCTTCTAATAACACATATAAAACTTGCTCTCAGAGTGTAAGATCTTTATTTCTACAAGATACAGAAATATTCATTCAGAGAGATATGTACTACATTGTATTTACAAATAAAATCATTAGGACCTACCAATTTGTATATACAGATTATTAGTTTCAGAGTCCAGAATTGTTAACAGTACACTATGAAAGCTCATTCATATGGTGGCATGTAAAAAATGTTCTCACAGTGTAAGATTCTTAGAGGTTACATTTTATTGGAATTATATTACCGATAAACCTGTCTCTCAGTGTGTATGATTCTTAATTTATGCAATTTATAGATATTTTCTTTCTCAGTGATATGAACTGCATAATACGTCCAAAAAAACAATAGGACCTACCAAGATGTAAATACAAATCATGGATTCAGAGTCCAAAATGGTTACAAATACACCAGGAAACCTCATTCATGAGGAAGCATTTAAACAGTTTTTATTAGAATGTACTCTCAGAGAAATATAAACTGAACGGTACTTACAAAAAACCAATAGGACCTACCAAGATTTAATTACAGATCACTGGATTCAAAGATCAGAGTGGTTACCAATACACCAAGAAACTTCATTCATGAGGGAGAGCTAAACATTTTTTTTTAAAATGTTAGATTCTTAGAAGACACATTTTATTGCAATTATTGTACATATATTTACATCAACGCTTATTTGGGTTATATAGTAAAATTCATATAATTACATACATTTCTATAACTACCTTTTTCTAGCTTTTAGTACGTATTTACAAAAATCAGTGATTTAAAAAAATTATTATATGTATGAAAAAGAAGACTTTCTGTCAATCAAGAACTTAAACTGAAGGTACTAAAACACATCAGGTCCCACCGAGATTTGAACTCGGATCGCTGGATTCAGAGCTCAGAGTGCTAACCATTACACCATGGAACCTCTCTTCTAACACAACATATACAACTTTCTCTTAGAGTGTGAGATCTTATTTTCTACAAGTTACAGGAATAATAATCAGAGAGATAAGTATTACATTGTATTTACAAAAAAAAAGCCATTAGGACCTACCAAATTTTTATACAGATTATAGGTTTCAGAGTCCAGAATTGTTAACAGCACACAATGAAACCTCATTCATATGGTAGCATGTACATTTTTTGTCAGAGTATAAGATTCTTAGTGGATACATTTTATTGGAATTAAATGACAGATAAACCTGTCTCTCAGTGTGTAAGATTCTTAATTTATGCAATTTATAGATATTTTCTTTCTCAGAGATATTAACTGTATTGTACTTACAACAAAACCAATAGAACCTACCAAGATGTAAATATAGATCATGGATTCAGAGTCCAAAATGTTTACCAATATACCATGAAACCTCATCCATTAGGGAGCATCTAAATATTTTTATAAGAATGTACTCTCAGAGAGATATGAACTGAATGGTACTTACAAAAAACCAATAGGACCTACCAAGATTTAAATACAGATCACTGTATTCAAAGATCAGAGTGGAGTGGTTACCAATACACCAAGAAACCACATTCATTAGGGAACATCTAAACATTTTTTTCTAAAATGTTAGATTCTTAGAAGACACATTTTATTGAAGTTATTGTACATATATTAACATCAATGCTTATTTGGATTACACAGTAAAATTCATATAATTACAAACATTTCTATTACTACCTTTTTTTTAGATTTTAGTACATTTTTACAATAATCAGTGATTTTTACAAAAAATGTATTATATGTATAAAAAAGAAAAGTTTTTGTCAATCAAGGACTTAAACTGAAGGTACTAAAATGCACCTGGTCCCACCGAGGTTTGAACTCAATTTACTGGATTCAGAGTACAGAGTGCTAACCATAACACCATGGAATCTCCCTTTGTTATGCACACCAGTGCCTGCAGGAAAGTACTGGTGTCAGAACTGTTATGCACTCCAGTGTCTGCAGGAATGTACTGGTGTTTGAACTGTTATGCAAAACAAATGGACTCACAGACAAACTGGGGAATATGACATAACGTACACAGAAGGTAATAGGGTGACAAAATACACACAAAGTGAACAGAGAAGCCCAGAGGCTAAGGAACTGGGTATCTCCCTTGTATTAGAACTGCACAGATGGAAAAAGCAAGATGTTGTGTTTTAATACATAGAGAACCCGAAATGCTGTTGCTAAGGGCAACAGCAAAACCCTAAAGGGTTACCAACGGGTGTGGCAGTAAACTCCTTGGTCAGAGATGGAATGATAGACACAAGGAGAGTCTCCACAATCCTATTTCTCACTTGCAGTGCACAGGTTTTAGCTTACTGCCACTAAACTGACCCCTGACACCTAGCACAGTGAGACAGGATTAGACAGGCAAGTCTTAGAATACAGCCGCAAACTTGCTAAGTTCACAGAGTAGTAACAGAACCCCAGCAAGCTAAACGACTGACTCCAGTCTTACTGCTAGGTCTGGATTGGCAGAGTGTAATACCAAATCCCCAGGCCTATTTGCAGTAAGCAACAAACAAATACAAAGCTACACAGTACTGGCTAACTTCCATGAACTAACTAACCAACAAAGATTCAGCAGCATCTGCCTACCCTGAAAAGAGGCCTTATAAAGCAGGTGCTGTCCACGCCCCACTCAGACCTCACAGACTGTGAGCACAAAAACCAGCACCGGATCCCCTGCCGTGCACAGAGCCTATAACCACTGCACAGCAAAAGACCCGAACCGGAGTATCAGCTGCGCTCAGGTTACTCCACTAGCACTTGTCTCCCGGTTGCCATGACGACGTGGCAGCACAGGGCAGGAGACCCTAACAGTACCCCCCCTCTGACGAGGGGTCAAAGAACCCCTACCACCGGGTTTATCGGGGAACTGCGAGAAGAAAGAGCGTATCAGTCTGGGGGCATGAAGATCACAACTGCGCACCCACGACCGCTCCTCCGGGCCATACCCCTTCCAGTGCACCAAAAATGACAGCCGACCCCGAACCACCTTGGAGTCAAGAATCCTTTCAACAACAAACTCCCTCTGGCCACGTATCAGAAGAGGGGAAGGTCTTCCACTGGAAGAAGGATTACTAATCGCCCGTTTTAAAAGGGAACAATGAAATGTTTTATTGATACCCAAAGAACGGGGCAGATCTAACTGAAATGCCACCTGATTGATAACCCTGGTGATCTTATAAGGGCCGATGAACCGGGGCCCTAACTTATGAGATGGCTGTCTCAACTTCAAATTCTTGGTAGACAACCAGACGAAGTCTCCTAATTTGAAGCTGCAGGGTCTTTTCCGCTTATCAAAAACCCTTTTGGTCACTAATGACACAGACACAAGGGCTTTCTTCACTTTCCGCCAAATACCTCTAAGGACCGAAACCACAGAGGAACCACCAGGCGTGGAGTCCAGGGGGTCAAAAGAATTGGCCTTAGGATGATGCCCATACACACAAAGGAAGGGAGAGATCCCTGTAGCAGAGTGAGCCGCGTTGTTATAGGCAAACTCCGCCATGGACAGATGAGCAACCCAGTCAGTCTGACACTTGGAGACATAACACCTGAGGAACTGCTCCAAGGACTGGTTCACCCTTTCAGTCTGCCCATTAGACTGCGGATGGTAGCCTGACGACAAGCTGACAGAAATCTGGAGATCGGAACAAAATGCCCTCCAGAATTTGGCCACAAACTGGGATCCGCGGTCAGAGACCACATCAAGTGGCAACCCGTGGAGACGCACAACATGCAGCATAAATAATTCAGACAGGCGTCTGGCTGATGGCAGCCCAACCAGTGGAACGAAGTGCGCCATCTTCGAAAACCTGTCAACGACAACCCAGATGGCTGTCATCCCCGAGGATTTGGGCAAGTCCACCACAAAATCCATTGAAATGTGGGTCCATGGCTTAGATGGGATAGAGAGTGGATGTAATGGGCCAACAGGAACCCCTCTAGGAGTCTTATTTCGGGCACAGATGTCACATGCCCGAACCCACTGATCCACATCCTTAGCCACCGAGGGCCACCACACCGCCCTAGATAGCAACTCCCGAGTTCTGGCAATACCCGGGTGACCTGCCGACTTCTTGGCATGGAATTCCAGGAACACTCTCTGTCTTAACCTAGGAGGCACAAACAAAAGACCTACCGGAAGGTCTGGAGGAGCCTGCTCCTGTGCTCTAAGGACTAATGATAAGAGGTCCTGGGTAATGCCCACTTTAATACATGATGGGGAAACAATGGGCAACGGCTCCTCGGTGGTCTCCTGGATTGGAGCAAAACTCCACGAGAGCGCATCAGCCTTGATGTTTTTTGACCCAGGGCGATATGTTATCAAAAAATTAAAGCGAGCAAAAAACAAAGCCCATCGTGCCTGCCTGGCATTGAGACGCTTCGCTGACTCTAAATATGCCAGATTCTTATGGTCAGTGAGAATTGAGACCACAAACTTAGCCCCCTCAAGCCAGTGTCTCCACTCCTCGAGTGCATCCTTAATAGCCAACAATTCCCGGTTACCCACGTCATAATTCATCTCGGCAGGCGAAAATTTACGGGAAAAGTAAGCACAGGGATGAAGGCGATTATCAGACACTCCCATCTGAGAAAGCACTGCCCCAATACCCATCTCAGAGGCATCCACCTCCACCACAAAAGGACGCTCTGGATCTGGGTGTCGCAGCACCTTGGCCGAAACAAATGCCCTTTTGAGACGGGCAAAAGCCGCTTTAGCCTCACAAGACCAGTGAGCAACATCCGCCCCTTTCTTAGTGAGTGCCACCAAGGGCGCCACTATAGACGAAAATCCAGCGATAAATCGTCTATAAAAATTTGCAAAGCCCAGGAAACGCTGAAGCGCCTTCAAACTAGTGGGCTGCACCCAATCCAGGACTGCCTGTACCTTGGAACCCTCCATTTGGAAACCTTCTGGGGAGATAATATATCCTAGAAATGCGATTTGCTGAACTTCAAATTCGCACTTCTCCAGCTTCGCCCCAAGCCGGTGGTCTCTGAGTTTCTGGAGGACTAAGCGTACATGCTTCCGATGTTCCTCCAGGGAATGGGAGAAGATTAGGATGTCATCTAAGTATACAACTAAGAATCTATCCAAATATTCCCTGAGCACATCATTCATGAAATCCTGGAAGACTGCCGGGGCATTACAGAGCCCAAAAGGCATCACCAAATATTCATAATGCCCTGAGTGGGTATTAAAGGCAGTCTTCCATTCATCCCCCTCTCTTATTCGGATTAGATTGTACGCACCGCGTAGGTCAATCTTAGAAAAAATGGTGGCAGTACGAAGCTGGTCAAACAAGACCGAAATGAGAGGCAGTGGGTATGAGTTTTTAATCGTGATACGGTTCAATTCCCTGAAGTCGATGCAGGGTCGCAACGAACCGTCCTTTTTACCCACGAAGAAGAACCCCGACCCAACTGGAGACTGTGAAGGTCTGATAAATCCCTTAGCCAAGTTCTCCTGAATGTACTCTGCCATAGCCTGAGTCTCAGGACGTGACAGGGAGTACAACCTGCTCTTGGGAAGCTTAGCATTTGGCAACAAATCAATGGCACAGTCATAGGGGCGATGGGGAGGTAGTACCTCTGCAACTTTTTTGGAGAACACGTCCGCAAAATCTGCATAACACCCTGGCAATCCTGGCAAACTTAGCTGCGAGAGCCTAACTGGAAGGCTCAAGCAACTCCTGAAACAATCAGTACCCCAACTAAGAATCTCCCCAGAGACCCAGTCAAATTGAGGATTGTGGGCCCTTAACCAGGGTAACCCCAACACCAATGGGGCAAAAGTACAGACAGTCACATAAAAGGACAATTTTTCAGAGTGTGTGGCTCCAATAAACAAAGAAATCTGGCTAGTGCAAGAGGTAATTTTACCTTGGGATAATGGTTCCCCGTTTAACCCACAAATCTCAATTTCCGATGCCAAGGGTACTAAGGGAACAGAGTGTTCAGGGCGAATTGGCGGTCCATAAAAACCCCGTCGGCCCCACTGTCCACAAAGGCCTCAGTCTTGACAGTTTGACCGAGGATCTTCAAGGTCACCGGAATGATAAAAGTCTTCTTGGGAAATTCTGACTTCTGGCCTGACAGGATATTTCCCATCACCCTCAGGCCCTGAAGTTTTCCGGCTTTTCTGGGCATGATAATACCACATGACCTTTATTCCCACAGTACAAACACAACCCCTGCTGTCTCCTCCGCGTCTTCTCACGCGAGGAGAGGCGGGTAGCCCCAATCTGCATAGGCTCCTCAGAAAATTCCTCAGAGTCTGAGGTTCCCTTGGGAAGGAAGGAAATCTCAGTCTCCCTTTCAAGCCTACGCTCTCTCAGCCGTCTATCCACCCGGATGGATAACTGCATGAGCTGATCCAAGCTATCAGGCAAGGGATATTGTACCAGTTGGTCCTTTATCTGGTTAGAAAGACCTCTTCGGTACTGGTGTCTCAGGGCAGGGTCATTCCACTGGGTATCATGGGCCAACCTCCGAAACTCCGTACAGTAAACCTCAACTGGCCTTTGCCCTTGCTTAAGGATTGAAATCTGAGCCTCGGCTGAGGCCGTCTTGTCAGGGTCATCATACAACATGCCCAGTGCCGTAAAAAAAGCATCAACACTTTTAAGCGACGGACAGTCAGGCTGCAACCCATATGCCCAGACCTGTGGGTCTCCTTGTAGCAAGGAAATCACTATGCCCACCCGCTGAATCTCCGACCCAGAAGACTGAGGCCTAAGCCGGAAGTATAGCTTGCAGCTCTCCTTGAAACAAAAGAACTGCGAGCGATCTCCAGAAAAACGATCCGGGAGATTTACTTTCGGCTCCTTAACCCCTGCAGGTGCTGCTGCTGCGGGAGCTCCACCAGCAGCCTGGGAGGTGTGCATTTTAATGGACAAATCATTAAATTGTCGAGTCAGGACCTGCACCTGATCGACCACCTGTTGCAACGTATTTTGAGGGGTATGCTCCATATTCCCACAAAATTTCAACAGGAGTATTGGGCTGCTGAATATGTTATGCACACCAGTGCCTGCAGGAAAGTACTGGTGTCAGAACTGTTATGCACTCCAGTGTCTGCAGGAATGTACTGGTGTTTGAACTGTTATGCAAAACAAATGGACTCACAGACAAACTGGGGAATATGACATAACGTACACAGAAGGTAATAGGGTGACAAAATACACACAAAGTGAACAGAGAAGCCCAGAGGCTAAGGAACTGGGTATCTCCCTTGTATTAGAACTGCACAGATGGAAAAAGCAAGATGTTGTGTTTTAATACATAGAGAACCCGAAATGCTGTTGCTAAGGGCAACAGCAAAACCCTAAAGGGTTACCAACGGGTGTGGCAGTAAACTCCTTGGTCAGAGATGGAATGATAGACACAAGGAGAGTCTCCACAATCCTATTTCTCACTTGCAGTGCACAGGTTTTAGCTTACTGCCACTAAACTGACCCCTGACACCTAGCACAGTGAGACAGGATTAGACAGGCAAGTCTTAGAATACAGCCGCAAACTTGCTAAGTTCACAGAGTAGTAACAGAACCCCAGCAAGCTAAACGACTGACTCCAGTCTTACTGCTAGGTCTGGATTGGCAGAGTGTAATACCAAATCCCCAGGCCTATTTGCAGTAAGCAACAAACAAATACAAAGCTACACAGTACTGGCTAACTTCCATGAACTAACTAACCAACAAAGATTCAGCAGCATCTGCTTACCCTGAAAAGAGGCCTTATAAAGCAGGTGCTGTCCACGCCCCACTCAGACCTCACAGACTGTGAGCACAAAAACCAGCACTGGATCCCCTGCCGTGCACAGAGCCTATAACCACTGCACAGCAAAAGACCCGAACCGGAGTATCTGCTGCGCTCAGGTTACTCCACTAGCACTTGTCTCCCGGTTGCCATGACGACGTGGCAGCACAGGGCAGGAGACCCTAACACCCTTCTAATAACACATATAAAACTTTCTCTCAGAGTGTAAGATCTTTATTTCTACAAGATACAGAAATATTCATTCAGAGAGATATGTACTACATTGTATTTACAAATAAAACCATTAGGACCTACCAATTTGTATATACAGATTATTAGTTTCAGAGTCCAGAATTGTTAACAGTACACCATGAAAGCTCATTCATATGGTGGCATGTAAAAAATCTTCTCACAGTGTAAGATTCTTAGAGGTTACATTTTATTGGAATTATATTACCGATAAACCTGTCTCTCAGTGTGTATGATTCTTAATTTATGCAATTTATAGATATTTTCTTTCTCAGAGATAAGAACTGCATAATACTTACAAAAAAACAATAGGACCTACCAAGATGTAAATACAAATCATGGATTCAGAGTCCAAAATGGTTACAAATACACCAGGAAACCTCATTCATGAGGAAGCATTTAAACAGTTTTTATTAGAATGTACTCTCAGAGAAATATAAACTGAACGGTACTTACAAAAAACCAATAGGACCTACCAAGATTTAAATACAGATCACTGGATTCAAAGATCAGAGTGATTACCAATACACAAAGAAACTTAATTCATGAGGGAGAGCTAAACATTTTTTTCTAAAATGTTAGATTCTTAGAAGACACATTTTATTGCAATTATTGTACATATATTTACATCAACACTTATTTGGGTTATATGGTAAAATTCATATAATTACATACATTTCTATAACAACCTTTTTTTAGCTTTTAGTACATATTTACAAAAATTTGTGATTTAAAAAAATTATTATATGTATGAAAAAGAAGACTTTCTGTCAATCAAGAACTTAAACTGAAGGTACTAAAACACATCAGGTCCCACCGAGATTTGAACTCGGATCGCTGGATTCAGAATCCAGCGTGCTAACCATTACACCATGGAACCTCTCTTCTAACACAACATATACAACTTTCTCTTAGAGTGTGAGATCTTATTTTCTACAAGTTACAGGAATAATAATCAGAGAGATAAGTATTACATTGTATTTACAAAAAAAAGCCATTAGGACCTATCAAATTTTTATACAGATTATAGGTTTCAGAGTCCAGAATTGTTAACAGTACACAATGAAACCTCATTCATATGGTAGCATGTACATTTTTTGTCAGAGTATAAGATTCTTAGTGGATACATTTTATTGGAATTAAATGACAGATAAACCTGTCTCTCAGTGTGTAAGATTCTTAATTTATGCAATTTATAGATATTTTTTCTCAGAGATATTAACTGTATTGTACTTACAACAAAACCAATAGAACCTACTAAGATGTAAATATAGATCATGGATTCAGAGTCCAAAATGTTTACCAATATACCATGAAACCTCATCCATTAGGGAGCATCTAAATATTTTTTATAAGAATGTACTCTCAGAGAGATATGAACTGAATGGTACTTACAAAAAACCAATAGGACCTACCAAGATTTAAATACAGATCACTGTATTCAAAGATCAGAGTGGAGTGGTTACCAATACACCAAGAAACCACATTTATTAGGGAACATCTAAACATTTTTTTCTAAAATGTTAGATTCTTAGAAGACACATTTTATTGAAGTTATTGTACATATATTAACATCAATGCTTATTTGGATTACACAGTAAAATTCATATAATTACAAACATTTCTATAACTACCTTTTTTTTAGATTTTAGTACATTTTTACAATAATCAGTAATTTAAAAAAAATGTACTATATGTATAAAAAAGAAAAGTTTTTGTCAATCAAGGAATTAAACTTTGTACGAAAATGCACCTGGTCCCACCGAGATTTGAACTCAATTTACTGGATTCAGAGTACAGAGTGCTAACCATAACACCATGGAATATCCCTTCTAATAACACATATAAAACTTGCTCTCAGAGTGTAAGATCTTTATTTCTACAAGATACAGAAATATTCATTCAGAGAGATATGTACTACATTGTATTTACAAATAAAATCATTAGGACCTACCAATTTGTATATACAGATTATTAGTTTCAGAGTCCAGAATTGTTAACAGTACACTATGAAAGCTCATTCATATGGTGGCATGTAAAAAATGTTCTCACAGTGTAAGATTCTTAGAGGTTACATTTTACTGGAATTATATTACCGATAAACCTGTCTCTCAGTGTGTATGATTCTTAATTTATGCAATTTATAGATATTTTCTTTCTCAGTGATATGAACTGCATAATACGTACAAAAAAACAATAGGACCTACCAAGATGTAAATACAAATCATGTATTCAGAGTCCAAAATGGTTACAAATACACCAGGAAACCTCATTCATGAGGAAGCATTTAAACAGTTTTTATTAGAATATACTCTCAGAGAAATATAAACTGAACGGTACTTACAAAAAACCAATAGGACCTACCAAGATTTAAATACAGAACACTGGATTCAAAGATCAGAGTGGTTACCAATACACCAAGAAACTTCATTCATGAGGGAGAGCTAAACATTTTTTTCTAAAATGTTAGATTCTTAGAAGACACATTTTATTGCAATTATTGTACATATATTTACATCAACGCTTATTTGGGTTATATAGTAACATTCATATAATTACATACATTTCTATAACTACCTTTTTTTAGATTTTAGTACATATTTACAAAAATCTGTGATTTAAAAAAATTATTATATGTATGAAAAAGAAGACTTTCTGTCAATCAAGAACTTAAACTGAAGGTACTAAAACACATCAAGTCCCACCGAGATTTGAACTCGGATCACTGGATTCAGAGTCCAGAGTGCTAACCATTACACCACGAAACCTCTCTTCTAACAGCACATATACAACTTTCTCTTAGAGTGTGAGATCTTATTTTCTACAAGTTACAGGAATAATAATCAGAGAGATAAATATTACATTGTATTTACAAAAAAAGCAATTAGGACCTACCAAATTTTTATACAGATTATAGGTTTCAGAGTCCAGAATTGTTAACAGTACACAATGAAACCTCATTCATATGGTAGCATGTAAATTTTTTTGTCAGAGTATAAGATTCTTAGTGGATACATTTTATTGGAATTAAATGACAGATAAACCTGTCTCTCAGTGTGTAAGATTCTTAATTTATGCAATTTATAGATATTTTCTTTCTCAGAGATATTAACTGTATTGTACTTACAACAAAACCAATAGAACCAACCAAGATGTAAATATAGATCATGGATTCAGAGTCCAAAATGTTTACCAATACACCATGAAACCTCATCCATTAGGGAGCATCTAAATATTTTTATAAGAATGTACTCTCGGAGAGATTTGAACTGAATGGTACTTACAAAAACCAATAGGACCTACCAAGATTTAAATACAGATCACTGTATTCAAAGATCAGAGTGGAGTGGTTACCAATACACCAAGAAACCACATTCATTAGGGAACATCTAAAAAAATTTTCTAAAATGTTAGATTCTTAGAAGACACATTTTATTAAAGTTATTGTACGTATATTAACATCAATGCTTATTGGATTACACAGTAAAATTCATATAATTACAAACATTTCTATAACTACCTTTTTTAGATTTTAGTAAATTTTTACAATAATCAGTGATTTAAAAAAATGTATTATATGTATAAAAAAGAAAAGTTTTTGTCAATCAAGGACTTAAACTAAAGGTACTAAAATGCATCTGGTCCCACCGAGATTTGAACTCAATTTACTGGATTCAGAGTACAGAGTGCTAATCATAACACCATGGAATATCCCTTCTAATAACACATATAAAACTTTCTCTCAGAGTGTAAGATCTTTATTTCTACAAGATACAGAAATATTCATTCAGAGAGATATGTACTACATTGTATTTACAAATAAAATCATTAGGACCTACCAATTTGTATATACAGATTATTAGTTTCAGAGTCCAGAATTGTTAACAGTACACTATGAAAGCTCATTCATATGGTGGCATGTAAAAAATGTTCTCACAGTGTAAGATTCTTAGAGGTTACATTTTATTGGAATTATATTACCGATAAACCTGTCTCTCAGTGTGTATGATTCTTAATTTATGCAATTTATAGATATTTTCTTTCTCAGTGATATGAACTGCATAATACGTACAAAAAAACAATAGGACCTACCAAGATGTAAATACAAATCATGGATTCAGAGTCCAAAATGGTTACCAATACACCAAGAAACCTCATTCACGAGGGAGAGCTAAACATTTTTTTCTAAAATGTTAGATTCTTAGAAGACACATTTTATTGCAATTATTGTACATATATTTACATCAACGCTTATTTGGGTTATATAGTAAAATTCATATAATTACATACATTTCTATAACTACCTTTTTCTAGCTTTTAGTACATATTTACAAAAATCAGTGATTTAAAAAAATTATTATATGTATGAAAAAGAAGACTTTCTGTCAATCAAGAACTTAATCATCAGGGCCCAACGAGATTTGAACTCGGATCGCTGGATTCAGAGTTCAGAGTGCTAACCATTACACCATGGAACCTCTCTTCTAACAAAACATATACAACTTTCTATTAGAGTGTGAGATCTTATTTTCTACAAGTTACAGGAATAATAATCAGAGAGATAAGTATTACATTGTATTTAAAAAAAAAAGCCATTAGGACCTACCAAATTTTTATACAGATTATAGGTTTCAGAGTCCAGAATTGTTAACAGTACACAATGAAACCTCATTCATATGGTAGCATGTACATTTTTTGTCAGAGTATAAGATTCTTAGTGGATACATTTTATTGGAATTAAATGACAGATAAACCTGTCTCTCAGTGTGTAAGATTCTTAATTTATGCAATTTATAGATATTTTCTTTCTCAGAGATATTAACTGTATTGTACTTACAACAAAACGAATAGAACCTACCAATATGTAAATATAGATCATGGATTCAGGGTCCAAAATGTTTACCAATATACCATGAAACCTCATCCATTAGGGAGCATCTAAATATTTTTATAAGAATGTACTCTCAGAGAGATATGAACTGAATGGTACTTACAAAAAACCAATAGGACCTACCAAGATTTAAATACAGATCACTGTATTCAAAGATCAGAGTTGAGTGGTTACCAATACACCAAGAAACCACATTCATTAGGGAACATCTAAACATTTTTTTCTAAAATGTTAGATTCTTAGAAGACACATTTTATTGAAGTTATTGTACATATATTAACATCAATGCTTATTTGGATTACACAGTAAAATTCATATAATTACAAACATTTCTATAACTACCTTTTTTTTAGATTTTAGTACATTTTTACAATAATCAGTGATTTTAAAAAAATGTATTATATGTATAAAAAAGAAAAGATTTTGTTAATCAAGGAATTAAACTTTGTACTAATTGCACCTGGTCCCACCGAGATTTGAACTCAATTTACTGGATTCAGAGTACAGAGTGCTAACCATAACACCATGGAATCTCCCTTCTAATAACACATATAAAACTTGCTCTCAGAGTGTAAGATCTTTATTTCTACAAGATACAGAAATATTCATTCAGAGAGATATGTACTACATTGTATTTACAAATAAAATCATTAGGACCTACCAATTTGTATATACAGATTATTAGTTTCAGAGTCCAGAATTGTTAACAGTACACTATGAAAGCTCATTCATATGGTGGCATGTAAAAAATGTTCTCACAGTGTAAGATTCTTAGAGGTTACATTTTATTGGAATTATATTACCGATAAACCTGTCTCTCAGTGTGTATGATTCTTAATTTATGCAATTTATAGATATTTTCTTTCTCAGTGATATGAACTGCATAATACGTACAAAAAAACAATAGGACCTACCAAGATGTAAATACAAATCATGGATTCAGAGTCCAAAATGGTTACAAATACACCAGGAAACCTCATTCATGAGGAAGCATTTAAACAGTTTTTATTAGAATGTACTCTCAGAGAAATATAAACTGAACGGTACTTACAAAAAACCAATAGGACCTACCAAGATTTAATTACAGATCACTGGATTCAAAGATCAGAGTGGTTACCAATACACCAAGAAACTTCATTCATGAGGGAGAGCTAAACATTTTTTTTTAAAATGTTAGATTCTTAGAAGACACATTTTATTGCAATTATTGTACATATATTTACATCAACGCTTATTTGGGTTATATAGTAAAATTCATATAATTACATACATTTCTATAACTACCTTTTTCTAGCTTTTAGTACGTATTTACAAAAATCAGTGATTTAAAAAAATTATTATATGTATGAAAAAGAAGACTTTCTGTCAATCAAGAACTTAAACTGAAGGTACTAAAACACATCAGGTCCCACCGAGATTTGAACTCGGATCGCTGGATTCAGAGCTCAGAGTGCTAACCATTACACCATGGAACCTCTCTTCTAACACAACATATACAACTTTCTCTTAGAGTGTGAGATCTTATTTTCTACAAGTTACAGGAATAATAATCAGAGAGATAAGTATTACATTGTATTTACAAAAAAAAAGCCATTAGGACCTACCAAATTTTTATACAGATTATAGGTTTCAGAGTCCAGAATTGTTAACAGCACACAATGAAACCTCATTCATATGGTAGCATGTACATTTTTTGTCAGAGTATAAGATTCTTAGTGGATACATTTTATTGGAATTAAATGACAGATAAACCTGTCTCTCAGTGTGTAAGATTCTTAATTTATGCAATTTATAGATATTTTCTTTCTCAGAGATATTAACTGTATTGTACTTACAACAAAACCAATAGAACCTACCAAGATGTAAATATAGATCATGGATTCAGAGTCCAAAATGTTTACCAATATACCATGAAACCTCATCCATTAGGGAGCATCTAAATATTTTTATAAGAATGTACTCTCAGAGAGATATGAACTGAATGGTACTTACAAAAAACCAATAGGACCTACCAAGATTTAAATACAGATCACTGTATTCAAAGATCAGAGTGGAGTGGTTACCAATACACCAAGAAACCACATTCATTAGGGAACATCTAAACATTTTTTTCTAAAATGTTAGATTCTTAGAAGACACATTTTATTGAAGTTATTGTACATATATTAACATCAATGCTTATTTGGATTACACAGTAAAATTCATATAATTACAAACATTTCTATTACTACCTTTTTTTTAGATTTTAGTACATTTTTACAATAATCAGTGATTTTTACAAAAAATGTATTATATGTATAAAAAAGAAAAGTTTTTGTCAATCAAGGACTTAAACTGAAGGTACTAAAATGCACCTGGTCCCACCGAGGTTTGAACTCAATTTACTGGATTCAGAGTACAGAGTGCTAACCATAACACCATGGAATCTCCCTTTGTTATGCACACCAGTGCCTGCAGGAAAGTACTGGTGTCAGAACTGTTATGCACTCCAGTGTCTGCAGGAATGTACTGGTGTTTGAACTGTTATGCAAAACAAATGGACTCACAGACAAACTGGGGAATATGACATAACGTACACAGAAGGTAATAGGGTGACAAAATACACACAAAGTGAACAGAGAAGCCCAGAGGCTAAGGAACTGGGTATCTCCCTTGTATTAGAACTGCACAGATGGAAAAAGCAAGATGTTGTGTTTTAATACATAGAGAACCCGAAATGCTGTTGCTAAGGGCAACAGCAAAACCCTAAAGGGTTACCAACGGGTGTGGCAGTAAACTCCTTGGTCAGAGATGGAATGATAGACACAAGGAGAGTCTCCACAATCCTATTTCTCACTTGCAGTGCACAGGTTTTAGCTTACTGCCACTAAACTGACCCCTGACACCTAGCACAGTGAGACAGGATTAGACAGGCAAGTCTTAGAATACAGCCGCAAACTTGCTAAGTTCACAGAGTAGTAACAGAACCCCAGCAAGCTAAACGACTGACTCCAGTCTTACTGCTAGGTCTGGATTGGCAGAGTGTAATACCAAATCCCCAGGCCTATTTGCAGTAAGCAACAAACAAATACAAAGCTACACAGTACTGGCTAACTTCCATGAACTAACTAACCAACAAAGATTCAGCAGCATCTGCTTACCCTGAAAAGAGGCCTTATAAAGCAGGTGCTGTCCACGCCCCACTCAGACCTCACAGACTGTGAGCACAAAAACCAGCACCGGATCCCCTGCCGTGCACAGAGCCTATAACCACTGCACAGCAAAAGACCCGAACCGGAGTATCAGCTGCGCTCAGGTTACTCCACTAGCACTTGTCTCCCGGTTGCCATGACGACGTGGCAGCACAGGGCAGGAGACCCTAACAGTACCCCCCCTCTGACGAGGGGTCAAAGAACCCCTACCACCGGGTTTATCGGGGAACTGCGAGAAGAAAGAGCGTATCAGTCTGGGGGCATGAAGATCACAACTGCGCACCCACGACCGCTCCTCCGGGCCATACCCCTTCCAGTGCACCAAAAATGACAGCCGACCCCGAACCACCTTGGAGTCAAGAATCCTTTCAACAACAAACTCCCTCTGGCCACGTATCAGAAGAGGGGAAGGTCTTCCACTGGAAGAAGGATTACTAATCGCCCGTTTTAAAAGGGAACAATGAAATGTTTTATTGATACCAAAAGAACGGGGCAGATCTAACTGAAATGCCACCTGATTGATAACCCTGGTGATCTTATAAGGGCCGATGAACCGGGGCCCTAACTTATGAGATGGCTGTCTCAACTTCAAATTCTTGGTAGACAACCAGACGAAGTCTCCTAATTTGAAGCTGCAGGGTCTTTTCCGCTTATCAAAAACCCTTTTGGTCACTAATGACACAGACACAAGGGCTTTCTTCACTTTCCGCCAAATACCTCTAAGGACCGAAACCACAGAGGAACCACCAGGCGTGGAGTCCAGGGGGTCAAAAGAATTGGCCTTAGGATGATGCCCATACACACAAAGGAAGGGAGAGATCCCTGTAGCAGAGTGAGCCGCGTTGTTATAGGCAAACTCCGCCATGGACAGATGAGCAACCCAGTCAGTCTGACACTTGGAGACATAACACCTGAGGAACTGCTCCAAGGACTGGTTCACCCTTTCAGTCTGCCCATTAGACTGCGGATGGTAGCCTGACGACAAGCTGACAGAAATCTGGAGATCGGAACAAAATGCCCTCCAGAATTTGGCCACAAACTGGGATCCGCGGTCAGAGACCACATCAAGTGGCAACCCGTGGAGACGCACAACATGCAGCATAAATAATTCAGACAGGCGTCTGGCTGATGGCAGCCCAACCAGTGGAACGAAGTGCGCCATCTTCGAAAACCTGTCAACGACAACCCAGATGGCTGTCATCCCCGAGGATTTGGGCAAGTCCACCACAAAATCCATTGAAATGTGGGTCCATGGCTTAGATGGGATAGAGAGTGGATGTAATGGGCCAACAGGAACCCCTCTAGGAGTCTTATTTCGGGCACAGATGTCACATGCCCGAACCCACTGATCCACATCCTTAGCCACCGAGGGCCACCACACCGCCCTAGATAGCAACTCCCGAGTTCTGGCAATACCCGGGTGACCTGCCGACTTCTTGGCATGGAATTCCAGGAACACTCGCTGTCTTAACCTAGGAGGCACAAACAAAAGACCTACCGGAAGGTCTGGAGGAGCCTGCTCCTGTGCTCTAAGGACTAATGATAAGAGGTCCTGGGTAATGCCCACTTTAATACATGATGGGGAAACAATGGGCAACGGCTCCTCGGTGGTCTCCTGGATTGGAGCAAAACTCCACGAGAGCGCATCAGCCTTGATGTTTTTTGACCCAGGGCGATATGTTATCAAAAAATTAAAGCGAGCAAAAAACAAAGCCCATCGTGCCTGCCTGGCATTGAGACGCTTCGCTGACTCTAAATATGCCAGATTCTTATGGTCAGTGAGAATTGAGACCACAAACTTAGCCCCCTCAAGCCAGTGTCTCCACTCCTCGAGTGCATCCTTAATAGCCAACAATTCCCGGTTACCCACGTCATAATTCATCTCGGCAGGCGAAAATTTACGGGAAAAGTAAGCACAGGGATGAAGGCGATTATCAGACACTCCCATCTGAGAAAGCACTGCCCCAATACCCATCTCAGAGGCATCCACCTCCACCACAAAAGGACGCTCTGGATCTGGGTGTCGCAGCACCTTGGCCGAAACAAATGCCCTTTTGAGACGGGCAAAAGCCGCTTTAGCCTCACAAGACCAGTGAGCAACATCCGCCCCTTTCTTAGTGAGTGCCACCAAGGGCGCCACTATAGACGAAAATCCAGCGATAAATCGTCTATAAAAATTTGCAAAGCCCAGGAAACGCTGAAGCGCCTTCAAACTAGTGGGCTGCACCCAATCCAGGACTGCCTGTACCTTGGAACCCTCCATTTGGAAACCTTCTGGGGAGATAATATATCCTAGAAATGCGATTTGCTGAACTTCAAATTCGCACTTCTCCAGCTTCGCCCCAAGCCGGTGGTCTCTGAGTTTCTGGAGGACTAAGCGTACATGCTTCCGATGTTCCTCCAGGGAATGGGAGAAGATTAGGATGTCATCTAAGTATACAACTAAGAATCTATCCAAATATTCCCTGAGCACATCATTCATGAAATCCTGGAAGACTGCCGGGGCATTACAGAGCCCAAAAGGCATCACCAAATATTCATAATGCCCTGAGTGGGTATTAAAGGCAGTCTTCCATTCATCCCCCTCTCTTATTCGGATTAGATTGTACGCACCGCGTAGGTCAATCTTAGAAAAAATGGTGGCAGTACGAAGCTGGTCAAACAAGACCGAAATGAGAGGCAGTGGGTATGAGTTTTTAATCGTGATACGGTTCAATTCCCTGAAGTCGATGCAGGGTCGCAACGAACCGTCCTTTTTACCCACGAAGAAGAACCCCGACCCAACTGGAGACTGTGAAGGTCTGATAAATCCCTTAGCCAAGTTCTCCTGAATGTACTCTGCCATAGCCTGAGTCTCAGGACGTGACAGGGAGTACAACCTGCTCTTGGGAAGCTTAGCATTTGGCAACAAATCAATGGCACAGTCATAGGGGCGATGGGGAGGTAGTACCTCTGCAACTTTTTTGGAGAACACGTCCGCAAAATCTGCATAACACCCTGGCAATCCTGGCAAACTTAGCTGCGAGAGCCTAACTGGAAGGCTCAAGCAACTCCTGAAACAATCAGTACCCCAACTAAGAATCTCCCCAGAGACCCAGTCAAATTGAGGATTGTGGGCCCTTAACCAGGGTAACCCCAACACCAATGGGGCAAAAGTACAGACAGTCACATAAAAGGACAATTTTTCAGAGTGTGTGGCTCCAATAAACAAAGAAATCTGGCTAGTGCAAGAGGTAATTTTACCTTGGGATAATGGTTCCCCGTTTAACCCACAAATCTCAATTTCCGATGCCAAGGGTACTAAGGGAACAGAGTGTTCAGGGCGAATTGGCGGTCCATAAAAACCCCGTCGGCCCCACTGTCCACAAAGGCCTCAGTCTTGACAGTTTGACCGAGGATCTTCAAGGTCACCGGAATGATAAAAGTCTTCTTGGGAAATTCTGACTTCTGGCCTGACAGGATATTTCCCATCACCCTCAGGCCCTGAAGTTTTCCGGATTTTCTGGGCATGATAATACCACATGACCTTTATTCCCACAGTACAAACACAACCCCTGCTGTCTCCTCCGCGTCTTCTCACGCGAGGAGAGGCGGGTAGCCCCAATCTGCATAGGCTCCTCAGAAAATTCCTCAGAGTCTGAGGTTCCCTTGGGAAGGAAGGAAATCTCAGTCTCCCTTTCAAGCCTACGCTCTCTCAGCCGTCTATCCACCCGGATGGATAACTGCATGAGCTGATCCAAGCTATCAGGCAAGGGATATTGTACCAGTTGGTCCTTTATCTGGTTAGAAAGACCTCTTCGGTACTGGTGTCTCAGGGCAGGGTCATTCCACTGGGTATCATGGGCCAACCTCCGAAACTCCGTACAGTAAACCTCAACTGGCCTTTGCCCTTGCTTAAGGATTGAAATCTGAGCCTCGGCTGAGGCCGTCTTGTCAGGGTCATCATACAACATGCCCAGTGCCGTAAAAAAAGCATCAACACTTTTAAGCGACGGACAGTCAGGCTGCAACCCATATGCCCAGACCTGTGGGTCTCCTTGTAGCAAGGAAATCACTATGCCCACCCGCTGAATCTCCGACCCAGAAGACTGAGGCCTAAGCCGGAAGTATAGCTTGCAGCTCTCCTTGAAACAAAAGAACTGCGAGCGATCTCCAGAAAAACGATCCGGGAGATTTACTTTCGGCTCCTTAACCCCTGCAGGTGCTGCTGCTGCGGGAGCTCCACCAGCAGCCTGGGAGGTGTGCATTTTAATGGACAAATCATTAAATTGTCGAGTCAGGACCTGCACCTGATCGACCACCTGTTGCAACGTATTTTGAGGGGTATGCTCCATATTCCCACAAAATTTCAACAGGAGTATTGGGCTGCTGAATATGTTATGCACACCAGTGCCTGCAGGAAAGTACTGGTGTCAGAACTGTTATGCACTCCAGTGTCTGCAGGAATGTACTGGTGTTTGAACTGTTATGCAAAACAAATGGACTCACAGACAAACTGGGGAATATGACATAACGTACACAGAAGGTAATAGGGTGACAAAATACACACAAAGTGAACAGAGAAGCCCAGAGGCTAAGGAACTGGGTATCTCCCTTGTATTAGAACTGCACAGATGGAAAAAGCAAGATGTTGTGTTTTAATACATAGAGAACCCGAAATGCTGTTGCTAAGGGCAACAGCAAAACCCTAAAGGGTTACCAACGGGTGTGGCAGTAAACTCCTTGGTCAGAGATGGAATGATAGACACAAGGAGAGTCTCCACAATCCTATTTCTCACTTGCAGTGCACAGGTTTTAGCTTACTGCCACTAAACTGACCCCTGACACCTAGCACAGTGAGACAGGATTAGACAGGCAAGTCTTAGAATACAGCCGCAAACTTGCTAAGTTCACAGAGTAGTAACAGAACCCCAGCAAGCTAAACGACTGACTCCAGTCTTACTGCTAGGTCTGGATTGGCAGAGTGTAATACCAAATCCCCAGGCCTATTTGCAGTAAGCAACAAACAAATACAAAGCTACACAGTACTGGCTAACTTCCATGAACTAACTAACCAACAAAGATTCAGCAGCATCTGCTTACCCTGAAAAGAGGCCTTATAAAGCAGGTGCTGTCCACGCCCCACTCAGACCTCACAGACTGTGAGCACAAAAACCAGCACTGGATCCCCTGCCGTGCACAGAGCCTATAACCACTGCACAGCAAAAGACCCGAACCGGAGTATCTGCTGCGCTCAGGTTACTCCACTAGCACTTGTCCCCCGGTTGCCATGACGACGTGGCAGCACAGGGCAGGAGACCCTAACACCCTTCTAATAACACATATAAAACTTTCTCTCAGAGTGTAAGATCTTTATTTCTACAAGATACAGAAATATTCATTCAGAGAGATATGTACTACATTGTATTTACAAATAAAACCATTAGGACCTACCAATTTGTATATACAGATTATTAGTTTCAGAGTCCAGAATTGTTAACAGTACACCATGAAAGCTCATTCATATGGTGGCATGTAAAAAATCTTCTCACAGTGTAAGATTCTTAGAGGTTACATTTTATTGGAATTATATTACCGATAAACCTGTCTCTCAGTGTGTATGATTCTTAATTTATGCAATTTATAGATATTTTCTTTCTCAGAGATATGAACTGCATAATACTTACAAAAAAACAATAGGACCTACCAAGATGTAAATACAAATCATGGATTCAGAGTCCAAAATGGTTACAAATACACCAGGAAACCTCATTCATGAGGAAGCATTTAAACAGTTTTTATTAGAATGTACTCTCAGAGAAATATAAACTGAACGGTACTTACAAAAAACCAATAGGACCTACCAAGATTTAAATACAGATCACTGGATTCAAAGATCAGAGTGATTACCAATACACAAAGAAACTTAATTCATGAGGGAGAGCTAAACATTTTTTTCTAAAATGTTAGATTCTTAGAAGACACATTTTATTGCAATTATTGTACATATATTTACATCAACACTTATTTGGGTTATATGGTAAAATTCATATAATTACATACATTTCTATAACAACCTTTTTTTAGCTTTTAGTACATATTTACAAAAATTTGTGATTTAAAAAAATTATTATATGTATGAAAAAGAAGACTTTCTGTCAATCAAGAACTTAAACACATCAGGTCCCACCGAGATTTGAACTCGGATCGCTGGATTCAGAGTCCAGCGTGCTAACCATTACACCATGGAACCTCTCTTCTAACACAACATATACAACTTTCTCTTAGAGTGTGAGATCTTATTTTCTACAAGTTACAGGAATAATAATCAGAGAGATAAGTATTACATTGTATTTACAAAAAAAAGCCATTAGGACCTATCAAATTTTTATACAGATTATAGGTTTCAGAGTCCAGAATTGTTAACAGTACACAATGAAACCTCATTCATATGGTAGCATGTACATTTTTTGTCAGAGTATAAGATTCTTAGTGGATACATTTTATTGGAATTAAATGACAGATAAACCTGTCTCTCAGTGTGTAAGATTCTTAATTTATGCAATTTATAGATATTTTTTCTCAGAGATATTAACTGTATTGTACTTACAACAAAACCAATAGAACCTACTAAGATGTAAATATAGATCATGGATTCAGAGTCCAAAATGTTTACCAATATACCATGAAACCTCATCCATTAGGGAGCATCTAAATATTTTTTATAAGAATGTACTCTCAGAGAGATATGAACTGAATGGTACTTACAAAAAACCAATAGGACCTACCAAGATTTAAATACAGATCACTGTATTCAAAGATCAGAGTGGAGTGGTTACCAATACACCAAGAAACCACATTTATTAGGGAACATCTAAACATTTTTTTCTAAAATGTTAGATTCTTAGAAGACACATTTTATTGAAGTTATTGTACATATATTAACATCAATGCTTATTTGGATTACACAGTAAAATTCATATAATTACAAACATTTCTATAACTACCTTTTTTTTAGATTTTAGTACATTTTTACAATAATCAGTAATTTAAAAAAAATGTACTATATGTATAAAAAAGAAAAGTTTTTGTCAATCAAGGAATTAAACTTTGTACGAAAATGCACCTGGTCCCACCGAGATTTGAACTCAATTTACTGGATTCAGAGTACAGAGTGCTAACCATAACACCATGGAATATCCCTTCTAATAACACATATAAAACTTGCTCTCAGAGTGTAAGATCTTTATTTCTACAAGATACAGAAATATTCATTCAGAGAGATATGTACTACATTGTATTTACAAATAAAATCATTAGGACCTACCAATTTGTATATACAGATTATTAGTTTCAGAGTCCAGAATTGTTAACAGTACACTATGAAAGCTCATTCATATGGTGGCATGTAAAAAATGTTCTCACAGTGTAAGATTCTTAGAGGTTACATTTTACTGGAATTATATTACCGATAAACCTGTCTCTCAGTGTGTATGATTCTTAATTTATGCAATTTATAGATATTTTCTTTCTCAGTGATATGAACTGCATAATACGTACAAAAAAACAATAGGACCTACCAAGATGTAAATACAAATCATGTATTCAGAGTCCAAAATGGTTACAAATACACCAGGAAACCTCATTCATGAGGAAGCATTTAAACAGTTTTTATTAGAATATACTCTCAGAGAAATATAAACTGAACGGTACTTACAAAAAACCAATAGGACCTACCAAGATTTAAATACAGAACACTGGATTCAAAGATCAGAGTGGTTACCAATACACCAAGAAACTTCATTCATGAGGGAGAGCTAAACATTTTTTTCTAAAATGTTAGATTCTTAGAAGACACATTTTATTGCAATTATTGTACATATATTTACATCAACGCTTATTTGGGTTATATAGTAACATTCATATAATTACATACATTTCTATAACTACCTTTTTTTAGATTTTAGTACATATTTACAAAAATCAGTGATTTAAAAAAATTATTATATGTATGAAAAAGAAGACTTTCTGTCAATCAAGAACTTAAACTGAAGGTACTAAAACACATCAAGTCCCACCGAGATTTGAACTCGGATCACTGGATTCAGAGTCCAGAGTGCTAACCATTACACCACGAAACCTCTCTTCTAACAGCACATATACAACTTTCTCTTAGAGTGTGAGATCTTATTTTCTACAAGTTACAGGAATAATAATCAGAGAGATAAATATTACATTGTATTTACAAAAAAAGCAATTAGGACCTACCAAATTTTTATACAGATTATAGGTTTCAGAGTCCAGAATTGTTAACAGTACACAATGAAACCTCATTCATATGGTAGCATGTAAATTTTTTTGTCAGAGTATAAGATTCTTAGTGGATACATTTTATTGGAATTAAATGACAGATAAACCTGTCTCTCAGTGTGTAAGATTCTTAATTTATGCAATTTATAGATATTTTCTTTCTCAGAGATATTAACTGTATTGTACTTACAACAAAACCAATAGAACCAACCAAGATGTAAATATAGATCATGGATTCAGAGTCCAAAATGTTTACCAATACACCATGAAACCTCATCCATTAGGGAGCATCTAAATATTTTTATAAGAATGTACTCTCGGAGAGATTTGAACTGAATGGTACTTACAAAAACCAATAGGACCTACCAAGATTTAAATACAGATCACTGTATTCAAAGATCAGAGTGGAGTGGTTACCAATACACCAAGAAACCACATTCATTAGGGAACATCTAAAAAAATTTTCTAAAATGTTAGATTCTTAGAAGACACATTTTATTAAAGTTATTGTACGTATATTAACATCAATGCTTATTGGATTACACAGTAAAATTCATATAATTACAAACATTTCTATAACTACCTTTTTTAGATTTTAGTAAATTTTTACAATAATCAGTGATTTAAAAAAATGTATTATATGTATAAAAAAGAAAAGTTTTTGTCAATCAAGGACTTAAACTAAAGGTACTAAAATGCATCTGGTCCCACCGAGATTTGAACTCAATTTACTGGATTCAGAGTACAGAGTGCTAACCATAACACCATGGAATATCCCTTCTAATAACACATATAAAACTTTCTCTCAGAGTGTAAGATCTTTATTTCTACAAGATACAGAAATATTCATTCAGAGAGATATGTACTACATTGTATTTACAAATAAAATCATTAGGACCTACCAATTTGTATATACAGATTATTAGTTTCAGAGTCCAGAATTGTTAACAGTACACTATGAAAGCTCATTCATATGGTGGCATGTAAAAAATGTTCTCACAGTGTAAGATTCTTAGAGGTTACATTTTATTGGAATTATATTACCGATAAACCTGTCTCTCAGTGTGTATGATTCTTAATTTATGCAATTTATAGATATTTTCTTTCTCAGTGATATGAACTGCATAATACGTACAAAAAAACAATAGGACCTACCAAGATGTAAATACAAATCATGGATTCAGAGTCCAAAATGGTTACAAATACACCAGGAAACCTCATTCATGAGGAAGCATTTAAACAGTTTTCATTAGAATGTACTCTCAGAGAAATATAAACTGAACGGTACTTACAAAAAACCAATAGGACCTACCAAGATTTAAATGCAGATCACTGGATTCAAAGATCAGAGTGGTTACCAATACACCAAGAAACTTCATTCATGAGGGAGAGCTAAACATTTTTTTTTTAAATGTTAGATTCTTAGAAGACACATTTTATTGCAATTATTGTACATATATTTACATCAACGCTTATTTGGGTTATATAGTAAAATTCATATAATTACATACATTTCTATAACTACCTTTTTCTAGCTTTTAGTACATATTTACAAAAATCAGTGATTTAAAAAAATTATTATATGTATGAAAAAGAAGACTTTCTGTCAATCAAGAACTTAAACTGAAGGTACTAAAACACATCAGGTCCCACCGAGATTTGAACTCGGATCGCTGGATTCAGAGCTCAGAGTGCTAACCATTACACCATGGAACCTCTCTTCTAACACAACATATACAACTTTCTCTTAGAGTGTGAGATCTTATTTTCTACAAGTTACAGGAATAATAATCAGAGAGATAAGTATTACATTGTATTTACAAAAAAAAAGCCATTAGGACCTACCAAATTTTTATACAGATTATAGGTTTCAGAGTCCAGAATTGTTAACAGCACACAATGAAACCTCATTCATATGGTAGCATGTACATTTTTTGTCAGAGTATAAGATTCTTAGTGGATACATTTTATTGGAATTAAATGACAGATAAACCTGTCTCTCAGTGTGTAAGATTCTTAATTTATGCAATTTATAGATATTTTCTTTCTCAGAGATATTAACTGTATTGTACTTACAACAAAACCAATAGAACCTACCAAGATGTAAATATAGATCATGGATTCAGAGTCCAAAATGTTTACCAATATACCATGAAACCTCATCCATTAGGGAGCATCTAAATATTTTTATAAGAATGTACTCTCAGAGAGATATGAACTGAATGGTACTTACAAAAAACCAATAGGACCTACCAAGATTTAAATACAGATCACTGTATTCAAAGATCAGAGTGGAGTGGTTACCAATACACCAAGAAACCACATTCATTAGGGAACATCTAAACATTTTTTTCTAAAATGTTAGATTCTTAGAAGACACATTTTATTGAAGTTATTGTACATATATTAACATCAATGCTTATTTGGATTACACAGTAAAATTCATATAATTACAAACATTTCTATAACTACCTTTTTTTTAGATTTTAGTACATTTTTACAATAATCAGTGATTTTTACAAAAAATGTATTATATGTTTAAAAAAGAAAAGTTTTTGTCAATCAAGGACTTAAACTGAAGGTACTAAAATGCACCTGGTCCCACCGAGGTTTGAACTCAATTTACTGGATTCAGAGTACAGAGTGCTAACCATAACACCATGGAATCTCCCTTCTAATATTCATTCAGAGAGATATGTACTACATTGTATTTACAAATAAAACCATTAGGACCTACCAATTTGTATATACAGATTATTAGTTTCAGAGTCCAGAATTGTTAACAGTACACCATGAAAGCTCATTCATATGGTGGCATGTAAAAAATCTTCTCACAGTGTAAGATTCTTAGAGGTTACATTTTATTGGAATTATATTACCGATAAACCTGTCTCTCAGTGTTTATGATTCTTAATTTATGCAATTTATAGATATTTTCTTTCTCAGAGATATGAACTGCATAATACTTACAAAAAAACAATAGGACCTTCCAAGATGTAAATACAAATCATGGATTCAGAGTCCAAAATGGTTACAAATACACCAGGAAACCTCATTCATGAGGAAGCATTTAAACAGTTTTTATTAGAATGTACTCTCAGAGAAATATAAACTGAACGGTACTTACAAAAAACCAATAGGACCTACCAAGATTTAAATACAGATCACTGGATTCAAAGATCAGAGTGATTACCAATACACTAGAAAAAAGGGAGTTTAGGGGGGAAAACCGCACCAGTCCAAATAGATTTTAATGAAATAATTAGAGACCTCTGAAAAACTGAATTTAAATAGAATTCCTTCTATATATGGCAACCATAGATATTGTAAGGATTAATCCCAAAATCGTATAGTGTTGCTATCAGTGGTGCTCCCTAGAGTCAAAAAGTATCAAGTACAAAGAAAGCCAAAAGGAGAGTTTTGGAAAAGACTCTTTTGTGGGAGCACTCTAATTCAGAGGTGATTAGTGTAATTTATGAATTATTAAATAGAAACAATGATAATTAACAAAAATCAAATTCAGGGAGTGACTACCTATGAAATTAATAGTAGCTTAGCGAGAATATTAATAAATTATTCGTGATCTCCAATACTCACGATTAGCAAATCGCCAGGAGCAAATTTCTGTGATACTTTTGTCACCATAATTTTATGTGATATATCTCATGAAATAAGTGACCATCATTCATTCTGCGATTAGTATCCATTACGGATTTTTATAGATGCAGAGAATAAAATCATTGGTCATACGAGTCCCAATATTGGATGACATACAACTGAGTGCCACTGTGTCCAAGAGCCAATTTATTGCAGTACCAGGGTGTTCAAAGGAGGTCTCCCTTCCTCGTACTGACCCAGCATACTGCGGAGGATCCCATTAATAGACCCATGTGTAAAAAGAAGTCCACCTACTTTCCACAGGAACAAATCTGTCCCGAAGTATCGGTATTCATGAAGCTGGTAGCGAAAGAATTTGACCAAATCCATATAAACAAACAAAAGTGGCGGGGTTATTCTAATCTTACCCGACAAGAAAGAACTGCCCTAAGAGAAATACGGACATGGCAAGATGTGGTCATCAAGTCCTCGGACAAAGGAGGCAACGTCGTCATCTGGCCCAAAACAGAATATATTAAGGAAGCACAGCGACAACTTGATACCACCAACTGTTATAAACAAATATTACTTAATCCTCTTCAGGATTATAAAACAATCTATGAAAAGATTCTTAACCAAGCACAAGCTCAAGGTACCATCACAAAACAGGAGTATGATTATTTGTTGACACAGAATCCCAAGATCCCTACCTATTACCTACTACCAAAAATACATAAAAACATCCAGACCCCCCCAGGGAGACCCATTGTGTCTGGGATAGGGGGATTAACAGAAAAGGCGAGTATCTTCCTTGATCTACACCTCAGACAATATGTTCTTGATCTTCCCTCATATGTCCAGGATACAACTGACATATTGAGGAAACTGCATGATTTAAGACTAGAAGAAAATCAATACTTGGTGTCATTAGATGTTGAGGCTTTATACACATCAATAGGCCATAAAGATGGGATAAGAGCAGTAGCACACTTTCTAAATAATGAACCAAAGAAGGATTTTCACCTGTTTTTGATTAAATTACTTCATTTTGTGCTACATTACAATTTTTTTACATTTAATGACAAATTCTATCTCCAAACAAGGGGCACGGCTATGGGGGCGGCCTGTGCGCCCACATATGCTAACATATTCCTTGGATGGTGGGAGAAGGAAATCATCTTCAAAGACCACAATGACACATTTACGTCTCATGTCGTTATGTGGAACAGATACATAGACGACATTTTTATGATCTGGGAAGGTGACCTACAGCTGCTGCACCAATTCATAGAACATCTCAACAAGAATGATTTGAATATTCATCTAACACATAGTATAAGCCAATCAGAGCTTCCATTTTTGGACTTGATGATTTACAAGAACCCTGAAGGAATGATTGATTCAAAATTATATCGGAAGAGTACAGCAACAAACACCTTATTACACCAAACCAGTTCTCATTTTCCCCCTACCATAGAAAATATTCCAAAAGGGGAATTCCTCCGACTCCGCAGGAACTGTTCAGATGACAAGGAATTCACAACACAAAGCATAGAACTGACAAATAGACTATGCGATAGGGGATACAGTAAAACCTCAATAAAAAAAGCTATGAAAACTGTCAAAACCATCAAAAGAGAGGATTTAATTTTCAAAAGAGAACCAAAAAATATAAGTACTGATAACACCATTCGTTTTGTTGGGAATTTCTGTCAAGAATGGAAGAGGGTAAACACAGCAATACAGAAACATTGGCATATTCTACATGCAGATCTTACCCTATCTAAAAATTTGGGTCCGAAGGTCGCCATGAGTTGGCGCAGATCCAAAAACCTCAAAGACAGACTTGTAAGCAGTCACTTTCAAAAATTCCCTACTAAAAGACCAATAGCCACTAGAACATACCCCTGTGGCAAATGCAAAGCCTGCAAATATATAGATTCAACAAAAGAAATAAAAGATAAATTCGGAAAGATGATACAAATAAAAGACTACATGAACTGCCAAACGGAAGGAGTTATTTATTGCTTGAAATGTAGCTGCAACCAAAAATACATTGGCATGACAACTCGCCCGCTCAAACAGCGAGTCCTAGAACATGTAGGATCTATACGTAATGCCATCACGGATAAGGCTAAGATGAAGCAACTAACTTCAGTTGCTCGCCATTTTTACACCCATCATGAGAATAGATGGGAGGAGCTCAAAGTCTTTGGTTTGGAGAAAATTAAACTCGGAATACGAGGAGGTAATCTAACCGACAACTTACTGAAAAGAGAGAGCGAATGGATCTTTAAGATGGGATCCTTATACCCAACAGGTATGAATGAAAACATAAACTACGGGGTTTATCTAAATTAATGTCCTCTTAACACTTGTTATCCACCTACAGTTTCTTCCTGTAACCATGGTTAACTCACATAAAATATTTTTACAAACACCTCTTTTTAAAACATCCCACTTCCTAATAACAGACTATCAATCACGCTCTTGTCACACCTATTCACTCTCACATAGCACAATTTCATCACAGGCTAGCAACAGCATATCACTCACATTCCCACCACTTCTATTCAACAGCACATCTTCATCATAGGTTCTCTTCACATTTATTTTCTGTCCTCTCCATTATTATCACAAATAAGTACAATTGATTCACCATTTTCCCTCACTTCCTTATTAAATATTTCATTCCCCCGTAATTTTCACCAATCAAGAATAAAAATTAATATAAAAATCATCATGAATCACATCACTTATTACCCAATTTACTTATTAATTAATTAAAGCATTGCTACAAATTAATTAATAACATATCACTACTTGCACATCAACAATATGTTTTTCACCTTATTAAACATGCCTTGCCATATTATTTATATTACAAATCCACTATAAACTAACACAAACCGTGGTAACTACTTTTATTATTATTGTGAAACCTGGGAGACCAATATAACCCACAAGATTGGTGGACTATTATGTTCATCAAACAAATCATCCAATCAGCTATGAGCCCCGATCTACATAAACTGGAACCTTCAGAGATCACATTACGTCCTGTGACCAAGCTTAATTTGCGAAACGTACGTCAGGATTAGGCAATCACGTGATGCGCACACGTGATCGCACCAGCCGGAGCGCTTAGACCATCACCAGGCAACGGCCCTCAGTGAAACCACGGACACACGCTGCTGCAGCTTCGGGAGTGTCTCCTGCGGCGACGTCTACAACCCACCGCTATTACAGACACACGCCGCTGCAGTCCTCGGAGCCCTCACACGGCACAAAACGGAATGGACAGCGTACAGACCAGCACTGGTATCGTATATACCCCACACCAATGTGTAATCTAACTATTTTACAGTGAAAATTTGCAAGGCTGCAACTGACTGACTGAATAATCTGCAAATACCTCTTATAGAACTCTGAACATCAGAAATACCTTATAGCAGTTCAGTCCCCAAGTGCAATCTAAAGAAATAATTGTTCATTATAGCTGGTATCTGTTTGATATCCATTCAAAATTGTCTGCCATTCTGCCTTAATCAGGCACTTAAGCTAATTGGTACGGCCGTACAGGTGATTTTTTTCTAAGCACAAACATAACATTTATTAATTAATGATGTAATGTGGCATTTATGAATTTTTCCACATATACATAATTTTTCTAATAACTTATTTATAATTTTTCAGTGAACTTTTATGTCACGTGCGGTACAATTAAGGGAGTGTATTTATAACTATCTTTTTGTGACCATTGTGTCATATGTTGATCAATCAACTGGTAGTTGCTAACCATGTCACATGTGGAATAATTAAGGGATTATATCTATAATTATCTGTTTGTGACCATTGTGTCATATGCTGATTAATCAGCTGGTGATCGTTAAGGATTTTGTGGCCGCCGTGTCACATACCTTTCCACAATTTAAGTATCTCTTTGTGACCACTGTGTCGTGACTGTCGGGTCACAAACCGAATTATCAATTGATGAATACTTGTGACAATCAGGTCACATGTGGAATAATTAAGGGATTGTATCTATAATTATCTCTTTGTGACCATTGTGTCATATGCTGATCAATCAGCTGGTGATTTTAAGGTTCTGTGACCACTCTGTCACATACCTTTCCGTAATTTAAGTATCTCTTTATGACAACTGTGTCATGACCGCCATGTCATATATTCACTTATCAGTTAATGAATATTTGTGATAATATGCATTTATTTACTCCCATGTGACCGCCGTGTCATATATTTTGCTTATATGTGGTATATTTGAATTTTTCCCTCATATATTTAAGTGACTATATACATACAACTAACCCTAGTGATCACTGTATCTTATGCTGATTTATCAGCTGTTTGCACATAATCCTTTTCAGTTTGTAACTTAATTGTTACAAATTATATACATTTTCCACTCCTTACATATAGTAGTCACCTGGCATATATTTGGAGTGACCAAAGAAAGGAGTCCAATAATTGCGGTCATACTTCACTGGAGATGCCCAATCTCTTCTGAACTTGGAAGCTAAGCAGTGAAAGGCTGGGTCAGTACGAGGAAGGGAGACCTCCTTTGAACACCCTGGTACTGCAATAAATTGGCTCTTGGACACAGTGGCACTCAGTTGTATGTCATCCAATATTGGGACTCGTATGACCAATGATTTTATTCTCTGCATCTATAAAAATCCGTAATGGATACTAATCGCAGAATGAATGATGGTCACTTATTTCATGAGATATATCACATAAAATTATGGTGACAAAAGTATCACAGAAATTTGCTCCTGGCGATTTGCTAATCGTGAGTATTGGAGATCACGAATAATTTATTAATATTCTCGCTAAGCTACTATTAATTTCATAGGTAGTCACTCCCTGAATTTGATTTTTGTTAATTATCATTGTTTCTATTTAATATTTCATAAATTACACTAATCACCTCTGAATTAGAGTGCTCCCACAAAAGAGTCTTTTCCAAAACTCTCATTTTGGCTTTCTTTGTACTTGATTACCAATACACCAAGAAACTTAATTCATGAGGGAGAGCTAAACATTTTTTTCTAAAATGTTAGATTCTTAGAAGACACATTTTATTGCAATTATTGTACATATATTTACATAAACACTTATTTGGGTTATATAGTAAAATTCATATAATTACATACATTTCTATAACAACCTTTTTTTAGCTTTTAGTACATATTTACAAAAATTTGTGATTTAAAAAAATTATTATATGTATGAAAAAGAAGACTTTCTGTCAATCAAGAACTTAAACTGAAGGTACTAAAACACATCAGGTCCCCCCGAGATTTGAACTCGGATCACTGGATTCAGAGCCCAGAGTGCTAACCATTACACCATGGAACCTCTCTTCTAACACATCATATACAACTTTCTCTTAGAGTGTAAGATCTTATTTTCTACAAGTTACAGGAATAATAATCAGAGAGATAAGTATTACATTGTATTTACAAAAAAAAAGCCATTAGGACCTACCAAATTTTTATACAGATTATAGGTTTCAGAGTCCAGAATTGTTAACAGCACACAATGAAACCTCATTCATATGGTAGCATGTACATTTTTTGTCAGAGTATAAGATTCTTAGTGGATACATTTTATTGGAATTAAATGACAGATAAACCTGTCTCTCAGTGTGTAAGATTCTTAATTTATGCAATTTATAGATATTTTCTTTCTCAGAGATATTAACTGTATTGTACTTACGACAAAACCAATAGAACCTACCAAGATGTAAATATAGATCATGGATTCAGTGTCCAAAATGTTTACCAATACACCATGAAACCTCATCCATTAGGGAGCATCTAAATATTTTTATAAGAATGTACTCTCAGAGAGATTTGAACTGAATGGTACTTACAAAAACCAATAGGACCTACCAAGATTTAAATACAGATCACTGTATTCAAAGATCAGAGTGGAGTGGTTACCAATACACCAAGAAACCACATTCATTAGGGAACATCTAAAAAAAATGTCTAAAATGTTAGATTCTTAGAAGACACATTTTATTGAAGTTATTGTACATATATTAACATCAATGCTTATTGGATTACACAGTAAAATTCATATAATTACAAACATTTCTATAACTACCTTTTTTAGATTTTAGTAAATTTTTACAATAATCAGTGATTTAAAAAAATGTATTATATGTATAAAAAAGAAAAGTTTTTGTCAATCAAGGACTTAAACTGAAGGTACTAAAATGCACCTGGTCCCTCCGAGATTTGAACTCAATTTACTGGATTCAGAGTACAGAGTGCTAACCATAACACCATGGAATCTCCCTTCTAATAACCCATATAAAACTTTCTCTCAGAGTGTAAGATCTTTATTTCTACAAGATACAGAAATATTCATTCAGAGAGATATGTACTACATTGTATTTACAAATAAAACCATTAGGACCTACCAATTTGTATATACAGATTATTAGTTTCAGAGTCCAGAATTATTAACAGTACACCATGAAAGCTCATTCATATGGTGGCATGTAAAAAATGTTCTCACAGTGTAAGATTCTTAGAGGTTACATTTTATTGGAATTATATTACCGATAAACCTGTCTCTCAGTGTGTATGATTCTTAATTTATGCAATTTATAGATATTTTCTTTCTCAGAGATATGAACTGCATAATACTTACAAAAAAACAATAGGACCTACCAAGATGTAAATACAAATCATGGATTCAGAGTCCAAAATGGTTACAAATACACCAGGAAACCTCATTCATGAGGAAGCATTAAACAGTTTTTATTAGAATGTACTCTCAGAGAAATATAAACTGAACGGTACTTACAAAAAACCAATAGGACCTACCAAGATTTAAATACAGATCACTGGATTCAAAGATCAGAGTGGTTACCAATACACCAAGAAACTTCATTCATGAGGGAGAGCTAAACATTTTTTTCTAAAATGTTAGATTCTTAGAAGACACATTTTATTGCAATTATTGTACATATATTTACATCAACGCTTATTTGGGTTATATAGTAACATTCATATAATTACATACATTTCTATAACTACCTTTTTTTAGATTTTAGTACATATTTACAAAAATCAGTGATTTAAAAAAATGATTATATGTATGAAAAAGAAGACTTTCTGTCAATCAAGAACTTAATCATCAGGTCCTAACGAGATTTGAACTCAGATCGCTGGATTCAGAGTCCAGAGTGCTAACCATTACACCATGGAACCTCTCTTCTAACACACCATATACAACTTTCTATTAGAGTGTGAGATCTTATTTTCTACAAGTTACAGGAATAATAATCAGAGAGATAAGTATTACATTATATTTACAAAAAAAAGCCATTAGGACCTACCAAATTTTTATACAGATTATAGGTTTCAGAGTCCAGTATTGTTAACAGTACACAATGAAACCTCATTCATATGGTAGCATGTACATTTTTTGTCAGAGTATAAGATTCTTAGTGGATACATTTTATTGGAATTAAATGACAGATAAACCTGTCTCTCAGTGTGTAAGATTCTTAATTTATGCAATTTATAGATATTTTCTTTCTCAGAGATATTAACTGTATTGTACTTACAACAAAACCAATAGAACCTACCAAGATGTAAATATAGATCATGGATTCAGAGTCCAAAATGTTTACCAATACACCATGAAACCTCATCCATTAGGGAGCATCTAAATATTTTTATAAGAATGTACTCTCAGAGAGATATGAACTGAATGGTACTTACAAAAAACCAATAGGACCTACCAAGATTTAAATACAGATCACTGTATTCAAAGATCAGAGTGGAGTGGTTACCAATACACCAAGAAACCACATTCATTAGGGAACATCTAAACATTTTTTTCTAAAATGTTAGATTCTTAGAAGACACATTTTATTGAAGTTATTGTACATATATTAACATCAATGCTTATTTGGATTACACAGTAAAATTCATATAATTACAAACATTTCTATAACTACCTTTTTTTAGATTTTAGTACATTTTTACAATAATCAGTGATTTAAAAAAATGTATTATATGTATAAAAAAGAAAAGTTTTTGTCAATCAAGGACTTAAACTTTGTACTAAAATGCACCTGGTCCCACCGAGATTTGAACTCAATTTACTGGATTCAGAGTACAGAGTGCTAACCATAACACCATGGAATCTCCCTTCTAATAACACATATAAAACTTTCTCTCAGAGTGTAAGATCTTTATTTCTACAAGATACAGAAATATTCATTCAGAGAGATATGTACTACATTGTATTTACAAATAAAACCATTAGGACCTACCAATTTGTATATACAGATTATTAGTTTCAGAGTCCAGAATTGTTAACAGTACACCATGAAAGCTCATTCATATGGTGGCATGTAAAAAATGTTCTCACAGTGTAAGATTCTTAGAGGTTACATTTTATTGGAATTATATTACCGATAAACCTGTCTCTCAGTGTGTATGATTCTTAATTTATGCAATTTATAGATATTTTCTTTCTCAGAGATATGAACTGCATAATACTTACAAAAAAAAACAATAGGACCTACCAAGATGTAAATACAAATCATGGATTCAGAGTCCAAAATGGTTACAAATACACCAGGAAACCTCATTCATGAGGAAGCATTTAAACAGTTTTCATTAGAATGTACTCTCAGAGAAATATAAACTGAACGGTACTTACAAAAAACCAATAGGACCTACCAAGATTTAAATACAGATCACTGGATTCAAAGATCAGAGTGGTTACCAATACACCAAGAAACTTCATTCATGAGGGAGAGCTAAACATTTTTTTCTAAAATGTTAGATTCTTAGAAGACACATTTTATTGCAATTATTGTACATATATTTACATCAACGCTTATTTGGGTTATATAGTAACATTCATATAATTACATACATTTCTATAACTACCTTTTTTTAGCTTTTAGTACATATTTACAAAAATCAGTGATTTAAAAAAATTATTATATGTATGAAAAAGAAGACTTTCTGTCAATCAAGAACTTAAACTGAAGGTACTAAAACACATCAGGTCCCACCGAGATTTGAACTCGGATCACTGGATTCAGAGTCCAGAGTGCTAACCATTACACCACGAAACCTCTCTTCTAACAGAACATATACAACTTTCTCTTAGAGTGTGAGATCTTATTTTCTACAAGTTACAGGAATAATAATCAGAGAGATAAATATTACATTGTATTTACAAAAAAAGCAATTAGGACCTACCAAATTTTTATACAGATTATAGGTTTCAGAGTCCAGAATTGTTAACAGTACACAATGAAACCTCATTCATATGGTAGCATGTACATTTTTTGTCAGAGTATAAGATTCTTAGTGGATACATTTTATTGGAATTAAATGACAGATAAACCTGTCTCTCAGTGTGTAAGATTCTTAATTTATGCAATTTATAGATATTTTCTTTCTCAGAGATATTAACTGTATTGTACTTACAACAAAACCAATAGAACCAACCAAGATGTAAATATAGATCATGGATTCAGAGTCCAAAATGTTTACCAATACACCATGAAACCTCATCCATTAGGGAGCATCTAAATATTTTTATAAGAATGTACTCTCGGAGAGATTTGAACTGAATGGTACTTACAAAAACCAATAGGACCTACCAAGATTTAAATACAGATCACTGTATTCAAAGATCAGAGTGGAGTGGTTACCAATACACCAAGAAACCACATTCATTAGGGAACATCTAAAAAAAAATTCTAAAATGTTAGATTCTTAGAAGACACATTTTATTAAAGTTATTGTACGTATATTAACATCAATGCTTACTGGATTACACAGTAAAATTCATATAATTACAAACATTTCTATAACTACCTTTTTTAGATTTTAGTAAATTTTTACAATAATCAGTGATTTAAAAAAATGTATTATATGTATAAAAAAGAAAAGTTTTTGTCAATCAAGGACTTAAACTAAAGGTACTAAAATGCATCTGGTCCCACCGAGATTTGTACTCAATTTACTGGATTCAGAGTACAGAGTGCTAACCATAACACCATGGAATCTCCCTTCTAATAACACATATAAAACTTTCTCTCAGAGTGTAAGATCTTTATTTCTACAAGATACAGAAATATTCATTCAGAGAGATATGTACTACATTGTATTTACAAATAAAATCATTAGGACCTACCAATTTGTATATACAGATTATTAGTTTCAGAGTCCAGAATTGTTAACAGTACACTATGAAAGCTCATTCATATGGTGGCATGTAAAAAATGTTCTCACAGTGTAAGATTCTTAGAGGTTACATTTTATTGGAATTATATTACCGATAAACCTGTCTCTCAGTGTGTATGATTCTTAATTTATGCAATTTATAGATATTTTCTTTCTCAGTGATATGAACTGCATAATACGTACAAAAAAACAATAGGACCTACCAAGATGTAAATACAAATCATGGATTCAGAGTCCAAAATGGTTACAAATACACCAGGAAACCTCCTTCATGAGGAAGCATTTAAACAGTTTTCATTAGAATGTACTCTCAGAGAAATATAAACTGAACGGTACTTACAAAAAACCAATAGGACCTACCAAGATTTAAATACAGATCACTGGATTCAAAGATCAGAGTGGTTACCAATACACCAAGAAACTTCATTCATGAGGGAGAGCTAAACATTTTTTTTTTTAAATGTTAGATTCTTAGAAGACACATTTTATTGCAATTATTGTACATATATTTACATCAACGCTTATTTGGGTTATATAGTAACATTCATATAATTACATACATTTCTATAACTACCTTTTTTTAGCTTTTAGTACATATTTACAAAAATCAGTGATTTAATAAAATTATTATATGTATGAAAAAGAAGACTTTCTGTCAATCAAGAACTTAAACTGAAGGTACTAAAACACATCAGGTCCCACCGAGATTTGAACTCAGATCACTGGATTCAGAGTCCAGAGTGCTAACCATTACACCACGAAACCTCTCTTCTAACAGCACATATACAACTTTCTCTTAGAGTGTGAGATCTTATTTTCTACAAGTTACAGGAATAATAATTAGAGAGATAAATATTACATTGTATTTACAAAAAAAGCAATTAGGACCTACCAAATTTTTATACAGATTATAGGTTTCAGAGTCCAGAATTGTTAACAGTACACAATGAAACCTCATTCATATGGTAGCATGTAAATTTTTTTGTCAGAGTATAAGATTCTTAGTGGATACATTTTATTGGAATTAAATGACAGATAAACCTGTCTCTCAGTGTGTAAGATTCTTAATTTATGCAATTTATAGATATTTTCTTTCTCAGAGATATTAACTGTATTGTACTTACAACAAAACCAATAGAACCAACCAAGATGTAAATATAGATCATGGATTCAGAGTCCAAAATGTTTACCAATACACCATGAAACCTCATCCATTAGGGAGCATCTAAATATTTTTATAAGAATGTACTCTCGGAGAGATTTGAACTGAATGGTACTTACAAAAACCAATAGGACCTACCAAGATTAAAATACAGATCACTGTATTCAAAGATCAGAGTGGAGTGGTTACCAATACACCAAGAAACCACATTCATTAGGGAACATCTAAAAAAAATTTCTAAAATGTTAGATTCTTAGAAGACACATTTTATTAAAGTTATTGTACGTATATTAACATCAATGCTTATTGGATTACACAGTAAAATTCATATAATTACAAACATTTCTATAACTACCTTTTTTAGATTTTAGTAAATTTTTACAATAATCAGTGATTTAAAAAAATGTATTATATGTATAAAAAAGAAAAGTTTTTGTCAATCAAGGACTTAAACTAAAGGTACTAAAATGCATCTGGTCCCACCAAGATTTGAACTCAATTTACTGGATTCAGAGTACAGAGTGCTAACCATAACACCATGGAATCTCCCTTCTAATAACACATATAAAACTTTCTCTCAGAGTGTAAGATCTTTATTTCTACAAGATACAGAAATATTCATTCAGAGAGATATGTACTACATTGTATTTACAAATAAAATCATTAGGACCTACCAATTTGTATATACAGATTATTAGTTTCAGAGTCCAGAATTGTTAACAGTACACTATGAAAGCTCATTCATATGGTGGCATGTAAAAAATGTTCTCACAGTGTAAGATTCTTAGAGGTTACATTTTATTGGAATTATATTACCGATAAACCTGTCTCTCAGTGTGTATGATTCTTAATTTATGCAATTTATAGATATTTTCTTTCTCAGTGATATGAAATGCATAATACGTACAAAAAAGCAATAGGACCTACCAAGATGTAAATACAAATCATGGATTCAGAGTCCAAAATGGTTACAAATACACCAGGAAACCTCATTCATGAGGAAGCATTTAAACAGTTTTCATTAGAATGTACTCTCAGAGAAATATAAACTGAACGGTACTTACAAAAAACCAATAGGACCTACCAAGATTTAAATACAGATCACTGGATTCAAAGATCAGAGTGGTTACCAATACACCAAGAAACTTCATTCATGAGGGAGAGCTAAACATTTTTTTTTAAATGTTAGATTCTTAGAAGACACATTTTATTGCAATTATTGTACATATATTTACATCAACGCTTATTTGGGTTATATAGTAAAATTCATATAATTACATACATTTCTATAACTACCTTTTTCTAGCTTTTAGTACATATTTACAAAAATCAGTGATTTAAAAAAATTATTATATGTATGAAAAAGAAGACTTTCTGTCAATCAAGAACTTAATCATCAGGGCCCAACGAGATTTGAACTCGGATCACTGGATTCAGAGTTCAGAGGGCTAACCATTACACCATGGAACCTCTCTTCTAACACAACATATACAACTTTCTATTAGAGTGTGAGATCTTATTTTCTACAAGTTACAGGAATAATAATCAGAGAGATAAGTATTACATTGTATTTACAAAAAAAAGCCATTAGGACCTACCAAATTTTTATACAGATTATAGGTTTCAGAGTCCAGAATTGTTAACAGTACACAATGAAACCTCATTCATATGGTAGCATGTACATTTTTTGTCAGAGTATAAGATTCTTAGTGGATACATTTTATTGAAATTAAATGACAGATAAACCTGTCTCTCAGTGTGTAAGATTCTTAATTTATGCAATTTATAGATATTTTCTTTCTCAGAGATATTAACTGTATTGTACTTACAACAAAACCAATAGAACCTACCAAGATGTAAATATAGATCATGGATTCAGAGTCCAAAATGTTTACCAATATACCATGAAACCTCATCCATTAGGGAGCATCTAAATATTTTTATAAGAATGTACTCTCAGAGAGATATGAACTGAATGGTACTTACAAAAAACCAATAGGACCTACCAAGATTTAAATACAGATCACTGTATTCAAAGATCAGAGTGGAGTGGTTACCAATACACCAAGAAACCACATTCATTAGGGAACATCTAAACATTTTTTTCTAAAATGTTAGATTCTTAGAAGACACATTTTATTGAAGTTATTGTACATATATTAACATCAATGCTTATTTGGATTACACAGTAAAATTCATATAATTACAAACATTTCTATAACTACCTTTTTTTTAGATTTTAGTACATTTTTACAATAATCAGTGATTTAAAAAAAATGTATTATATGTATAAAAAAGAAAAGTTTTTGTCAATCAAGGACTTAAACTGAAGGTACTAAAATGCACCTGGTCCCACCGAGATTTGAACTCAATTTACTGGATTCAGAGTACAGAGTGCTAACCATAACACCATGGAATCTCCCTTCTAATAACACATATAAAACTTGCTCTCAGAGTGTAAGATCTTTATTTCTACAAGATACAGAAATATTAATTCAGAGAGATATGTACTACATTGTATTTACAAATAAAATCATTAGGACCTACCAATTTGTATATACAGATTATTAGTTTCAGAGTCCAGAATTGTTAACAGTACACTATGAAAGCTCATTCATATGGTGGCATGTAAAAAATGTTCTCACAGTGTAAGATTCTTAGAGGTTACATTTTATTGGAATTATATTACCGATAAACCTGTCTCTCAGTGTGTATGATTCTTAATGTATGCAATTTATAGATATTTTCTTTCTCAGTGATATGAACTGCATAATACGTACAAAAAAACAATAGGACCTACCAAGATGTAAATACAAATCATGGATTCAGAGTCCAAAATGGTTACAATTACACCAGGAAACCTCATTCATGAGGAAGCATTTAAACAGTTTTTATTAGAATGTACTCTCAGAGAAATATAAACTGAACGGTACTTACAAAAAACCAATAGGACCTACCAAGGTTTAAATACAGATCACTGGATTCAAAGATCAGAGTGGTTACCAATACACCAAGAAACTTCATTCATGAGGGAGAGCTAAACATTTTTTTTTTAAATGTTAGATTCTTAGAAGACACATTTTATTGCAATTATTGTACATATATTTACATCAACGCTTATTTGGGTTATATAGTAAAATTCATATAATTACATACATTTCTATAACTACCTTTTTCTAGCTTTTAGTACGTATTTACAAAAATCAGTGATTTAAAAAAATTATTATATGTATGAAAAAGAAGACTTTCTGTCAATCAAGAACTTAAACTGAAGGTACTAAAACACATCAGGTCCCACCGAGATTTGAACTCAGATCACTGGATTCAGAGCTCAGAGTGCTAACCATTACACCATGGAACCTCTCTTCTAACACAACATATACAACTTTCTCTTAGAGTGTGAGATCTTATTTTCTACAAGTTACAGGAATAATAATCAGAGAGATAAGTATTACATTGTATTTACAAAAAAAAAGCCATTAGGACCTACCAAATTTTTATACAGATTATAGGTTTCAGAGTCCAGAATTGTTAACAGCACACAATGAAACCTCATTCATATGGTAGCATGTACATTTTTTGTCAGAGTATAAGATTCTTAGTGGATACATTTTATTGGAATTAAATGACAGATAAACCTGTCTCTCAGTGTGTAAGATTCTTAATTTATGCAATTTATAGATATTTTCTTTCTCAGAGATATTAACTGTATTGTACTTACAACAAAACCAATAGAACCTACCAAGATGTAAATATAGATCATGGATTCAGAGTCCAAAATGTTTACCAATATACCATGAAACCTCATCCATTAGGGAGCATCTAAATATTTTTATAAGAATGTACTCTCAGAGAGATATGAACTGAATGGTACTTACAAAAAACCAATAGGACCTACCAAGATTTAAATACAGATCACTGTATTCAAAGATCAGAGTGGAGTGGTTACCAATACACCAAGAAACCACATTCATTAGGGAACATCTAAACATTTTTTTCTAAAATGTTAGATTCTTAGAAGACACATTTTATTGAAGTTATTGTACATATATTAACATCAATGCTTATTTGGATTACACAGTAAAATTCATATAATTACAAACATTTCTATAACTACCTTTTTTTTAGATTTTAGTACATTTTTACAATAATCAGTGATTTTTACAAAAAATGTATTATATGTATAAAAAAGAAAAGTTTTTGTCAATCAAGGACTTAAACTGAAGGTACTAAAATGCACCTGGTCCCACCGAGGTTTGAACTCAATTTACTGGATTCAGAGTACAGAGTGCTAACCATAACACCATGGAATCTCCCTTCTAATAACACATATAAAACTTTCTCTCAGAGTGTAAGATCTTTATTTCTACAAGATACAGAAATATTCATTCAGAGAGATATGTACTACATTGTATTTACAAATAAAACCATTAGGACCTACCAATTTGTATATACAGATTATTAGTTTCAGAGTCCAGAATTGTTAACAGTACACCATGAAAGCTCATTCATATGGTGGCATGTAAAAAATCTTCTCACAGTGTAAGATTCTTAGAGGTTACATTTTATTGGAATTATATTACCGATAAACCTGTCTCTCAGTGTGTATGATTCTTAATTTATGCAATTTATAGATATTTTATTTCTCAGAGATATGAACTGCATAATACTTACAAAAAAACAATAGGACCTACCAAGATGTAAATACAAATCATGGATTCAGAGTCCAAAATGGTTACAAATACACCAGGAAACCTCATTCATGAGGAAGCATTTAAACAGTTTTTATTAGAATGTACTCTCAGAGAAATATAAACTGAACGGTACTTACAAAAAACCAATAGGACCTACCAAGATTTAAATACAGATCACTGGATTCAAAGATCAGAGTGATTACCAATACAATAAGAAACTTAATTCATGAGGGAGAGCTAAACATTTTTTTCTAAAATGTTAGATTCTTAGAAGACACATTTTATTGCAATTATTGTACATATATTTACATCAACACTTATTTGGGTTATATAGTAAAATTCATATAATTACATACATTTCTATAACAACCTTTTTTTAGCTTTTAGTACATATTTACAAAAATTAGTGATTTAAAAAAATTATTATATGTATGAAAAAGAAGACTTTCTGTCAATCAAGAACTTATACTGAAGGTACTAAAACACATCAGGTCCCACCGAGATTTGAACTCGGATAGCTAGATTCAGAGTCCAGAGTGCTAACCATTACACCATGGAACCTCTCTTCTAACACAACATATACAACTTTCTCTTAGAGTGTGAGATCTTATTTTCTACAAGTTACAGGAATAATAATCAGAGAGATAAGTATTACATTGTATTTACAAAAAAAAGCCATTAGGACCTACCAAATTTTTATACAGATTATAGGTTTCAGAGTCCAGAATTGTTAACAGTACACAATGAAACCTCATTCATATGGTAGCATGTACATTTTTTGTCAGAGTATAAGATTCTTAGTGGATACATTTTATTGGAATTAAATGACAGATAAACCTGTCTCTCAGTGTGTAAGATTCTTAATTTATGCAATTTATAGATATTTTCTTTCTCAGAGATATTAACTGTATTGTACTTACAACAAAACCAATAGAACCTACCAAGATGTAAATATAGATCATGGATTCAGAGTCCAAAATGTTTACCAATATACCATGAAACCTCATCCATTAGGGAGCATCTAAATATTTTTTATAAGAATGTACTCTCAGAGAGATATGAACTGAATGGTACTTACAAAAAACCAATAGGACCTACCAAGATTTAAATACAGATCACTGTATTCAAAGATCAGAGTGGAGTGGTTACCAATACACCAAGAAACCACATTCATTAGGGAACATCTAAAAAAAATGTCTAAAATGTTAGATTCTTAGAAGACACATTTTATTGCAATTATTGTACATATATTTACATCAACGCTTATTTGGGTTATATAGTAAAATTCATATAATTACATACATTTCTATAACTACCTTTTTTTAGCTTTTAGTACATATTTACAAAAATCAGTGATTTAAACAAATTATTATATGTATGAAAAAGAAGACTTTCTGTCAATCAAGAACTTAATCATCAGGTCCCAACAAGATTTGAACTCGGATCGCTGGATTCAGAATCCAGAGTGCTAACCATTACACCATGGAACCTCTCTTCTAACACACCATATACAACTTTCTCTTAGAGTGTGAGATCTTATTTTCTACAAGTTACAGGAATAATAATCAGAGAGATAAGTATTACATTGTATTTACAAAAAAAAGCAATTAGGACCTACCAAATTTTTATACAGATTATAGGTTTCAGAGTCCAGAATTGTTAACAGCACACAATGAAACCTCATTCATATGGTAGCATGTACATTTTTTGTCAGAGTATAAGATTCTTAGTGGATACATTTCATTGGAATTAAATGACAGATAAACCTGTCTCTCAGTGTGTAAGATTCTTAATTTATGCAATTTATAGATATTTTCTTTCTCAGAGATATTAACTGTATTGTACTTACAACAAAACCAATAGAACCTACCAAGATGTAAATATAGATCATGGATTCAGAGTCCAAAATGTTTACCAATATACCATGAAACCTCATCCATTAGGGAGCATCTAAATATTTTTATAAGAATGTACTCTCAGAGAGATATGAACTGAATGGTACTTACAAAAAACCAATAGGACCTACCAAGATTTAAATACAGATCACTGTATTCAAAGATCAGAGTGGAGTGGTTACCAATACACCAAGAAACCACATTCATTAGGGAACATCTAAACATTTTTTTCTAAAATGTTAGATTCTTAGAAGACACATTTTATTGAAGTTATTGTACATATATTAACATCAATGCTTATTTGGATTACACAGTAAAATTCATATAATTACAAAGATTTCTATAACTACCTTTTTTTTAGATTTTAGTACATTTTTACAATAATCAGTGATTTTTACAAAAAATGTATTATATGTATAAAAAAGAAAAGTTTTTGTCAATCAAGGACTTAAACTGACGGTACTAAAATGCACCTGGTCCCACCGAGGTTTGAACTCAATTTACTGGATTCAGAGTACAGAGTGCTAACCATAACACCATGGAATCTCCCTTCTAATAACACATATAAAACTTTCTCTCAGAGTGTAAGATCTTTATTTCTACAAGATACAGAAATATTCATTCAGAGAGATATGTACTACATTGTATTTACAAATAAAACCATTAGGACCTACCAATTTGTATATACAGATTATTAGTTTCAGAGTCCAGAATTGTTAACAGTACACCATGAAAGCTCATTCATATGGTGGCATGTAAAAAATCTTCTCACAGTGTAAGATTCTTAGAGGTTACATTTTATTGGAATTATATTACCGATAAACCTGTCTCTCAGTGTGTATGATTCTTAATTTATGCAATTTATAGATATTTTCTTTCTCAGAGATATGAACTGCATAATACTTACAAAAAAACAATAGGACCTACCAAGATGTAAATACAAATCATGGATTCAGAGTCCAAAATGGTTACAAATACACCAGGAAACCTCATTCATGAGGAAGCATTTAAACAGTTTTTATTAGAATGTACTCTCAGAGAAATATAAACTGAACGGTACTTACAAAAAACCAATAGGACCTACCAAGATTTAAATACAGATCACTGGATTCAAAGATCAGAGTGATTACCAATACACCAAGAAACTTCATTCATGAGGGAGAGCTAAACATTTTTTTCTAAAATGTTAGATTCTTAGAAGACACATTTTATTGCAATTATTGTACATATATTTACATCAACACTTATTTGGGTTATATAGTAAAATTCATATAATTACATACATTTCTATAACAACCTTTTTTTAGCTTTTAGTACATATTTACAAAAATCAGTGATTAAAAAAATTATTATATGTATGAAAAAGAAGACTTTCTGTCAATCAAGAACTTAAACTGAAGGTACTAAAACACATCAGGTCCCACCGAGATTTGAACTCGGATCGCTGGATTCAGAGCCCAGAGTGCTAACCATTACACCATGAAACTTCTCTTCTAACACAACATATACAACTTTCTCTTAGAGTGTGAGATCTTATTTTCTACAAGTTACAGGAATAATAATCAGAGAGATAAGTATTACATTGTATTTACAGAAAAAAAGCCATTAGGACCTACCAAATTTTTATACAGATTATAGGTTTCAGAGTCCAGAATTGTTAACAGCACACAATGAAACCTCATTCATATGGTAGCATGTACATTTTTTGTCAGAGTATAAGATTCTTAGTGGATACATTTTATTGGAATTAAATGACAGATAAACCTGTCTCTCAGTGTGTAAGATTCTTAATTTATGCAATTTATAGATATTTTCTTTCTCAGAGATATTAACTGTATTGTACTTACAATAAAACCAATAGAACCTACCAAGATGTAAATATAGATCATGGATTCAGAGTCCAAAATGTTTACCAATATACCATGAAACCTCATCCATTAGGGAGCATCTAAATATTTTTATAAGAATGTACTCTCAGAGAGATATGAACTGAATGGTACTTACAAAAAACCAATAGGACCTACCAAGATTTAAATACAGATCACTGTATTCAAAGATCAGAGTGGAGTGGTTACCAATACACCAAGAAACCACATTCATTAGGGAACATCTAAACATTTTTTTCTAAAATGTTAGATTCTTAGAAGACACATTTTATTGAAGTTATTGTACATATATTAACATCAATGCTTATTTGGATTACACAGTAAAATTCATATAATTACAAACATTTCTATAACTACCTTTTTTTTAGATTTTAGTACATTTTTACAATAATCAGTAATTTAAAAAAAATTTATTATATGTATAAAAAAGAAAAGTTTTTGTCAATCAAGGAATTAAACTTTGTACGAAAATGCACCTGGTCCCACCGAGATTTGAACTCAATTTACTGGATTCAGAGTACAGAGTGCTAACCATAACACCATGGAATATCCCTTCTAATAACACATATAAAACTTTCTCTCAGAGTGTAAGATCTTTATTACTACAAGATACAGAAATATTCATTCAGAGAGATATGTACTACATTGTATTTACAAATAAAACCATTAGGACCTACCAATTTGTATATACAGATTATTAGTTTCAGAGTCCAGAATTGTTAACAGTACACCATGAAAGCTCATTCATATGGTGGCATGTAAAAAATGTTCTCACAGTGTAAGATTCTTAGAGGTTACATTTTATTGGAATTATATTACCGATAAACCTGTCTCTCAGTGTGTATGATTCTTAATTTATGCAATTTATAGATATTTTCTTTCTCAGAGATATTAACTGTATTGTACTTACAACAAAACCAATAGAACCTACCAAGATGTAAATATAGATCATGGATTCAGAGTCCAAAATGTTTACCAATATACCATGAAACCTCATCCATTAGGGAGCATCTAAATATTTTTATAAGAATGTACTCTCAGAGAGATATGAACTGAATGGTACTTACAAAAAACCAATAGGACCTACCAAGATTTAAATACAGATCACTGTATTCAAAGATCAGAGTGGAGTGGTTACCAATACACCAAGAAACCACATTCATTAGGTAACATCTAAACATTTTTTCTAAAATGTTAGATTCGTAGAAGACACATTTTATTGAAGTTATTGTATAAAATGTATACATATATTAACATCAATGCTTATTTGGATTACACAGTAAAATTCATATAATTACAAACATTTCTATAACTACCTTTTTTTTAGATTTTAGTACATTTTTACAATAATCAGTAATTTAAAAAAAATGTATTATATGTATAAAAAAAAAAAGTTTTTGTCAATCAAGGAATTCAACTTTGTACGAAAATGCACCTGGTCCCACCGAGATTTGAACTCAATTTACTGGATTCAGAGTACAGAGTGCTAACCATAACACCATGGAATATCCCTTCTAATAACACATATAAAACTTTCTCTCAGAGTGTAAGATCTTTATTACTACGAGATACAGAAATATTCATTCAGAGAGATATGTACTACATTGTATTTACAAATAAAACCATTAGGACCTACCAATTTGTATATACAGATTATTAGTTTCAGAGTCCAGAATTGTTAACAGTACACCATGAAAGCTCATTCATATGGTGGCATGTAAAAAATGTTCTCACAGTGTAAGATTCTTAGAGGTTACATTTTATTGGAATTATATTACCGATAAACCTGTCTCTCAGTGTGTATGATTCTTAATTTATGCAATTTATAGATATTTTCTTTCTCAGAGATATGAACTGCATAATACTTACAAAAAAAAAACAATAGGACCTACCAAGATGTAAATACAAATCATGGATTCAGAGTCCAAAATGGTTACAAATACACCAGGAAACCTCATTCATGAGGAAGCATTTAAACAGTTTTTATTAGAATGTACTCTCAGAGAAATATAAACTGAACGGTACTTACAAAAAACCAATAGGACCTACCAAGATTTAAATACAGATCACTGGATTCAAAGATCCGAGTGGTTACCAATACACCAAGAAACTTCATTCATGAGGGAGAGCTAAACATTTTTTTCTAAAATGTTAGATTCTTAGAAGACACATTTTATTGCAATTATTGTACATATATTTACATCAACGCTTTTTTGGGTTATATAGTAAAATTCATATAATTACATACATTTCTATAACTACCTTTTTAAGCTTTTAGTACATATTTACAAAAATCAGTGATTTAAAAAAATTATTATATGTATGAAAAAGAAGACTTTCTGTCAATCAAGAACTTAAACTGAAGGTACTAAAACACATCAGGTCCCACCGAGATTTGAACTCAGATCGCTGGATTCAGAGCCCAGAGTGCTAACCATTACACCATGAAACCTCTCTTCTAACACAACATATACAACTTTCTCTTAGAGTGTGAGATCTTATTTTCTACAAGTTACAGGAATAATAATCAGAGAGATAAGTATTACATTGTATTTACAAAAAAAGCCATTAGGACCTACCAAATTTTTATACAGATTATAGGTTTCAGAGTCCAGAATTGTTAACAGCACACAATGAAACCTCATTCATATGGTAGCATGTACATTTTTTGTCAGAGTATAAGATTCTTAGTGGATACATTTTATTGGAATTAAATGACAGATAAACCTGTCTCTCAGTGTGTAAGATTCTTAATTTATGCAATTTATAGATATTTTCTTTCTCAGAGATATTAACTGTATTGTACTTACAACAAAACCAATAGAACCTACCAAGATGTAAATATAGATCATGGATTCAGAGTCCAAAATGTTTACCAATATACCATGAAACCTCATCCATTAGGGAGCATCTAAATATTTTTATAAGAATGTACTCTCAGAGAGATATGAACTGAATGGTACTTACAAAAAACCAATAGGACCTACCAAGATTTAAATACAGATCACTGTATTCAAAGATCAGAGTGGAGTGGTTACCAATACACCAAGAAACCACATTCATTAGGGAACATCTAAACATTTTTTTCTAAAATGTTAGATTCTTAGAAGACACATTTTATTGAAGTTATTGTATAAAATGTATACATATATTAACATCAATGCTTATTTGGATTACACAGTAAAATTCATATATTTACAAACATTTCTATAACTACCTTTTTTTTAGATTTTAGTACATTTTTACAATAATCAGTAATTTAAAAAAAATGTATTATATGTATAAAAAAGAAAAGTTTTTGTCAATCAAGGAATTAAACTTTGTACGAAAATGCACCTGGTCCCACCGAGATTTGAACTCAATTTACTGGATTCAGAGTACAGAGTGCTAACCATAACACCATGGAATATCCCTTCTAATAACACATATAAAACTTTCTCTCAGAGTGTAAGATCTTTATTTCTACAAGATACAGAAATATTCATTCAGAGAGATATGTACTACATTGTATTTACAAATAAAACCATTAGGACCTACCAATTTGTATATACAGATTATTAGTTTCAGAGTCCAGAATTGTTAACAGTACACCATGAAAGCTCATTCATATGGTGGCATGTAAAAAATGTTCTCACAGTGTAAGATTCTTAGAGGTTACATTTTATTGGAATTATATTACTGATAAACCTGTCTCTCAGTGTGTATGATTCTTAATTTATGCAATTTATAGATATTTTCTTTCTCAGAGATATGAACTGCATAATACTTACAAAAAAACAATAGGACCTACCAAGATGTAAATACAAATCATGGATTCAGAGTCCAAAATGGTTACAAGTACACCAGGAAACCTCATTCATGAGGAAGCATTTAAACAGTTTTTATTAGAATGTACTCTCAGAGAAATATAAACTGAACGGTACTTACAAAAAACCAATAGGACCTACCAAGATTTAATACAGATCACTGGATTCAAAGATCCGAGTGGTTACCAATACACCAAGAAACTTCATTCATGAGGGAGAGCTAAACATTTTTTTCTAAAATGTTAGATTCTTAGAAGACACATTTTATTGCAATTATTGTACATATATTTACATCAACGCTTATTTGGGTTATATAGTAAAATTCATATAATTACATACATTTCTATAACTACCTTTTTTTTAGCTTTTAGTACATATTTACAAAAACCAGTGATTTAAAAAAATTATTATATGTATGAAAAAGAAGACTTTCTGTCAATCAAGAACTTAAACTGAAGGTACTAAAACTCATCAGGTCCCACCGAGATTTGAACTCGGATCGCTGGATTCAGAGCCCAGAGTGCTAACCATTACACCATGAAACCTCTCTTCTAACACAACATATACAACTTTCTCTTAGAGTGTGAGATCTTATTTTCTACAAGTTACAGGAATAATAATCAGAGAGATAAGTATTACATTGTATTTACAAAAAAAAGCCATTAGGACCTACCAAATTTTTATACAGATTATAGGTTTCAGAGTCCAGAATTGTTAACAGCACACAATGAAACCTCATTCATATGGTAGCATGTACATTTTTTGTCAGAGTATAAGATTCTTAGTGGATACATTTTATTGGAATTAAATGACAGATAAACCTGTCTCTCAGTGTGTAAGATTCTTAATTTATGCAATTTATAGATATTTTCTTTCTCAGAGATATTAACTGTATTGTACTTACAACAAAACCAATAGAACCTACCAAGATGTAAATATAGATCATGGATTCAGAGTCCAAAATGTTTACCAATATACCATGAAACCTCATCCATTAGGGAGCATCTAAATATTTTTATAAGAATGTACTCTCAGAGAGATATGAACTGAATGGTACTTACAAAAAACCAATAGGACCTACCAAGATTTAAATACAGATCACTGTATTCAAAGATCAGAGTGGAGTGGTTACCAATACACCAAGAAACCACATTCATTAGGGAACATCTAAACATTTTTTTCTAAAATGTATGAGTCCAAAATGGTTACAAATACACCAGGAAACCTCATTCATGAGGAAGCATTTAAACAGTTTTTATTAGAATGTACTCTCAGAGAAATATAAACTGAACGGTACTTACAAAAAACCAATAGGACCTACCAAGATTTAATACAGATCACTGGATTCAAAGATCCGAGTTGTTACCAATACACCAAGAAACTTCATTCATGAGGGAGAGCTAAACATTTTTTTCTAAAATGTTAGATTCTTAGAAGACACATTTTATTGCAATTATTGTACATATATTTACATCAACGCTTATTTGGGTTATATAGTAAAATTCATATAATTACATACATTTCTATAACTACCTTTTTAAGCTTTTAGTACATATTTACAAAAATCAGTGATTTAAAAAAATTATTATATGTATGAAAAAGAAGACTTTCTGTCAATCAAGAACTTAAACTGAAGGTACTAAAACACATCAGGTCCCACCGAGATTTGAACTCGGATCGCTGGATTCAGAGCCCAGAGTGCTAACCATTACACCATGAAACCTCTCTTTTAACACAACATATACAACTTTCTCTTAGAGTGTGAGATCTTATTTTCTACAAGTTACAGGAATAATAATCAGAGAGATAAGTATTACATTGTATTTACAAAAAAAGCCATTAGGACCTACCAAATTTTTATACAGATTATAGGTTTCAGAGTCCAGAATTGTTAACAGCACACAATGAAACCTCATTCATATTGTAGCATGTACATTTTTTGTCAGAGTATAAGATTCTTAGTGGATACATTTTATTGGAATTAAATGACAGATAAACCTGTCTCTCAGTGTGTAAGATTCTTAATTTATGCAATTTATAGATATTTTCTTTCTCAGAGATATTAACTGTATTGTACTTACAACAAAACCAATAGAACCTACCAAGATGTAAATATAGATCATGGATTCAGAGTCCAAAATGTTTACCAATATACCATGAAACCTCATCCATTAGGGAGCATCTAAATATTTTTATAAGAATGTACTCTCAGAGAGATATGAACTGAATGGTACTTACAAAAAACCAATAGGACCTACCAAGATTTAAATACAGATCACTGTATTCAAAGATCAGAGTGGAGTGGTTACCAATACACCAAGAAACCACATTCATTAGGTAACATCTAAACATTTTTTTCTAAAATGTTAGATTCTTAGAAGACACATTTTATTGAAGTTATTGTATAAAATGTATACATATATTAACATCAATGCTTATTTGGATTACACAGTAAAATTCATATAATTACAAACATTTCTATAACTACCTTTTTTTTAGATTTTAGTACATTTTTACAATAATCAGTAATTTAAAAAAAATGTATTATATGTATAAAAAAAAAAGTTTTTGACAATCAAGGAATTCAACTTTGTACGAAAATGCACCTGGTCCCACCGAGATTTGAACTCAATTTACTGGATTCAGAGTACAGAGTGCTAACCATAACACCATGGAATATCCCTTCTAATAACACATATAAAACTTTCTCTCAGAGTGTAAGATCTTTATTACTACGAGATACAGAAATATTCATTCAGAGAGATATGTACTACATTGTATTTACAAATAAAACCATTAGGACCTACCAATTTGTATATACAGATTATTAGTTTCAGAGTCCAGAATTGTTAACAGTACACCATGAAAGCTCATTCATATGGTGGCATGTAAAAAATGTTCTCACAGTGTAAGATTCTTAGAGGTTACATTTTATTGGAATTATATTACCGATAAACCTGTCTCTCAGTGTGTATGATTCTTAATTTATGCAATTTATAGATATTTTCTTTCTCAGAGATATGAACTGCATAATACTTACAAAAAAACAATAGGACCTACCAAGATGTAAATACAAATCATGGATTCAGAGTCCAAAATGGTTACAAATACACCAGGAAACCTCATTCATGAGGAAGCATTTAAACAGTTTTCATTAGAATGTACTCTCAGAGAAATATAAACTGAACGGTACTTACAAAAAACCAATAGGACCTACCAAGATTTAAATACAGATCACTGGATTCAAAGATCCGAGTGGTTACCAATACACCAAGAAACTTCATTCATGAGGGAGAGCTAAACATTTTTTTCTAAAATGTTAGATTCTTAGAAGACACATTTTATTGCAATTATTGTACATATATTTACATCAACGCTTTTTTGGGTTATATAGTAAAATTCATATAATTACATACATTTCTATAACTACCTTTTTAAGCTTTTAGTACATATTTACAAAAATCAGTGATTTAAAAAAATTATTATATGTATGAAAAAGAAGACTTTCTGTCAATCAAGAACTTAAACTGAAGGTACTAAAACACATCAGGTCCCACCGAGATTTGAACTCAGATCGCTGGATTCAGAGCCCAGAGTGCTAACCATTACACCATGAAACCTCTCTTCTAACACAACATATACAACTTTCTCTTAGAGTGTGAGATCTTATTTTCTACAAGTTACAGGAATAATAATCAGAGAGATAAGTATTACATTGTATTTACAAAAAAAGCCATTAGGACCTACCAAATTTTTATACAGATTATAGGTTTCAGAGTCCAGAATTGTTAACAGCACACAATGAAACCTCATTCATATGGTAGCATGTACATTTTTTGTCAGAGTATAAGATTCTTAGTGGATACATTTTATTGGAATTAAATGACAGATAAACCTGTCTCTCAGTGTGTAAGATTCTTAATTTATGCAATTTATAGATATTTTCTTTCTCAGAGATATTAACTGTATTGTACTTACAACAAAACCAATAGAACCTACCAAGATGTAAATATAGATCATGGATTCAGAGTCCAAAATGTTTACCAATATACCATGAAACCTCATCCATTAGGGAGCATCTAAATATTTTTATAAGAATGTACTCTCAGAGAGATATGAACTGAATGGTACTTACAAAAAACCAATAGGACCTACCAAGATTTAAATACAGATCACTGTATTCAAAGATCAGAGTGGAGTGGTTACCAATACACCAAGAAACCACATTCATTAGGGAACATCTAAACATTTTTTTCTAAAATGTTAGATTCTTAGAAGACACATTTTATTGAAGTTATTGTATAAAATGTATACATATATTAACATCAATGCTTATTTGGATTACACAGTAAAATTCATATAATTACAAACATTTCTATAACTACCTTTTTTTTAGATTTTAGTACATTTTTACAATAATCAGTAATTTTAAAAAAATGTATTATATGTATAAAAAAGAAAAGTTTTTGTCAATCAAGGAATTAAACTTTGTACGAAAATGCACCTGGTCCCACCGAGATTTGAACTCAATTTACTGGTTTCAGAGTACAGAGTGCTAACCATAACACCATGGAATCTCCCTTCTAATAACACATATAAAACTTTCTCTCAGAGTGTAAGATCTTTATTTCTACAAGATACAGAAATATTCATTCAGAGAGATATGTACTACATTGTATTTACAAATAAAACCATTAGGACCTACCAATTTGTATATACAGATTATTAGTTTCAGAGTCCAGAATTGTTAACAGTACACCATGAAAGCTCATTCATATGGTGGCATGTAAAAAATGTTCTCACAGTGTAAGGTTCTTAGAGGTTACATTTTATTGGAATTATATTACCGATAAACCTGTCTCTCAGTGTGTATGATTCTTAATTTATGCAATTTATAGATATTTTCTTTCTCAGAGATATGAACTGCATAATACTTACAAAAAAACAATAGGACCTACCAAGATGTAAATACAAATCATGGATTCAGAGTCCAAAATGGTTACAAATACACCAGGAAACCTCATTCATGAGGAAGCATTTAAACAGTTTTTATTAGAATGTACTCTCAGAGAAATATAAACTGAATGGTACTTACAAAAAACCAATAGGACCTACCAAGATTTAAATACAGATCACTGGATTCAAAGATCCGAGTGGTTACCAATACACCAAGAAACTTCATTCATGAGGGAGAGCTAAACATTTTTTTCTAAAATGTTAGATTCTTAGAAGACACATTTTATTGCAATTATTGTACATATATTTACATCAACGCTTATTTGGGTTATATAGTAAAATTCATATAATTACATACATTTCTATAACTACCTTTTTTTAGCTTTTAGTACATATTTACAAAAATCAGTGATTTAAAAAAATTATTATATGTATGAAAAAGAAGACGTTCTGTCAATCAAGAACTTAAACTGAAGGTACTAAAACACATCAGGTCCCACCGAGATTTGAACTCTGATCGCTGGATTCAGAGCCCAGAGTGCTAACCATTACACCATGAAACCTCTCTTCTAACACAACATATACAACTTTCTCTTAGAGTGTGAGATCTTATTTTCTACAAGTTACAGGAATAATAATCAGAGAGATAAGTATTACATTGTATTTACAAAAAAAAGCCATTAGGACCTACCAAATTTTTATACAGATTATAGGTTTCAGAGTCCAGAATTGTTAACAGTACACAATGAAACCTCATTCATATGGTAGCATGTACATTTTTTGTCAGAGTATAAGATTCTTAGTGGATACATTTTATTGGAATTAAATGACAGATAAACCTGTCTCTCAGTGTGTAAGATTCTTAATTTATGCAATTTATAGATATTTTCTTTCTCAGAGATATTAACTGTATTGTACTTACAACAAAACCAATAGAACCTACCAATATGTAAATATAGATCATGGATTCAGAGTCCAAAATGTTTACCAATATACCATGAAACCTCATCCATTAGGGAGCATCTAAATATTTTTATAAGAATGTACTCTCAGAGAGATATGAACTGAATGGTACTTACAAAAAACCAATAGGACCTACCAAGATTTAAATACAGATCACTGTATTCAAAGATCAGAGTGGAGTGGTTACCAATACACCAAGAAACCACATTCATTAGGGAACATCTAAACATTTTTTTCTAAAATGTTAGATTCTTAGAAGACACATTTTATTGAAGTTATTGTATAAAATGTATACATATATTAACATCAATGCTTATTTGGATTACACAGTAAAATTCATATAATTACAAACATTTCTATAACTACCTTTTTTTTAGATTTTAGTACATTTTTACAATAATCAGTAATTTAAAAAAAATGTATTATATGTATAAAAAAGAAAAGTTTTTGTCAATCAAGGAATTAAACTTTGTACGAAAATGCACCTGGTCCCACCGAGATTTGAACTCAATTTACTGGATTCAGAGTACAGAGTGCTAACCATAACACCATGGAATATCCCTTCTAATAACACATATAAAACTTTCTCTCAGAGTGTAAGATCTTTATTTCTACAAGATACAGAAATATTCATTCAGAGAGATATGTACTACATTGTATTTACAAATAAAACCATTAGGACCTACCAATTTGTATATACAGATTATTAGTTTCAGAGTCCAGAATTGTTAACAGTAAACCATGAAAGCTCATTCATATGGTGGCATGTAAAAAATGTTGTCACAGTGTAAGGTTCTTAGAGGTTACATTTTATTGGAATTATATTACCGATAAACCTGTCTCTCAGTGTGTATGATTCTTAATTTATGCAATTTATAGATATTTTCTTTCTCAGAGATATGAACTGCATAATACTTACAAAAAAACAATAGGACCTACCAAGATGTAAATACAAATCATGGATTCAGAGTCCAAAATGGTTACAAATACACCAGGAAACCTCATTCATGAGGAAGCATTTAAACAGTTTTTATTAGAATGTACTCTCAGAGAAATATAAACTGAACGGTACTTACAAAAAACCAATAGGACCTACCAAGATTTAAATACAGATCACTGGATTCAAAGATCCGAGTGGTTACCAATACACCAAGAAACTTCATTCATGAGGGAGAGCTAAACATTTTTTTCTAAAATGTTAGATTCTTAGAAGACACATTTTATTGCAATTATTGTACATATATTTACATCAACGCTTATTTGGGTTATATAGTAAAATTCATATAATTACATACATTTCTATAACTACCTTTTTTTAGCTTTTAGTACATATTTACAAAAATCAGTGATTTAAAAAAATTATTATATGTATGAAAAAGAAGACGTTCTGTCAATCAAGAACTTAAACTGAAGGTACTAAAACACATCAGGTCCCACCGAGATTTGAACTCGGATCGCTGGATTCAGAGCCCAGAGTGCTAACCATTACACCATGAAACCTCTCTTCTAACACAGCATATACAACTTTCTCTTAGAGTGTGAGATCTTATTTTCTACAAGTTACAGGAATAATAATCAGAGAGATAAGTATTACATTGTATTTACAAAAAAAAGCCATTAGGACCTACCAAATTTTTATACAGATTATAGGTTTCAGAGTCCAGAATTGTTAACAGTACACAATGAAACCTCATTCATATGGTAGCATGTACATTTTTTGTCAGAGTATAAGATTCTTAGTGGATACATTTTATTGGAATTAAATGACAGATAAACCTGTCTCTCAGTGTGTAAGATTCTTAATTTATGCAATTTATAGATATTTTCTTTCTCAGAGATATTAACTGTATTGTACTTACAACAAAACCAATAGAACCTACCAATATGTAAATATAGATCATGGATTCAGAGTCCAAAATGTTTACCAATATACCATGAAACCTCATCCATTAGGGAGCATCTAAATATTTTTATAAGAATGTACTCTCAGAGAGATATGAACTGAATGGTACTTACAAAAAACCAATAGGACCTACCAAGATTTAAATACAGATCACTGTATTCAAAGATCAGAGTGGAGTGGTTACCAATACACCAAGAAACCACATTCATTAGGGAACATCTAAACATTTTTTTCTAAAATGTTAGATTCTTAGAAGACACATTTTATTGAAGTTATTGTATAAAATGTATACATATATTAACATCAATGCTTATTTGGATTACACAGTAAAATTCATATAATTACAAACATTTCTATAACTACCTTTTTTTTAGATTTTAGTACATTTTTACAATAATCAGTAATTTTAAAAAAATGTAATATATGTATAAAAAAGAAAAGTTTTTGTCAATCAAGGAATTAAACTTTGTACTAAAATGCACCTGGTCCCACCGAGATTTGAACTCAATTTACTGGATTCAGAGTACAGAGTGCTAACCATAACACCATGGAATATCCCTTCTAATAACACATATAAAACTTTCTCTCAGAGTGTAAGATCTTTATTTCTACAAGATACAGAAATATTCATTCAGAGAGATATGTACTACATTGTATTTACAAATAAAACCATTAGGACCTACCAATTTGTATATACAGATTATTAGTTTCAGAGTCCAGAATTGTTAACAGTACACCATGAAAGCTCATTCATATGGTGGCATGTAAAAAATGTTCTCACAGTGTAAGATTCTTAGAGGTTACATTTTATTGGAATTATATTACCGATAAACCTGTCTCTCAGTGTGTATGATTCTTAATTTATGCAATTTATAGATATTTTCTTTCTCAGAGATATGAACTGCATAATACTTACAAAAAAACAATAGGACCTACCAAGATGTAAATACAAATCATGGATTCAGAGTCCAAAATGGTTACAAATACACCAGGAAACCTCATTCATGAGGAAGCATTTAAACAGTTTTTATTAGAATGTACTCTCAGAGAAATATAAACTGAACGGTACTTACAAAAAACCAATAGGACCTACCAAGATTTAAATACAGATCACTGCATTCAAAGATCCGAGTGGTTACCAATACACCAAGAAACTTCATTCATGAGGGAGAGCTAAACATTTTTTTCTAAAATGTTAGATTCTTAGAAGACACATTTTATTGCAATTATTGTACATATATTTACATCAACGCTTATTTGGGTTATATAGTAAAATTCATATAATTACATACATTTCTATAACTACCTTTTTTTTAGCTTTTAGTACATATTTACAAAAATCAGTGATTAAAAAAATTATTATATGTATGAAAAAGAAGACTTTCTGTCAATCAAGAACTTAAACTGAAGGTACTAAAACACATCAGGTCCCACCGAGATTTGAACTCAGATCGCTGGATTCAGAGCCCAGAGTGCTAACCATTACACCATGAAACCTCTCTTCTAACACAACATATACAACTTTCTCTTAGAGTGTGAGATCTTATTTTCTACAAGTTACAGGAATAATAATCAGAGAGATAAGTATTACATTGTATTTACAAAAAAAAGCCATTAGGACCTACCAAATTTTTATACAGATTATAGGTTTCAGAGTCCTGAATTGTTAACAGTACACAATGAAACCTCATTCATATGGTAGCATGTACATTTTTTGTCAGAGTATAAGATTCTTAGTGGATACATTTTATTGGAATTAAATGACAGATAAACCTGTCTCTCAGTGTGTAAGATTCTTAATTTATGCAATTTATAGATATTTTCTTTCTCAGAGATATTAACTGTATTGTACTTACAACAAAACCAATAGAACCTACCAATATGTAAATATAGATCATGGATTCAGAGTCCAAAATGTTTACCAATATACCATGAAACCTCATCCATTAGGGAGCATCTAAATATTTTTATAAGAATGTACTCTCAGAGAGATATGAACTGAATGGTACTTACAAAAAACCAATAGGACCTACCAAGATTTAAATACAGATCACTGTATTCAAAGATCAGAGTGGAGTGGTTACCAATACACCAAGAAACCACATTCATTAGGGAACATCTAAACATTTTTTTCTAAAATGTTAGATTCTTAGAAGACACATTTTATTGAAGTTATTGTATAAAATGTATACATATATTAACATCAATGCTTATTTGGATTACACAGTAAAATTCATATAATTACAAACATTTCTATAACTACCTTTTTTTTAGATTTTAGTACATTTTTACAATAATCAGTAATTTTAAAAAAAAATGTATTATATGTATAAAAAAGAAAAGTTTTTGTCAATCAAGGAATTAAACTTTGTACGAAAATGCACCGGGTCCCACCGAGATTTGAACTCAATTTACTGGATTCAGAGTACAGAGTGCTAACCATAACACCATGGAATATCCCTTCTAATAACACATATAAAACTTTCTCTCAGAGTGTAAGATCTTTATTTCTACAAGATACAGAAATATTCATTCAGAGAGATATGTACTACATTGTATTTACAAATAAAACCATTAGGACCTACCAATTTGTATATACAGATTATTAGTTTCAGAGTCCAGAATTGTTAACAGTAAACCATGAAAGCTCATTCATATGGTGGCATGTAAAAAATGTTGTCACAGTGTAAGGTTCTTAGAGGTTACATTTTATTGGAATTATATTACCGATAAACCTGTCTCTCAGTGTGTATGATTCTTAATTTATGCAATTTATAGATATTTTCTTTCTCAGAGATATGAACTGCATAATACTTACAAAAAAACAATAGGACCTACCAAGATGTAAATACAAATCATGGATTCAGAGTCCAAAATGGTTACAAATACACCAGGAAACCTCATTCATGAGGAAGCATTTAAACAGTTTTTATTAGAATGTACTCTCAGAGAAATATAAACTGAACGGTACTTACAAAAAACCAATAGGACCTACCAAGATTTAAATACAGATCACTGGATTCAAAGATCCGAGTGGTTACCAATACACCAAGAAACTTCATTCATGAGGGAGAGCTAAACATTTTTTTCTAAAATGTTAGATTCTTAGAAGACACATTTTATTGCAATTATTGTACATATATTTACATCAACGCTTATTTGGGTTATATAGTAAAATTCATATAATTACATACATTTCTATAACTACCTTTTTTTAGCTTTTAGTACATATTTACAAAAATCAGTGATTTAAAAAAATTATTATATGTATGAAAAAGAAGACGTTCTGTCAATCAAGAACTTAAACTGAAGGTACTAAAACACATCAGGTCCCACCGAGATTTGAACTCGGATCGCTGGATTTAGAGCCCAGAGTGCTAACCATTACACCATGAAACCTCTCTTCTAACACAGCATATACAACTTTCTCTTAGAGTGTGAGATCTTATTTTCTACAAGTTACAGGAATAATAATCAGAGAGATAAGTATTACATTGTATTTACAAAAAAAAGCCATTAGGACCTACCAAATTTTTATACAGATTATAGGTTTCAGAGTCCAGAATTGTTAACAGTACACAATGAAACCTCATTCATATGGTAGCATGTACATTTTTTGTCAGAGTATAAGATTCTTAGTGGATACATTTTATTGGAATTAAATGACAGATAAACCTGTCTCTCAGTGTGTAAGATTCTTAATTTATGCAATTTATAGATATTTTCTTTCTCAGAGATATTAACTGTATTGTACTTACAACAAAACCAATAGAACCTACCAAGATGTAAATATAGATCATGGATTCAGAGTCCAAAATGTTTACCAATATACCATGAAACCTCATCCATTAGGGAGCATCTAAATATTTTTATAAGAATGTACTCTCAGAGAGATATGAACTGAATGGTACTTACAAAAAACCAATAGGACCTACCAAGATTTAAATACAGATCACTGTATTCAAAGATCAGAGTGGAGTGGTTACCAATACACCAAGAAACCACATTCATTAGGGAACATCTAAACATTTTTTTCTAAAATGTTAGATTCTTAGAAGACACATTTTATTGAAGTTATTGTATAAAATGTATACATATATTAACATCAATGCTTATTTGGATTACACAGTAAAATTCATATAATTACAAACATTTCTATAACTACCTTTTTTTTAGATTTTAGTACATTTTTACAATAATCAGTAATTTTAAAAAAATGTAATATATGTATAAAAAAGAAAAGTTTTTGTCAATCAAGGAATTAAACTTTGTACTAAAATGCACCTGGTCCCACCGAGATTTGAACTCAATTTACTGGATTCAGAGTACAGAGTGCTAACCATAACACCATGGAATATCCCTTCTAATAACACATATAAAACTTTCTCTCAGAGTGTAAGATCTTTATTTCTACAAGATACAGAAATATTCATTCAGAGAGATATGTACTACATTGTATTTACAAATAAAACCATTAGGACCTACCAATTTGTATATACAGATTATTAGTTTCAGAGTCCAGAATTGTTAACAGTACACCATGAAAGCTCATTCATATGGTGGCATGTAAAAAATGTTCTCACAGTGTAAGATTCTTGATTCTTAGAGGTTACATTTTATTGGAATTATATTACCGATAAACCTGTCTCTCAGTGTGTATGATTCTTAATTTATGCAATTTATAGATATTTTCTTTCTCAGAGATATGAACTGCATAATACTTACAAAAAAACAATAGGACCTACCAAGATGTAAATACAAATCATGGATTCAGAGTCCAAAATGGTTACAAATACACCAGGAAACCTCATTCATGAGGAAGCATTTAATCAGTTTTTATTAGAATGTACTCTCAGAGAAATATAAACTGAACGGTACTTACAAAAAACCAATAGGACCTACCAAGATTTAAATACAGATCACTGCATTCAAAGATCCGAGTGGTTACCAATACACCAAGAAACTTCATTCATGAGGGAGAGCTAAACATTTTTTTCTAAAATGTTAGATTCTTAGAAGACACATTTTATTGCAATTATTGTACATATATTTACATCAACGCTTATTTGGGTTATATAGTAAAATTCATATAATTACATACATTTCTATAACTACCTTTTTTTTAGCTTTTAGTACATATTTACAAAAATCAGTGATTAAAAAAATTATTATATGTATGAAAAAGAAGACTTTCTGTCAATCAAGAACTTAAACTGAAGGTACTAAAACACATCAGGTCCCACCGAGATTTGAACTCAGATCGCTGGATTCAGAGCCCAGAGTGCTAACCATTACACCATGAAACTTCTCTTCTAACACAACGTATACAACTTTCTCTTAGAGTGTGAGATCTTATTTTCTACAAGTTACAGGAATAATAATCAGAGAGATAAGTATTACATTGTATTTACAGAAAAAAAGCCATTAGGACCTACCAAATTTTGATACAGATTATAGGTTTCAGAGTCCAGAATTGTTAACAGCACACAATGAAACCTCATTCATATGGTAGCATGTACATTTTTTGTCAGAGTATAAGATTCTTAGTGGATACATTTTATTGGAATTAAATGACAGATAAACCTGTCTCTCAGTGTGTAAGATTCTTAATTTTGCAATTTAGAGATATTTTCTTTCTCAGAGATATTAACTGTATTGTACTTACAACAAAACCAATAGAACCTACCAAGATGTAAATATAGATCATGGATTCAGAGTCCAAAATGTTTACCAATATACCATGAAACCTCATCCATTAGGGAGCATCTAAATATTTTTATAAGAATGTACTCTCAGAGAGATATGAACTGAATGGTACTTACAAAAAACCAATAGGACCTACCAAGATTTAAATACAGATCACTGTATTCAAAGATCAGAGTGGAGTGGTTACCAATACACCAAGAAACCACATTCATTAGGGAACATCTAAACATTTTTTTCTAAAATGTTAGATTCTTCGAAGACACATTTTATTGAAGTTATTGTACATATATTAACATCAATGCTTATTTGGATTACACAGTAAAATTCATATAATTACAAACATTTCTATAACTACCTTTTTTTTAGATTTTAGTACATTTTTACAATAATCAGTAATTTAAAAAAATGTATTATATGTATAAAAAAGAAAAGTTTTTGTCAATCAAGGACTTAAACTGAAGGTACTAAAATGCACCTGGTCCCACCGAGATTTGAACTCAATTTACTGGATTCAGAGTACAGAGTGCTAACCATAACACCATGGAATATCCCTTCTAATAACACATATAAAACTTTCTCTCAGAGTGTAAGATCTTTATTTCTACAAGATACAGAAATATTCATTCAGAGAGATATGTACTACATTGTATTTACAAATAAAACCATTAGGACCTACCAATTTGTATATACAGATTATTAGTTTCAGAGTCCAGAATTGTTAACAGTACACCATGAAAGCTCATTCATATGGTGGCATGTAAAAAATGTTCTCACAGTGTAAGGTTCTTAGAGGTTACATTTTATTGGAATTATATTACCGATAAACCTGTCTCTCAGTGTGTATGATTCTTAATTTATGCAATTTATAGATATTTTCTTTCTCAGAGATATGAACTGCATAATACTTACAAAAAAACAATAGGACCTACCAAGATGTAAATACAAATCATGGATTCAGAGTCCAAAATGGTTACAAATACACCAGGAAACCTCATTCATGAGGAAGCATTTAAACAGTTTTTATTAGAATGTACTCTCAGAGAAATATAAACTGAACGGTACTTACAAAAAACCAATAGGACCTACCAAGATTTAAATACAGATCACTGGATTCAAAGATCCGAGTGGTTACCAATACACCAAGAAACTTCATTCATGAGGGAGAGCTAAACATTTTTTTCTAAAATGTTAGATTCTTAGAAGACACATTTTATTGCAATTATTGTACATATATTTACATCAACGCTTATTTGGGTTATATAGTAAAATTCATATAATTACATACATTTCTATAACTACTTTTTTTAGCTTTTAGTACATATTTACAAAAATCAGTGATTTAAAAAAATTATTATATGTATGAAAAAGAAGACTTTCTGTCAATCAAGAACTTAAACTGAAGGTACTAAAACACATCAGGTCCCACCGAGATTTGAACTCGGATCGCTAGATTCAGAGCCCAGAGTGCTAACCATTACACCATGAAACCTCTCTTCTAACACAACATATACAACTTTCTCTTAGAGTGTGAGATCTTATTTTCTACAAGTTACAGGAATAATAATCAGAGAGATAAGTATTACATTGTATTTACCAAAAAAAGCCATTAGGACCTACCAAATTTTTATACAGATTATAGGTTTCAGAGTCCAGAATTGTTAACAGCACACAATGAAACCTCATTCATATGGTAGCATGTACATTTTTTGTCAGAGTATAAGATTCTTAGTGGATACATTTTATTGGAATTAAATGACAGATAAACCTGTCTCTCAGTGTGTAAGATTCTTAATTTATGCAATTTATAGATATTTTCTTTCTCAGAGATATTAACTGTATTGTACTTACAACAAAACCAATAGAACCTACCAAGATGTAAATATAGATCATGGATTCAGAGTCCAAAATGTTTACCAATATACCATGAAACCTCATCCATTAGGGAGCATCTAAATATTTTTATAAGAATGTACTCTCAGAGAGATATGAACTGAATGGTGCTTACAAAAAACCAATAGGACCTACCAAGATTTAAATACAGATCACTGTATTCAAAGATCAGAGTGGAGTGGTTACCAATACACCAAGAAACCACATTCATTAGGGAACATCTAAACATTTTTTTCTAAAATGTTAGATTCTTAGAAGACACATTTTATTGAAGTTATTGTATAAAATGTATACATATATTAACATCAATGCTTATTTGGATTACACAGTAAAATTCATATAATTACAAACATTTCTATAACTACCTTTTTTTTAGATTTTAGTACATTTTTACAATAATCAGTAATTTTAAAAAAATGTATTATATGTATAAAAAAGAAAAGTTTTTGTCAATCAAGGAATTAAACTTTGTACGAAAATGCACCTGGTCCCACCGAGATTTGAACTCAATTTACTGGATTCAGAGTACAGAGTGCTAACCATAACACCATGGAATATCCCTTCTAATAACACATATAAAACTTTCTCTCAGAGTGTAAGATCTTTATTTCTACAAGATACAGAAATATTCATTCAGAGAGATATGTACTACATTGTATTTACAAATAAAACCATTAGGACCTACCAATTTGTATATACAGATTATTAGTTTCAGAGTCCAGAATTGTTAACAGTACACCATGAAAGCTCATTCATATGGTGGCATGTAAAAAATGTTCTCACAGTGTAAGGTTCTTAGAGGTTACATTTTATTGGAATTATATTACCGATAAACCTGTCTCTCAGTGTGTATGATTCTTAATTTATGCAATTTATAGATATTTTCTTTCTCAGAGATATGAACTGCATAATACTTACAAAAAAACAATAGGACCTACCAAGATGTAAATACAAATCATGGATTCAGAGTCCAAAATGGTTACAAATACACCAGGAAACCTCATTCATGAGGAAGCATTTAAACAGTTTTTATTAGAATGTACTCTCAGAGAAATATAAACTGAACGGTACTTACAAAAAACCAATAGGACCTACCAAGATTTAAATACAGATCACTGGATTCAAAGATCCGAGTGGTTACCAATACACCAAGAAACTTCATTCATGAGGGAGAGCTAAACATTTTTTTCTAAAATGTTAGATTCTTAGAAGACACATTTTATTGCAATTATTGTACATATATTTACATCAACGCTTATTTGGGTTATATAGTAAAATTCATATAATTACATACATTTCTATAACTACTTTTTTTAGCTTTTAGTACATATTTACAAAAATCAGTGATTTAAAAAAATTATTATATGTATGAAAAAGAAGACTTTCTGTCAATCAAGAACTTAAACTGAAGGTACTAAAACACATCAGGTCCCACCGAGATTTGAACTCGGATCGCTAGATTCAGAGCCCAGAGTGCTAACCATTACACCATGAAACCTCTCTTCTAACACAACATATACAACTTTCTCTTAGAGTGTGAGATCTTATTTTCTACAAGTTACAGGAATAATAATCAGAGAGATAAGTATTACATTGTATTTACCAAAAAAAGCCATTAGGACCTACCAAATTTTTATACAGATTATAGGTTTCAGAGTCCAGAATTGTTAACAGCACACAATGAAACCTCATTCATATGGTAGCATGTACATTTTTTGTCAGAGTATAAGATTCTTAGTGGATACATTTTATTGGAATTAAATGACAGATAAACCTGTCTCTCAGTGTGTAAGATTCTTAATTTATGCAATTTATAGATATTTTCTTTCTCAGAGATATTAACTGTATTGTACTTACAACAAAACCAATAGAACCTACCAAGATGTAAATATAGATCATGGATTCAGAGTCCAAAATGTTTACCAATATACCATGAAACCTCATCCATTAGGGAGCATCTAAATATTTTTATAAGAATGTACTCTCAGAGAGATATGAACTGAATGGTGCTTACAAAAAACCAATAGGACCTACCAAGATTTAAATACAGATCACTGTATTCAAAGATCAGAGTGGAGTGGTTACCAATACACCAAGAAACCACATTCATTAGGGAACATCTAAACATTTTTTTCTAAAATGTTAGATTCTTAGAAGACACATTTTATTGAAGTTATTGTATAAAATGTATACATATATTAACATCAATGCTTATTTGGATTACACAGTAAAATTCATATAATTACAAACATTTCTATAACTACCTTTTTTTTAGATTTTAGTACATTTTTACAATAATCAGTAATTTAAAAAAAATGTATTATATGTATAAAAAAGAAAAGTTTTTGTCAATCAAGGAATTAAACTTTGTACGAAAATGCACCTGGTCCCACCGAGATTTGAACTCAATTTACTGGATTCAGAGTACAGAGTGCTAACCATAACACCATGGAATATCCCTTCTAATAACACATATAAAACTTTCTCTCAGAGTGTAAGATCTTTATTTCTACAAGATACAGAAATATTCATTCAGAGAGATATGTACTACATTGTATTTACAAATAAAACCATTAGGACCTACCAATTTGTATATACAGATTATTAGTTTCAGAGTCCAGAATTGTTAACAGTACACCATGAAAGCTCATTCATATGGTGGCATGTAAAAAATGTTCTCACAGTGTAAGGTTCTTAGAGGTTACATTTTATTGGAATTATATTACCGATAAACCTGTCTCTCAGTGTGTATGATTCTTAATTTATGCAGTTTATAGATATTTTCTTTCTCAGAGATATGAACTGCATAATACTTACAAAAAAACAATAGGACCTACCAAGATGTAAATACAAATCATGGATTCAGAGTCCAAAATGGTTACAAATACACCAGGAAACCTCATTCATGAGGAAGCATTTAAACAGTTTTTATTAGAATGTACTCTCAGAGAAATATAAACTGAACGGTACTTACAAAAAACCAATAGGACCTACCAAGATTTAAATACAGATCACTGGATTCAAAGATCCGAGTGGTTACCAATACACCAAGAAACTTCATTCATGAGGGAGAGCTAAACATTTTTTTCTAAAATGTTAGATTCTTAGAAGACACATTTTATTGCAATTATTGTACATATATTTACATCAACGCTTATTTAGGTTATATAGTAAAATTCATATAATTACATACATTTCTATAACTACCTTTTTTTAGCTTTTAGTACATATTTACAAAAATCTGTGATTTAAAAAAATTATTATATGTATGAAAAAGAAGACTTTCTGTCAATCAAGAACTTAAACTGAAGGTACTAAAACACATCAGGTCCCACCGAGATTTGAACTCGGATCGCTGGATTCAGAGCCCAGAGTGCTAACCATTACACCATGAAACCTCTCTTCTAACACAACATATACAACTTTCTCTTAGAGTGTGAGATCTTATTTTCTACAAGTTACAGGAATAATAATCAGAGAGATAAGTATTACATTGTATTTACAAAAAAAAGCCATTAGGACCTACCAAATTTTTATACAGATTATAGGTTTCAGAGTCCAGAATTGTTAACAGCACACAATTAAACCTCATTCATATGGTAGCATGTACATTTTTTGTCAGAGTATAAGATTCTTAGTGGATACATTTTATTGGAATTAAATGACAGATAAACCTGTCTCTCAGTGTGTAAGATTCTTAATTTATGCAATTTATAGATATTTTCTTTCTCAGAGATATGAACTGTATTGTACTTACAACAAAACCAATAGAACCTACCAAGATGTAAATATAGATCATGGATTCAGAGTCCAAAATGTTTACCAATATACCATGAAACCTCATCCATTAGGGAGCATCTAAATATTTTTATAAGAATGTACTCTCAGAGAGATATGAACTGAATGGTGCTTACAAAAAACCAATAGGACCTACCAAGATTTAAATACAGATCACTGTATTCAAAGATCAGAGTGGAGTGGTTACCAATACACCAAGAAACCACATTCATTAGGGAACATCTAAACATTTTTTTCTAAAATGTTAGATTCTTAGAAGACACATTTTATTGAAGTTATTGTATAAAATGTATACATATATTAACATCAATGCTTATTTGGATTACACAGTAAAATTCATATAATTACAAACATTTCTATAACTACCTTTTTTTAGATTTTAGTACATTTTTACAATAATCAGTAATTTTAAAAAAATGTATTATATGTATAAAAAAGAAAAGTTTTTGTCAATCAAGGAATTAAACTTTGTACGAAAATGCACCTGGTCCCACCGAGATTTGAACTCAATTTACTGGATTCAGAGTACAGAGTGCTAACCATAACACCATGGAATATCCCTTCTAATAACACATATAAAACTTTCTCTCAGAGTGTAAGATCTTTATTTCTACAAGATACAGAAATATTCATTCAGAGAGATATGTACTACATTGTATTTACAAATAAAACCATTAGGACCTACCAATTTGTATATACAGATTATTAGTTTCAGAGTCCAGAATTGTGAACAGTACACCATGAAAGCTCATTCATATGGTGGCATGTAAAAAATGTTCTCACAGTGTAAGGTTCTTAGAGGTTACATTTTATTGGAATTATATTACCGATAAACCTGTCTCTCAGTGTGTATGATTCTTAATTTATGCAATTTATAGATATTTTCTTTCTCAGAGATATGAACTGCATAATACTTACAAAAAAACAATAGGACCTACCAAGATGTAAATACAAATCATGGATTCAGAGTCCAAAATGGTTACAAATACACCAGGAAACCTCATTCATGAGGAAGCATTTAAACAGTTTTTATTAGAATGTACTCTCAGAGAAATATAAACTGAACGGTACTTACAAAAAACCAATAGGACCTACCAAGATTTAAATACAGATCACTGGATTCAAAGATCCGAGTGGTTACCAATACACCAAGAAACTTCATTCATGAGGGAGAGCTAAACATTTTTTTCTAAAATGTTAGATTCTTAGAAGACACATTTTATTGCAATTATTGTACATATATTTACATCAACGCTTATTTAGGTTATATAGTAAAATTCATATAATTACATACATTTCTATAACTACCTTTTTTTAGCTTTTAGTACATATTTACAAAAATCAGTGATTTAAAAAAATTATTATATGTATGAAAAAGAAGACTTTCTGTCAATCAAGAACTTAAACTGAAGGTACTAAAACACATCAGGTCCCACCGAGATTTGAACTCGGATCGCTGGATTCAGAGCCCAGAGTGCTAACCATTACACCATGAAACCTCTCTTCTAACACAACATATACAACTTTCTCTTAGAGTGTGAGATCTTATTTTCTACAAGTTACAGGAATAATAATCAGAGAGATAAGTATTACATTGTATTTACAAAAAAAAGCCATTAGGACCTACCAAATTTTTATACAGATTATAGGTTTCAGAGTCCAGAATTGTTAACAGCACACAATTAAACCTCATTCATATGGTAGCATGTACATTTTTTGTCAGAGTATAAGATTCTTAGTGGATACATTTTATTGGAATTAAATGACAGATAAACCTGTCTCTCAGTGTGTAAGATTCTTAATTTATGCAATTTATAGATATTTTCTTTCTCAGAGATATTAACTGTATTGTACTTACAACAAAACCAATAGAACCTACCAAGATGTAAATATAGATCATGGATTCAGAGACCAAAATGTTTACCAATATACCATGAAACCTCATCCATTAGGGAGCATCTAAATATTTTTATAAGAATGTACTCTCAGAGAGATATGAACTGAATGGTGCTTACAAAAAACCAATAGGACCTACCAAGATTTAGATACAGATCACTGTATTCAAAGATCAGAGTGGAGTGGTTACCAATACACCAAGAAACCACATTCATTAGGGAACATCTAAACATTTTTTTCTAAAATGTTAGATTCTTAGAAGACACATTTTATTGAAGTTATTGTATAAAATGTATACATATATTAACATCAATGCTTATTTGGATTACACAGTAAAATTCATATAATTACAAACATTTCTATAACTACCTTTTTTTTAGATTTTAGTACATTTTTACAATAATCAGTAATTTTAAAAAATGTATTACATGTATAAAAAAGAAAAGTTTTTGTCAATCAAGGAATTAAACTTTGTACGAAAATGCACCTGGTCCCACCGAGATTTGAACTCAATTTACTGGATTCAGAGTACAGAGTGCTAACCATAACACCATGGAATATCCCTTCTAATAACACATATAAAACTTTCTCTCAGAGTGTAAGATCTTTATTTCTACAAGATACAGAAATATTCATTCAGAGAGATATGTACTACATTGTATTTACAAATAAAACCATTAGGACCTACCAATTTGTATATACAGATTATTAGTTTCAGAGTCCAGAATTGTTAACAGTACACCATGAAAGCTCATTCATATGGTGGCATGTAAAAAATGTTCTCACAGTGTAAGGTTCTTAGAGGTTACATTTTATTGGAATTATATTACCGATAAACCTGTCTCTCAGTGTGTATGATTCTTAATTTATGCAATTTATAGATATTTTCTTTCTCAGAGATATGAACTGCATAATACTTACAAAAAAACAATAGGACCTACCAAGATGTAAATACAAATCATGGATTCAGAGTCCAAAATGGTTACAAATACACCCGGAAACCTCATTCATGAGGAAGCATTTAAACAGTTTTTATTAGAATGTACTCTCAGAGAAATATAAACTGAACGGTACTTACAAAAAACCAATAGGACCTACCAAGATTTAAATACAGATCACTGGATTCAAAGATCCGAGTGGTTACCAATACACCAAGAAACTTCATTCATGAGGGAGAGCTAAACATTTTTTTCTAAAATGTTAGATTCTTAGAAGACACATTTTATTGCAATTATTGTACATATATTTACATCAACGCTTATTTGGGTTATATAGTAAAATTCATATAATTACATACATTTCTATAACTACCTTTTTTTAGCTTTTAGTACATATTTACAAAAATCAGTGATTTAAAAAAATTATTATATGTATGAAAAAGAAGACTTTCTGTCAATCAAGAACTTAAACTGAAGGTACTAAAACACATCAGGTCCCACCGAGATTTGAACTCGGATAGCTGGATTCAGAGCCCAGAGTGCTAACCATTACACCATGAAACCTCTCTTCTAACACAACATATACAACTTTCTCTTAGAGTGTGAGATCTTATTTTCTACAAGTTACAGGAATAATAATCAGAGAGATAAGTATTACATTGTATTTACAAAAAAAAGCCATTAGGACCTACCAAATTTTTATACAGATTATAGGTTTCAGAGTCCAGAATTGTTAACAGCACACAATGAAACCTCATTCATATGGTAGCATGCACATTTTTTGTCAGAGTATAAGATTCTTAGTGGATACATTTTATTGGAATTAAATGACAGATAAACCTGTCTCTCAGTGTGTAAGATTCTTAATTTATGCAATTTATAGATATTTTCTTTCTCAGAGATATTAACTGTATTGTACTTACAACAAAACCAATAGAACCTACCAAGATGTAAATATAGATCATGGATTCAGAGTCCAAAATGTTTACCAATATACCATGAAACCTCATCCATTAGGGAGCATCTAAATATTTTTATAAGAATGTACTCTCAGAGAGATATGAACTGAATGGTGCTTACAAAAAACCAATAGGACCTACCAAGATTTAAATACAGATCACTGTATTCAAAGATCAGAGTGGAGTGGTTACCAATACACCAAGAAACCACATTCATTAGGGAACATCTAAACATTTTTTTCTAAAATGTTAGATTCTTAGAAGACACATTTTATTGAAGTTATTGTATAAAATGTATACATATATTAACATCAATGCTTATTTGGATTACACAGTAAAATTCATATAATTACAAACATTTCTATAACTACCTTTTTTTAGATTTTAGTACATTTTTACAATAATCAGTAATTTAAAAAAAATGTATTATATGTATAAAAAAGAAAAGTTTTTGTCAATCAAGGAATTAAACTTTGTACGAAAATGCACCTGGTCCCACCGAGATTTGAACTCAATTTACTGGATTCAGAGTACAGAGTGCTAACCATAACACCATGGAATATCCCTTCTAATAACACATATAAAACTTTCTCTCAGAGTGTAAGATCTTTATTTCTACAAGATACAGAAATATTCATTCAGAGAGATATGTACTACATTGTATTTACAAATAAAACCATTAGGACCTACCAATTTGTATATGCAGATTATTAGTTTCAGAGTCCAGAATTGTTAACAGTACACCATGAAAGCTCATTCATATGGTGGCATGTAAAAAATGTTCTCACAGTGTAAGATTCTTAGAGGTTACATTTTATTGGAATTATATTACCGATAAACCTGTCTCTCAGTGTGTATGATTCTTAATTTATGCAATTTATAGATATTTTCTTTCTCACAGATGTGAACTGCATAATACTTACAAAAAAACAATAGGACCTACCAAGATGTAAATACAAATCATGGATTCAGAGTCCAAAATGGTTACAAATACACCAGGAAACCTCATTCATGAGGAAGCATTTAAACAGTTTTTATTAGAATGTACTCTCAGAGAAATATAAACTGAACGGTACTTACAAAAAACCAATAGGACCTACCAAGATTTAAATACAGATCACTGGATTCAAAGATCCGAGTGGTTACCAATACACCAAGAAACTTCATTCATGAGGGAGAGCTAAACATTTTTTTCTAAAATGTTAGATTCTTAGAAGACACATTTTATTGCAATTATTGTACATATATTTACATCAACGCTTATTTGGGTTATATAGTAAAATTCATATAATTACATACATTTCTATAACTACCTTTTTTTTAGCTTTTAGTACATATTTACAAAAATCAGTGATTAAAAAAATTATTATATGTATGAAAAAGAAGACTTTCTGTCAATCAAGAACTTAAACTGAAGGTACTAAAACACATCAGGTCCCACCGAGATTTGAACTCAGATCGCTGGATTCAGAGCCCAGAGTGCTAACCATTACACCATGAAACTTCTCTTCTAACACTACATATACAACTTTCTCTTAGAGTGTGAGATCTTATTTTCTACAAGTTACAGGAATAATAATCAGAGAGATAAGTATTACATTGTATTTACAGAAAAAAAGCCATTAGGACCTACCAAATTTTTATACAGATTATAGGTTTCAGAGTCCAGAATTGTTAACAGCACACAATGAAACCTCATTCATATGGTAGCATGTACATTTTTTGTCAGAGTATAAGATTCTTAGTGGATACATTTTATTGGAATTAAATGACAGATAAACCTGTCTCTCAGTGTGTAAGATTCTTAATTTATGCAATTTAAAGATATTTTCTTTCTCAGAGATATTAACTGTATTGTACTTACAACAAAACCAATAGAACCTACCAAGATGTAAATATAGATCATGGATTCAGAGTCCAAAATGTTTACCAATATACCATGAAACCTCATCCATTAGGGAGCATCTAAATATTTTTATAAGAATGTACTCTCAGAGAGATATGAACTGAATGGTACTTACAAAAAACCAATAGGACCTACCAAGATTTAAATACAGATCACTGTATTCAAAGATCAGAGTGGAGTGGTTACCAATACACCAAGAAACCACATTCATTAGGGAACATCTAAACATTTTTTTCTAAAATGTTAGATTCTTCGAAGACACATTTTATTGAAGTTATTGTACATATATTAACATCAATGCTTATTTGGATTACACAGTAAAATTCATATAATTACAAACATTTCTATAACTACCTTTTTTTTAGATTTTTGTACATTTTTACAATAATCAGTAATTTAAAAAAAATGTATTATATGTATAAAAAAGAAAAGTTTTTGTCAATCAAGGACTTAAACTGAAGGTACTAAAATGCACCTGGTCCCACCGAGATTTGAACTCAATTTACTGGATTCAGAGTACAGAGTGCTAACCATAACACCATGGAATATCCCTTCTAATAACACATATAAAACTTTCTCTCAGAGTGTAAGATCTTTATTTCTACAAGATACAGAAATATTTATTCAGAGAGATATGTACTACATTGTATTTACAAATAAAACCATTAGGACCTACCAATTTGTATATACAGATTATTAGTTTCAGAGTCCAGAATTGTTAACAGTACACCATGAAAGCTCATTCATATGGTGGCATGTAAAAAATGTTCTCACAGTGTAAGATTCTTAGAGGTTACATTTTATTGGAATTATATTACCGATAAACCTGTCTCTCAGTGTGTGTGATTCTTAATTTATGCAATTTATAGATATTTTCTTTCTCAGAGATATGAACTGCATAATACTTACAAAAAAACAATAGGACCTACCAAGATGTAAATACAAATCATGGATTCAGAGTCCAAAATGGTTACAAATACACCAGGAAACCTCATTCATGAGGAAGCATTTAAACAGTTTTTATTAGAATGTACACTCAGAGAAATATAAACTGAACGGTACTTACAAAAAACCAATAGGACCTACAAAGATTTAAATACAGATCACTGGATTCAAAGATCCGAGTGGTTACCAATACACCAAGAAACTTAATTCATGAGGGAGAGCTAAACATTTTTTTCTAAAATGTTAGATTCTTAGAAGACACATTTTATTGCAATTATTGTACATATATTTACATCAACGCTTATTTGGGTTATATAGTAAAATTCATATAATTACATACATTTCTATAACTACCTTTTTTTTAGCTTTTAGTACATATTTACAAAAATCAGTGATTAAAAAAATTATTATATGTATGAAAAAGAAGACTTTCTGTCAATCAAGAACTTAAACTGAAGGTACTGAAACACATCAGGTCCCACCGAGATTTGAACTCAGATCGCTGGATTCAGAGCCCAGAGTGCTAACCATTACACCATGAAACCTCTCTTCTAACACAACATATACAACTTTCTCTTAGAGTGTGAGATCTTATTTTCTACAAGTTACAGGAATAATAATCAGAGAGATAAGGATTACATTGTATTTACAAAAAAAAGCCATTAGGACCTACCAAATTTTTATACAGATTATAGGTTTCAGAGTCCAGAATTGTTAACAGTACACAATGAAACCTCATTCATATGGTAGCATGTACATTTTTTGTCAGAGTATAAGATTCTTAGTGGATACATTTTATTGGAATTAAATGACAGATAAACCTGTCTCTCAGTGTGTAAGATTCTTAATTTATGCAATTTATAGATATTTTCTTTCTCAGAGATATTAACTGTATTGTACTTACAACAAAACCAATAGAACCTACCAAGATGTAAATATAGATCATGGATTCAGAGTCCAAAATGTTTACCAATATACCATGAAACCTCATCCATTAGGGAGCATCTAAATATTTTTATAAGAATGTACTCTCAGAGAGATATGAACTGAATGGTGCTTACAAAAAACCAATAGGACCTACCAAGATTTAAATACAGATCACTGTATTCAAAGATCAGAGTGGAGTGGTTACCAATACACCAAGAAACCACATTCATTAGGGAACATCTAAACATTTTTTTCTAAAATGTTAGATTCTTAGAAGACACATTTTATTGAAGTTATTGTATAAAATGTATACATATATTAACATCAATGCTTATTTGGATTACACAGTAAAATTCATATAATTACAAACATTTCTATAACTACCTTTTTTTTAGATTTTAGTACATTTTTACAATAATCAGTAATTTAAAAAAAATGTATTATATGTATAAAAAAGAAAAGTTTTTGTCAATCAAGGAATTAAACTTTGTACTAAAATGCACCTGGTCCCACCGAGATTTGAACTCAATTTACTGGATTCAGAGTACAGAGTGCTAACCATAACACCATGGAATATCCCTTCTAATAACACATATAAAACTTTCTCTCAGAGTGTAAGATCTTTTTTTCTACATGATACAGAAATATTCATTCAGAGAGATATGTACTACATTGTATTTACAAATAAAACCATTAGGACCTACCAATTTGTATATACAGATTATTAGTTTCAGAGTCCAGAATTGTTAACAGTACACCATGAAAGCTCATTCATATGGTGGCATGTAAAAAATGTTCTCACAGTGTAAGGTTCTTAGAGGTTACATTTTATTGGAATTACATTACCGATAAACCTGTCTCTCAGTGTGTATGATTCTTAATTTATGCAATTTATAGATATTTTCTTTCTCAGAGATATGAACTGCATAATACTTACAAAAAAACAATAGGACCTACCAAGATGTAAATACAAATCATGGATTCAGAGTCCAAAATGGTTACAAATACACCAGGAAACCTCATTCATGAGGAAGCATTTAAACAGTTTTTATTAGAATGTACTCTCAGAGAAATATAAACTGAACGGTACTTACAAAAAACCAATAGGACCTAGCAAGATTTAAATACAGATCACTGGATTCAAAGATCCGAGTGGTTACCAATACACCAAGAAACTTCATTCATGAGGGAGAGCTAAACATTTTTTTCTAAAATGTTAGATTCTTAGAAGACACATTTTATTGCAATTATTGTACATATATTTACATCAACGCTTATTTGGGTTATATAGTAAAATTCATATAATTACATACATTTCTATAACTACCTTTTTTTAGCTTTTAGTACATATTTACAAAAATCAGTGATTTAAAAAAAATATTATATGTATGAAAAAGAAGACTTTCTGTCAATCAAGAACTTAAACTGAAGGTACTAAAACACATCAGGTCCCACCGAGATTTGAACTCGGATCGCTGGATTCAGAGCCCAGAGTGCTAACCATTACACCATGAAACCTCTCTTCTAACACAACATATACAACTTTCTCTTAGAGTGTGAGATCTTATTTTCTACAAGTTACAGGAATAATAATCAGAGAGATAAGTATTACATTGTATTTACAAAAAAAAGCCATTAGGACCTACCAAATTTTTATACAGATTATAGGTTTCAGAGTCCAGAATTGTTAACAGCACACAATGAAACCTCATTCATATGGTAGCATGTACATTTTTTGTCAGAGTATAAGATTCTTAGTGGATACATTTTATTGGAATTAAATGACAGATAAACCTGTCTCTCAGTGTGTAAGATTCTTAATTTATGCAATTTATAGATATTTTCTTTCTCAGAGATATTAACTGTATTGTACTTACAACAAAACCAATAGAACCTACCAAGATGTAAATATAGATCATGGATTCAGAGTCCAAAATGTTTACCAATATACCATGAAACCTCATCCATTAGGGAGCATCTAAATATTTTTATAAGAATGTACTCTCAGAGAGATATGAACTGAATGGTACTTACAAAAAACCAATAGGACCTACCAAGATTTAAATACAGATCACTGTATTCAAAGATCAGAGTGGAGTGGTTACCAATACACCAAGAAACCACATTCATTAGGGAACATCTAAACATTTTTTCTAAAATGTTAGATTCTTCGAAGACACATTTTATTGAAGTTATTGTACATATATTAACATCAATGCTTATTTGGATTACACAGTAAAATTCATATAATTACAAACATTTCTATAACTACCTTTTTTTTTAAATTTTTGTACATTTTTACAATAATCAGTAATTTAAAAAAAATGTATTATATGTATAAAAAAGAAAAGTTTTTGTCAATCAAGGACTTAAACTGAAGGTACTAAAATGCACCTGGTCCCACCGAGATTTGAACTCAATTTACTGGATTCAGAGTACAGAGTGCTAACCATAACACCATGGAATATCCCTTCTAATAACACATATAAAACTTTCTCTCAGAGTGTAAGATCTTTATTTCTACAAGATACAGAAATATTCATTCAGAGAGATATGTACTACATTGTATTTACAAATAAAACCATTAGGACCTACCAATTTGTATATACAGATTATTAGTTTCAGAGTCCAGAATTGTTAACAGTACACCATGAAAGCTCATTCATATGGTGGCATGTAAAAAATGTTCTCACAGTGTTAGATTCTTACAGGTTACATTTTATTGGAATTATATTACCGATAAACCTGTCTCTCAGTGTGTATGATTCTTAATTTATGCAATTTATAGATATTTTCTTTCTCAGAGATATGAACTGCATAATACTTACAAAAAAACAATAGGACCTACCAAGATGTAAATACAAATCATGGATTCAGAGTCCAAAATGGTTACAAATACACCAGGAAACCTCATTCATGAGGAAGCATTTAAACAGTTTTTATTAGAATGTACTCTCAGAGAAATATAAACTGAACGGTACTTACAAAAAACCAATAGGACCTACCAAGATTTAAATACAGATCACTGCATTCAAAGATCCGAGTGGTTACCAATACACCAAGAAACTTCATTCATGAGGGAGAGCTAAACATTTTTTTCTAAAATGTTAGATTCTTAGAAGACACATTTTATTGCAATTATTGTACATATATTTACATCAACGCTTATCTGGGTTATATAGTAAAATTCATATAATTACATACATTTCTATAACTACCTTTTTTTTAAGCTTTTAGTACATATTTTCAAAAATCAGTGATTAAAAAAATTATTATATGTATGAAAAAGAAGACTTTCGGTCAATCAAGAACTTAAACTGAAGGTACTAAAACACATCAGGTCCCACCGAGATTTGAACTCAGATCGCTGGATTCAGAGCCCAGAGTGCTAACCATTACACCATGAAACTTCTCTTCTAACACAACATATACAACTTTCTCTTAGAGTGTGAGATCTTATTTTCTACAAGTTACAGGAATAATAATCACAGAGATAAGTATTACATTGTATTTACAGAAAAAAAGCCATTAGGACCTACCAAATTTTGATACAGATTATAGGTTTCAGAGTCCAGAATTGTTAACAGCACACAATGAAACCTCATTCATATGGTAGCATGTACATTTTTTGTCAGAGTATAAGATTCTTAGTGGATACATTTTATTGGAATTAAATGACAGATAAACCTGTCTCTCAGTGTGTAAGATTCTTAATTTTGCAATTTATAGATATTTTCTTTCTCAGAGATATTAACTGTATTGTACTTACAACAAAACCAATAGAACCTACCAAGATGTAAATATAGATCATGGATTCAGAGTCCAAAATGTTTACCAATATACCATGAAACCTCATCCATTAGGGAGCATCTAAATATTTTTATAAGAATGTACTCTCAGAGAGATATGAACTGAATGGTACTTACAAAAAACCAATAGGACCTACCAAGATTTAAATACAGATCACTGTATTCAAAGATCAGAGTGGAGTGGTTACCAATACACCAAGAAACCACATTCATTAGGGAACATCTAAACATTTTTTTCTAAAATGTTAGATTCTTCGAAGACACATTTTATTGAAGTTATTGTACATATATTAACATCAATGCTTATTTGGATTACACAGTAAAATTCATATAATTACAAACATTTCTATAACTACCTTTTTTATAGATTTTAGTACATTTTTACAATAATCAGTAATTTAAAAAAAATGTATTATATGTATAAAAAAGAAAAGTTTTTGTCAATCAAGGACTTAAACTGAAGGTACTAAAATGCACCTGGTCCCACCGAGATTTGAACTCAATTTACTGGATTCAGAGTACAGAGTGCTAACCATAACACCATGGAATATCCCTTCTAATAACACATATAAAACTTTCTCTCAGAGTGTAAGATCTTTATTTCTACAAGATACAGAAATATTCATTCAGAGAGATATGTACTACATTGTATTTACAAATAAAACCATTAGGACCTACCAATTTGTATATACAGATTATTAGTTTCAGAGTCCAGAATTGTTAACAGTACACCATGAAAGCTCATTCATATGGTGGCATGTAAAAAATGTTCTCACAGTGTAAGATTCTTAGAGGTTACATTTTATTGGAATTATATTACCGATAAACCTGTCTCTCAGTGTGTATGATTCTTAATTTATGCAATTTATAGATATTTTCTTTCTCAGAGATATGAACTGCATAATACTTACAAAAAAACAATAGGACCTACCAAGATGTAAATACAAATCATGGATTCAGAGTCCAAAATGGTTACAAATACACCAGGAAACCTCATTCATGAGGCAGCATTTAAACAGTTTTTATTAGAATGTACTCTCAGAGAAATATAAACTGAACGGTACTTACAAAAAACCAATAGGACCTACCAAGATTTAATACAGATCACTGGATTCAAAGATCCGAGTGGTTACCAATACACCAAGAAACTTCATTCATGAGGGAGAGCTAAACATTTTTTTCTAAAATGTTAGATTCTTAGAAGACACATTTTATTGCAATTATTGTACATATATTTACATCAACGCTTATTTGGGTTATATAGTAAAATTCATATAATTACATACATTTCTATAACTACCTTTTTTTAGCTTTTAGTACATATTAACAAAAATCAGTGATTTAAAAAAATTATTATATGTATGAAAAAGAAGACTTTCTGTCAATCAAGAACTTAAACTGAAGGTACTAAAACACATCAGGTCCCACCGAGATTTGAACTCGGATCGCTGGATTCAGAGCCTAGAGTGCTAACCATTACACCATGAAACCTCTCTTCTAACACAACATATACAACTTTCTCTTAGAGTGTGAGATCTTATTTTCTACAAGTTACAGGAATAATAATCAGAGAGATAAGTATTACATTGTATTTACAAAAAAAAGCCATTAGGACCTACCAAATTTTTATACAGATTATAGGTTTCAGAGTCCAGAATTGTTAACAGTACACAATGAAACCTCATTCATATGGTAGCATGTACATTTTTTGTCAGAGTATAAGATTCTTAGTGGATACATTTTATTGGAATTAAATGACAGATAAACCTGTCTCTCAGTGTGTAAGATTCTTAATTTATGCAATTTATAGATATTTTCTTTCTCAGAGATATTAACTGTATTGTACTTACAACAAAACCAATAGAACCTACCAAGATGTAAATATAGATCATGGATTCAGAGTCCAAAATGTTTACCAATATACCATGAAACCTCATCCATTAGGGAGCATCTAAATATTTTTATAAGAATGTACTCTCAGAGAGATATGAACTGAATGGTACTTACAAAAAACCAATAGGACCTACCAAGATTTAAATACAGATCACTTTATTCAAATATCAGAGTGGAGTGGTTACCAATACACCAAGAAACCACATTCATTAGGGAACATCTAAACATTTTTTTCTAAAATGTTAGATTCTTAGAAGACACATTTTATTGAAGTTATTGTATAAAATGTATACATATATTAACATCAATGCTTATTTGGATTACACAGTAAAATTCATATAATTACAAACATTTCTATAACTACCTTTTTTTTTAGATTTTAGTACATTTTTACAATAATCAGTAATTTAAAAAAAATGTAATATATGTATAAAAAAGAAAAGTTTTTGTCAATCAAGGAATTAAACTTTGTACTAAAATGCACCTGGTCCCACCGAGATTTGAACTCAATTTACTGGATTCAGAGTACAGAGTGCTAACCATAACACCATGGAATATCCCTTCTAATAACACATATAAAACTTTCTCTCAGAGTGTAAGATCTTTATTTCTACAAGATACAGAAATATTCATTCAGAGAGATATGTACTACATTGTATTTACAAATAAAACCATTAGGACCTACCAATTTGTATATACAGATTATTAGTTTCAGAGTCCAGAATTGTTAACAGTACACCATGAAAGCTCATTCATATGGTGGCATGTAAAAAATGTTCTCACAGTGTAAGATTCTTAGAGGTTACATTTTATTGGAATTATATTACCGATAAACCTGTCTCTCAGTGTGTATGATTCTTAATTTATGCAATTTATAGATATTTTCTTTCTCAGAGATATGAACTGCATAATACTTACAAAAAAACAATAGGACCTACCAAGATGTAAATACAAATCATGGATTCAGAGTCCAAAATGGTTACAAATACACCAGGAAACCTCATTCATGAGGAAGCATTTAAACAGTTTTTATTAGAATGTACTCTCAGAGAAATATAAACTGAACGGTACTTACAAAAAACCAATAGGACCTACCAAGATTTAAATACAGATCACTGGATTCAAAGATCCGAGTGGTTACCAATACACCAAGAAACTTCATTCATGAGGGAGAGCTAAACATTTTTTTCTAAAATGTTAGATTCTTAGAAGACACATTTTATTGCAATTATTGTACATATATTTACATCAACGCTTATTTGGGTTATATAGTAAAATTCATATAATTACATACATTTCTATAACTACCTTTTTTTTAGCTTTTAGTACATATTTACAAAAATCAGTGATTAAAAAAATTATTATATGTATGAAAAAGAAGACTTTCTGTCAATCAAGAACTTAAACTGAAGGTACTAAAACACATCAGGTCCCACCGAGATTTGAACTCAGATAGCTGGATTCAGAGCCCAGAGTGCTAACCATTACACCATGAAACTTCTCTTCTAACACAACATATACAACTTTCTCTTAGAGTGTGAGATCTTATTTTCTACAAGTTACAGGAATAATAATCAGAGAGATAAGTATTACATTGTATTTACAGAAAAAAAGCCATTAGGACCTACCAAATTTTGATACAGATTATAGGTTTCAGAGTCCAGAATTGTTAACAGCACACAAGGAAACCTCATTCATATGGTAGCATGTACATTTTTTGTCAGAGTATAAGATTCTTAGTGGATACATTTTATTGGAATTAAATGACAGATAAACCTGTCTCTCAGTGTGTAAGATTCTTAATTTTGCAATTTATAGATATTTTCTTTCTCAGAGATATTAACTGTATTGTACTTACAACAAAACCAATAGAACCTACCAAGATGTAAATATAGATCATGGATTCAGAGTCCAAAATGTTTACCAATATACCATGAAACCTCATCCATTAGGGAGCATCTAAACATTTTTATAAGAATGTACTCTCAGAGAGATATGAAATGAATGGTACTTACAAAAAACCAATAGGACCTACCAAGATTTAAATACAGATCACTGTATTCAAAGATCAGAGTGGAGTGGTTACCAATACACCAAGAAACCACATTCATTAGGGAACATCTAAACATTTTTTTCTAAAATGTTAGATTCTTAGAAGACACATTTTATTGAAGTTATTGTATAAAATGTATACATATATTAACATCAATGCTTATTTGGATTACACAGTAAAATTCATATAATTACAAACATTTCTATAACTACCTTTTTTTTTAGATTTTAGTACATTTTTACAATAATCAGTAATTTAAAAAAAATGTAATATATGTATAAAAAAGAAAAGTTTTTGTCAATCAAGGAATTAAACTTTGTACTAAAATGCACCTGGTCCCACCGAGATTTGAACTCAATTTACTGGATTCAGAGTACAGAGTGCTAACCATAACACCATGGAATATCCCTTCTAATAACACATATAAAACTTTCTCTCAGAGTGTAAGATCTTTATTTCTACAAGATACAGAAATATTCATTCAGAGAGATATGTACTACATTGTATTTACAAATAAAACCATTAGGACCTACCAATTTGTATATACAGATTATTAGTTTCAGAGTCCAGAATTGTTAACAGTACACCATGAAAGCTCATTCATATGGTGGCATGTAAAAAATGTTCTCACAGTGTAAGATTCTTAGAGGTTACATTTTATTGGAATTATATTACCGATAAACCTGTCTCTCAGTGTGTATGATTCTTAATTTATGCAATTTATAGATATTTTCTTTCTCAGAGATATGAACTGCATAATACTTACAAAAAAACAATAGGACCTACCAAGATGTAAATACAAATCATGGATTCAGAGTCCAAAATGGTTACAAATACACCAGGAAACCTCATTCATGAGGAAGCATTTAAACAGTTTTTATTAGAATGTACTCTCAGAGAAATATAAACTGAACGGTACTTACAAAAAACCAATAGGACCTACCAAGATTTAAATACAGATCACTGGATTCAAAGATCCGAGTGGTTACCAATACACCAAGAAACTTCATTCATGAGGGAGAGCTAAACATTTTTTTCTAAAATGTTAGATTCTTAGAAGACACATTTTATTGCAATTATTGTACATATATTTACATCAACGCTTATTTGGGTTATATAGTAAAATTCATATAATTACATACATTTCTATAACTACCTTTTTTTTAGCTTTTAGTACATATTTACAAAAATCAGTGATTAAAAAAATTATTATATGTATGAAAAAGAAGACTTTCTGTCAATCAAGAACTTAAACTGAAGGTACTAAAACACATCAGGTCCCACCGAGATTTGAACTCAGATAGCTGGATTCAGAGCCCAGAGTGCTAACCATTACACCATGAAACTTCTCTTCTAACACAACATATACAACTTTCTCTTAGAGTGTGAGATCTTATTTTCTACAAGTTACAGGAATAATAATCAGAGAGATAAGTATTACATTGTATTTACAGAAAAAAAGCCATTAGGACCTACCAAATTTTGATACAGATTATAGGTTTCAGAGTCCAGAATTGTTAACAGCACACAAGGAAACCTCATTCATATGGTAGCATGTACATTTTTTGTCAGAGTATAAGATTCTTAGTGGATACATTTTATTGGAATTAAATGACAGATAAACCTGTCTCTCAGTGTGTAAGATTCTTAATTTTGCAATTTATAGATATTTTCTTTCTCAGAGATATTAACTGTATTGTACTTACAACAAAACCAATAGAACCTACCAAGATGTAAATATAGATCATGGATTCAGAGTCCAAAATGTTTACCAATATACCATGAAACCTCATCCATTAGGGAGCATCTAAACATTTTTATAAGAATGTACTCTCAGAGAGATATGAAATGAATGGTACTTACAAAAAACCAATAGGACCTACCAAGATTTAAATACAGATCACTGTATTCAAAGATCAGAGTGGAGTGGTTACCAATACACCAAGAAACCACATTCATTAGGGAACATCTAAACATTTTTTTCTAAAATGTTAGATTCTTCGAAGACACATTTTATTGAAGTTATTGTACATATATTAACATCAATGCTTATTTGGATTACACAGTAAAATTCATATAATTACAAACATTTCTATAACTACCTTTTTTTTAGATTTTAGTACATTTTTACAATAATCAGTCATTTAAAAAAAATGTATTATATGTATAAAAAAGAAAAGTTTTTGTCAATCAAGGACTTAAACTGAAGGTACTAAAATGCACCTGGTCCCACCGAGATTTGAACTCAATTTACTGGATTCAGAGTACAGAGTGCTAACCATAACACCATGGAATATCCCTTCTAATAACACATATAAAACTTTCTCTCAGAGTGTAAGATCTTTATTTCTACAAGATACAGAAATATTCATTCAGAGAGATATGTACTACATTGTATTTACAAATAAAGCCATTAGGACCTACCAATTTGTATATACAGATTATTAGTTTCAGAGTCCAGAATTGTTAACAGTACACCATGAAAGCTCATTCATATGGTGGCATGTAAAAAATGTTCTCACAGTGTAAGATTCTTAGAGGTTACATTTTATTGGAATTATATTACCGATAAACCTGTCTCTCAGTGTGTATGATTCTTAATTTATTCAATTTATAGATATTTTCTTTCTCAGAGATATGAACTGCATAATACTTACAAAAAAACAATAGGACCTACCAAGATGTAAATACAAATCATGGATTCAGAGTCCAAAATGGTTACAAATACACCAGGAAACCTCATTCATGAGGCAGCTTTTAAACAGTTTTTATTAGAATGTACTCTCAGAGAAATATAAACTGAACGGTACTTACAAAAAACCAATAGGACCTACCAAGATTTAATACAGATCACTGGATTCAAAGATCCGAGTGGTTACCAATACACCAAGAAACTTCATTCATGAGGGAGAGCTAAACATTTTTTTCTAAAATGTTAGATTCTTAGAAGACACATTTTATTGCAATTATTGTACATATATTTACATCAACGCTTATTTAGGTTATATAGTAAAATTCATATAATTACATACATTTCTATAACTACCTTTTTTTAGCTTTTAGTACATATTTACAAAAATCAGTGATTTAAAAAAATTATTATATGTATGAAAAAGAAGACTTTCTGTCAATCAAGAACTTAAACTGAAGGTACTAAAACACATCAGGTCCCACCGAGATTTGAACTCGGATCGCTGGATTCAGAGCCCAGAGTGCTAACCATTACACCATGAAACCTCTCTTCTAACACAACATATACAACTTTCTCTTAGAGTGTGAGATCTTATTTTCTACAAGTTACTGGAATAATAATCAGAGAGATAAGTATTACATTGTATTTACAAAAAAAAGCCATTAGGACCTACCAAATTTTTATACAGATTATAGGTTTCAGAGTCCAGAATTGTTAACAGTACACAATGAAACCTCATTCATATGGTAGCATGTACATTTTTTGTCAGAGTATAAGATTCTTAGTGGATACATTTTATTGGAATTAAATGACAGATAAACCTGTCTCTCAGTGTGTAAGATTCTTAATTTATGCAATTTATAGATATTTTCTTTCTCAGAGATATTAACTGTATTGTACTTACAACAAAACCAATAGAACCTACCAAGATGTAAATATAGATCATGGATTCAGAGTCCAAAATGTTTACCAATATACCATGAAACCTCATCCATTAGGGAGCATCTAAATATTTTTATAAGAATGTACTCTCAGAGAGATATGAACTGAATGGTACTTACAAAAAACCAATAGGACCTACCAAGATTTAAATACAGATCACTTTATTCAAATATCAGAGTGGAGTGGTTACCAATACACCAAGAAACCACATTCATTAGGGAACATCTAAACATTTTTTTCTAAAATGTTAGATTCTTAGAAGACACATTTTATTGAAGTTATTGTATAAAATGTATACATATATTAACATCAATGCTTATTTGGATTACACAGTAAAATTCATATAATTACAAACATTTCTATAACTACCTTTTTTTTAGATTTTAGTACATTTTTACAATAATCAGTAATTTTAAAAAAATGTAATATATGTATAAAAAAGAAAAGTTTTTGTCAATCAAGGAATTAAACTTTGTACTAAAATGCACCTGGTCCCACCGAGATTTGAACTCAATTTACTGGATTCAGAGTACAGAGTGCTAACCATAACACCATGGAATATCCCTTCTAATAACACATATAAAACTTTCTCTCAGAGTGTAAGATCTTTATTTCTACAAGATACAGAAATATTCATTCAGAGAGATATGTACTACATTGTATTTACAAATAAAACCATTAGGACCTACCAATTTGTATATACAGATTATTAGTTTCAGAGTCCAGAATTGTTAACAGTACACCATGAAAGCTCATTCATATGGTGGCATGTAAAAAATGTTCTCACAGTGTAAGATTCTTAGAGGTTACATTTTATTGGAATTATATTACCGATAAACCTGTCTCTCAGTGTGTATGATTCTTAATTTATGCAATTTATAGATATTTTCTTTCTCAGAGATATGAACTGCATAATACTTACAAAAAAACAATAGGACCTACCAAGATGTAAATACAAATCATGGATTCAGAGTCCAAAATGGTTACAAATACACCAGGAAACCTCATTCATGAGGAAGCATTTAAACAGTTTTTATTAGAATGTACTCTCAGAGAAATATAAACTGAACGGTACTTACAAAAAACCAATAGGACCTACCAAGATTTAAATACAGATCACTGGATTCAAAGATCCGAGTGGTTACCAATACACCAAGAAACTTCATTCATGAGGGAGAGCTAAACATTTTTTTCTAAAATGTTAGATTCTTAGAAGACACATTTTATTGCAATTATTGTACATATATTTACATCAACGCTTATTTGGGTTATATAGTAAAATTCATATAATTACATACATTTCTATAACTACCTTTTTTTTAGCTTTTAGTACATATTTACAAAAATCAGTGATTAAAAAAATTATTATATGTATGAAAAAGAAGACTTTCTGTCAATCAAGAACTTAAACTGAAGGTACTAAAACACATCAGGTCCCACCGAGATTTGAACTCAGATAGCTGGATTCAGAGCCCAGAGTGCTAACTAGAGATGAGCGCCTGAAATTTTTCGGGTTTTGTGTTTTGGTTTTGGGTTCGGTTCCGCGGCCGTGTTTTGGGTTCGAACGCGTTTTGGCAAAACCTCACCGAATTTTTTTTGTCGGATTCGGGTGTGTTTTGGATTCGGGTGTTTTTTTTCAAAAAACACTAAAAAACAGCTTAAATCATAGAATTTGGGGGTAATTTTGATCCCAAAGTATTATTAACCTCAAAAACCATAATTTACACTCATTTTCAGTCTATTCTAAATACCTCACACCTCACAATATTATTTTTAGTCCTAAAATTTGCACCGAGGTCGCTGTGTGAGTAAGATAAGCGACCCTAGTGGCCGACACAAACACCGGGCCCATCTAGGAGTGGCACTGCAGTGTCACGCAGGATGTCCCTTCCAAAAAACCCTCCCCAAACAGCACATGACGCAAAGAAAAAAAGAGGCGCAATGAGGTAGCTGTGTGAGTAAGATTAGCGACCCTAGTGGCCGACACAAACACCGGGCCCATCTAGGAGTGGCACTGCAGTGTCACGCAGGATGGCCCTTCCAAAAAACCCTCCCCAAACAGCACATGACGCAAAGAAAAAAAGAGGCGCAATGAGGTAGCTATGTGAGTAAGATTAGCGACCCTAGTGGCCGACACAAACACCGGGCCCATCTAGGAGTGGCACTGCAGTGTCACGCAGGATGTCCCTTCCAAAAAACCCTCCCCAAACAGCACATGACGCAAAGAAAAAAAGAGGCGCAATGAGGTAGCTGTGTGAGTAAGATTAGTGACCCTAGTGGCCGACACAAACACCGGGCCCATCTAGGAGTGGCACTGCAGTGTCACGCAGGATGTCCCTTCCAAAAAACCCTCCCCAAACAGCACATGACGCAAAGAAAAAAAGAGGCGCAATGAGGTAGCTGACTGTGTGAGTAAGATTAGCGACCCTAGTGGCCGACACAAACACCGGGCCCATCTAGGAGTGGCACTGCAGTGTCACGCAGGATGTCCCTTCCAAAAAACCCTCCCCAAACAGCACATGACGCAAAGAAAAAAAGAGGCGCAATGAGGTAGCTGACTGTGTGAGTAAGATTAGCGACCCTAGTGGCCGACACAAACACCGGGCCCATCTAGGAGTGGCACTGCAGTGTCACGCAGGATGTCCCTTCCAAAAAACCCTCCCCAATCAGCACATGATGCAAAGAAAAAGAAAAGAAAAAAGAGGTGCAAGATGGAATTGTCCTTGGGCCCTCCCACCCACCCTTATGTTGTATAAACAAAACAGGACATGCACACTTTAACCAACCCATCATTTCAGTGACAGGGTCTGCCACACGACTGTGACTGATATGACGGGTTGGTTTGGACCCCCCCCAAAAAGAAGCAATTAATCTCTCCTTGCACAAACTGGCTCTACAGAGGCAAGATGTCCACCTCATCTTCACCCTCCGATATATCACCGTGTACATCCCCCTCCTCACAGATTATCAATTCGTCCCCACTGGAATCCACCATCTCAGCTCCCTGTGTACTTTGTGGAGGCAATTGCTGCTGGTCAATGTCTCCGCGGAGGAATTGATTATAATTCATTTTAATGAACATCATCTTCTCCACATTTTCTGGATGTAACCTCGTACGCCGATTGCTGACAAGGTGAGCGGCGGCACTAAACACTCTTTCGGAGTACACACTTGTGGGAGGGCAACTTAGGTAGAATAAAGCCAGTTTGTGCAAGGGCCTCCAAATTGCCTCTTTTTCCTGCCAGTATAAGTACGGACTGTGTGACGTGCCTACTTGGATGCGGTCACTCATATAATCCTCCACCATTCTATCAATGTTGAGAGAATCATATGCAGTGACAGTAGACGACATGTCCGTAATCGTTGTCAGGTCCTTCAGTCCGGACCAGATGTCAGCATCAGCAGTCGCTCCAGACTGCCCTGCATCACCGCCAGCGGGTGGGCTCGGAATTCTGAGCCTTTTCCTCGCACCCCCAGTTGCGGGAGAATGTGAAGGAGGAGATGTTGACAGGTCGCGTTCCGCTTGACTTGACAATTTTGTCACCAGCAGGTCTTTCAACCCCAGCAGACCTGTGTCTGCCGGAAAGAGAGATCCAAGGTAGGCTTTAAATCTAGGATCGAGCACGGTGGCCAAAATGTAGTGCTCTGATTTCAACAGATTGACCACCCGTGAATCCTTGTTAAGCGAATTAAGGGCTGCATCCACAAGTCCCACATGCCTAGCGGAATCGCTCCCTTTTAGCTCCTTCTTCAATGCCTCCAGCTTCTTCTGCAAAAGCCTGATGAGGGGAATGACCTGACTCAGGCTGGCAGTGTCTGAACTGACTTCACGTGTGGCAAGTTCAAAGGGCATCAGAACCTTGCACAACGTTGAAATCATTCTCCACTGCACTTGAGACAGGTGCATTCCACCTACTATATCGTGCTCAATTGTATAGGCTTGAATGGCCTTTTGCTGCTCCTCCAACCTCTGAAGCATATAGAGGGTTGAATTCCACCTCGTTACCACTTCTTGCTTCAGATGATGGCAGGGCAGGTTCAGTAGTTTTTGGTGGTGCTCCAGTCTTCTGTACGTGGTGCCTGTACGCCGAAAGTGTCCCGCAATTTTTCTGGCCACCGACAGCATCTCTTGCACGCCCCTGTCGTTTTTTAAAAAATTCTGCACCACCAAATTCAAGGTATGTGCAAAACATGGGACGTGCTGGAATTTGCCCATATTTAATGCACACACAATATTGCTGGCGTTGTCCGATGCCACAAATCCACAGGAGAGTCCAATTGGGGTAAGCCATTCCGCGATGATCTTCCTCAGTTGCCGTAAGAGGTTTTCAGCTGTGTGCGTATTCTGGAAAGCGGTGATACAAAGCGTAGCCTGCCTAGGAAAGAGTTGGCGTTTGCGAGATGCTGCTACTGGTGCCGCCGCTGCTGTTCTTGCGGCGGGAGTCCATACATCTACCCAGTGGGCTGTCACAGTCATATAGTCCTGACCCTGCCCTGCTCCACTTGTCCACATGTCCGTGGTTAAGTGGACATTGGGTACAACTGCATTTTTTAGGACACTGGTGAGTCTTTTTCTGACGTCCGTGTACATTCTCGGTATCGCCTGCCTAGAGAAGTGGAACCTAGATGGTATTTGGTAACGGGGGCACACTGCCTCAATAAATTGTCTAGTTCCCTGTGAACTAACGGCGGATACCGGACGCACGTCTAACACCAACATAGTTGTCAAGGACTCAGTTATCCGCTTTGCAGTAGGATGACTGCTGTGATATTTCATCTTCCTCGCAAAGGACTGTTGAACAGTCAATTGCTTACTGGAAGTAGTACAAGTGGGCTTACGACTTCCCCTCTGGGATGACCATCGACTCCCAGCGGCAACAACAGCAGCGCCAGCAGCAGTAGGCGTTACACGCAAGGATGCATCGGAGGAATCCCAGGCAGGAGAGGACTCGTCAGACTTGCCAGTGACATGGCCTGCAGGACTATTGGCATTCCTGGGGAAGGAGGAAATTGACACTGAGGGAGTTGGTGGGGTGGTTTGCGTGAGCTTGGTTACAAGAGGAAGGGATTTACTGGTCAGTGGACTGCTTCCGCTGTCACCCAAAGTTTTTGAACTTGTCACTGACTTATTATGAATGCGCTGCAGGTGACGTATAAGGGAGGATGTTCCGAGGTGGTTAACGTCCTTACCCCTACTTATTACAGCTTGACAAAGGGAACACACGGCTTGACACCTGTTGTCCGCATTTCTGGTGAAATACCTCCACACCGAAGAGCTGATTTTTTTGGTATTTTCACCTGGCATGTCAACGGCCATATTCCTCCCACGGACAACAGGTGTCTCCCCGGGTGCCTGACTTAAACAAACCACCTCACCATCAGAATCCTCCTGGTCAATTTCCTCCCCAGCGCCAGCAACACCCATATCCTCCTCATCCTGGTGTACTTCAACACTGACATCTTCAATCTGACTATCAGGAACTGGACTGCGGGTGCTCCTTCCAGCACTTGCAGGGGGCGTGCAAATGGTGGAAGGCGCATGCTCTTCACGTCCAGTGTTGGGAAGGTCAGGCATCGCAACCGACACAATTGGACTCTCCTTGTGGATTTGGGATTTCAAAGAACGCACAGTTCTTTGCGGTGCTTTTGCCAGCTTGAGTCTTTTCAGTTTTCTAGCGAGAGGCTGAGTGCTTCCATCCTCATGTGAAGCTGAACCACTAGCCATGAACATAGGCCAGGGCCTCAGCCGTTCCTTGCCACTCCGTGTGGTAAATGGCATATTGGCAAGTTTACGCTTCTCCTCCGACAATTTTATTTTAGGTTTTGGAGTCCTTTTTTTACTGATATTTGGTGTTTTGGTTTTGACATGCTCTGTACTATGCCATTGGGCATCGGCCTTGGCAGACGACGTTGCTGGCATTTCATCGTCTCGGCCATGACTAGTGGCAGCAGCTTCAGCACGAGGTGGAAGTGGATCTTGATCTTTCCCTAATTTTGGAACCTCAACATTTTTGTTCTCCATATTTTAATAGGCACAACTAAAAGGCACCTCAGGTAAACAATGGAGATGGATGGATTGGATACTAGTATACAATTATGGACGGGCTGCCGAGTGCCGACACAGAGGTAGCCACAGCCGTGAACTACCGCACTGTACTGTGTCTGCTGCTAATATATAGACTGGTTGATAAAGAGATAGTATACTCGTAACTAGTATGTATGTATAAAGAAAGAAAAAAAAACCACGGTTAGGTGGTATATACAATTATGGACGGGCTGCCGAGTGCCGACACAGAGGTAGCCACAGCCGTGAACTACCGCACTGTACTGTGTCTGCTGCTAATATATAGACTGGTTGATAAAGAGATAGTATACTCGTAACTAGTATGTATGTATAAAGAAAGAAAAAAACACCACGGTTAGGTGGTATATACAATTATGGACGGGCTGCCGAGTGCCGACACAGAGGTAGCCACAGCCGTGAACTACCGCACTGTACTGTGTCTGCTGCTAATATATAGACTGGTTGATAAAGAGATAGTATACTCGTAACTAGTATGTATGTATAAAGAAAGAAAAAAAAACCACGGTTAGGTGGTATATACAATTATGGACGGGCTGCCGAGTGCCGACACAGAGGTAGCCACAGCCGTGAACTACCGCACTGTACTGTGTCTGCTGCTAATATATAGACTGGTTGATAAAGAGATAGTATACTCGTAACTAGTATGTATGTATAAAGAAAGAAAAAAAAACCACGGTTAGGTGGTATATACAATTATGGACGGGCTGCCGAGTGCCGACACAGAGGTAGCCACAGCCGTGAACTACCGCACTGTACTGTGTCTGCTGCTAATATATAGACTGGTTGATAAAGAGATAGTATACTCGTAACTAGTATGTATGTATAAAGAAAGAAAAAAAAAACCACGGTTAGGTGGTATATACAATTATGGACGGGCTGCCGAGTGCCGACACAGAGGTAGCCACAGCCGTGAACTACCGCACTGTACTGTGTCTGCTGCTAATATATAGACTGGTTGATAAAGAGATAGTATACTCGTAACTAGTATGTATGTATAAAGAAAGAAAAAAAACCCACGGTTAGGTGGTATATACAATTATGGACGGGCTGCCGAGTGCCGACACAGAGGTAGCCACAGCCGTGAACTACCGCACTGTACTGTGTCTGCTGCTAATATATAGACTGGTTGATAAAGAGATAGTATACTCGTAACTAGTATGTATGTATAAAGAAAGAAAAAAAAACCACAGTTAGGTGGTATATACAATTATGGACGGGCTGCCGAGTGCCGACACAGAGGTAGCCACAGCCGTGAACTACCGCACTGTACTGTGTCTGCTGCTAATATATAGACTGGTTGATAAAGAGATAGTATACTCGTAACTAGTATGTATGTATAAAGAAAGAAAAAAAAACCACGGTTAGGTGGTATATACAATTATGGACGGGCTGCCGAGTGCCGACACAGAGGTAGCCACAGCCGTGAACTACCGCACTGTACTGTGTCTGCTGCTAATATATAGACTGGTTGATAAAGAGATAGTATACTCGTAACTAGTATGTATGTATAAAGAAAGAAAAAAAAACCACGGTTAGGTGGTATATACAATTATGGACGGGCTGCCGAGTGCCGACACAGAGGTAGCCACAGCCGTGAACTACCGCACTGTACTGTGTCTGCTGCTAATATATAGACTGGTTGATAAAGAGATAGTATACTCGTAACTAGTATGTATGTATAAAGAAAGAAAAAAAAACCACGGTTAGGTGGTATATACAATTATGGACGGGCTGCCGAGTGCCGACACAGAGGTAGCCACAGCCGTGAACTACCGCACTGTACTGTGTCTGCTGCTAATATATAGACTGGTTGATAAAGAGATAGTATACTCGTAACTAGTATGTATGTATAAAGAAAGAAAAAAAAACCACGGTTAGGTGGTATATACAATTATGGACGGGCTGCCGAGTGCCGACACAGAGGTAGCCACAGCCGTGAACTACCGCACTGTACTGTGTCTGCTGCTAATATATAGACTGGTTGATAAAGAGATAGTATACTCGTAACTAGTATGTATGTATAAAGAAAGAAAAAAAAACCACGGTTAGGTGGTATATACAATTATGGACGGGCTGCCGAGTGCCGACACAGAGGTAGCCACAGCCGTGAACTACCGCACTGTACTGTGTCTGCTGCTAATATAGACTGGTTGATAAAGAGATAGTATACTACTAATATTATATATACTGGTGGTCAGGTCACTGGTCACTAGTCACACTGGCAGTGGCACTCCTGCAGCAAAAGTGTGCACTGTTTTAATATAATATTATGTACTCCTGGCTCCTGCTATAACCTATAACTGGCACTGCAGTAGTGCTCCCCAGTCTCCCCCACAATTATAAGCTGTGTGAGCTGAGCAGTCAGACAGATATATAATATATATAGATGATGCAGCACACTGGCCTGAGCCTGAGCAGTGCACACAGATATGGTATGTGACTGACTGAGTCACTGTGTGTATCGCTTTTTTCAGGCAGAGAACGGATATATTAAATAAACTGCACTGTGTGTCTGGTGGTCACTAACTATATAATATATTATGTACTCCTGGCTCCTGCTATAACCTATAACTGGCACTGCAGTAGTGCTCCCCAGTCTCCCCCACAATTATAAGCTGTGTGAGCTGAGCAGTCAGACAGATAATCAGATATATATAATATTATATATAGATAATAGATGATGCAGCACACTGGCCTGAGCCTGAGCAGTGCACACAGATATGGTATGTGACTGAGTCACTGTGTGCTGTGTATCGCTTTTTTCAGGCAGAGAACGGATTATAAATAAAACTGGTGGTCACTATCAGCAAAACTCTGCACTGTACTGAGTACTCCTAATGCTCCCCAAAATTAGTAAATCAAGTGTCTCTCTAATCTATTCTAAACGGAGAGGATGCCAGCCACGTCCTCTCCCTATCAATCTCAATGCACGTGTGAAAATGGCGGCGACGCGCGGCTCCTTATATAGAATCCGAGTCTCGCGATAGAATCCGAGCCTCGCGAGAATCCGACAGCGTCATGATGACGTTCGGGCGCTCTCGGGTTAACCGAGCAAGGCGGGAAGATCCGAGTCGCTCGGACCCGTGAAAAAAAACATGAAGTTCGTGCGGGTTCGGATTCAGAGAAACCGAACCCGCTCATCTCTAGTGCTAACTATTACACCATGAAACTTCTCTTCTAACACAACATATACAACTTTCTCTTAGAGTGTGAGATCTTATTTTCTACAAGTTACAGGAATAATAATCAGAGAGATAAGTATTACATTGTATTTACAGAAAAAAAGCCATTAGGACCTACCAAATTTTGATACAGATTATAGGTTTCAGAGTCCAGAATTGTTAACAGCACACAATGAAACCTCATTCATATGGTAGCATGTACATTTTTTGTCAGAGTATAAGATTCTTAGTGGATACATTTTATTGGAATTAAATGACAGATAAACCTGTCTCTCAGTGTGTAAGATTCTTAATTTTGCAATTTATAGATATTTTCTTTCTCAGAGATATTAACTGTATTGTACTTACAACAAAACCAATAGAACCTACCAAGATGTAAATATAGATCATGGATTCAGAGTCCAAAATGTTTACCAATATACCATGAAACCTCATCCATTAGGGAGCATCTAAATATTTTTATAAGAATGTACTCTCAGAGAGATATGAAATGAATGGTACTTACAAAAAACCAATAGGACCTACCAAGATTTAAATACAGATCACTGTATTCAAAGATCAGAGTGGAGTGGTTACCAATACACCAAGAAACCACATTCATTAGGGAACATCTAAACATTTTTTTCTAAAATGTTAGATTCTTCGAAGACACATTTTATTGAAGTTATTGTACATATATTAACATCAATGCTTATTTGGATTACACAGTAAAATTCATATAATTACAAACATTTCTATAACTACCTTTTTTTTAGATTTTAGTACATTTTTACAATAATCAGTAATTTAAAAAAAATGTATTATATGTATAAAAAAGAAAAGTTTTTGTCAATCAAGGACTTAAACTGAAGGTACTAAAATGCACCTGGTCCCACCGAGATTTGAACTCAATTTACTGGATTCAGAGTACAGAGTGCTAACCATAACACCATGGAATATCCCTTCTAATAACACATATAAAACTTTCTCTCAGAGTGTAAGATCTTTATTTCTACAAGATACAGAAATATTCATTCAGAGAGATATGTACTACATTGTATTTACAAATAAAACCATTAGGACCTACCAATTTGTATATACAGATTATTAGTTTCAGAGTCCAGAATTGTTAACAGTACACCATGAAAGCTCATTCATATGGTGGCATGTAAAAAATGTTCTCACAGTGTAAGATTCTTAGAGGTTACATTTTATTGGAATTATATTACCGATAAACCTGTCTCTCAGTGTGTATGATTCTTAATTTATGCAATTTATAGATATTTTCTTTCTCAGAGATATGAACTGCATAATACTTACAAAAAAACAATAGGACCTACCAAGATGTAAATACAAATCATGGATTCAGAGTCCAAAATGGTTACAAATACACCAGGAAACCTCATTCATGAGGCAGCATTTAAACAGTTTTTATTAGAATGTACTCTCAGAGAAATATAAACTGAACGGTACTTACAAAAAACCAATAGGACCTACCAAGATTTAATACAGATCACTGGATTCAAAGATCCGAGTGGTTACCAATACACCAAGAAACTTCATTCATGAGGGAGAGCTAAACATTTTTTTCTAAAATGTTAGATTCTTAGAAGACACATTTTATTGCAATTATTGTACATATATTTACATCAACGCTTATTTAGGTTATATAGTAAAATTCATATAATTACATACATTTCTATAACTACCTTTTTTTAGCTTTTAGTACATATTTACAAAAATCAGTGATTTAAAAAAATTATTATATGTATGAAAAAGAAGACTTTCTGTCAATCAAGAACTTAAACTGAAGGTACTAAAACACATCAGGTCCCACCGAGATTTGAACTCGGATCGCTGGATTCAGAGCCCAGAGTGCTAACCATTACACCATGAAACCTCTCTTCTAACACAACATATACAACTTTCTCTTAGAGTGTGAGATCTTATTTTCTACAAGTTACAGGAATAATAATCAGAGAGATAAGTATTACATTGTATTTACAAAAAAAAGCCATTAGGACCTACCAAATTTTTATACAGATTATAGGTTTCAGAGTCCTGAATTGTTAACAGCACACAATTAAACCTCATTCATATGGTAGCATGTACATTTTTTGTCAGAGTATAAGATTCTTAGTGGATACATTTTATTGGAATTAAATGACAGATAAACCTGTCTCTCAGTGTGTAAGATTCTTAATTTATGCAATTTATAGATATTTTCTTTCTCAGAGATATTAACTGTATTGTACTTACAACAAAACCAATAGAACCTACCAAGATGTAAATATAGATCATGGATTCAGAGACCAAAATGTTTACCAATATACCATGAAACCTCATCCATTAGGGAGCATCTAAATATTTTTATAAGAATGTACTCTCAGAGAGATATGAACTGAATGGTGCTTACAAAAAACCAATAGGACCTACCAAGATTTAAATACAGATCACTGTATTCAAAGATCAGAGTGGAGTGGTTACCAATACACCAAGAAACCACATTCATTAGGGAACATCTAAACATTTTTTTCTAAAATGTTAGATTCTTAGAAGACACATTTTATTGAAGTTATTGTATAAAATGTATACATATATTAACATCAATGCTTATTTGGATTACACAGTAAAATTCATATAATTACAAACATTTCTATAACTACCTTTTTTTTAGATTTTAGTACATTTTTACAATAAACAGTAATTTTAAAAAAATGTATTATATGTATAAAAAAGAAAAGTTTTTGTCAATCAAGGAATTAAACTTTGTACGAAAATGCACCAGGTCCCACCGAGATTTGAACTCAATTTACTGGATTCAGAGTACAGAGTGCTAACCATAACACCATGGAATATCCTTTCTAATAACACATATAAAACTTTCTCTCAGAGTGTAAGATCTTTATTTCTACAAGATACAGAAATATTCATTCAGAGAGATATGTACTACATTGTATTTACAAATAAAACCATTAGGACCTACCAATTTGTATATACAGATTATTAGTTTCAGAGTCCAGAATTGTTAACAGTACACCATGAAAGCTCATTCATATGGTGGCATGTAAAAAATGTTCTCACAGTGTAAGGTTCTTAGAGGTTACATTTTATTGGAATTATATTACCGATAAACCTGTCTCTCAGTGTGTATGATTCTTAATTTATGCAATTTATAGATATTTTCTTTCTCAGAGATATGAACTGCATAATACTTACAAAAAAACAATAGGACCTACCAAGATGTAAATACAAATCATGGATTCAGAGTCCAAAATGGTTACAAATACACCCGGAAACCTCATTCATGAGGAAGCATTTAAACAGTTTTTATTAGAATGTACTCTCAGAGAAATATAAACTGAACGGTACTTACAAAAAACCAATAAGACCTACCAAGATTTAAATACAGATCACTGGATTCAAAGATCCGAGTGGTTACCAATGCACCAAGAAACTTCATTCATGAGGGAGAGCTAAACATTTTTTTCTAAAATGTTAGATTCTTAGAAGACACATTTTATTGCAATTATTGTACATATATTTACATCAACGCTTATTTGGGTTATATAGTAAAATTCATATAATTACATACATTTCTATAACTACCTTTTTTTAGCTTTTAGTACATATTTACAAAAATCAGTGATTTAAAAAAATTATTATATGTATGAAAAAGAAGACTTTCTGTCAATCAAGAACTTAAACTGAAGGTACTAAAACACATCAGGTCCCACCGAGATTTGAACTCGGATCGCTGGATTCAGAGCCCAGAGTGCTAACCATTACACCATGAAACCTCTCTTCTAACACAACATATACAACTTTCTCTTAGAGTGTGAGATCTTATTTTCTACAAGTTACAGGAATAATAATCAGAGAGATAAGTATTACATTGTATTTACAAAAAAAAGCCATTAGGACCTACCAAATTTTTATACAGATTATAGGTTTCAGAGTCCAGAATTGTTAACAGCACACAATGAAACCTCATTCATATGGTAGCATGTACATTTTTTGTCAGAGTATAAGATTCTTAGTGGATACATTTTATTGGAATTAAATGACAGATAAACCTGTCTCTCAGTGTGTAAGATTCTTAATTTATGCAATTTATAGATATTTTCTTTCTCAGAGATATTAACTGTATTGTACTTACAACAAAACTAATAGAACCTACCAAGATGTAAATATAGATCATGGATTCAGAGTCCAAAATGTTTACCAATATACCATGAAACCTCATCCATTAGGGAGCATCTAAATATTTTTATAAGAATGTACTCTCAGAGAGATATGAACTGAATGGTGCTTACAAAAAACCAATAGGACCTACCAAGATTTAAATACAGATCACTGTATTCAAAGATCAGAGTGGAGTGGTTACCAATACACCAAGAAACCACATTCATTAGGGAACATCTAAACATTTTTTTCTAAAATGTTAAATTCTTAGAAGACACATTTTATTGAAGTTATTGTATAAAATGTATACATATATTAACATCAATGCTTATTTGGATTACACAGTAAAATTCATATAATTACAAACATTTCTATAACTACCTTTTTTTTAAGATTTTAGTACATTTTTACAATAATCAGTAATTTAAAAAAAATGTATTATATGTATAAAAAAGAAAAGTTTTTGTCAATCAAGGAATTAAACTTTGTACGAAAATGCACCTGGTCCCACCAAGATTTGAACTCAATTTACTGGATTCAGAGTACAGAGTGCTAACCATAACACCATGGAATATCCCTTCTAATAACACATATAAAACTTTCTCTCAGAGTGTAAGATCTTTATTTCTACAAGATACAGAAATATTCATTCAGAGAGATATGTACTACATTGTATTTACAAATAAAACCATTAGGACCTACCAATTTGTATATACAGATTATTAGTTTCAGAGTCCAGAATTGTTAACAGTACACCATGAAAGCTCATTCATATGGTGGCATGTAAAAAATGTTCTCACAGTGTAAGATTCTTAGAGGTTACATTTTATTGGAATTATATTACCGATAAACCTGTCTCTCAGTGTGTATGATTCTTAATTTATGCAATTTATAGATATTTTCTTTCTCACAGATGTGAACTGCATAATACTTACAAAAAAACAATAGGACCTACCAAGATGTAAATACAAATCATGGATTCAGAGTCCAAAATGGTTACAAATACACCAGGAAACCTCATTCATGAGGAAGCATTTAAACAGTTTTTATTAGAATGTACTCTCAGAGAAATATAAACTGAACGGTACTTACAAAAAAACAATAGGACCTACCAAGATTTAAATACAGATCACTGGATTCAAAGATCCGAGTGGTTACCAATACACCAAGAAACTTCATTCATGAGGGAGAGCTAAACATTTTTTTCTAAAATGTTAGATTCTTAGAAGACACATTTTATTGCAATTATTGTACATATATTTACATCAACGCTTATTTGGGTTATATAGTAAAATTCATATAATTACATACATTTCTATAACTACCTTTTTTTTTAGCTTTTAGTACATATTTACAAAAATCAGTGATTAAAAAAATTATTATATGTATGAAAAAGAAGACTTTCTGTCAATCAAGAACTTAAACTGAAGGTACTAAAACACATCAGGTCCCACCGAGATTTGAACTCAGATCGCTGGATTCAGAGCCCAGAGTGCTAACCATTACACCATGAAACTTCTCTTCTAACACAACATATACAACTTTCTCTTAGAGTGTGAGATCTTATTTTCTACAATTTACAGGAATAATAATCAGAGAGATAAGTATTACATTGTATTTACAGAAAAAAAGCCATTAGGACCTACAAAATTTTTATACAGATTATAGGTTTCAGAGTCCAGAATTGTTAACAGCACACAATGAAACCTCATTCATATGGTAGCATGTACATTTTTTGTCAGAGTATAAGATTCTTAGTGGATACATTTTATTGGAATTAAATGACAGATAAACCTGTCTCTCAGTGTGTAAGATTCTTAATTTATGCAATTTAAAGATATTTTCTTTCTCAGAGATATTAACTGTATTGTACTTACAACAAAACCAATAGAACCTACCAAGATGTAAATATAGATCATGGATTCAGAGTTCAAAATGTTTACCAATATACCATGAAACCTCATCCATTAGGGAGCATCTAAATATTTTTATAAGAATGTACTCTCAGAGAGATATGAACTGAATGGTACTTACAAAAAACCAATAGGACCTACCAAGATTTAAATACAGATCACTGTATTCAAAGATCAGAGTGGAGTGGTTACCAATACACCAAGAAACCACATTCATTAGGGAACATCTAAACATTTTTTTCTAAAATGTTAGATTCTTAGAAGACACATTTTATTGAAGTTATTGTACATATATTAACATCAATGCTTATTTGGATTACACAGTAAAATTCATATAATTACAAACATTTCTATAACTACCTTTTTTTTAGATTTTAGTACATTTTTACAATAATCAGTGATTTTAAAAAAATGTATTATATGTATAAAAAAGAAAAGTTTTTGTCAATCAAGGAATTAAACTTTGTACTAAAATGCACCTGGTCCCACCGAGATTTGAACTCAATTTACTGGATTCAGAGTACAGAGTGCTAACCATAACACCATGGAATCTCCCTTCTAATAACACATATAAAACTTTCTCTCAGAGTGTAAGATCTTTATTTCTACAAGATACAGAAATATTCATTCAGAGAGATATGTACTACATTGTATTTACAAATAAAACCATTAGGACCTACCAATTTGTATATACATATTATTAGTTTCAGAGTCCAGAATTGTTAACAGTACACCATGAAAGCTCATTCATATGGTGGCATGTAAAAAATGTTCTCACAGTGTAAGATTCTTAGAGGTTACATTTTATTGGAATTATATTACCGATAAACCTGTCTCTCAGTGTGTGTGATTCTTAATTTATGCAATTTATAGATATTTTCTTTCTCAGAGATATGAACTGCATAATACTTACAAAAAAACAATAGGACCTACCAAGATGTAAATACAAATCATGGATTCAGAGTCCAAAATGGTTACAAATACACCAGGAAACCTCATTCATGAGGAAGCATTTAAACAGTTTTTATTAGAATGTACTCTCAGAGAAATATAAACTGAACGGTACTTACAAAAAACCAATCGGACCTACCAAGATTTAAATACAGATCACTGTATTCAAAGATCAGAGTGGAGTAGTTACCAATACACCAAGAAACCACATTCATTAGGGAACATCTAAACATTTTTTTCTAAAATGTTAGATTCTTAGAAGACACATTTTATTGAAGTTATTGTATAAAATGTATACATATATTAACATCAATGCTTATTTGGATTACACAGTAAAATTCATATAATTACAAACATTTCTATAACTACCTTTTTTTTAGATTTTAGTACATTTTTACAATAATCAGTAATTTAAAAAAAATTTATTATATGTATAAAAAAGAAAAGTTTTTGTCAATCAAGGAATTAAACTTTGTACGAAAATGCACCTGGTCCCACCGAGATTTGAACTCAATTTACTGGATTTAGAGTACAGAGTGCTAACCATAACACCTTGGAATCTCCCTTCTAATAACACATATAAAACTTTCTCTCCGAGTGTAAGATCTTTATTTCTACATGATACAGAAATATTCATTCAGAGAGATATGTACTACATTGTATTTACAAATAAAACCATTAGGACCTACCAATTTGTATATACAGATTATTAGTTTCAGAGTCCAGAATTGTTAACAGTACACCATGAAAGCTCATTCATATGGTGGCATGTAAAAAATGTTCTCACAGTGTAAGGTTCTTAGAGGTTACATTTTATTGGAATTACATTACCGATAAACCTGTCTCTCAGTGTGTATGATTCTTAATTTATGCAATTTATAGATATTTTCTTTCTCAGAGATATGAACTGCATAATACTTACAAAAAAACAATAGGACCTACCAAGATGTAAATACAAATCATGGATTCAGAGTCCAAAATGGTTACAAATACACCAGGAAACCTCATTCATGAGGAAGCATTTAAACAGTTTTTATTAGAATGTACTCTCAGAGAAATATAAACTGAACGGTACTTACAAAAAACCAATAGGACCTAGCAAGATTTAAATACAGATCACTGGATTCAAAGATCCGAGTGGTTACCAATACACCAAGAAACTTCATTCATGAGGGAGAGCTAAACATTTTTTTCTAAAATGTTAGATTCTTAGAAGACACATTTTATTGCAATTATTGTACATATATTTACATCAACGCTTATTTGGGTTATATAGTAAAATTCATATAATTACATACATTTCTATAACTACCTTTTTTTAGCTTTTAGTACATATTTACAAAAATCAGTGATTTAAAAAAATTATTATATGTATGAAAAAGAAGACTTTCTGTCAATCAAGAACTTAAACTGAAGGTACTAAAACACATCAGGTCCCACCGAGATTTGAACTCGGATCGCTGGATTCAGAGCCCAGAGTGCTAACCATTACACCATGAAACCTCTCTTCTAACACAACATATACAACTTTCTCTTAGAGTGTGAGATCTTATTTTCTACAAGTTACAGGAATAATAATCAGAGAGATAAGTATTACATTGTATTTACAAAAAAAAGCCATTAGGACCTACCAAATTTTTATACAGATTATAGGTTTCAGAGTCCAGAATTGTTAACAGCACACAATGAAACCTCATTCATATGGTAGCATGTACATTTTTTGTCAGAGTATAAGATTCTTAGTGGATACATTTTATTGGAATTAAATGACAGATAAACCTGTCTCTCAGTGTGTAAGATTTTAATTTATGCAATTTATAGATATTTTCTTTCTCAGAGATATTAACTGTATTGTACTTACAGCAAAACCAATAGAACCTACCAAGATGTAAATATAGATCATGGATTCAGAGTCCAAAATGTTTACCAATATACCATGAAACCTCATCCATTAGGGAGCATCTGTTATGCACACCAGTGCCTGCAGGAAAGTACTGGTGTCAGAACTGTTATGCACTCCAGTGTCTGCAGGAATGTACTGGTGTTTGAACTGTTATGCAAAACAAATGGACTCACAGACAAACTGGGGAATATGACATAACGTACACAGAAGGTGATAGGGTAACAAAATACACACAAAGTGAACAGAGAAGCCCAGAGGCTAAGGAACTGGGTATCTCCCTTGTATTAGAACTGCTCAGATGGAAATAGCAAGATGTTGTGTTTTAATACGTAGAGAACCCGAAATGCTGTTGCTAAGGGCAACAGCAAAACCCTAAAGGGTTACCAACGGGTGTGGCAGTAAACTCCTTGGTCAGAGATGGAATGATAGACACAAGGAGAGACTCCACAATCCTGATTCTCACTTGCAGTGCACAGGTTTTAGCTTACTGCCACTAAACTGACCCCTGACACCTAGCACAGTGAGACAGGATTAGACAGGCAAGTCTTAGAATACAGCCGCAAACTTGCTAAGTTCACAGAGTAGTAACAGAACCCCAGCAAGCTAAACGACTGACTCCAGTCTTACTGCTAGGTCTGGATTGGCAGAGTGTAATACCAAATCCCCAGGCCTATTTGCAGTAAGCAACAAACAAATACAAAGCTACACAGTACTGGCTAACTTTCATGAACTGACTAACCAACAAAGATTCAGCAGCATCTGCTTACCCTGAAAAGAGGCCTTATAAAGCAGGTGCTGTCCACACCCCACTCAGACCTCACAGACTGTGAGCACAAAAACCAGCACCGGATCCCCTGCCGTGCACAGAGCCTATAACCACTGCACAGCAAAAGACCCGAACCGGAGTATCAGCTGCGCTCAGGTTACTCCACTAGCACTTGTCTCCCGGTTGCCATGACGACGTGGCAGCACAGGGCAGGAGACCCTAACAGCATCTAAATATTTTTATAAGAATGTACTCTCAGAGAGATATGAACTGAATGGTACTTACAAAAAACCAATAGGACCTACCAAGATTTAAATACAGATCACTGTATTCAAAGATCAGAGTGGAGTGGTTACCAATACACCAAGAAACCACATTCATTAGGGAACATCTAAACATTTTTTTCTAAAATGTTAGATTCTTCGAAGACACATTTTATTGTAGTTATTGTACATATATTAACATCAATGCTTATTTGGATTACACAGTAAAATTCATATAATTACAAACATTTCTATAACTACCTTTTTTTTAGATTTTTGTACATTTTTACAATAATCAGTAATTTAAAAAAAATGTATTATATGTATAAAAAAGAAAAGTTTTTGTCAATCAAGGACTTAAACTGAAGGTACTAAAATGCACCTGGTCCCACCGAGATTTGAACTCAATTTACTGGATTCAGAGTACAGAGTGCTAACCATAACACCATGGAATATCCCTTCTAATAACACATATAAAACTTTCTCTCAGAGTGTAAGATCTTTATTTCTACAAGATACAGAAATATTCATTCAGAGAGATATGTACTACATTGTATTTACAAATAAAACCATTAGGACCTACCAATTTGTATATACAGATTATTAGTTTCAGAGTCCAGAATTGTTAACAGTACACCATGAAAGCTCATTCATATGGTGGCGTGTAAAAAATGTTCTCACAGTGTAAGATTCTTAGAGGTTACATTTTATTGGAATTATATTACCGATAAACCTGTCTCTCAGTGTGTATGATTCTTAATTTATGCAATTTATAGATATTTTCTTTCTCAGAGATATGAGCTGCATAATACTTACAAAAAAACAATAGGACCTACCAAGATGTAAATACAAATCATGGATTCAGAGTCCAAAATGGTTACAAATACACCAGGAAACCTCATTCATGAGGAAGCATTTAAACAGTTTTTATTAGAATGTACTCTCAGAGAAATATAAACTGAACGGTACTTACAAAAAACCAATAGGACCTACCAAGATTTAAATACAGATCACTGCATTCAAAGATCCGAGTGGTTACCAATACACCAAGAAACTTCATTCATGAGGGAGAGCTAAACATTTTTTTCTAAAATGTTAGATTCTTAGAAGACACATTTTATTGCAATTATTGTACATATATTTACATCAACGCTTATTTGGGTTATATAGTAAAATTCATATAATTACATACATTTCTATAACTACCTTTTTTTTAGCTTTTAGTACATATTTACAAAAATCAGTGATTAAAAAAATTATTATATGTATGAAAAAGAAGACTTTCTGTCAATCAAGAACTTAAACTGAAGGTACTAAAACACATCAGGTCCCACCGAGATTTGAACTCAGATCGCTGGATTCAGAGCCCAGAGTGCTAACCATTACACCATGAAACTTCTCTTCTAACACAACATATACAACTTTCTCTTAGAGTGTGAGATCTTATTTTCTACAAGTTACATGAATAATAATCAGAGAGATAAGTATTACATTGTATTTACAGAAAAAAAGCCATTAGGACCTACCAAATTTTGATACAGATTATAGGTTTCAGAGTCCAGAATTGTTAACAGCACACAATGAAACCTCATTCATATGGTAGCATGTACATTTTTTGTCAGAGTATAAGATTCTTAGTGGATACATTTTATTGGAATTAAATGACAGATAAACCTGTCTCTCAGTGTGTAAGATTCTTAATTTTGCAATTTATAGATATTTTCTTTCTCAGAGATATTAACTGTATTGTACTTACAACAAAACCAATAGAACCTACCAAGATGTAAATATAGATCATGGATTCAGAGTCCAAAATGTTTACCAATATACCATGAAACCTCATCCATTAGGGAGCATCTAAATATTTTTATAAGAATGTACTCTCAGAGAGATATGAACTGAATGGTACTTACAAAAAACCAATAGGACCTACCAAGATTTAAATACAGATCACTGTATTCAAAGATCAGAGTGGAGTGGTTACCAATACACCAAGAAACCACATTCATTAGGGAACATCTAAACATTTTTTTCTAAAATGTTAGATTCTTAGAAGACACATTTTATTGAAGTTATTGTATAAAATGTATACATATATTAACATCAATGCTTATTTGGATTACACAGTAAAATTCATATAATTACAAACATTTCTATAACTACCTTTTTTATAGATTTTAGTACATTTTTACAATAATCAGTAATTTAAAAAAAATGTATTATATGTATAAAAAAGAAAAGTTTTTGTCAATCAAGGACTTAAACTGAAGGTACTAAAATGCACCTGGTCCCACCGAGATTTGAACTCAATTTGCTGGATTCAGAGTACAGAGTGCTAACCATAACACCATGGAATATCCCTTCTAATAACACATATAAAACTTTCTCTCAGAGTGTAAGATCTTTATTTCTACAAGATACAGAAATATTCATTCAGAGAGATATGTACTACATTGTATTTACAAATAAAACCATTAGGACCTACCAATTTGTATATACAGATTATTAGTTTCAGAGTCCAGAATTGTTAACAGTACACCATGAAAGCTCATTCATATGGTGGCATGTAAAAAATGTTCTCACAGTGTAAGATTCTTAGAGGTTACATTTTATTGGAATTATATTACCGATAAACCTGTCTCTCAGTGTGTATGATTCTTAATTTATGCAATTTATAGATATTTTCTTTCTCAGAGATATGAACTGCATAATACTTACAAAAAAACAATAGGACCTACCAAGATGTAAATACAAATCATGGATTCAGAGTCCAAAATGGTTACAAATACACCAGGAAACCTCATTCATGAGGCAGCATTTAAACAGTTTTTATTAGAATGTACTCTCAGAGATATATAAACTGAACGGTACTTACAAAAAACCAATAGGACCTACCAAGATTTAATACAGATCACTGGATTCAAAGATCCGAGTGGTTACCAATACACCAAGAAACTTCATTCATGAGGGAGAGCTAAACATTTTTTTCTAAAATGTTAGATTCTTAGAAGACACATTTTATTGCAATTATTGTACATATATTTACATCAACGCTTATTTGGGTTATATAGTAAAATTCATATAATTACATACATTTCTATAACTACCTTTTTTTAGCTTTTAGTACATATTTACAAAAATCAGTGATTTAAAAAAATTATTATATGTATGAAAAAGAAGACTTTCTGTCAATCAAGAACTTAAACTGAAGGTACTAAAACACATCAGGTCCCACCGAGATTTGAACTCGGATCGCTGGATTCAGAGCCCAGAGTGCTAACCATTACACCATGAAACCTCTCTTCTAACACAACATATACAACTTTCTCTTAGAGTGTGAGATCTTATTTTCTACAAGTTACAGGAATAATAATCAGAGAGATAAGTATTACATTGTATTTACAAAAAAAAGCCATTAGGACCTACCAAATTTTTATACAGATTATAGGTTTCAGAGTCCAGAATTGTTAACAGTACACAATGAAACCTCATTCATATGGTAGCATGTACATTTTTTGTCAGAGTATAAGATTCTTAGTGGATACATTTTATTGGAATTAAATGACAGATAAACCTGTCTCTCAGTGTGTAAGATTCTTAATTTATGCAATTTATAGATATTTTCTTTCTCAGAGATATTAACTGTATTGTACTTACAACAAAACCAATAGAACCTACCAAGATGTAAATATAGATCATGGATTCAGAGTCCAAAATGTTTACCAATATACCATGAAACCTCATCCATTAGGGAGCATCTAAATATTTTTATAAGAATGTACTCTCAGAGAGATATGAACTGAATGGTACTTACAAAAAACCAATAGGACCTACCAAGATTTAAATACAGATCACTGTATTCAAAGATCAGAGTGGAGTGGTTACCAATACACCAAGAAACCACATTCATTAGGGAACATCTAAACATTTTTTTCTAAAATGTTAGATTCTTAGAAGACACATTTTATTGAAGTTATTGTATAAAATGTATACATATATTAACATCAATGCTTATTTGGATTACACAGTAAAATTCATATAATTACAAACATTTCTATAACTACCTTTTTTTTAGATTTTAGTACATTTTTACAATAATCAGTAATTTTAAAAAAATGTAATATATGTATAAAAAAGAAAAGTTTTTGTCAATCAAGGAATTAAACTTTGTACTAAAATGCACCTGGTCCCACCGAGATTTGAACTCAATTTACTGGATTCAGAGTACAGAGTGCTAACCATAACACCATGGAATATCCCTTCTAATAACACATATAAAACTTTCTCTCAGAGTGTAAGATCTTTATTTCTACAAGATACAGAAATATTCATTCAGAGAGATATGTACTACATTGTATTTACAAATAAAACCATTAGGACCTACCAATTTGTATATACAGATTATTAGTTTCAGAGTCCAGAATTGTTAACAGTACACCATGAAAGCTCATTCATATGGTGGCATGTAAAAAATGTTCTCACAGTGTAAGATTCTTAGAGGTTACATTTTATTGGAATTATATTACCGATAAACCTGTCTCTCAGTGTGTATGATTCTTAATTTATGCAATTTATAGATATTTTCTTTCTCACAGATGTGAACTGCATAATACTTACAAAAAAACAATAGGACCTACCAAGATGTAAATACAAATCATGGATTCAGAGTCCAAAATGGTTACAAATACACCAGGAAACCTCATTCATGAGGAAGCATTTAAACAGTTTTTATTAGAATGTACTCTCAGAGAAATATAAACTGAACGGTACTTACAAAAAACCAATAGGACCTACCAAGATTTAAATACAGATCACTGGATTCAAAGATCCGAGTGGTTACCAATACACCAAGAAACTTCATTCATGAGGGAGAGCTAAACATTTTTTTCTAAAATGTTAGATTCTTAGAAGACACATTTTATTGCAATTATTGTACATATATTTACATCAACGCTTATTTGGGTTATATAGTAAAATTCATATAATTACATACATTTCTATAACTACCTTTTTTTTAGCTTTTAGTACATATTTACAAAAATCAGTGATTAAAAAAATTATTATATGTATGAAAAAGAAGACTTTCTGTCAATCAAGAACTTAAACTGAAGGTACTAAAACACATCAGGTCCCACCGAGGTTTGAACTCAGATAGCTGGATTCAGAGCCCAGAGTGCTAACCATTACACCATGAAACTTCTCTTCTAACACAACATATACAACTTTCTCTTAGAGTGTGAGATCTTATTTTCTACAAGTTACAGGAATAATAATCAGAGAGATAAGTATTACATTGTATTTACAGAAAAAAAGCCATTAGGACCTACCAAATTTTGATACAGATTATAGGTTTCAGAGTCCAGAATTGTTAACAGCACACAATGAAACCTCATTCATATGGTAGCATGTACATTTTTTGTCAGAGTATAAGATTCTTAGTGGATACATTTTATTGGAATTAAATGACAGATAAACCTGTCTCTCAGTGTGTAAGATTCTTAATTTTGCAATTTATAGATATTTTCTTTCTCAGAGAAATTAACTGTATTGTACTTACAACAAAACCAATAGAACCTACCAAGATGTAAATATAGATCATGGATTCAGAGTCCAAAATGTTTACCAATATACCATGAAACCTCATCCATTAGGGAGCATCTAAATATTTTTATAAGAATGTACTCTCAGAGAGATATGAAATGAATGGTACTTACAAAAAACCAATAGGACCTACCAAGATTTAAATACAGATCACTGGATTCAAAGTTCAGAGTGGTTACCAATACACCAAGAAACCTCATTCACGAGGGAGAGCTAAACATTTTTTTCTAAAATGTTAGATTCTTAGAAGACACATTTTATTGCAATTATTGTACATATATTTACATCAACGCTTATTTGGGTTATATAGTAAAATTCATATAATTACATACATTTCTATAACTACCTTTTTTTTAGCTTTTAGTACATATTTACAAAAATCAGTGATTTAAAAAAATTATTATATGTATGAAAAAGAAGACTTTCTGTCAATCAAGAACTTAAACTGAAGGTACTAAAACACATCAGGTCCCACCGAGATTTGAACTCGGATCGCTGGATTCAGAGCCCAGAGTGCTAACCATTACACCATGAAACCTCTCTTCTAACACAACATATACAACTTTCTCTTAGAGTGTGAGATCTTATTTTCTACAAGTTACAGGAATAATAATCAGAGAGATAAGTATTACATTGTATTTACAAAAAAAAGCCATTAGGACCTACCAAATTTTTATACAGATTATAGGTTTCAGAGTCCAGAATTGTTAACAGTACACAATGAAACCTCATTCATATGGTAGCATGTACATTTTTTGTCTGAGTATAAGATTCTTAGTGGATACATTTTATTGGAATTAAATGACAGATAAACCTGTCTCTCAGTGTGTAAGATTCTTAATTTATGCAATTTATAGATATTTTCTTTCTCAGAGATATTAACTGTATTGTACTTACAACAAAACCAATAGAACCTACCAAGATGTAAATATAGATCATGGATTCAGAGTCCAAAATGTTTACCAATATACCATGAAACCTCATCCATTAGGGAGCATCTAAATATTTTTATAAGAATGTACTCTCAGAGAGATATGAACTGAATGGTACTTACAAAAAACCAATAGGACCTACCAAGATTTAAATACAGATCACTGTATTCAAAGATCAGAGTGGAGTGGTTACCAATACACCAAGAAACCACATTCATTAGGGAACATCTAAACATTTTTTTCTAAAATGTTAGATTCTTAGAAGACACATTTTATTGAAGTTATTGTATAAAATGTATACATATATTAACATCAATGCTTATTTGGATTACACAGTAAAATTCATATAATTACAAACATTTCTATAACTACCTTTTTTTTAGATTTTAGTACATTTTTACAATAATCAGTAATTTTAAAAAAATGTAATATATGTATAAAAAAGAAAAGTTTTTGTCAATCAAGGAATTAAACTTTGTACTAAAATGCACCTGGTCCCACCGAGATTTGAACTCAATTTACTGGATTCAGAGTACAGAGTGCTAACCATAACACCATGGAATATCCCTTCTAATAACACATATAAAACTTTCTCTCAGAGTGTAAGATCTTTATTTCTACAAGATACAGAAATATTCATTCAGAGAGATATGTACTACATTGTATTTACAAATAAAACCATTAGGACCTACCAATTTGTATATACAGATTATTAGTTTCAGAGTCCAGAATTGTTAACAGTACACCATGAAAGCTCATTCATATGGTGGCATGTAAAAAATGTTCTCACAGTGTAAGATTCTTAGAGGTTACATTTTATTGGAATTATATTACCGATAAACCTGTCTCTCAGTGTGTATGATTCTTAATTTATGCAATTTATAGATATTTTCTTTCTCAGAGATATGAACTGCATAATACTTACAAAAAAACAATAGGACCTACCAAGATGTAAATACAAATCATGGATTCAGAGTCCAAAATGGTTACAAATACACCAGGAAACCTCATTCATGAGGCAGCATTTAAACAGTTTTTATTAGAATGTACTCTCAGAGATATATAAACTGAACGGTACTTACAAAAAACCAATAGGACCTACCAAGATTTAATACAGATCACTGGATTCAAAGATCCGAGTGGTTACCAATACACCAAGAAACTTCATTCATGAGGGAGAGCTAAACATTTTTTTCTAAAATGTTAGATTCTTAGAAGACACATTTTATTGCAATTATTGTACATATATTTACATCAACGCTTATTTGGGTTATATAGTAAAATTCATATAATTACATACATTTCTATAACTACCTTTTTTTAGCTTTTAGTACATATTTACAAAAATCAGTGATTTAAAAAAATTATTATATGTATGAAAAAGAAGACTTTCTGTCAATCAAGAACTTAAACTGAAGGTACTAAAACACATCAGGTCCCACCGAGATTTGAACTCGGATCGCTGGATTCAGAGCCCAGAGTGCTAACCATTACACCATGAAACCTCTCTTCTAACACAACATATACAACTTTCTCTTAGAGTGTGAGATCTTATTTTCTACAAGTTACAGGAATAATAATCAGAGAGATAAGTATTACATTGTATTTACAAAAAAAAGCCATTAGGACCTACCAAATTTTTATACAGATTATAGGTTTCAGAGTCCAGAATTGTTAACAGTACACAATGAAACCTCATTCATATGGTAGCATGTACATTTTTTGTCAGAGTATAAGATTCTTAGTGGATACATTTTATTGGAATTAAATGACAGATAAACCTGTCTCTCAGTGTGTAAGATTCTTAATTTATGCAATTTATAGATATTTTCTTTCTCAGAGATATTAACTGTATTGTACTTACAACAAAACCAATAGAACCTACCAAGATGTAAATATAGATCATGGATTCAGAGTCCAAAATGTTTACCAATATACCATGAAACCTCATCCATTAGGGAGCATCTAAATATTTTTATAAGAATGTACTCTCAGAGAGATATGAACTGAATGGTACTTACAAAAAACCAATAGGACCTACCAAGATTTAAATACAGATCACTGTATTCAAAGATCAGAGTGGAGTGGTTACCAATACACCAAGAAACCACATTCATTAGGGAACATCTAAACATTTTTTTCTAAAATGTTAGATTCTTAGAAGACACATTTTATTGAAGTTATTGTATAAAATGTATACATATATTAACATCAATGCTTATTTGGATTACACAGTAAAATTCATATAATTACAAACATTTCTATAACTACCTTTTTTTTAGATTTTAGTACATTTTTACAATAATCAGTAATTTTAAAAAAATGTAATATATGTATAAAAAAGAAAAGTTTTTGTCAATCAAGGAATTAAACTTTGTACTAAAATGCACCTGGTCCCACCGAGATTTGAACTCAATTTACTGGATTCAGAGTACAGAGTGCTAACCATAACACCATGGAATATCCCTTCTAATAACACATATAAAACTTTCTCTCAGAGTGTAAGATCTTTATTTCTACAAGATACAGAAATATTCATTCAGAGAGATATGTACTACATTGTATTTACAAATAAAACCATTAGGACCTACCAATTTGTATATACAGATTATTAGTTTCAGAGTCCAGAATTGTTAACAGTACACCATGAAAGCTCATTCATATGGTGGCATGTAAAAAATGTTCTCACAGTGTAAGATTCTTAGAGGTTACATTTTATTGGAATTATATTACCGATAAACCTGTCTCTCAGTGTGTATGATTCTTAATTTATGCAATTTATAGATATTTTCTTTCTCACAGATGTGAACTGCATAATACTTACAAAAAAACAATAGGACCTACCAAGATGTAAATACAAATCATGGATTCAGAGTCCAAAATGGTTACAAATACACCAGGAAACCTCATTCATGAGGAAGCATTTAAACAGTTTTTATTAGAATGTACTCTCAGAGAAATATAAACTGAACGGTACTTACAAAAAACCAATAGGACCTACCAAGATTTAAATACAGATCACTGGATTCAAAGATCCGAGTGGTTACCAATACACCAAGAAACTTCATTCATGAGGGAGAGCTAAACATTTTTTTCTAAAATGTTAGATTCTTAGAAGACACATTTTATTGCAATTATTGTACATATATTTACATCAACGCTTATTTGGGTTATATAGTAAAATTCATATAATTACATACATTTCTATAACTACCTTTTTTTTAGCTTTTAGTACATATTTACAAAAATCAGTGATTAAAAAAATTATTATATGTATGAAAAAGAAGACTTTCTGTCAATCAAGAACTTAAACTGAAGGTACTAAAACACATCAGGTCCCACCGAGGTTTGAACTCAGATAGCTGGATTCAGAGCCCAGAGTGCTAACCATTACACCATGAAACTTCTCTTCTAACACAACATATACAACTTTCTCTTAGAGTGTGAGATCTTATTTTCTACAAGTTACAGGAATAATAATCAGAGAGATAAGTATTACATTGTATTTACAGAAAAAAAGCCATTAGGACCTACCAAATTTTGATACAGATTATAGGTTTCAGAGTCCAGAATTGTTAACAGCACACAATGAAACCTCATTCATATGGTAGCATGTACATTTTTTGTCAGAGTATAAGATTCTTAGTGGATACATTTTATTGGAATTAAATGACAGATAAACCTGTCTCTCAGTGTGTAAGATTCTTAATTTTGCAATTTATAGATATTTTCTTTCTCAGAGAAATTAACTGTATTGTACTTACAACAAAACCAATAGAACCTACCAAGATGTAAATATAGATCATGGATTCAGAGTCCAAAATGTTTACCAATATACCATGAAACCTCATCCATTAGGGAGCATCTAAATATTTTTATAAGAATGTACTCTCAGAGAGATATGAAATGAATGGTACTTACAAAAAACCAATAGGACCTACCAAGATTTAAATACAGATCACTGGATTCAAAGTTCAGAGTGGTTACCAATACACCAAGAAACCTCATTCACGAGGGAGAGCTAAACATTTTTTTCTAAAATGTTAGATTCTTAGAAGACACATTTTATTGCAATTATTGTACATATATTTACATCAACGCTTATTTGGGTTATATAGTAAAATTCATATAATTACATACATTTCTATAACTACCTTTTTTTTAGCTTTTAGTACATATTTACAAAAATCAGTGATTTAAAAAAATTATTATATGTATGAAAAAGAAGACTTTCTGTCAATCAAGAACTTAAACTGAAGGTACTAAAACACATCAGGTCCCACCGAGATTTGAACTCGGATCGCTGGATTCAGAGCCCAGAGTGCTAACCATTACACCATGAAACCTCTCTTCTAACACAACATATACAACTTTCTCTTAGAGTGTGAGATCTTATTTTCTACAAGTTACAGGAATAATAATCAGAGAGATAAGTATTACATTGTATTTACAAAAAAAAGCCATTAGGACCTACCAAATTTTTATACAGATTATAGGTTTCAGAGTCCAGAATTGTTAACAGTACACAATGAAACCTCATTCATATGGTAGCATGTACATTTTTTGTCAGAGTATAAGATTCTTAGTGGATACATTTTATTGGAATTAAATGACAGATAAACCTGTCTCTCAGTGTGTAAGATTCTTAATTTATGCAATTTATAGATATTTTCTTTCTCAGAGATATTAACTGTATTGTACTTACAACAAAACCAATAGAACCTACCAAGATGTAAATATAGATCATGGATTCAGAGTCCAAAATGTTTACCAATATACCATGAAACCTCATCCATTAGGGAGCATCTAAATATTTTTATAAGAATGTACTCTCAGAGAGATATGAACTGAATGGTACTTACAAAAAACCAATAGGACCTACCAAGATTTAAATACAGATCACTGTATTCAAAGATCAGAGTGGAGTGGTTACCAATACACCAAGAAACCACATTCATTAGGGAACATCTAAACATTTTTTTCTAAAATGTTAGATTCTTAGAAGACACATTTTATTGAAGTTATTGTATAAAATGTATACATATATTAACATCAATGCTTATTTGGATTACACAGTAAAATTCATATAATTACAAACATTTCTATAACTACCTTTTTTTTAGATTTTAGTACATTTTTACAATAATCAGTAATTTTAAAAAAATGTAATATATGTATAAAAAAGAAAAGTTTTTGTCAATCAAGGAATTAAACTTTGTACTAAAATGCACCTGGTCCCACCGAGATTTGAACTCAATTTACTGGATTCAGAGTACAGAGTGCTAACCATAACACCATGGAATATCCCTTCTAATAACACATATAAAACTTTCTCTCAGAGTGTAAGATCTTTATTTCTACAAGATACAGAAATATTCATTCAGAGAGATATGTACTACATTGTATTTACAAATAAAACCATTAGGACCTACCAATTTGTATATACAGATTATTAGTTTCAGAGTCCAGAATTGTTAACAGTACACCATGAAAGCTCATTCATATGGTGGCATGTAAAAAATGTTCTCACAGTGTAAGATTCTTAGAGGTTACATTTTATTGGAATTATATTACCGATAAACCTGTCTCTCAGTGTGTATGATTCTTAATTTATGCAATTTATAGATATTTTCTTTCTCAGAGATATGAACTGCATAATACTTACAAAAAAACAATAGGACCTACCAAGATGTAAATACAAATCATGGATTCAGAGTCCAAAATGGTTACAAATACACCAGGAAACCTCATTCATGAGGAAGCATTTAAACAGTTTTTATTAGAATGTACTCTCAGAGAAATATAAACTGAACGGTACTTACAAAAAACCAATAGGACCTACCAAGATTTAAATACAGATCACTGCATTCAAAGATCCGAGTGGTTACCAATACACCAAGAAACTTCATTCATGAGGGAGAGCTAAACATTTTTTTCTAAAATGTTAGATTCTTAGAAGACACATTTTATTGCAATTATTGTACATATATTTACATCAACGCTTATTTGGGTTATATAGTAAAATTCATATAATTACATACATTTCTATAACTACCTTTTTTTTAGCTTTTAGTACATATTTACAAAAATCAGTGATTAAAAAAATTATTATATGTATGAAAAAGAAGACTTTCTGTCAATCAAGAACTTAAACTGAAGGTACTAAAACACATCAGGTCCCACCGAGATTTGAACTCAGATAGCTGGATTCAGAGCCCAGAGTGCTAACCATTACACCATGAAACTTCTCTTCTAACACAACATATACAACTTTCTCTTAGAGTGTGAGATCTTATTTTCTACAAGTTACAGGAATAATAATCAGAGAGATAAGTATTACATTGTATTTACAGAAAAAAAGCCATTAGGACCTACCAAATTTTGATACAGATTATAGGTTTCAGAGTCCAGAATTGTTAACAGCACACAATGAAACCTCATTCATATGGTAGCATGTACATTTTTTGTCAGAGTATAAGATTCTTAGTGGATACATTTTATTGGAATTAAATGACAGATAAACCTGTCTCTCAGTGTGTAAGATTCTTAATTTTGCAATTTATAGATATTTTCTTTCTCAGAGATATTAACTGTATTGTACTTACAACAAAACCAATAGAACCTACCAAGATGTAAATATAGATCATGGATTCAGAGTCCAAAATGTTTACCAATATACCATGAAACCTCATCCATTAGGGAGCATCTAAATATTTTTATAAGAATGTACTCTCAGAGAGATATGAAATGAATGGTACTTACAAAAAACCAATAGGACCTACCAAGATTTAAATACAGATCACTGTATTCAAAGATCAGAGTGGAGTGATTACCAATACACCAAGAAACCACATTCACTAGGGAACATCTAAACATTTTTTTCTAAAATGTTAGATTCTTCGAAGACACATTTTATTGAAGTTATTGTACATATATTAACATCAATGCTTATTTGGATTACACAGTAAAATTCATATAATTACAAACATTTCTATAACTACCTTTTTTTTAGATTTTAGTACATTTTTACAATAATCAGTAATTTTAAAAAAATGTATTATATGTATAAAAAAGAAAAGTTTTTGTCAATCAAGGACTTAAACTGAAGGTACTAAAATGCACCTGGTCCCACCGAGGATTGAACTCAATTTACTGGATTCAGAGTACAGAGTGCTAACCATAACACCATGGAATATCCCTTCTAATAACACATATAAAACTTTCTCTCAGAGTGTAAGATCTTTATTTCTACAAGATACAGAAATATTCATTCAGAGAGATATGTACTATATTGTATTTACAAATAAAACCATTAGGACCTACCAATTTGTATATACAGATTATTAGTTTCAGAGTCCAGAATTGTTAACAGTACACCATGAAAGCTCATTCATATGGTGGCATGTAAAAAATGTTCTCACAGTGTAAGATTCTTAGAGGTTACATTTTATTGGAATTATATTACCGATAAACCTGTCTCTCAGTGTGTATGATTCTTAATTTATGCAATTTATAGATATTTTCTTTCTCAGAGATATGAACTGCATAATACTTACAAAAAAACAATAGGACCTACCAAGATGTAAATACAAATCATGGATTCAGAGTCCAAAATGGTTACAAATACACCAGGAAACCTCATTCATGAGGAAGCATTTAAACAGTTTTTATTAGAATGTACTCTCAGAGAAATATAAACTGAACGGTACTTACAAAAAACCAATAGGACCTACCAAGATTTAATACAGATCACTGGATTCAAAGATCCGAGTGGTTACCAATACACCAAGAAACTTCATTCATGAGGGAGAGCTAAACATTTTTTTCTAAAATGTTAGATTCTTAGAAGACACATTTTATTGCAATTATTGTACATATATTTACATCAACGCTTATTTGGGTTATATAGTAAAATTCATATAATTACATACATTTCTATAACTACCTTTTTTTAGCTTTTAGTACATATTTACAAAAATCAGTGATTTAAAAAAATTATCATATGTATGAAAAAGAAGACTTTCTGTCAATCAAGAACTTAAACTGAAGGTACTAAAACACATCAGGTCCCACCGAGATTTGAACTCGGATCGCTGGATTCAGAGCCCAGAGTGCTAACCATTACACCATGAAACCTCTCTTCTAACACAACATATACAACTTTCTCTTAGAGTGTGAGATCTTATTTTCTACAAGTTACAGGAATAATAATCAGAGAGATAAGTATTACATTGTATTTACAAAAAAAAGCCATTAGGGCCTACCAAATTTTTATACAGATTATAGGTTTCAGAGTCCAGAATTGTTAACAGCACACAATTAAACCTCATTCATATGGTAGCATGTAAATTTTTTGTCAGAGTATAAGATTCTTAGTGGATACATTTTATTGGAATTAAATGACAGATAAACCTGTCTCTCAGTGTGTAAGATTCTTAATTTATGCAATTTATAGATATTTTCTTTCTCAGAGATATTAACTGTATTGTACTTACAACAAAACCAATAGAACCTACCAAGATGTAAATATAGATCATGGATTCAGAGACCAAAATGTTTACCAATATACCATGAAACCTCATCCATTAGGGAGCATCTAAATATTTTTATAAGAATGTACTCTCAGAGAGATATGAACTGAATGGTGCTTACAAAAAACCAATAGGACCTACCAAGATTTAAATACAGATCACTGTATTCAAAGATCAGAGTGGAGTGGTTACCAATACACCAAGAAACCACATTCATTAGGGAACATCTAAACATTTTTTTCTAATATGTTAGATTCTTAGAAGACACATTTTATTGAAGTTATTGTATAAAATGTATACATATATTAACATCAATGCTTATTTGGATTACACAGTAAAATTCATATAATTACAAACATTTCTATAACTACCTTTTTTTAGATTTTAGTACATTTTTACAATAATCAGTAATTTTAAAAAAATGTATTATATGTATAAAAAAGAAAAGTTTTTGTCAATCAAGGAATTAAACTTTGTACTAAAATGCACCTGGTCCCACCGAGATTTGAACTCAATTTACTGGATTCAGAGTACAGAGTGCTAACCATAACACCATGGAATATCCCTTCTAATAACACATATAAAACTTTCTCTCAGAGTGTAAGATCTTTATTTCTACAAGGTACAGAAATATTCAATCAGAGAGATATGTACTACATTGTATTTACAAATAAAACCATTAGGACCTACCAATTTGTATATACAGATTATTAGTTTCAGAGTCCAGAATTGTTAACAGTACACCATGAAAGCTCATTCATATGGTGGCATGTAAAAAATGTTCTCACAGTGTAAGGTTCTTAGAGGTTACATTTTATTGGAATTATATTACCGATAAACCTGTCTCTCAGTGTGTATGATTCTTAATTTATGCAATTTATAGATATTTTCTTTCTCAGAGATATGAACTGCATAATACTTACAAAAAAACAATAGGACCTACCAAGATGTAAATACAAATCATGGATTCAGAGTCCAAAATGGTTACAAATACACCCGGAAACCTCATTCATGAGGAAGCATTTAAACAGTTTTTATTAGAATGTACTCTCAGAGAAATATAAACTGAACGGTACTTACAAAAAACCAATAAGACCTACCAAGATTTAAATACAGATCACTGGATTCAAAGATCCGAGTGGTTACCAATACACCAAGAAACTTCATTCATGAGGGAGAGCTAAACATTTTTTTCTAAAATGTTAGATTCTTAGAAGACACATTTTATTGCAATTATTGTACATATATTTACATCAACGCTTATTTGGGTTATATAGTAAAATTCATATAATTACATACATTTCTATAACTACCTTTTTTTAGCTTTTAGTACATATTTACAAAAATCAGTGATTTAAAAAAATTATTATATGTATGAAAAAGAAGACTTTCTGTCAATCAAGAACTTAAACTGAAGGTACTAAAACACATCAGGTCCCACCGAGATTTGAACTCGGATCGCTGGATTCAGAGCCCAGAGTGCTAACCATTACACCATGAAACCTCTCTTCTAACACAACATATACAACTTTCTCTTAGAGTGTGAGATCTTATTTTCTACAAGTTACAGGAATAATAATCAGAGAGATAAGTATTACATTGTATTTACAAAAAAAAGCCATTAGGACCTACCAAATTTTTATACAGATTATAGGTTTCAGAGTCCAGAATTGTTAACAGCACACAATGAAACCTCATTCATATGGTAGCATGTACATTTTTTGTCAGAGTATAAGATTCTTAGTGGATACATTTTATTGGAATTAAATGACAGATAAACCTGTCTCTCAGTGTGTAAGATTCTTAATTTATGCAATTTATAGATATTTTCTTTCTCAGAGATATTAACTGTATTGTACTTACAACAAAACCAATAGAACCTACCAAGATGTAAATATAGATCATGGATTCAGAGTCCAAAATGTTTACCAATATACCATGAAACCTCATCCATTAGGGAGCATCTAAATATTTTTATAAGAATGTACTCTCAGAGAGATATGAACTGAATGGTGCTTACAAAAAACCAATAGGACCTACCAAGATTTAAATACAGATCACTGTATTCAAAGATCAGAGTGGAGTGGTTACCAATACACCAAGAAACCACATTCATTAGGGAACATCTAAACATTTTTTTCTAAAATGTTAGATTCTTAGAAGACACATTTTATTGAAGTTATTGTATAAAATGTATACATATATTAACATCAATGCTTATTTGGATTACACAGTAAAATTCATATAATTACAAACATTTCTATAACTACCTTTTTTTTAGATTTTAGTACATTTTTACAATAATCAGTAATTTAAAAAAAATGTATTATATGTATAAAAAAGAAAAGTTTTTGTCAATCAAGGAATTAAACTTTGTACGAAAATGCACCTGGTCCCACCGAGATTTGAACTCAATTTACTGGATTCAGAGTACAGAGTGCTAACCATAACACCATGGAATATCCCTTCTAATAACACATATAAAACTTTCTCTCAGAGTGTAAGATCTTTATTTCTACAAGATACAGAAATATTCATTCAGAGAGATATGTACTACATTGTATTTACAAATAAAACCATTAGGACCTACCAATTTGTATATACAGATTATTAGTTTCAGAGTCCAGAATTGTTAACAGTACACCATGAAAGCTCATTCATATGGTGGCATGTAAAAAATGTTCTCACAGTGTAAGATTCTTAGAGGTTACATTTTATTGGAATTATATTACCGATAAACCTGTCTCTCAGTGTGTATGATTCTTAATTTATGCAATTTATAGATATTTTCTTTCTCACAGATGTGAACTGCATAATACTTACAAAAAAACAATAGGACCTACCAAGATGTAAATACAAATCATGGATTCAGAGTCCAAAATGGTTACAAATACACCAGGAAACCTCATTCATGAGGAAGCATTTAAACAGTTTTTATTAGAATGTACTCTCAGAGAAATATAAACTGAACGGTACTTACAAAAAACCAATAGGACCTACCAAGATTTAAATACAGATCACTGGATTCAAAGATCCGAGTGGTTACCAATACACCAAGAAACTTCATTCATGAGGGAGAGCTAAACATTTTTTTCTAAAATGTTAGATTCTTAGAAGACACATTTTATTGCAATTATTGTACATATATTTACATCAACGCTTATTTGGGTTATATAGTAAAATTCATATAATTACATACATTTCTATAACTACCTTTTTTTTAGCTTTTAGTACATATTTACAAAAATCAGTGATTAAAAAAATTATTATATGTATGAAAAAGAAGACTTTCTGTCAATCAAGAACTTAAACTGAAGGTACTAAAACACATCAGGTCCCACCGAGATTTGAACTCAGATAGCTGGATTCAGAGCCCAGAGTGCTAACCATTACACCATGAAACTTCTCTTCTAACACAACATATACAACTTTCTCTTAGAGTGTGAGATCTTATTTTCTACAATTTACAGGAATAATAATCAGAGAGATAAGTATTACATTGTATTTACAGAAAAAAAGCCATTAGGACCTACCAAATTTTTATACAGATTATAGGTTTCAGAGTCCAGAATTGTTAACAGCACACAATGAAACCTCATTCATATGGTAGCATGTACATTTTTTGTCAGAGTATAAGATTCTTAGTGGATACATTTTATTGGAATTAAATGACAGATAAACCTGTCTCTCAGTGTGTAAGATTCTTAATTTATGCAATTTAAAGATATTTTCTTTCTCAGAGATATTAACTGTATTGTACTTACAACAAAACCAATAGAACCTACCAAGATGTAAATATAGATCATGGATTCAGAGTCCAAAATGTTTACCAATATACCATGAAACCTCATCCATTAGGGAGCATCTAAATATTTTTATAAGACTGTACTCTCAGAGAGATATGAACTGAATGGTACTTACAAAAAACCAATAGGACCTACCAAGATTTAAATACAGATCACTGTATTCAAAGATCAGAGTGGAGTGGTTACCAATACACCAAGAAACCACATTCATTAGGGAACATCTAAACATTTTTTTCTAAAATGTTAGATTCTTCGAAGACACATTTTATTGAAGTTATTGTACATATATTAACATCAATGCTTATTTGGATTACACAGTAAAATTCATATAATTACAAACATTTCTATAACTACCTTTTTTTTAGATTTTTGTACATTTTTACAATAATCAGTAATTTTAAAAAAATGTATTATATGTATAAAAAAGAAAAGTTTTTGTCAATCAAGGACTTAAACTGAAGGTACTAAAATGCACCTGGTCCCACCGAGATTTGAACTCAATTTACTGGATTCAGAGTACAGAGTGCTAACCATAACACCATGGAATATCCCTTCTAATAACACATATAAAACTTTCTCTCAGAGTGTAAGATCTTTATTTCTACAAGATACAGAAATATTCATTCAGAGAGATATGTACTACATTGTATTTACAAATAAAACCATTAGGACCTACCAATTTGTATATACAGATTATTAGTTTCAGAGTCCAGAATTGTTAACAGTACACCATGAAAGCTCATTCATATGGTGGCATGTAAAAAATGTTCTCACAGTGTAAGATTCTTAGAGGTTACATTTTATTGGAATTATATTACCGATAAACCTGTCTCTCAGTGTGTGTGATTCTTAATTTATGCAATTTATAGATATTTTCTTTCTCAGAGATATGAACTGCATAATACTTACAAAAAAACAATAGGACCTACCAAGATGTAAATACAAATCATGGATTCAGAGTCCAAAATGGTTACAAATACACCAGGAAACCTCATTCATGAGGAAGCATTTAAACAGTTTTTATTAGAATGTACTCTCAGAGAAATATAAACTGAACGGTACTTACAAAAAACCAATAGGACCTACCAAGATTTAAATACAGATCACTGTATTCAAAGATCAGAGTGGAGTGGTTACCAATACACCAAGAAACCACATTCATTAGGGAACATCTAAACATTTTTTTCTAAAATGTTAGATTCTTAGAAGACACATTTTATTGAAGTTATTGTATAAAATGTATACATATATTAACATCAATGCTTATTTGGATTACACAGTAAAATTCATATAATTACAAACATTTCTATAACTACCTTTTTTTTAGATTTTAGTACATTTTTACAATAATCAGTAATTTAAAAAAAATTTATTATATGTATAAAAAAGATAAGTTTTTGTCAATCAAGGAATTAAACTTTGTACGAAAATGCACCTGGTCCCACCGAGATTTGAACTCAATTTACTGGATTTAGAGTACAGAGTGCTAACCATAACACCTTGGAATCTCCCTTCTAATAACACATATAAAACTTTCTCTCATAGTGTAAGATCTTTATTTCTACATGATACAGAAATATTCATTCAGAGAGATATGTACTACATTGTATTTACAAATAAAACCATTAGGACCTACCAATTTGTATATACAGATTATTAGTTTCAGAGTCCAGAATTGTTAACAGTACACCATGAAAGCTCATTCATATGGTGGCATGTAAAAAATGTTCTCACAGTGTAAGGTTCTTAGAGGTTACATTTTATTGGAATTACATTACCGATAAACCTGTCTCTCAGTGTGTATGATTCTTAATTTATGCAATTTATAGATATTTTCTTTCTCAGAGATATGAACTGCATAATACTTACAAAAAAACAATAGGACCTACCAAGATGTAAATACAAATCATGGATTCAGAGTCCAAAATGGTTACAAATACACCAGGAAACCTCATTCATGAGGAAGCATTTAAACAGTTTTTATTAGAATGTACTCTCAGAGAAATATAAACTGAACGGTACTTACAAAAAACCAATAGGACCTAGCAAGATTTAAATACAGATCACTGGATTCAAAGATCCGAGTGGTTACCAATACACCAAGAAACTTCATTCATGAGGGAGAGCTAAACATTTTTTTCTAAAATGTTAGATTCTTAGAAGACACATTTTATTGCAATTATTGTACATATATTTACATCAACGCTTATTTGGGTTATATAGTAAAATTCATATAATTACATACATTTCTATAACTACCTTTTTTTAGCTTTTAGTACATATTTACAAAAATCAGTGATTTAAAAAAATTATTATATGTATGAAAAAGAAGACTTTCTGTCAATCAAGAACTTAAACTGAAGGTACTAAAACACATCAGGTCCCACTGAGATTTGAACTCGGATCGCTGGATTCAGAGCCCAGAGTGCTAACCATTACACCATGAAACCTCTCTTCTAACACAACATATACAACTTTCTCTTAGAGTGTGAGATCTTATTTTCTACAAGTTACAGGAATAATAATCAGAGAGATAAGTATTACATTGTATTTACAAAAAAAAGCCATTAGGACCTACCAAATTTTTATACAGATTATAGGTTTGAGTCCAGAATTGTTAACAGCACACAATGAAACCTCATTCATATGGTAGCATGTACATTTTTTGTCAGAGTATAAGATTCTTAGTGGATACATTTTATTGGAATTAAATGACAGATAAACCTGTCTCTCAGTGTGTAAGATTCTTAATTTATGCAATTTATAGATATTTTCTTTCTCAGAGATATTAACTGTATTGTACTTACAACAAAACCAATAGAACCTACCAAGATGTAAATATAGATCATGGATTCAGAGTCCAAAATGTTTACCAATATACCATGAAACCTCATCCATTAGGGAGCATCTGTTATGCACACCAGTGCCTGCAGGAAAGTACTGGTGTCAGAACTGTTATGCACTCCAGTGTCTGCAGGAATGTACTGGTGTTTGAACTGTTATGCAAAACAAATGGACTCACAGACAAACTGGGGAATATGACATAACGTACACAGAAGGTGATAGGGTAACAAAATACACACAAAGTGAACAGAGAAGCCCAGAGGCTAAGGAACTGGGTATCTCCCTTGTATTAGAACTGCTCAGATGGAAATAGCAAGATGTTGTGTTTTAATACGTAGAGAACCCGAAATGCTGTTGCTAAGGGCAACAGCAAAACCCTAAAGGGTTACCAACGGGTGTGGCAGTAAACTCCTTGGTCAGAGATGGAATGATAGACACAAGGAGAGACTCCACAATCCTGATTCTCACTTGCAGTGCACAGGTTTTAGCTTACTGCCACTAAACTGACCCCTGACACCTAGCACAGTGAGACAGGATTAGACAGGCAAGTCTTAGAATACAGCCGCAAACTTGCTAAGTTCACAGAGTAGTAACAGAACCCCAGCAAGCTAAACGACTGACTCCAGTCTTACTGCTAGGTCTGGATTGGCAGAGTGTAATACCAAATCCCCAGGCCTATTTGCAGTAAGCAACAAACAAATACAAAGCTACACAGTACTGGCTAACTTTCATGAACTGACTAACCAACAAAGATTCAGCAGCATCTGCTTACCCTGAAAAGAGGCCTTATAAAGCAGGTGCTGTCCACACCCCACTCAGACCTCACAGACTGTGAGCACAAAAACCAGCACCGGATCCCCTGCCGTGCACAGAGCCTATAACCACTGCACAGCAAAAGACCCGAACCGGAGTATCAGCTGCGCTCAGGTTACTCCACTAGCACTTGTCTCCCGGTTGCCATGACGACGTGGCAGCACAGGGCAGGAGACCCTAACAGTACCCCCCCTCTGACGAGGGGTCAAAGAACCCCTACCACCGGGTTTATCGGGGAACTGCGAGAAGAAAGAGCGTATCAGTCTGGGGGCATGAAGATCACAACTGCGCACCCACGACCGCTCCTCCGGGCCATACCCCTTCCAGTGCACCAAAAATGACAGCCGACCCCGAACCACCTTGGAGTCAAGAATCCTTTCAACAACAAACTCCCTCTGGCCACGTATCAGAAGAGGGGAAGGTCTTCCACTGGAAGAAGGATTACTAATCGCCCGTTTTAAAAGGGAACAATGAAATGTTTTATTGATACCCAAAGAACGGGGCAGATCTAACTGAAATGCCACCGGATTGATAACCCTGGTGATCTTATAAGGGCCGATGAACCGGGGGCCTAACTTATGAGATGGCTGTCTCAACTTCAAATTCTTGGTAGACAACCAGACGAAGTCTCCTAATTTGAAGCTGCAGGGTCTTTTCCGCTTATCAAAAACCCTTTTGGTCACTAATGACACAGACACAAGGGCTTTCTTCACTTTCCGCCAAATACCTCTAAGGACCGAAACCACAGAGGAACCACCAGGCGTGGAGTCCAGGGGGTCAAAAGAATTGGCCTTAGGATGATGCCCATACACACAAAGGAAGGGAGAGATCCCTGTAGCAGAGTGAGCCGCGTTGTTATAGGCAAACTCCGCCATGGACAGATGAGCAACCCAGTCAGTCTGACACTTGGAGACATAACACCTGAGGAACTGCTCCAAGGACTGGTTCACCCTTTCAGTCTGCCCATTAGACTGCGGATGGTAGCCTGACGACAAGCTGACAGAAATCTGGAGATCGGAACAAAATGCCCTCCAGAATTTGGCCACAAACTGGGATCCGCGGTCAGAGACCACATCAAGTGGCAACCCGTGGAGACGCACAACATGCAGCATAAATAATTCAGACAGGCGTCTGGCTGATGGCAGCCCAACCAGTGGAACGAAGTGCGCCATCTTCGAAAACCTGTCAACGACAACCCAGATGGCTGTCATCCCCGAGGATTTGGGCAAGTCCACCACAAAATCCATTGAAATGTGGGTCCATGGCTTAGATGGGATAGAGAGTGGATGTAATGGGCCAACAGGAACCCCTCTAGGAGTCTTATTTCGGGCACAGATGTCACATGCCCGAACCCACTGATCCACATCCTTAGCCACCGAGGGCCACCACACCGCCCTAGATAGCAACTCCCGAGTTCTGGCAATACCCGGGTGACCTGCCGACTTCTTGGCATGGAATTCCAGGAACACTCGCTGTCTTAACCTAGGAGGCACAAACAAAAGACCTACCGGAAGGTCTGGAGGAGCCTGCTCCTGTGCTCTAAGGACTAATGATAAGAGGTCCTGGGTAATGCCCACTTTAATACATGATGGGGAAACAATGGGCAACGGCTCCTCGGTGGTCTCCTGGATTGGAGCAAAACTCCGCGAGAGCGCATCAGCCTTGATGTTTTTTGACCCAGGGTGATATGTTATCAAAAAATTAAAGCGAGCAAAAAACAAAGCCCATCGTGCCTGCCTGGCATTGAGACGCTTCGCTGACTCTAAATATGCCAGATTCTTATGGTCAGTGAGAATTGAGACCACAAACTTAGCCCCCTCAAGCCAGTGTCTCCACTCCTCGAGTGCATCCTTAATAGCCAACAATTCCCGGTTACCCACGTCATAATTCATCTCGGCAGGCGAAAATTTACGGGAAAAGTAAGCACAGGGATGAAGGCGATTATCAGACACTCCCATCTGAGAAAGCACTGCCCCAATACCCATCTCAGAGGCATCCACCTCCACCACAAAAGGACGCTCTGGATCTGGGTGTCGCAGCACCTTGGCCGAAACAAATGCCCTTTTGAGACGGGCAAAAGCCGCTTTAGCCTCACAAGACCAGTGAGCAACATCCGCCCCTTTCTTAGTGAGTGCCACCAAGGGCGCCACTATAGACGAAAATCCAGCGATAAATCGTCTATAAAAATTTGCAAAGCCCAGGAAACGCTGAAGCGCCTTCAAACTAGTGGGCTGCACCCAATCCAGGACTGCCTGTACCTTGGAACCCTCCATTTGGAAACCTTCTGGGGAGATAATATATCCTAGAAATGCGATTTGCTGAACTTCAAATTCGCACTTCTCCAGCTTCGCCCCAAGCCGGTGGTCTCTGAGTTTCTGGAGGACTAAGCGTACATGCTTCCGATGTTCCTCCAGGGAATGGGAGAAGATTAGGATGTCATCTAAGTATACAACTAAGAATCTATCCAAATATTCCCTGAGCACATCATTCATGAAATCCTGGAAGACTGCCGGGGCATTACAGAGCCCAAAAGGCATCACCAAATATTCATAATGCCCTGAGTGGGTATTAAAGGCAGTCTTCCATTCATCCCCCTCTCTTATTCGGATTAGATTGTACGCACCGCGTAGGTCAATCTTAGAAAAAATGGTGGCAGTACGAAGCTGGTCAAACAAGACCGAAATGAGAGGCAGTGGGTATGAGTTTTTAATCGTGATACGGTTCAATTCCCTGAAGTCGATGCAGGGTCGCAACGAACCGTCCTTTTTACCCACGAAGAAGAACCCCGACCCAACTGGAGACTGTGAAGGTCTGATAAATCCCTTAGCCAAGTTCTCCTGAATGTACTCTGCCATAGCCTGAGTCTCAGGACGTGACAGGGAGTACAACCTGCTCTTGGGAAGCTTAGCATTTGGCAACAAATCAATGGCACAGTCATAGGGGCGATGGGGAGGTAGTACCTCTGCAACTTTTTTGGAGAACACGTCCGCAAAATCTGCATAACACCCTGGCAATCCTGGCAAACTTAGCTGCGAGAGCCTGACTGGAAGGCTCAAGCAACTCCTGAAACAATCAGTACCCCAACTAAGAATCTCCCCAGAGACCCAGTCAAATTGAGGATTGTGGGCCCTTAACCAGGGTAACCCCAACACCAATGGGGCAAAAGTACAGACAGTCACATAAAAGGACAATTTTTCAGAGTGTGTGGCTCCAATAAACAAAGAAATCTGGCTAGTGCAAGAGGTAATTTTACCTTGGGATAATGGTTCCCCGTTTAACCCACAAATCTCAATTTCCGATGCCAAGGGTACTAAGGGAACAGAGTGTTTCAGGGCGAATTGGCGGTCCATAAAAACCCCGTCGGCCCCACTGTCCACAAAGGCCTCAGTCTTGACAGTTTGACCGAGGATCTTCAAGGTCACCGGAATGATAAAAGTCTTCTTGGGAAATTCTGACTTCTGGCCTGACAGGATATTTCCCATCACCCTCAGGCCCTGAAGTTTTCCGGCTTTTCTGGGCATGATACTACCACATGACCTTTATTCCCACAGTACAAACACAAGCCCTGCTGTCTCCTCCGCGTCTTCTCACGCGAGGAGAGGCGGGTAGCCCCAATCTGCATAGGCTCCTCAGAAAATTCCTCAGAGTCTGAGGTTCCCTTGGGAAGGAAGGAAATCTCAGTCTCCCTTTCAAGCCTACGCTCTCTCAGCCGTCTATCCACCCGGATGGATAACTGCATGAGCTGATCCAAGCTATCAGGCAAGGGATATTGTACCAGTTGGTCCTTTATCTGGTTAGAAAGACCTCTTCGGTACTGGTGTCTCAGGGCTGGGTCATTCCACTGGGTATCATGGGCCAACCTCCGAAACTCCGTACAGTAAACCTCAACTGGCCTTCGCCCTTGCTTAAGGATCGAAATCTGAGCCTCGGCTGAGGCCGTCTTGTCAGGGTCATCATACAACATGCCCAGTGCCGTAAAAAAAGCATCAACACTTTTAAGCGACGGACAGTCAGGCTGCAACCCATATGCCCAGACCTGTGGGTCTCCTTGTAGCAAGGAAATCACTATGCCCACCCGCTGAATCTCCGACCCAGAAGACTGAGGCCTAAGCCGGAAGTATAGCTTGCAGCTCTCCTTGAAACAAAAGAACTGCGAGCGATCTCCAGAAAAACGATCCGGGAGATTTACTTTCGGCTCCTTAACCCCTGCAGGTGCTGCTGCTGCGGGAGCTCCGCCAGCAGCCTGGGAGGTGTGCATTTTAATGGACAAATCATTAAATTGTCGAGTCAGGACCTGCACCTGATCGACCACCTGTTGCAACGTATTTTGAGGGGTATGCTCCATATTCCCACAAAATTTCAACAGGAGTATTAGGCTGCTGAATATGTTATGCACACCAGTGCCTGCAGGAAAGTACTGGTGTCAGAACTGTTATGCACTCCAGTGTCTGCAGGAATGTACTGGTGTTTGAACTGTTATGCAAAACAAATGGACTCACAGACAAACTGGGGAATATGACATAACGTACACAGAAGGTGATAGGGTAACAAAATACACACAAAGTGAACAGAGAAGCCCAGAGGCTAAGGAACTGGGTATCTCCCTTGTATTAGAACTGCTCAGATGGAAATAGCAAGATGTTGTGTTTTAATACGTAGAGAACCCGAAATGCTGTTGCTAAGGGCAACAGCAAAACCCTAAAGGGTTACCAACGGGTGTGGCAGTAAACTCCTTGGTCAGAGATGGAATGATAGACACAAGGAGAGACTCCACAATCCTGATTCTCACTTGCAGTGCACAGGTTTTAGCTTACTGCCACTAAACTGACCCCTGACACCTAGCACAGTGAGACAGGATTAGACAGGCAAGTCTTAGAATACAGCCGCAAACTTGCTAAGTTCACAGAGTAGTAACAGAACCCCAGCAAGCTAAACGACTGACTCCAGTCTTACTGCTAGGTCTGGATTGGCAGAGTGTAATACCAAATCCCCAGGCCTATTTGCAGTAAGCAACAAACAAATACAAAGCTACACAGTACTGGCTAACTTTCATGAACTGACTAACCAACAAAGATTCAGCAGCATCTGCTTACCCTGAAAAGAGGCCTTATAAAGCAGGTGCTGTCCACACCCCACTCAGACCTCACAGACTGTGAGCACAAAAACCAGCACCGGATCCCCTGCCGTGCACAGAGCCTATAACCACTGCACAGCAAAAGACCCGAACCGGAGTATCAGCTGCGCTCAGGTTACTCCACTAGCACTTGTCTCCCGGTTGCCATGACGACGTGGCAGCACAGGGCAGGAGACCCTAACAGCATCTAAATATTTTTATAAGAATGTACTCTCAGAGAGATATGAACTGAATGGTACTTACAAAAAACCAAAAGGACCTACCAAGATTTAAATACAGATCACTGTATTCAAAGATCAGAGTGGAGTGGTTACCAATACACCAAGAAACCACATTCATTAGGGAACATCTAAACATTTTTTTCTAAAATGTTAGATTCTTCGAAGACACATTTTATTGAAGTTATTGTACATATATTAACATCAATGCTTATTTGGATTACACAGTAAAATTCATATAATTACAAACATTTCTATAACTACCTTTTTTTTAGATTTTTGTACATTTTTACAATAATCAGTAATTTAAAAAAAATGTATTATATGTATAAAAAAGAAAAGTTTTTGTCAATCAAGGACTTAAACTGAAGGTACTAAAATGCACCTGGTCCCACCGAGATTTGAACTCAATTTACTGGATTCAGAGTACAGAGTGCTAACCATAACACCATGGAATATCCCTTCTAATAACACATATAAAACTTTCTCTCAGAGTGTAAGATCTTTATTTCTACAAGATACAGAAATATTCATTCAGAGAGATATGTACTACATTGTATTTACAAATAAAACCATTAGGACCTACCAATTTGTATATACAGATTATTAGTTTCAGAGTCCAGAGTTGTTAACAGTACACCATGAAAGCTCATTCATATGGTGGCATGTAAAAAATGTTCTCACAGTGTAAGATTCTTAGAGGTTACATTTTATTGGAATTATATTACCGATAAACCTGTCTCTCAGTGTGTATGATTCTTAATTTATGCAATTTATAGATATTTTCTTTCTCAGAGATATGAACTGCATAATACTTACAAAAAAACAATAGGACCTACCAAGATGTAAATACAAATCATGGATTCAGAGTCCAAAATGGTTACAAATACACCAGGAAACCTCATTCATGAGGAAGCATTTAAACAGTTTTTATTAGAATGTACTCTCAGAGAAATATAAACTGAACGGTACTTACAAAAAACCAATAGGACCTACCAAGATTTAAATACAGATCACTGCATTCAAAGATCCGAGTGGTTACCAATACACCAAGAAACTTCATTCATGAGGGAGAGCTAAACATTTTTTTCTAAAATGTTAGATTCTTAGAAGACACATTTTATTGCAATTATTGTACATATATTTACATCAACGCTTATTTGGGTTATATAGTAAAATTCATATAATTACATACATTTCTATAACTACCTTTTTTTTAGCTTTTAGTACATATTTACAAAAATCAGTGATTAAAAAAATTATTATATGTATGAAAAAGAAGACTTTCTGTCAATCAAGAACTTAAACTGAAGGTACTAAAACACATCAGGTCCCACCGAGATTTGAACTCAGATCGCTGGATTCAGAGCCCAGAGTGCTAACCATTACACCATGAAACTTCTCTTCTAACACAACATATACAACTTTCTCTTAGAGTGTGAGATCTTATTTTCTACAAGTTACAGGAATAATAATCAGAGAGATAAGTATTACATTGTATTTACAGAAAAAAAGCCATTAGGACCTACCAAATTTTGATACAGATTATAGGTTTCAGAGTCCAGAATTGTTAACAGCACACAATGAAACCTCATTCATATGGTAGCATGTACATTTTTTGTCAGAGTATAAGATTCTTAGTGGATACATTTTATTGGAATTAAATGACAGATAAACCTGTCTCTCAGTGTGTAAGATTCTTAATTTTGCAATTTATAGATATTTTCTTTCTCAGAGATATTAACTGTATTGTACTTACAACAAAACCAATAGAACCTACCAAGATGTAAATATAGATCATGGATTCAGAGTCCAAAATGTTTACCAATATACCATGAAACCTCATCCATTAGGGAGCATCTAAATATTTTTATAAGAATGTACTCTCAGAGAGATATGAACTGAATGGTACTTACAAAAAACCAATAGGACCTACCAAGATTTAAATACAGATCACTGTATTCAAAGATCAGAGTGGAGTGGTTACCAATACACCAAGAAACCACATTCATTAGGGAACATCTAAACATTTTTTTCTAAAATGTTAGATTCTTCGAAGACACATTTTATTGAAGTTATTGTACATATATTAACATCAATGCTTATTTGGATTACACAGTAAAATTCATATAATTACAAACATTTCTATAACTACCTTTTTTATAGATTTTAGTACATTTTTACAATAATCAGTAATTTAAAAAAAATGTATTATATGTATAAAAAAGAAAAGTTTTTGTCAATCAAGGACTTAAACTGAAGGTACTAAAATGCACCTGGTCCCACCGAGATTTGAACTCAATTTACTGGATTCAGAGTACAGAGTGCTAACCATAACACCATGGAATATCCCTTCTAATAACACATATAAAACTTTCTCTCAGAGTGTAAGATCTTTATTTCTACAAGATACAGAAATATTCATTCAGAGAGATATGTACTACATTGTATTTACAAATAAAACCATTAGGACCTACCAATTTGTATATACAGATTATTAGTTTCAGAGTCCAGAATTGTTAACAGTACACCATGAAAGCTCATTCATATGGTGGCATGTAAAAAATGTTCTCACAGTGTAAGATTCTTAGAGGTTACATTTTATTGGAATTATATTACCGATAAACCTGTCTCTCAGTGTGTATGATTCTTAATTTATGCAATTTATAGATATTTTCTTTCTCAGAGATATGAACTGCATAATACTTACAAAAAAACAATAGGACCTACCAAGATGTAAATACAAATCATGGATTCAGAGTCCAAAATGGTTACAAATACACCAGGAAACCTCATTCATGAGGCAGCATTTAAACAGTTTTTATTAGAATGTACTCTCAGAGAAATATAAACTGAACGGTACTTACAAAAAACCAATAGGACCTACCAAGATTTAATACAGATCACTGGATTCAAAGATCCGAGTGGTTACCAATACACCAAGAAACTTCATTCATGAGGGAGAGCTAAACATTTTTTTCTAAAATGTTAGATTCTTAGAAGACACATTTTATTGCAATTATTGTACATATATTTACATCAACGCTTATTTGGGTTATATAGTAAAATTCATATAATTACATACATTTCTATAACTACCTTTTTTTAGCTTTTAGTACATATTTACAAAAATCAGTGATTTAAAAAAATTATTATATGTATGAAAAAGAAGACTTTCTGTCAATCAAGAACTTAAACTGAAGGTACTAAAACACATCAGGTCCCACCGAGATTTGAACTCGGATCGCTGGATTCAGAGCCCAGAGTGCTAACCATTACACCATGAAACCTCTCTTCTAACACAACATATACAACTTTCTCTTAGAGTGTGAGATCTTATTTTCTACAAGTTACAGGAATAATAATCAGAGAGATAAGTATTACATTGTATTTACAAAAAAAAGCCATTAGGACCTACCAAATTTTTATACAGATTATAGGTTTCAGAGTCCAGAATTGTTAACAGTACACAATGAAACCTCATTCATATGGTAGCATGTACATTTTTTGTCAGAGTATAAGATTCTTAGTGGATACATTTTATTGGAATTAAATGACAGATAAACCTGTCTCTCAGTGTGTAAGATTCTTAATTTATGCAATTTATAGATATTTTCTTTCTCAGAGATATTAACTGTATTGTACTTACAACAAAACCAATAGAACCTACCAAGATGTAAATATAGATCATGGATTCAGAGTCCAAAATGTTTACCAATATACCATGAAACCTCATCCATTAGGGAGCATCTAAATATTTTTATAAGAATGTACTCTCAGAGAGATATGAACTGAATGGTACTTACAAAAAACCAATAGGACCTACCAAGATTTAAATACAGATCACTGTATTCAAAGATCAGAGTGGAGTGGTTACCAATACACCAAGAAACCACATTCATTAGGGAACATCTAAACATTTTTTTCTAAAATGTTAGATTCTTAGAAGACACATTTTATTGAAGTTATTGTATAAAATGTATACATATATTAACATCAATGCTTATTTGGATTACACAGTAAAATTCATATAATTACAAACATTTCTATAACTACCTTTTTTTTAGATTTTAGTACATTTTTACAATAATCAGTAATTTTAAAAAAATGTAATATATGTATAAAAAAGAAAAGTTTTTGTCAATCAAGGAATTAAACTTTGTACTAAAATGCACCTGGTCCCACCGAGATTTGAACTCAATTTACTGGATTCAGAGTACAGAGTGCTAACCATAACACCATGGAATATCCCTTCTAATAACACATATAAAACTTTCTCTCAGAGTGTAAGATCTTTATTTCTACAAGATACAGAAATATTCATTCAGAGAGATATGTACTACATTGTATTTACAAATAAAACCATTAGGACCTACCAATTTGTATATACAGATTATTAGTTTCAGAGTCCAGAATTGTTAACAGTACACCATGAAAGCTCATTCATATGGTGGCATGTAAAAAATGTTCTCACAGTGTAAGATTCTTAGAGGTTACATTTTATTGGAATTATATTACCGATAAACCTGTCTCTCAGTGTGTATGATTCTTAATTTATGCAATTTATAGATATTTTCTTTCTCAGAGATATGAACTGCATAATACTTACAAAAAAACAATAGGACCTACCAAGATGTAAATACAAATCATGGATTCAGAGTCCAAAATGGTTACAAATACACCAGGAAACCTCATTCATGAGGAAGCATTTAAACAGTTTTTATTAGAATGTACTCTCAGAGAAATATAAACTGAACGGTACTTACAAAAAACCAATAGGACCTACCAAGATTTAAATACAGATCACTGGATTCAAAGATCCGAGTGGTTACCAATACACCAAGAAACTTCATTCATGAGGGAGAGCTAAACATTTTTTTCTAAAATGTTAGATTCTTAGAAGACACATTTTATTGCAATTATTGTACATATATTTACATCAACGCTTATTTGGGTTATATAGTAAAATTCATATAATTACATACATTTCTATAACTACCTTTTTTTTAGCTTTTAGTACATATTTACAAAAATCAGTGATTAAAAAAATTATTATATGTATGAAAAAGAAGACTTTCTGTCAATCAAGAACTTAAACTGAACAGGGGTGTGGCTTGAGGCCTGTCTGAGAGGAAGTGTCCCTAGAGAGCTCCTGCCGAACCAAACCTCTATAACCCCTTAAACCAACCTTCACCCCACCTATCCCTCCCCTATATCGCCCCACAGTTGCCCCTGTTACTCTGGGCACCCAGGGAGTGAGCTGCGGAGCCGGAGCACGGGCCCGTCCAGTGCTTGCGGGTTGTGGCCTTCCCTGTGGGGTGAAGCCGGGGCCTCAATTAGTGACCACCCCCGCCCGAGACCGGACGTCCTCCGGCCGTTTAAACGCCGCTCCAAGACTCACCTCGCTGCCCTGCTACGTGCCCCTTGCCTGGGGAGGCCTGACCGAGCGGCAGAGAAGAGCCCAAGTGCCCCTGAAGTTACAGGAGCCGAATAGAGACACGGAGCTCCGGTGGCGGCGGCCATATTGGGTGTGGCGTCTGTCGAGAATCAGACGCTACACCACTGTAAAAGATCAGCGGGCCGCGATAATTAACGGGGGGGACTGGCAGTCAGCGCTGAGGGGACTGGGGGCCCTAAATACATATAAACCCCTGGGAGCGGCGCTGGGAAAAAGGAAAGAAAAACTTGTGAGAAGACACACCATTTATCACTGACGGCGGCCATCTTGGAGGTGGCAGAACAGGCCCGACTTCTCTGCACTACACTGCCCCTGCTGGAGCTGTGCTGCTGTTGTCTCTCTGGCTGCCGAGACTTTTTCACAGGTCTTCTCCCTCCTGCCTTAGGCCATCGGGCACTTCCTGGAACGGGTGGGCTCCCTCTCTGCCCCCTGCAGCCGCATCTGTTCTCTGTTCTGGCCACGGCCTATGCTCCTACAGGCGACCATCTTGGGGCACACAAAACTGTAAGTAGCTGCAGCTATCCCACACTGGGACCCCGCTCTAGGGCCCTCATCCTACTGCGGTGCCTCCTGCCTACCTCTTACCCCGCCGGGGTGCCGGTGCGTTATCTCCCCTGTGACCCTCTCTGACCGCACACGCTGCCTGCGACCTTCCCCAGCTGCAGCAACACCTGCCTGCGGCACCTACCACCGGGGGATTCAGTGTTGGGGGGGTCTGCAGGCCTCAAGATCTGCACTCAGTAACGCATAGGTCCCTTACTCGGGTCCTGCCGCGCTGCGACTGGTCACTGGCTGGACCGTGACCAGACGAGCGTGCCCCTCCCCTTTTCTCCCACCTGGCTGCCGGGATGGATACTAATAGGATCTACCTACCTCGCTTGGCAATGCTGATGATGCCGCACACTTGATTACTACTCATTTTACCCGCTACAACATGAGGATCATATGATTTCTGCTTTATACTAAATCATTCCGCGACCAGGAGGTGATCAGGTTCTCACGCCTCATAACACTCATAAAATCTCGGGAAGCTGATCCCAACCCGTCCTGTGACTGTGTCAACAGTTTAACTGAGCCGACAATAATACTGGACATTTTTCAGCTTTCATCATTGCGCCATGTCACAAAAGAACCGCAAAACACCTGCTCAAGCTAAGCCTAGTATTCTCCGAGCATGGGAGAAAGCAGGTGCTACGCCAAGGGGCTCCCCCTCCGTGGATCCCCAGTCGGATGCCGATGACGATCCTTCATCAAAATCAGGTCTTACGACCCAAGATGTAGTGGCAATCGTCACTAAGACTATCCAAACGGAAATGAGATCGATCCTGACCGAATTCAGAACTGAACTAGCTGATCTCGGCACCCGCACGGACTCCCTGGAACATAAAGTCGATGAAGTCTGCCAGTACCAGGTGGTGGTCGAACAGGAGCTAGCGGAGATCCGGGCGGAAATAGCCCAGCAAGAGGATCACTTAGAAGATTTGGACAACCGGAATCGCCGGAACAATGTTCGGATCCGTAACATTCCGGAGAGCGTCGCTATGGAGAGCCTCCCGACTTTTCTGGAAGGCCTTCTGCAAACCATAATTCCGGAAATCCCAAAAGACTTCCTCCTACTCGATAGAGCACACCGAGCTTTGCGCCCGCGCCCACCACCGACCCAACCCCCAAGAGATGTCATTCTGCGATTTCATTACTACAAAACGAAAGAGAGATTTATGATGGCGGCCCGGGATCATCAAACGGTTCTCTACTCTGGAGCCCAATTGCAGATCTTCCAGGACTTGGCCCCTTCCACGCTTAGAAAACGCAAGGACCTGACCGTCATCACTAAAGTCCTTCGAGATAACTCCATCAAGTATAAGTGGGGGTTCCCGTTCCAGCTGCATGTCACGAAAGATGGCTCTCACCACTCGATAAAAACGCCCTCCCAGGGATATGATTTCCTCAAAACCTTGGGCTTATTTGAGTCTCTTCCTGATGAGATCCGAAAGCAACTACCTGTCACCTCCCCTAAGAGGCCTGGGGCTCCTGCCCCCGAATGGTCTACTAAATGAGCGAGCGGACTTCCTTCATCGGATCAGCAATAATACTGGTTATTGTTTATAGTCGCCTCCCACATTGGCTGCATAGCGACTTACTGATATATTATTTTACATGTAGGGCCTCTGTGGTTTGGCGAATTCAGTACTTTAAGTTGCCTTATCTGTGTATTGCAAGGCGCTGCATAGCGCCTCTGTCCTGGGGATGATTGATCGCGCCCTCTGGGATGGACGGGCTCTCGGCCTGCTCAGACCCGGAGGAAGGCGTGCCCCCCCGGACCCGGTTTGCCTATTTCTAGGGTACGGTTATTTTGCTACTAAATATCTTCTTGATCTAATTAATATGTTACGTTAGTTTCTCATATCTCAGTTTATACAATATTATTTACCATATCTGCTTTTGGCGGCTAGATCGATTAGACGCAGCTTGAGCCTCCTGCTTCTCGGTTCATAGTGGTCCCTCTTATCTTTCCTGGTTTCATGCCTTGAAATGGTAATAATAATAATAATAATAATAATTTTATTTATATAGCGCTCTTTCTCCAATAGGACTCAAGGCGCTTAACAGATACACAGCATAATATAGTACAGAAAAATAATGAAGTACAAAATGGTAAGGCTAATCTGCTACTAGATTCAGAGGGGCCGCTCGGAAACCGACTATAGAGGTGACAATTATAGGTACTATTGTGGTCATTTGCTGCCATCGATCTTTCTGTACAATGTTGTACACTACATTGATAATGTACCTTAGGATGCCTTGGTTGATTTCACATAAATGAGCACTGTTATTGTTAATATGAATGATGATATAGGTTTCCTCTTCTTTCTACCTACCCTTACTTACTCCCTGATCTGAACCCCCCCGCTCCCCCTCTGTTCTGTCCTGGTCTGCGGAATGTTTCTCCTGGTTCTTATACCCTCCCATGTGTTCCTCATCTTCCTTGTTATGTGTTATTACAGACACGACCCCACACCCCGAAGGGGCTGCCCGCTCGGCGCCCGCCCCTTCCTTTCTGGACCCAACCCGTTTTTAGGAAAGGGTCTAGCCCTACAGTTCGTACTTACGATCTCCTTTACCTGTTTCTACTTTCTTTATTTCCCCTCTTCCACACCCCCTGGCCGGCCATGTCCAGAGCTACCTTTTCTATTGAGCTGTGCTGACTTTCAACCCCCATGACTCTGAAAGTTTTATCCATTAACGTCAATGGCCTTAACTCCCCAACTAAGCGATCCATGGCGTTTCAGTTTTTTGCCAGACAAAAGGCGGATATCATATTCTTACAGGAAACCCACTTTAAGACCCCTCACCCCTCCTTAAGCTCCAAACGCTATCCTCATGCCTTCTATTCTACAATGTCTGCTAAACGCAGAGGCACTGCCATATTGGTTCATCGTGATCTCCCCTTAGTTGTTCAGGACACAATTCAAGATGACCATGGCAGATTTGTGATTCTCTCCGGCTTCCTTAATCAAACTCCCATTACTTTGGCATCGGTCTATGCTCCAAACATGCAACAGGGTTCCTTCTTTAGGACGTTCTCGGACCACCTTTCTAAATTCTCAAATCCCTGGGTTATTGTGGCCGGTGATTGTAACGCTACAATGGATCCCCATGTTGATAGATCCCGCCCGGGTGTTGAGCCCTCTCCCCATACCAAATTGTCTAAACTCCTCCGGACCTGTGTCACTGCACATAATTTATATGATTCCTGGAAAACGCTCTACCCCTCCGCTAAGGGCTATACACACTTTTCCCCACAACACGATATATACACTCGTATTGACTACGTTTTTGTAGATAGGGACTCCACCCAATCCCTGTTGGGAGCCCAGGTGATCCCGACCACCTGGTCTGATCACTATGCGATTCTCCTTGATCTTGTCTGCTCCCATAGACCTCCGACTTTCCGCAAATGGCGCCTTAATGAGTCCCTATTCCTTAAGCCTGATAATGTGACCCGAGTAGAGGAGGCGATTCATCACTTCCTAAATGATAACGTCTCCCCTGACATATCGCCGACAATACTATGGGAAGCACACAAAGCGACCTTGCGGGGGCTCCTGATTAGCCTTATGTCGACACAAAGGAAGATTGAGTGTAAGCGGATCACGGACCTAGAGACTGAATTAACGGCCCTGACACTCCGTCATCAGCGATTCCCTAAACGTAAATTATATTTAAAAATACTCGCCCTGAAAGGGCAATTATCCCAAATACTCACAAAGAAAACGATCAAGTCACTGTTGTGGATCCGCCAAAAATTCTATGAAAAGTCGGATAAGGCAGATACATTATTAGCCCGGCGATTACGTGAGAAACGTACGCTCAATCGTATTCTGGCCTTGCGATGTCCTGACGGATCCGCAACAAGTGACCCTAAAATGATGGCCTCCCTTTTCCAGGAATATTATGCTTCTCTTTATAACCTCCCCTCAGAGGCCGCTACCGACCCACATTATACCGCAACTACCCAACACTACCTTTCCTCTTGTCAATTACCGCAATTATCCACAGAGGACCTTAAGTTACTCAATGATCCCATCACACACGAGGAAATTCTTATCACAATCGGCCAGCTCCGTCGCTCCTCCGCACCGGGTCCGGACGGATATACTGCCATATATTATAAGAAATTCTCCCAAGCCCTTCTCCCTATGTTACATTCACTATTTAACTCACTGATGGAGGGGAGCTTGCTTGATGCAGCGACCACCAGAGCCAATATTATAGTTATTGCCAAACCTGATCGGGATCCTATGGAACTAAAAAACTATAGGCCCATTTCGTTATTAAACACGGATTTAAAATTATTTGCTAAAATCCTGGCAAATCGACTCGCCCCCCATCTCCCTACACTGATACACCCAGATCAAGTAGGCTTCATCCCCAATCGGAAATGGGAAAACTTTAACCGAAGTTAAAGAATCGGGCGCAAGTTGGGCTGGTGTTCTAATTGTAGCAGCTGCTATATAACAGGTATAGTCAATCCTGTGAACACTGTAGACGATAGACAACAAACAAAGATAGCAGCGCTGTGTGTTATAAAGAATTCGGCAGTTATAATCATGAACTATGGTGGAGATAGGAACACGTGGAGCTGAATGGATTAGGTGAAAAAAGATAATAATTTATTAAAATACATGTAATGTATAGATAAAATTAATAACAAATGAAAATGATAAAATTGCAGCAGAACAGAATCACCATGGAGCTACCTTAATTACACTTATCCGTATTTCTTAATTTATGTGGACTTAATGTTGATATTGGAATTAGGTAAACTTTTTAGCACAGTCCTGATGGCTGCAATGCCACAGTATATTACCGCTGGAGGAGGGGGTTCTCTGGATAGCGTCCCTTTTAGTGGGTAGAACCAAAACACTCTTATATCCTCACCAGTGTGCGGAGTCCTCAATGCTGAGTAGTAGGGCTGTGTTACCAATTGGCAAGTTGTTCACCTGTTCCTTTTGGCGTAGTTCGTATAAGTCCACTAAAGATCCGGATATGGTAAGTGTAGCTCCCAGTTGATGAAAGTGATCCAGAATTCAAAACATCTGACGCGTTTCGCTGCAGAACCTGCAGCTTTCTCAAAGATGATCTAAACAGTGTGAGGGCTTCTATTTTTAACCTGGAAATAATTGATATGAATGAAATTGTTTTATTTCTCAGTTTTAGATATATTATGAATTAAACCATATAGTTTGATTGAGTCTGTCTTGCACTAAATTATACACATTTTCTGTACGCATTATGTGGAGGAGATTGACCATTTTTTGGAGCTGAATGGATTAACAGGTGGAGCCAATCAGCAGCCAATTGGTAACACAGCCCTACTACTCAGCATTGAGGACTCCGCACACTGGTGAGGATATAAGAGTGTTTTGGTTCTACCCACTAAAAGGGACGCTATCCAGAGAACCCCCTCCTCCAGCGGTAATATACTGTGGCATTGCAGCCATCAGGACTGTGCTAAAAAGTTTACCTAATTCCAATATCAACATTAAGTCCACATAAATTAAGAAATACGGATAAGTGTAATTAAGGTAGCTCCATGGTGATTCTGTTCTGCTGCAATTTTATCATTTTCATTTGTTATTAATTTTATCTATACATTACATGTATTTTAATAAATTATTATCTTTTTTCACCTAATCCATTCAGCTCCACGTGTTCCTATCTCCACCATAGTTCATGATTATAACTGCCGAATTCTTTATAACACACAGCGCTGCTATCTTTGTTTGTTGTCTTTCATCCCCAATCGCCAGGCTGCTGATAATACTAGGCGCCTTATAGATCTTATTCACCTCTCCCAGCGAGATGCCACCCCAACGTTGGTGGTGGCGCTTGACGCGGAGAAGGCTTTTGATAGGGTAGCATGGCCCTTCATACAACAAGCCCTTCAGGCAGTGGGTATTCAAGGCCCATTTTATAATGCCGTCACCTCGCTATATGTTAACCCTTCAGCGTCAATCCTGGTTAATGGCCTCACCTCCTCGCCTTTGTCTATCAAAAATGGCACCCGACAGGGATGCCCACTCTCCCCATTACTCTTTGCCCTAGTGATGGAGCCACTGGCGGCGAAAATCCGTCTGAACCCCAATATTTCGGGTATTCGGGTGGACAATCATGAATATAAAATCGCATTGTATGCAGATGATGTCATTCTCACACTGACCGACCCACACATATCCTTACAACAGCTCTTTCAGGAGATCCACACATATAGCTCCATTTCAAATTATAAACTCAATGCAGACAAAACAGAGATTCTGGACCTACATATCCCCCCACAGGATCTCAGTATTTTACGTTCTTCCTATGCCTTTAAATGGCAAACTACAAAACTTAAATACTTAGGCATTTACCTAACCAAATCTTATTCATCGCTATATGCTGCTAACTTCCCACGGTTGATATCTCAATTGAAAACAGATCTTGCTACCTGGAACAAATTCTTTATCTCCTGGTTTGGTCGCATAGCAGCAGTCAAAATGAACTTACTGCCACGGATATTGTACCTGTGGCAAACCCTGCCTATTCACATCCCAGTCAAAATATTAAAGAACCTACAGCGAGATATATCTAACTTTATTTGGGCTGGGAAGAAACCCAGGGTTAAGATACGGCTGCTGCAACAACACCGCTCGGAAGGCGGTCTTGGCGTACCAGACCTTACTCGTTACTATCGAGCCACACACCTGGCCTCTTGTGTCCTTTGGCACTCACCTCCGGCACAGAGAACGTGGACCTGCATTGAGGCACAATCTCTCCGTATGTTCTCACCCTCAACCCTACTATGGTGCCCAGCCCGTTCTCGACCTGTCTCTAGTCTTCTCCTGCCAGCGATGCGCTTTTCCTTGTCAATATGGGATTTCTGCACTCGCTTCTATCAACTTCGTTCCCACAATCCCTATCTAACTCCTCTATGGAACAACCCGTACTTCCCACCGGGTAATACCCACTCTGCATTTCATCATTGGACATCACACAATATTCTCTTCCTTCAAGACATAGCCCCTCTTTCCTCATTCCCATCTTTTGAAAATTTACAATCCCGCTACTCGCTCCCTCACTCGGTATTTTACCAATTTCTACAAATTAGACACTTCTACGGAACACTCCCTAAACCCACCCACCCCATCATAGCTACCCCTCTGGAAATATGGTGTTGCGGCTCACGCTCAACGAAGGGACTCCTTTCACGCATTTACCGAGTGTTATTATCACATAATATCCCCCCCAAGGAGAGTCACGAGCTGGCATGGGAGAGGGAGGTGGGAGAGACCTTAACTATAGAGGAATGGGAGGATATTAGACAGGAAATTGCCAAAAGCTCTATTTCACTTCGTATAGCCGAAAACTCATATAAATTGTATTATCGCTGGTATCTGGTCCCGACTAGATTGCATTCTATCTATCCAACGTGCTCGGACGAGTGCTGGAGATTGTGTGGTTGCAGGGGGACCCTGTTGCATGTTTGGTGGTCTTGTTCAAAAATTAGCCAGTATTGGGGACAAATTCATAAATTGGTTTTAGAAGTTATGCACTTAACCATGCCGGACTCACCCTTTTACTCACTGCTCTCCCGCCCCGTCCCTGACACCTCGCACCACCAACGAGCCCTAATTAAACACATTCTGAACACAGCCAAATGCCTAATAGCATCTAATTGGAAATCTGTGGCCCCTCCCACCATGGCCGCTACTATTAACGCAATTTGGTACACATATAAGTTAGAGCGAATCACGGCTTCTCTCCGAGACTCCCCTACCTCCTTTATTGAGACATGGACACCATGGACCTTGCATTTTAACGCTGAACCACCATTGACAACCATTTAACAGCTAATACTTAGTGTTTCATTCCATATGTTTGACTCTGAATATTTGAGACATCAACCAGACCTTATTTACACCTGAATTTGGCTTCTATAGGTGGCTCGGACTGGCCGATCCTTTTTCTCTTTTTCTCTCTTCCTCCCTCCCCCCCCCCTCTCCCTCTTCATGCTCTTTGTCTCTTTCACCCCTTCTACTAACTTTAAAGAATAGTTGTAGCAACTAGGTAATTTGGCTACTTGGAGGCATGCGTCACAACTACTTATTGATATGTCTATTGTGTGCCCCCATCATGATTATTATTTCTCACTAGTTCCTTATATGCCTTCTATTGTTACAACAATGTATCTATCTGTTTATATGCTTACATAACCAATAAAACGTTATTTCAAAAAAAAAAAAAGAACTTAAACTGAAGGTACTAAAACACATCAGGTCCCACCGAGATTTGAACTCAGATAGCTGGATTCAGAGCCCAGAGTGCTAACCATTACACCATGAAACTTCTCTTCTAACACAACATATACAACTTTCTCTTAGAGTGTGAGATCTTATTTTCTACAAGTTACAGGAATAATAATCAGAGAGATAAGTATTACATTTTATTTACAGAAAAAAAGCCATTAGGACCTACCAAATTTTGATACAGATTATAGGTTTCAGAGTCCAGAATTGTTAACAGCACACAATGAAACCTCATTCATATGGTAGCATGTACATTTTTTGTCAGAGTATAAGATTCTTAGTGGATACATTTTATTGGAATTAAATGACAGATAAACCTGTCTCTCAGTGTGTAAGATTCTTAATGTTGCAATTTATAGATATTTTCTTTCTCAGAGATATTAACTGTATTGTACTTACAACAAAACCAATAGAACCTACCAAGATGTAAATATAGATCATGGATTCAGAGTCCAAAATGTTTACCAATATACCATGAAACCTCATCCATTAGGGAGCATCTAAATATTTTTATAAGAATGCACTCTCAGAGAGATATGAAATGAATGGTACTTACAAAAAACCAATAGGACCTACCAAGATTTAAATACAGATCACTGTATTCAAAGATCAGAGTGGAGTGATTACCAATACACCAAGAAACCACATTCACTAGGGAACATCTAAACATTTTTTTCTAAAATGTTAGATTCTTCGAAGACACATTTTATTGAAGTTATTGTACATATATTAACATCAATGCTTATTTGGATTACACAGTAAAATTCATATAATTACAAACATTTCTATAACTACGTTTTTTTTTTATTTTAGTACATTTTTACAATAATCAGTAATTTAAAAAAAATGTATTATATGTATAAAAAAGAAAAGTTTTTGTCAATCAAGGACTTAAACTGAAGGTACTAAAATGCACCTGGTCCCACCGAGATTTGAACTCAATTTACTGGATTCAGAGTACAGAGTGCTAACCATAACACCATGGAATATCCCTTCTAATAACACATATAAAACTTTCTCTCAGAGTGTAAGATCTTTATTTCTACAAGATACAGAAATATTCATTCAGAGAGATATGTACTACATTGTATTTACAAATAAAACCATTAGGACCTACCAATTTGTATATACAGATTATTAGTTTCAGAGTCCAGAATTGTTAACAGTACACCATGAAAGCTCATTCATATGGTGGCATGTAAAAAATGTTCTCACAGTGTAAGATTCTTAGAGGTTACATTTTATTGGAATTATATTACCGATAAACCTGTCTCTCAGTGTGTATGATTCTTAATTTATGCAATTTATAGATATTTTCTTTCTCAGAGATATGAACTGCATAATACTTACAAAAAAACAATAGGACCTACCAAGATGTAAATACAAATCATGGATTCAGAGTCCAAAATGGTTACAAATACACCAGGAAACCTCATTCATGAGGCAGCATTTAATCAGTTTTTATTAGAATGTACTCTCAGAGAAATATAAACTGAACGGTACTTACAAAAAACCAATAGGACCTACCAAGATTTAATACAGATCACTGGATTCAAAGATCCGAGTGGTTACCAATACACCAAGAAACTTCATTCATGAGGGAGAGCTAAACATTTTTTTCTAAAATGTTAGATTCTTAGAAGACACATTTTATTGCAATTATTGTACATATATTTACATCAACGCTTATTTGGGTTATATAGTAAAATTCATATAATTACATACATTTCTATAACTACCTTTTTTTAGCTTTTAGTACATATTTACAAAAATCAGTGATTTAAAAAAATTATTATATGTATGAAAAAGAAGACTTTCTGTCAATCAAGAACTTAAACTGAAGGTACTAAAACACATCAGGTCCCACTGAGATTTGAACTCAGATCGCTGGATTCAGAGCCCAGAGTGCTAACCATTACACCATGAAACTTCTCTTCTAACACAACATATACAACTTTCTCTTAGAGTGTGAGATCTTATTTTCTACAAGTTACAGGAATAATAATCAGAGAGATAAGTATTACATTGTATTTACAAAAAAAAAGCCATTAGGACCTACCAAATTTTTATACAGATTATAGGTTTCAGAGTCCAGAATTGTTAACAGTACACAATGAAACCTCATTCATATGGTAGCATGTACATTTTTTGTCAGAGTATAAGATTCTTAGTGGATACATTTTATTGGAATTAAATGACAGATAAACCTGTCTCTCAGTGTGTAAGATTCTTAATTTATGCAATTTATAGATATTTTCTTTCTCAGAGATATTAACTGTATTGTACTTACAACAAAACCAATAGAACCTACCAAGATGTAAATATAGATCATGGATTCAGAGTCCAAAATGTTTACCAATATACCATGAAACCTCATCCATTAGGGAGCATCTAAATATTTTTATAAGAATGTACTCTCAGAGAGATATGAACTGAATGGTACTTACAAAAAACCAATAGGACCTACCAAGATTTAAATACAGATCACTGTATTCAAAGATCAGAGTGGAGTGGTTACCAATACACCAAGAAACCACATTCATTAGGGAACATCTAAACATTTTTTTCTAAAATGTTAGATTCTTCGAAGACACATTTTATTGAAGTTATTGTACATATATTAACATCAATGCTTATTTGGATTACACAGTAAAATTCATATAATTACAAACATTTCTATAACTACCTTTTTTTTAGATTTTAGTACATTTTTACAATAATCAGTAATTTAAAAAAAATGTATTATATGTATAAAAAAGAAAAGTTTTTGTCAATCAAGGACTTAAACTGAAGGTACTAAAATGCACCTTGTCCCACCGAGATTTGAACTCAATTTACTGGATTCAGAGTACAGAGTGCTAACCATAACACCATGGAATATCTCTTCTAATAACACATATAAAACTTTCTCTCAGAGTGTAAGATCTTTATTTCTACAAGATACAGAAATATTCATTCAGAGAGATATGTACTACATTGTATTTACAAATAAAACCATTAGGACCTACCAATTTGTATATACAGATTATTAGTTTCAGAGTCCAGAATTGTTAACAGTACACCATGAAAGCTCATTCATACGGTGGCATGTAAAAAATGTTCTCACAGTGTAAGATTCTTAGAGGTTACATTTTATTGGAATTATATTACCAATAAACCTGTCTCTCAGTGTGTATGATTCTTAATTTATGCAATTTATAGATATTTTCTTTCTCAGAGATATGAACTGCATAATACTTACAAAAAAACAATAGGACCTACCAAGATGTAAATACAAATCATGGATTCAGAGTCCAAAATGGTTACAAATACACCAGGAAACCTCATTCATGAGGCAGCATTTAAACAGTTTTTATTAGAATGTACTCTCAGAGAAATATAAACTGAACGGTACTTACAAAAAACCAATAGGACCTACCAAGATTTAATACAGATCACTGGATTCAAAGATCCGAGTGGTTACCAATACACCAAAAAACTTCATTCATGAGGGAGAGCTAAACATTTTTTTCTAAAATGTTAGATTCTTAGAAGACACATTTTATTGCAATTATTGTACATATATTTACATCAACGCTTATTTGGGTTATATAGTAAAATTCATATAATTACATACATTTCTATAACTACCTTTTTTTTAGCTTTTAGTACATATTTACAAAAATCAGTGATTTAAAAAAATTATTATATGTATGAAAAAGAAGACTTTCTGTCAATCAAGAACTTAAAC